>NC_141050.1:39242493-39864993 GCF_041138505.1 Cibotium barometz
GTTCAACTTATTTACCAAATGAATAGACCAACACATATATACACACTTATATATTAATCCTATTGTGCCAAAGCCTCTATCAGCAATTTTTTTAAAAATAATACAATTTGTGGAGTTCCAAATTTTCCCACAGACAGCAAAATTTTATAATGTTAAACACAAGGTCAGCACATTCATCATTAACAATTCATTTCCCAAGCAGCCAAGCCTCCCAAGATCCATGTATCCCAATGTAACTATACACCCATCTGCATATTCCTCTAATAGCTGGACAATCCCAAAATGCATGTTTCCCATCTTCAACAATAGTTTTACATCTAGGACATCATCCTCTAGTGAAGTTCTTTTGTATTAGCTTGACTCCCAAAGGAAGGTCTCCCATATACAGACCCTCCACATGAAAGTTTGGGCTTTGATAGGAATATCCAGATCCGAGATACTCTTCCATCTTTTCTTCCAGCTGTGAGGACCCCAGCTTATTTTCCAGACCTTGTTACAATATACTACATTATCCTCAATCTTCCTAAGCTCCTTATATACACAATTAGTGTTCCCCCTATCCAACTTAGTCCCATTAAACTAGGTCCAGTCCTTAACTAAACATGTGTCATCCTAAGCAGTGGTGGATACCCAGCCTTTCTGTAACTCTTCTAGTACAACTCTAAATAGTTGCCCTTCCCTGTAATTCATATTAAAGTCCTCATCCATCTGTTCATGCTCTTTCCATCCCACCAAACCCTATCCCAACAGCCAGACAACTTCTTAAGCCCTTTATTATTCAACCTCCTGGCAATTTTAAGATCTTGAAGTGCAAGAGGAGGATTGAACTTATGAGTCCACCATATCCCAAGGCATAGCAAAGAGTTCCCTGAGGCCCTAGTGCATCCTTCCCACGCTGTGAGAGTCAGGATCTCTTTCCACTTGCCTACTGAATAGCCAAGGCTAATCCTACAATTTTCAAAGGAGCATGTGCAAAGGAGCATGTGAAAATAACTTGTCTTTCCAATCTAGTCCTGTGTGCCAATTACCTCTAGACCAAACATGGTGACCTTCAATAATTTCCCTAAGCATCTTTGTCCAGATTTCCTCTTGTTAAGGGCATTTAGGAAGCAGCAGTGCAATTATGGAAATTGTATGACAAGGGAGGTGTAGAATGCCAAGACTCCTTCTTCCTTGGGCAATGTCAATCTATCCTAGGCCAACCAAGCTAGGATCTTCTTACCAGAGTTGCCATTACTCTCTGATGGGTGTTATAATTTTCTGCCAATGGCTTTTCCCAAAGTCTAATACTGGACATAAAAACATGATATAGGCATTTAATATTGTATTATAGATGGCTACTCTATCATGAAATGGAACTCTAATACCCTCCCACTTCTTAAGTTTCTATTGAAACGTCTCCAGAGCCCAATCAGTAAGCTGTTTGCTAGTTACATCCACTCCAAATGGTACCCCAAGGTGTCTAAATATCTATCCTCTTCTGATTTCACAGCCCCATTTCTCAAGATAAGAGTCATTATCCTCAAATAAACTTATGATTTTCGACTTATGTATATTGCATTTAGATCTTGAGGCATCAACAAAATCTTGAATGATCCCCAATGCTCTCCTAACATTCTCATTATCTGCTTACAGGAATAGGAGAGAATCATCAGCAAAACATTTTATTATCAGTTGCTCCCCATTATTCATCTTCAAGCCAATAATTCTTCCTTGCATAGAGGCAGATTCCAGGGCCACAATCAAGGGGTGAGAAGCAATAGCAAACAGTAAAGGGGCAAGAGAACAACCCTATCTCACAGATCTATTCGCTTCAAACCCAACAACAACCCTGTCATTCAGCAACAACTTAGATTGACCTCCAAAAGTGAGGGTATATATACACGTAGCCATCCTTATCCCAAACCCCAGTTTCTCCATCACCCGAGCAACAAAAGAACAATGGATTCTATCATATGCTTTATCTAAATGCAATTGCATCATAATACATTTCTACCTTGTCCTCAAAGCCAAGTCTCTACCTAACATTGTAGCATATATGTTATCATATATAGAACTGCCCTTAATAAAGTCATGTTGTCTCTTAGAGATAATATCCTAGAGAATAGGAGTAATCCTAATGGTAATAACTTTAGATAGAACTTTGTAGATCACAGTCATCAAGGTAATTGGTCTCCAATGATTAAATCTCTCACAAGCAAACTATTTGGGAATAAGCTTGATTAATCCCTTCTTTAAGTCCCTATCCAAATTGCATGTTCTAAAAGCTTCATTACAAATTCTCCCAGTAATATCCTTCAAGGAAGGCCAGAAAGCTATGAAGAATTCTACAAAAAGCCCATCCCAACCTGGTGATTTTTCCTTTCCCAAATTTTGAAGGGCATCCCAACATTCATCAACTTCAATATCCTTGTCCAACCATCTAGCCTTGTCAAGATCAATTCTACTATTGATTAAATCAAGAATTTTTTTTAGCCTGATATCTCTTTGTGGACCAGTCCTCTCCAAGGCTAAGAGTAGACCCCATAAATTTTACCCATCTCAGCTATCATTCTAATACCCTCAACCTCATGTCCATTCTCATCCAACGCTTTTTCCATCACTTCTTCGCATCCTTTAGCCTCATTCAGTCTAAACAAATACCTCTCAGGTGTCTTCTTAAAATTAAAAGTTTTCCATTTATCAATACTCTCAGCTTTCATATAGCATTTCTCATCCTCAATTTTCATCCCTTCTTGACATTTAAAATACCAAACAACCTCTTCTTTAAACAACTTCCTAGTTTGTTTTTTTTTTTGTAACTGGAAGATCCCTCCATCTCCCTCTTTCTCACCTCTTCTCCTCAACTCTCAATCTACCCACTCTCCTAATTATCCATTAAAACTCATTAGCAAATACTCTCCAAGATCCTTGTGAATCTCTCCTTTTCAACCTCTCTATAGCTTCTTCGGTTTGTGATCTGAATAGCTCATCTCTCTCAACAACAATGAATTATTGACTCTCAATTTCCTGGTTGGAAATCTATTCAATTCATCCTCATCCCATCCCATGGTGTACCAACTCCATCTGAGAGGCATATGATTAGATAATACAGTGCTAGAGTCTATTGAGATCCTAAGGATATGAGGAACCCAAGCAGTAGCCTGTTGATTGAATAACACTCTATCTAGTCTGGATCAAGATCTAAAATATTGTAGACTGAAGTAAGTATGCCCCGGATCCAACCCCCAGTCTCCCATTCCCCATCCATCCCTTAAACCCAATCTCCCTCTCAAACTTTTCGACTGCCTCTTCTCATGACCCATCAACATAGAGCTCCCCCCACATCTATGTCAAAGTTGACAATGTGGAAGCAGTATTGCGTTAGTGAGAAAATGCTAAGGGAGAGAGGATGAGAGAAAATGCTGGCAGAGAAAGGGAGAGAGAGGGTACACAAATGCTAGAGAGAGGTAGAGAGAGAGAGAGAGAGAGAGAGAGAGAGAGAGAGTATTCGAACCAACACAACAGCAATGAATTAGATGATTTTTTACAATGGAGCTAGGGTGCTTATATATCCACAAATGGACTTGGCCGACCTCACTTGAGATGCATGCAAAAAAAAAAATAACACCCTCTCTGTAGCTCATAGTGGACATAAGTAGGAATACCAAGTCGATGAAGAAGCTACCATGGACACCCCAGCAGTGGCCAACCACTAGGTACACCTCGGATTTGCAACCACCAGCTTGTCACCACCAAAAATGCCATCCTGAGCACCAACTGCCTCAAAGAACATTGAACTGTAGACCACACTACGTCCAAGAAACTTCACAAGATAATGAACTTTGGTACACACCCTGTCCATAATCCCGAAAAAATAATGAATGACTGCAGCACATCCATAGTGTTTTATACGCCATGTTGGTTCCTTGCCAGATGCCTAGTGCTTTGAATTCCGACACAAGGATCCAAACTCCGACACACGGGTCCAAGTCGTCAAAACAGGAGCACAGACTGCCCCTCTCTACCACTCACATGCCTCTCTCTGGCTGAAGCACGTGGTACCATCCATCCACCAAGCTAGAATGTTGGAGCATGTGCCAGTGTAGTCCTCACACCCCGGCAGAAGCCGTATCATCCTTGGTAGTATCACTGTCACTGTCATCCTCGTCAGCTTTGCCTTTGCCTTTGTCATTCATCGAGCCTTGAGCTTTAGCTTTGGATTTGCCTCCCGAGCCAAATGCCCTCGCTTTTTGCACTTATAACAACGGCTCCTAGACTTCTTATTGGATTCCGATGCAGCATGTGCCGATTCTACATCCTACGGAACTCAAATCTTGCCTTGGGAAATGAGCACTTCTTCCTCCTCAATGAGAAAAGAGATGAGATCATCAAATTCTAGCTTTTCCTTCGTGACTTGTAAGCGTAATGCCCTCGGGACCATCTCGTACTCCTCAGGCAACTTCATAAGAACCAAGGCAACTAACTGGGTACTAGTAGTTAATGCACTATTCATAGCCAATAACTGATCATGGATAACCTTTGCCTTCATTAGAAATGACTGCATAGAGGTCCGGGCTTCAAACTTGATGGAAAACAACTGGCCGAGAAGGGTTACTGCTCGCATTGTTGAGTCTCGATCAAACATTCCTGCAAGCTTTGACCACACTTCCTTGGCAGTCTTCAAAGCCTGTATGGCACGCGAAATTCCCTTGGTGAGAGATTTTGCAATCGCCAACATTGCCTTCGCATTGTGAGCATCCCAATCCACAAGAGATTTGAGAAACTCCTCCTCCTAAAGACGTGTGAACCGATTGCTATCCCTTCGGGGATGTTCTTCTGAGCCATCAACAATGTCCCATAAGCCTTTTCTGCTAAACCATAGCCTCATGATCAAGTTCCAATGTGCATAATTATCGCCATTCAGTTTGTCGTCCTTGCTCGAACACGGGAGACCCATCTCCTTCGTCAATCCGATCCACCTCTCCAAAAAAAAAAAAACACAGCCCAAATCTCGTCCAACTTCATGCTGAAAATCAACAGCACTCCTTCGACTGAAAAACGCAAATTTGAAGGGGTTCTCCACGATGAAAACACTGCTAGATCCGATCAGCCCCCCTCTTATAGCAAAAACGCTGGTCCAAGGGTGCTTCTCGTGATGAAAACGCAACAAATCAATCGCTCTCCTGCCGGGCTGAAAAACGCAGTCGAGATCTGCCTTCTCCTCGTTGACGTGCCTTGGCTCTAATACCATGTCAAAGTTGACAATGCGGAAGCAGTATTGCGTTAGTGAGAAAATGCTAAGGGAGAGAGGATGAGAGAAAACGCTAGCAGAGAAAGGGAGAGAGAGGGTACACAAACGCTAGAGAGAGGTAGAGAGAGAGAGAGAGAGTATTCGAACCAACACAACGGAGATGATTTTTTTACACTGGAGCTAGGGTGCTTATATATCCACAAATGGACTTGGCCGACCTCACTTGAGATGCTTATATATCCACAAATGGACTTGGCCGACCTCACTTGAGATGCATGCAAAAAAAAACCCAAAAAAAAAATTAACAATCTATCCCTCTGTCTCTCCACCATGTTGAAATCTCCCATTATAACACACTGCTTCTGAATATTCAGGTTATTAATCCAATCCCACATTTCACTTCTTATTTTGTGATTGTGAGCCCCATACAGATTAACCAGCCATACCCTTTCCTCTTGTACCAAAATTTCTACCACTAATATTCTCCCATTAGGATGATTAGCAATTACACTAGGATTTAGAGAGTTTTTGTTGATAATGAACATAACCCCACTATATCCTCTAACCACCCCCCCCCATATAATACAGTCCAATCCCTAACTTATCCCTCCCTAAAGCAACTTAGGACCAAAAAGGTTATGTTCTTGAACAACATAGATATATAGATCCCACTCCTTTATTAAATCCCAAAAAGCTGAACTCTTACTTTTATCTTTAATACCTTTAATGTTCCAGGTGCATCCAGAGATTCTCAAAGTATTATTCATGTTAAAGCAGTCTCAAGAACCATATCTATTCCCCCTCCCCCCCACTAGTTTCATTTTCTTTTTGAATCATTTTCCATGCTTCATCAACCTGCTAATTAAATTTTTGAGCAGATGATGACTCACTTTTCTCTTCACCTAAAGGACTGAGAAAGGATTAGAATAAAGTATAGGACTCCCACAAGTTTGCTTCCTGAATTGATCTTGGAGCCCTCACCAATAGTACCCTTCCTTGCTTCATCCTTAGCCTGCCTAAACACTGACTTTACCTTTGACTCTCTTCCAGCCCAATTCACCCAATGGCTCATGATTTCTCCCTATAACCCCTTTTCCTTTATTCCCTTCTTTGTCCCCCTTATCCACTATATTCTGTAGGCATGTTCCCTTGTTCTTTTCCTCCATCCTCCTTACCTTCATCTTGTGTTTTATTTTGATCTTCTCCTACACAGTTTCTAGCAATATGGCCAAACCCCCCGCATTTAAAACATGCTCCCGAGAATGTACCAAATCTGAGAGGAAGCTCAAGTTTCCCAGTCTCCTCTAAATCCACTTCTACAATTTTAGGAATTTCATCTAATGTATTCCAGACACACACTATTAGCTTGCCTACCTGACATATCATCATTAGAAATGTACAGTACCGACCTAACAGCTACCACTATTTTCCTTAACACGGGTTTAAACCAGGGTGGTAATCCCACTATTTCAACCCAAACGGGACACGCCTCCACTAGACTTCTATTTATGTCAAAAAGAGGGCTAAAAGGCATTTCATAAACTATATTATGATTCATAGATAAGGGGGCGTTAGCCAAGAGCTCAAAAACTATCTACCCTTTTATGAACAAAACGTTGTAGAAACCTTTTCCTAAATAGAACACCTGCAAAACTACATTCTCATGAAATATCTCTTCCTCCAGCCATTTACCAATTTCTATTCTCAAAGGTGGCTCACTAGAGCAAAACAGAATAGCACTGCAGAGTGAGAAGAACAGACCAACCTGATGCTTCACCAACTCAGAAGATACTTGCAAACAAGCATACCTTATACCACTAGTCGTTCTTTGATTGTCTCTAGCTTCTAGATTTTCTTCTTCCACTTCTTGTGCTTTGACTCTACATCTAAGTCATCATCTAAAGTGGTCCTCTTACTCATCCTTTGCGGAATATACTTCCTTCTTTTTCTTCCCCTTATTTAAAGTTGAGCTTCTCCCTTAACTGCACTCTGATCTTTGAGCAGCTTCCACCAATCCATCAAATCTATTGATGGTGGTGAGATCGATAGATACTAACGTAGGCTTCAACTTTGGGAATCCCTTGCACCATAGAAAGAATGCAGGGAACAACCTAATGTTGTGGATCTTTTCCCAACCACACTTGAGAGCACAAACACCTCAACTGAGAAACTAGTTTACCCTAGCCTTGCACACAAATGCACAATCGGGGTGTGTCACTCACCTCATGAAAGCTGGTTTCCTGGGATTCTTGTAGGAGACGATGTTGCTACACATCCACACCCGCAAGCTCCACTCTATTGCTGGCACTGCCACCACACTCCAATGGAATCTTGGCCCTCCTCTCACCACTCAGTCTTACACACTCACTCTCTCACACACATGCAACCAAGCACACATAAAAGCACAAATAAGCAAAAGGCAAACAAGTAATAGTATAGGGGAGTCGAGAAGAAGAGCACTCTATTAGCTTATACATCAGAGAATGAGTGGTGAGAGTTACATTTTAGGTTTTATAGGTGACCTCTAGGGTTCACACTCTTGGGCAGACAAAGTTAATAGTTGGTCCTCAGGCTCATTTGGCCATTTTAACTAGTGTAAACACCTATTATTCTAAAGATAGCATTCTCAACCTAGGATCCGTGGTATGTCTTTAATAGACAAAGAACGATCACACACGCAAAATAATACACTATAAGTACATTCCAATGAAACTTTCGGTGTTTCAACAACTTCAGCCAAAATTGTTGAAGATGGTAAGATGGCCGGCATTGACGACATAGAGGTCTCCGCCGGGGCAAGGGTTAACATACCCCCCTTCTTGATGTAGATCCTATCCTCTCACAATATGTCGATGAAGATTCATCAAAGTTTTATACTAGGATACATGTTGGCATTTGAAATGTCAGAGGTCTTTTAAGATCTACAAGGCAACATGGTATAACCAGTAAGGTGTTCCTGTGGTGAAAAATAATGAAAACTTAAGGACAATGCAAACACCTAATCAAGTAGTGAGGAAGTTTTGTTGTGTGTGACTGGTTAAATTATTCTAGTTAAAACAAGGGTAATATTAAGGTTGGTCCAAATTCAATCTAAACTAAGAGCACAGTGCTGGGCCGCCGGCGAACAGCACAAGCCAGACACAACCCAGATGATGCAGGCCACTAGACCGGACAACTACCGAGCCGCAATGCCATCAGAACATTAGAGCCAGTGTACTTAAACACCAGTGAATTAGGTCATTAATTTTGTAAACCAACCATGCTCAAAGAACGAGGGTATCTTTGTACCACTCTAGGACTACGCTAAGCAGTATAAAAGATGTAACCAGAACTCTGTAAAAAGGCTATGCTATTGCATATTGCTAATGTTGTATATATTTGTTTCCTTTGTGAATAGAAGATCATTATGTATCAGTTCGGTATATTCATCCTGTTAGTCTATCTGTTTTATATAATCCATCTTGTCTATTATTTCCTACGAATGCGTATGTTAAGTCTTCTGTATCTTTTGGATTATACGCACGAGTTGATCAGTCTTAAGTAATCATTTTCATTTGCGCAATTGCTTGTAATAACCAATAAGTTGTTTCCACATCATCTTATGCATGTTTCATATCAGACTAGTGTATTGCTGGGGCGCATAACCAGAGATACTCAGTAGGTTGATTAGGTTAATGGTAACTCCCGCGACAACACTTTGGTGACCATGATGTGTCTTGCTGCCTATTTCACTGCTACTGCTGTTAAATTTGCAGCAATGTGATGAGCTATGGTGGATCAAATGCTAGAATCAACATCATTATTAATAAAGAGATTATATGATAATTAAGATGTGATTAGTGATTAGTGAGCAATTCTAATAGTTTAATGTAGGCATGGATAATCAAAAACCAGCAAATTCTTATTAGGCCAATGCCTCAATTTATAGAGTTTACATCCAAGCATCTAATCCCACTGATCTCTCCTTGATTCACTCCACCTCTTTTGCTTGATTCTCTCCATCTCTTCCCAGAATATCTCCACACCTCCTAAATCTCCTCATGCTACCCTTTATTCTCTCCCAATAGATACTTCTCACCTTTTCACAGCTTCTCTCACATTTACACATTCTCTTTTACAGCCTCTTGCTAAGGGCTTGTTCCAGCACACAACCTATTCACTTGTATATTTCAACACCTCCCCTCAAATGAATACTCCTAGCACACCTGGACCCTATACCAAGTTTCCCTCTTACTTGATAGTCTGTGACCAATGCCTCAAGTCCTTAAACTCATAGTCCTTGACACTCTCTCTCTATGTGTCCAAGGCTACTACAAGTGCCCGTGACCTTAACTAAGGTGCTCACACATACATCTACCACATGGCCTACATCATCGATGGCTCAAAGGTGGTTTTACTCTGTTGGGGCAGGTTACATTGGGTTGTGGGGTTTCTCTCTCTCTCTCTCTCTCTCAGAAAAGATAATCTGACTCCACTTCCTTAGGAGCCTCCATGAAGTTTGCTGATGTCGTTCCTTTTCCACTAGGTTTGTTGTAGCAGTCTCTTGCCATGTGTCTTGGCTTTCCCACGGTTGTGGCAAGTGAAGGTCCTTCCTCCTACTCTACCTCTTCCTCGTCCTCGTCCTTGAGAGAATTCTCGTCGAGTGAAGAATGTTTTTTCTTCTCCTGTTGTTGAGTCCAGCCATTTCTTCTCTTTGACTCTGATCTCTTGCTCTAGTAGAGCTCCTTCTATCTCGTGTAGCTTCGATTCAAGTACATTCTTTAATGTTGCTACAAGTTTTCATATTCACCTTTGTCCAAACTCTTCAGAAGCACTGCTAGTGCCTCATCATCTTCTACCTTTTTGCCACAATAGCTGACAGTTGTTGTTGCTTAGGCAGTGTCTACCCTTTTACAACTCAATCTGGTGTTTAGGTGATGATTACAACAGATTTATCAACATAAATTTCACCAGAAATTACATTAAACCAAAGGTAACAAATCCATACGGAATGGTTGGAGTATCAAACCATCTCTGAATTGAAATTTGAAGTTATAGGGATCTGTATCAGATACCCAATGGTTAATTTAAATCCTCAATTGCACCAAAATATAGTGATTAGTGTTAATTAATCATTGATTAGCAAATTAATCCTCTATTTTGTGTGTAGAAAATAGAGTATACGAGGAGTCCAAATCTAGGGCCTTAGAGTTCAAATGAGCTCAAATCCTTTCAAGGCCATCAATAGCAATTAGTCTAGTAGAGGATTAAGCCAAGAAACACAAGATTTGACAAAACATTGAATGCTTAATCTGTATTTTACCAAAGTCACATGCAGATTTGATGAAGAGCTTGGATCTCACTGTAGACTTGATCAAATCAAAAACTGTCTTCACCAGCTTGTAGAGCACCCTTAAAAACCCCTAGGGCCAAGAGGAATTAGAGCCATTGTACTTGGTGCAGGCAAGATCTCAGTTTTCTTCAAAAAAATAGGTGCTAGAAAAAACACGATTTTCTGCTGCTTGTGCTGGCGGTTTGCTGGTTTGTCTTGATGGGCTGAAGCACAAGGCTTGTGGCTATGTGTGGCTAAAGTGGTTTGGGCCAGTTTTATATATAAAGGGAGAGAGAGCTCCTTCACCAGTTGGGGGTACATAGGCTAATTGAAAAAGAGGTTTTTTTTTAAAAAAAACTTAATTATCTACTAATCCTAATTAGCTAAGTGATTAGCAAGATAATGGACTCATAAATTTAATGGATTCTAGGCTAGGCTCTGATACCATGTTAAATTTGCAACAAAGTGATGAGCTATGGTGGATCAAATGCTAGAATCAACATCATTAACAAAGAGATTAGATGATAATTAAGACGTGATTAGTGAGCAATTAACTGATAGCTTAATGTAGGCATGGATAATCAAAAACCAACAAATACTCATTAGGCCAATGCCTCAATTTATAGAGTTTACATCATCCAAGCATCTAATCCCACTGATCTCTCCTTGATTCACTCCACCTCTTTTGTTTGATTCTCTCCACCTCTTCTCAGAATATCTCAACACCTCCTAAATCTTCTCATACTACCCTTTATTCTCTCCCAGTAGTAGATACTTCTTACCTTTTCACAGCTTCTCTCACATTTACAGATTCTCTTTTACAGCCTCTTGCTAAGGGCTTATTCCCGCACAGACCCTATTCACTTGTATATTTCAACAGTTGCTTCACTTGCTACTTGATTTTTTTTGTGTTCGAATCAGTTTCCTTTGTGTTCGAAATAAATCCTTCATGTCAGCACGTTGTCGTGACGTGGGCGGTGTTGCTGAGAAAGCGCGGGACTTCTGGCTGTGAGAGTAGCTTCCAAAATCCCAGCAAGGAAACAAAATAGATAGCTCTTCAAGGAGCATAAGACATCACCATTTTTGTTGACATGTACATGTGCCATTTCACTTCAATTCTTGAAGCTTTGAAATTAGTATCATTCTCCCTCTCTCTTCCTTGGTTACAAGTTCATCATCACACATGCACTCCCAAAATCACACACAGAATTACCATCATAATCATAACACACATACTAGCAAAGAACAACCGAGCTCCGGATCAAGAGGTAGAAATCAGCTCAACAACAAATGCACAGCCTATTGGAGCATACCCCCAAGAAACACCAACATACTAGATACTGGTAGCTCGAGGCTGGTCATGAGCACCATAGCACGATTGGGAAGGCCACGACTCCTGGATCTTAAAGCTTCAATCACAATTAATATTTCGAGGATGCTTGAGCTCTTTGTACACTCTATGGGCTCACACCATAGCTTCCGAGGCTCAGCCAACAGCAATGCCCTCCAAAACATTGCCAACGGATGGCTACACAAACTACCACAGCAGCAAATTCTCTTGAGCTCGTTTTCAGTCCATGGGCAATGAGGGCCTTATCACCAGAGTGTCCAACCAGTCGTCCTTCGCATGAATTTAACAGCAGTCCCCTTCATTTTTCGGAAGTTTCAGGAGGTGTGTCACTAGATGCAGCTTGATTTCCTCTGTAATTCGAACTCCTACAAGGCTTGAACAGAAATTGACTTCACGAAACAAGGTATTCTGCAATAACCCAAACTCTGGTTTTTCTTTTCCTCTTCTCTGCATATCTCCCCCTACAGTACATCGTTTTCTGGTTTTTACCCCCTTTCTCATTCCTTTTTCCGCCAGAGAATCGGGCCACCCGTCACCTTTTGCAGCTAATATTTTGTATTTCCCAAAATTCAAATACACTTGTGCCTCCTTTTTTTTAGCTTTAAACTCGGATATCTCCTTTTTTGTTATTGCCACGCAAGCTGCCGCCTTCATATACCCCCTATACATCTGATATATCTACTCCTTGTATGCATATGCATGGACCAAAGCAGCATCAAACATCATGTACATATCATAAATCTACTAAAGCATGCATCATGCATGCACTCCCATAAGAGGTAATCACTAACTCGACCCATCGATACCATAGAGAAGCTACTACACATCATGCACATGGGTAGCCATTTACATCATTTACATAACCCTTTGACGAGCCACCCATACCATCATGCACATAGCCACGCAGACCATGTACATAATTGAGTGTTTCCAACTTACCCACGAGGTCTGAGTAACAGCAGAACCACCCCCACCACCTCCCTACTCACAAGGGCCATCTTGAAATAGCTCTCACTAGCATAGTTGCCACTAGGTTCACCATCCATGGGCATGAAGATATTGTTGAAGGGATCATTCTGCCTATGAGGATACACAAAGACTTTGAATGTGTGCAGCATCTTATTGAAGTCCTCCTTGTTTTGCTCATTCCGAGTAAGAACAGAAATCATGGCATTCCAAGACACGATATCTCAAAAGGGCATTCTTCAAAACCAATCTTATATCATACATGCTCTCACATTTCCATACATGTTGAGAAGGGTGTTCCCTACTACAAGGTCTACCATAAGCATAAAGCTCCATAATTCACACCACACTCATGTACAGAAGCTTCGAGACCTGACTCAGCCTCAGCTCATCTTATTGAACCTCATTTACAATATGAACATATGTACTTAGGCATCATATAATGACTCAAGTCATGGCACTTAATCCCATGCATCTGGATTTGCATTTAATGGCCTCATATGCATGGTTTCACACCATAGACGTGCCATGGCACGACATCCACCCCCTCTAAACCTGCACATCCTCTGGTATGTGCCAAATCATCATCATAAAGAGGATCTGCTACACGTGCATAATGTGGGATCCAAATAACATAAAAGACACATGCACCAAGAAATCTCCTCAGCACTGTAACATTAATGCATATCTCTTTCATTCTTTGTATTGCATCTATCTTGGCTGGACAAGGTCGGCGTCCATTAGTACTACAAAGATGCCCCACTATTAGCACTTCACCAACCCCAAACACTGATTTCGATCCAGACAAAGTAAGATTCACCTCTTCAAGCCTGGATAGAGTTATATCACAATCTTTTATATGACTTGCCACAAACTTGCGGCACCCCTTCGAATCCAAATCCCCATCTTTATCTTTCTCATCACAGCCTTTTATTGGCACATCATCCAGAAAAGGCATAGTTATTTGTGGTATGAAGTCTCGCAAGACTTTATTCATTCCATTCATCATATGCGCCACTGAGTTGGTGGCTCCCTGTGGTAAGGTACACATCCTTACCAATCCCAAAGGATTTTTCATTGTGGTCAAGTCCCTGCTTTGTATATCCAGTTGAAACTGATCATATCCCGAATACAGATCACCCATAGAGTATATAGCTTTCCCTGCAAATGCTTCTGCAAACTCGTCCACAATCGGACCTGCTTCCACATTCCTGATTGTGACCTTGTTTACAGGTTGCATATCTTGAATGAAGCGCAATGTTCCATTTTTCTTTGGCACGGTAAACCATCTGTTGGAGTATGGAGCGCATGATGGCTCCAAAATTCCCATCCTGATCTTTTCTTTTAGTAATTCCATCAGCTTTGGCAAGAGAGCCTTTGGTACTGGAATCGGCCGCAGGTTCCAGGGCACATGTGGAACAGTGAAGATCACCATTGGTGCTATTATGCTTGGGTCAACACATCCTATCTCATGCGGCTGAAAAGCAAAGGCCTTCCCATGTTTTACAAGCATCTCCTCAAAGCATTCCCTTTCAACTGGCAACAGAAAATCCTTTTCACCAATCTTCAGCTCTTTTAGGGTTTCCTATGTAAACTTATGCCCAATTTTCTTTGGATCTCTGAGATTTGGTTGCATAGAGGCTTCATCTATCTTCTCCTTGCTTCCTGGTGGCAAGGGCAAGGCAACTGGTTTCACCTTCTTTGCAACCGTTTTATACTTTATATCAACATGAGCATCCATCTCAAAATTCATGTTTTTACATTCCATCCCTTCAAATTCCTGGATTATATCATACATCCTCACAGATGACACCTCTATCATCTCATTTCCATCCTGTAAGCATGCTCTTTCCATAGCAAAAAGCACATCCATAGTATCCACAAATGACACCTCATCAAGCACCCTTAAAATAAACTCATTCTTCTCCAAAAGACCACACTGCTCAAAACTTTTTTGTTCATTTTGTACATGTCGACGCATGCCACGCTTCAAATCCTTGCTTTTTACAAAGGCCAGTGACCCATAGCTAGAAAATCCCTAAAAATTTACTGAAAAGTTATTTACATTGATTGAGTCTTGCGAGAACTCATTTTCCCTTGTACCATTGGAATCCCGCTTTACAGTGGCACCTGGCCAAAATCCCTCATCTCCCTGTAGTTCATGAATTCTCTGTTTATCTTTGGGAGTGACTGTGCTCGAAGAGAGTCACGGTTCCTTTCATGGTTAATGAAAACTATCAAGAACTGAACAGCTTTCTTGCCATCTTTACTCCTTATTCTTGCATATGCCGAGCCATCATCCAAAACCTTTGTTTCCATCCTCACAGCTATAATGTAGGGTTGCCCAAGGATAAGGAGATACGATGACATCTCCTGAACAAAGAAGTTCTGATCATCTTTCACATCCCCTATAGTTACCCTTACATTTGGACAGGCTGCATAGAGCTCTCCAGATGAGTTATTAGCTGCTTTAATCATCCACCCATGATCTACATCCATTGGCCACTTACATTTGTTGTAGAGATTTTTAGCCATAAGATTTATCTCAGACCCATGGTCGATTAGAGCAACATACGGCTCTTCCAAGTCACCTATCTTGACAAGGGTTTCAGTGGTTGCTCTTGCCCAATGGCTCCCGGAGTAATGACTCTTTGTAAGAACTTCTTTTTCATCATCCTCATCCACAAAGCGCACTTGTCGTGCCCCTTCAGCAGAGTGATTACATTCCACCACATTTTCTCTCTCTTCCTTTTGTTGTACCTGTACTTCATGAGTCTTGGAAGTGCTTGCCTCCCCTTGTGATGGAATAGATTCAATTATGGACTGCCTTTTCCTTCGTATAATATCAATTATCTCATCATGGAATTCTTTCTTTGCAATCCCCAAGACTGCCCCTAGTGTAAATTCTACCCTGCTGTTTAGAATCCTCTCTTCAAGCACCTTTTTGAGATCTGTTTGCGGCTTCAATATCAGATTGAAACTTGTAGAGTGGACTTTTCCCTTTACCCTTCTCCTTCTCATGCTTCATTTTTGCTGGCACTTCTTCCATTGATACTTCCTGTGGAGGTTTGCTATGCGATGGAGGCATATGTGATGGCCCAGGATCCTTCTTTTCACTTCCACGGGTAACTCTTTTTGATGGTCCTCCTTCCTCATTTTCCCTTTTATGCTTCTCCTCTACCTGTGCCTCATTATTCTGGCATTTAGCAATGTAGGCATGAACAGATAAAGAATCCACAGGCTTCTCCCAGCCAGTCTCAAGACGTATACAGTCACCTGCCTCATGCAAAGCTTGCTTAGACACCTTCTTTGACGCAATTAATTCCATTGTTGATGGCCAAAAATCTTCATTCTCATAATCTTCATCATTCTCATATCCCTGCTTTGATTGACCAGCCAATAGGTTGCTGCCTCAACCATAGAGATGGCATGGCTAGCAGCCATATCCTCAACCAGCTTTTTCATCCCTCCTTTCCCAAAGTTTGTGCTTAATGGAAGACCAGTCTCTGTAAGGTGGATTTTCCCATCTTTGAAAAACACAAGTTGATTTCTGAGGGCTTCTTTATAGCTAGCACAGTCTTTCTTTGCATGTTCTGGGTCATCACACCATATACATCTGAATGTAAACCCTTCTTTGCATATTTCGAGGATGCTTGAGCTCTTTGTACACTCTATGGGCTCACACCATAGCTTCCGAGGCTCAGCCAACAGCAGCGCCCTCCAAAACATTGCCAACGGATGGCTACACAAACTACCACAGCAGCAAATTCTCTTGAGCTCGTTTTCAATCCATGGGCAATGAGGGCCTTATCACCAGAGTGTCCAACCAGTCGTCCTTCGCATGAATTTAACAGCAGTCCCCTTCATTTTTTGGAAGTTTTAGGAGGCATGTCACTAGATGCAGCTTGATTTCCTCTGTAATTCGAACTCCTACAAGGCTTGGACAGAAATTGACTTCACGAAACAAGGTATTCTGCAATAACCCAGACTCTGGTTTTTCTTTTCCTCTTCTCTACATATCTCCCCCTACAGTACATCGTTTTCTGGTTTTTCTCCCCTTTCTCATTCCTTTTTCCGCCAGAGAATCGGGCCACCCTTCACCTTTTGCAGCTAATATTTTGTATTTCCCAAAATTCAAATACACTTGCACCTCCTTTTTTTTAGCTTTAAACTCGGATATCTCCTTTTTTGTTATTGCCACGCAAGCTGCCGCCTTCATATACCTCCTATACATCTAATATATCTACTCCTTGTATGCATATGCATGGACCAAAGCAGCATCAAACATCATGTACATATCATAAATCTACTAAAGCATGCATCATGCATGCACTCCCATAAGAGGTAATCACTGACTCGACCCATCGATACCATAGAGAAGCTACTACACATCATGCACATGGGTAGCCATTTACATCATTTACATAACCCTTTGACAAGCCACCCATACCATCATGCACATAGCCACGCAGACCATGTACATAATTGAGTGTTTCCAACTTACCCACGAGGTCTGAGTAATAGCAAAACCACCCCCACCACCTCCCTACTCACAAGGGCCATCTTGAAATAGCTCTCACTAGCATAGTTGCCACTAGGTTCACCATCCATGGGCATGAAGATATTGTTGAAGGGATCATTCTGCCTATGAGGATACACAAAGACTTTGAATGTGTGCAGCATCTTATTGAAGTCCTCCTTGTTTTGCTCATTCCGAGTAAGAACAGAAATTATGGCATTCCAAGGCATTCTTCAAAACCAATCCTTGTATCATACATGCTCTCACATTTCCATACATGTTGAGAAGGGTGTTCCCTACTACAAGGTCTACCATAAGCATAAAGCTCTATAATTCACACCACACTCATGTACAGAAGCTTCGAGACCTCACTCAGCCTCAGCTCGTCTTATTGAACCTCATTTACAATATGAACATATGTACTTAGGCATCATATAATGACTCAAGTCATGGCACTTAATCCCATGCATCTGGATTTGCATTTAATGGCCTCATATGCATGGTTTCACACCATAGACGTGCCATGGCATGACAACGTGAACTGTGCTACTTGGCACGGCTCAAAGCTTGGGAACTTTAGTTTACTAGACCTAAAGAAGAACCGGAAGAACAAGAACCGGAGGAAGAACCGGTAACCTCCCTGTTTATACCACCACCACCAGCTCCCGCCTTCTACATTACAACATGCTTCAGCTATCAGTGAAGTATTCCAAATTCTTCGGGACATCCTCAGAGAATGTGGATGCCTATATCCTTCTCTTTGATAGTGCCTGGCATGTGAACGCCGTGGGCCCGGTGGATTAAAACCTCAAAAAAACCACTTTTGTCCCAACTTTATAAAAAAGTGCCACTCTTTGCATTGCTAACGAATATGCTCATTTTCCAACATATGATGCAATTCGAGATGCCTTTCTTTAAATATTCCGAAAAGATAATACATACGTGCATGTGCTTAATAAGCTCTTTCAGATGAACCAAAAAAAGCATCACGGTCTAAGACCATGCTGCTAAATTTTGGAAGCTTCTCCGAAGATTGGATGCAGCCAATCAACCCCCAGGGAGGATATCCTCAATTCCTATTGTTAGATTTGATAACTAAGCTATGAAGATTGATTAAAACATCCTCAAGGTGGATCAAAGATTGTACAAGACATCATGAATATGAGGGACAAAAATTGGTATATGCAGAAAATTGATATGAGATTAACACAATAAGACTCTAATTGTAATTAGACATGAACCAAACTTACATAATCACTTGATCACGACTTGTACCTTATTTAGAGACTCCTCTACCCTATTTTTAGTTGCATGAGTTGCATGAACAACATGCACCAACCATTTGTAGGCTTTACACACCAACCACTGACCACTAGCCTATCAACCACATTTAAATTGGACTAAGGAGTTGGGATTACATTTATCCAACAATCCCCCCTTAAGACCAACTTCTTACAAAACATGAATCAAGTCTAAGAAACCTCCTTGACACAATGAGTAAGAGTCCCCCCTGAACAACAACATAGGGTAGTGTACTCTCCTCTACAACTCGTCAAGTTGGAACAACATAAGTCTTGACTCAACCACATACATGACATAATCTAAAAAGCATATTCCTCATCTACATCTTTTATACTGAGACTAGAACAAAGATTTGTTTCTTCTTGTTGGTTGACTTCTTCAACCACATGTGCCTTTGCTTGCTTTTGATCTTTTTGGTAGCACTTTGAGGATGGATGATTCGTCTTTCCACTATACTCACAAGGATGTTTGGAGAAACAATCCTTAGTAAGATGATTTGTACGACCATAAATAGTACACTTCTTCTTTGCCGATGTCGTAGTAACAGTATATGCATAAGGATCTATCACATCCTTTGTAATCTTCTTGTCTTCTTCCTACAAAGAATTTATGATACTTTCCAAAGAAGGGACTGGCTCCTTCTCTTTAAGTACCATTAAAATTTGTCTAAAGCTTGAAGGTAAGCTTTTGAGCAGGATAGCAATAGCATCTTCTTCAGGAATAGGAGATTTAACATAAACCAACTGTGTCATTAAGCTCTTCAACCTGTTAATCAAAGCTGCTAAATTTTCATTACTGTCCATGGTTAGATCAAAGAGTTGCATCTTCAAACTGATCTTGGAATGCTTTGCCTTTGCACCAAAAGTATGTTCTTATAATTCCCAAGCTTCCATAGCTGACTCAACATCATCAATATAATGAATAAAATCATCTTCTAAAGTAGTAATGATAATACCAAGTGCTTGCTCATCTTTCGCTTGAAGTGCAGCCGTTGTAGCTCTTGTAACTGTAGCAGAAATACCAGCTTCATCTTCCGAAAGAGGCTTGACCGTACTCCACAGATTTTTCTTCATGAGGTAGCCCTTCACCTTGATTTGCTAGGTATGGAACCCGGTTCCATTGAATTTGTCAGGGAATTTTGAACCCATGATGAAGAAATATGATCCTTGATGTTGAAAAATTGCTCACATAGATGATTTAGACCCAAATAATAAGAATATCTTCAATAAAGATCAAAATAATCATCACCATGTTGAGGAAGCAGAAACTGTAGAAAAGGGGCGACTGGAAATTTGCTCCGTGCAACTGCTACAGTGCACCAAATTGCACAAGATTTGAGATGCACAATCTTCACTTGATGGTCTTGCTACAGCTTGGAGGAATTGTCTCAATTCGAAGCGAAGGCGGTGAATTGCTGCGCTGAACAGAAAAACGACGATCTGGATAGCGATGACAAATGCCCCAGGCCATCGCAAATCAAATTGTGAGATCTGGAGGAAGCATAGGGCCAAGGTGGAAGGAGACCAGGCTTCAGTATCAAGCCCCCGCCGGTAATAAATGCCATGGAAATCCAAGCTCTAGACGAGCAAGAAGTATTCAGGCCGACCACACAGAGGCAACGGCGGTGACAAGATCCATGCAACCCGAGACTCCAGAGGTGAGGAAAGAACCAAACTTAGATAAGAGGGGGAAGCAAAAGGTTGTCACCTACTAGCAAGAATAGAACAAGGTATGGTTGAAGGTGTCCGATTGGGTGAAAAAGCAGCAGGCCCGAGAGGCACTACAGAAAAAGGAGCCAAAAAGGCCCAGGCCGTCTACAAGAAGCCAAAGTCATCATACCATTGATGAACATAGATCAGGGAGGCAAAGTGCCCTTGCCACAACCAAATGGAAACCAAGAGAAAGGTGCAGACACACCATGTCGGAAAGAGGTGCGGAGGCACCGAAGCATGAGGAAATCGGAAGTAGGCTCATAGAAGTAGAAACGTTGTCGTACAATCTGTGGGAAGATCTAAAACAGTAGTAGCCGATCCATATGTCAGTGAAACAGCTCCTCACATTAGTGCCAAACTTCAAGGAGCATTGTGCCACCTGATGCCCTTGGAGGAGAACATGGCTTCCTCATAGCCTCTTGAAGCCATGCACATAGAGAGGAGAGAAATTCAGTCGAGGGAAGCCCCGATTTGTGATGAAGCCATCCTGATGATCCTAGTCAAGTTGGCCGAAGTGGATATAGCAGAAGTATTGTTGGATGGTGGATCAAGAGTCAACATTTTGTCAGATATACGACATGCAGAATGCTCGAGCTGAGTAGATGGGATCCAGCCTTGTTCGTCGTAAAAATGGTACATCGAAGGAGAGTTTAGCTACTCAGATTAATCCGTGATCTCACACTGGAAGTCTCTGGATTTACTTTCTAGATTGCAGTAGTAGTGGTGCTCCACATGGAGGACATAAAAGGTGCCTACTCGGTGTTACTAGGTAGACCATGGCTCAAGTAGGCAAGGATTAAGCAAGCTTGGGATGCGGATAGAATAAATATCCGACGAGGAAAGAAGAAAGTTAGGGTTTCCATAGCCAATCGAAGGAAAGTGGAGAATCCTTCTTGACTGAAAGTAGCTGAGGGAGTAAACATGCTGGATAATCTACCTGATGCAGAGCTGTTCACAGCAGAAGTATTCATGCCAATTTCTCATACCTGGTATGATGAAATGTTTTCATTTGTGGCCACAGGTCTGATGGAGGATAACCTTTCTTGGGATCAAAGAAAGCGAATAGCTATGTCCGAAGCCGGTCTTTCCAAGTAATAGTCAAACATCTATATAAGCAGGGCATTAATCAGATCCTCCGAGGTGCATTCCACCTCATGAACAAGAAGTTGTCTTCAAAGAAGCCCATCAAGGAATCATTGGCGGTCACTTTGCTGGAGAAATAACAGGAAGGAAGATCCTCCAAGTCAGTCTTTGGTGGCCGACCATAATCAATGATGCCTACAAATGGGCCAAACAGTGTGATGTGTGTCAACGCCTTAGCCAGCTAACTGATAGACACTAGATACCTCACAATCCAATCCTTCCCCTAGAACCATTCTAGAAATGGGGCCTTGACTTCGTGGGTCCATTCAAACCACCAGCCTCATTCACCCAGTAACAAATATATCCTGGTGGAAACCGACTATAGCACCAAATAGGTGGAAGCCAGAGCCTTCCGGGATAACACGGCCAAGTCCACCAACACCAAATTCCTTTATGATATGATCATCAGTCGGTTTGTTGGCTTCCCAACTAAGCTAATTATTGACCAAGGGGAAAACACTTTGTGAATGATGTCATCCGTCATCTAGCAACTGGTCACAACACCTCATCCGGCAGCTGGTCACTCTCAGCACCTCATCATCTATAAGAGACAACAGTCTAGTATCCATAGGCCAATAGTCAGGCGGAGTCCACCAACAAGGTACTGCAACGCATCCTCAAGAAGCTGGTCAATCAGAATCACACTGATTGGGATGAAAAGCTGTACTCAGTAGTATGGGCATTCCGCACAACCTACTATAAGGTCTCCACAAGGATGACTCCATTCAAACTGGTATATGGCACTAAAGTTATCATGCCCATGGAGTTCTTAGTGCCTTGTCTTTGGATAGCCATAGCCGAGAAGCTAAGCCCCGAGGAATCCCTGCAGCATCGTTGTTTGGGATCAGCTCCACCAACTAGACGAAGATTGATTCAAGAGCTTCTTTATCACTATAGTGATCCAAAAACGGGGGAAGAAATGGGTAGACCGGCATTCCAAGTTTCGACTATCCAAAGAAGAAGATCCGGTACTCTTTTTCTAGTCTCACAGATGGGTTTGCATCTGGGGAAGCTAAAGCTCAGGTGGACTGGACTCTTCTAGATCATGGAAAGATTCTATGACAGAACATTCCTCCTCTTTGGGATGCTCACATGAAAGCACTTCCAGAAGCCAGTAAACAACTAACACCTACGATCATAGAATGGGCCGATCACACCTAATCTATTCATTTATGAGGCGGTGCCACTAATCCACTACCTAGGAATCCATCACATTAATATGGGCACACTTCCAAGACTATCATTGCAGATTCCCCTGGGAAGTCAAAAAATTTTGATACCCCTTCATCATGGTTATTCGACAGTTACATGGCAATCATGTATGCTACAACACGCATGGTAACTATTTTTAAATTATCGCACACTACTGTTAATTTTTTTGTATCTATCTGTTTACATGTAGTCTATCTTCTCGCAGGAAGCAATAACCTTGCGCATGTTCCCAACTCTTCGTCCGCAAGATTTCACCTCACCTGCCACTGTCGTCTTTCTCTCTTCTCGCACAACACTTGCTTTTCTTGCAGCCATGGTGACCTTTGAGCCATTCAATAGCATCGTTGCTAAGAATGCTGATATGCAGTAGTGGCTAGGCATCACCCGCCTAGTAGACTTCCTCGACATGCCATGGCACACAATACTTGTGCATCTCAAAGCTGAATACCTAGTGAGACAACTGCAAGCAGGCACCACCATTAGCCTATGCGTGGTATCGAGACCACACTCACAGAAGATTTAGTGGCTGAGCAAATGAAGTCGCCCCTAGTCGGCTTGACAGATGTTACCTCGGACAAACATGACTATATGGTGAAGCACCTTGGCGACTGTGTCAATGGTGAGCACAAGCTAGGAAGACACCACTGTCCTATGTCGTACCATTAGAGCCAAAAAAGAAAAAAAAAAGGGACCTTTAAGGTTTTGATTAAAACACTAATTAGCTGAGGTTTTAGTAGAATGAGACCTCCAAATTTGGCCGTTTAGAGGTACTTTTGGAGCATTTAAGAGACGGGCCACAATAAATGTTAACATTCCTTAAATCATGTCAGAGGTACTTTTCAATCGTTATTCTCAGTGTTATTTGAACTTTTGAAACATCTATTGTACAAATATTCCACCAAAACACGTTCATTTTTCCTCTCATCATTATTTGAGAGCTCTCCCCCCCTCTCTCTCTCTCTCTCTCCCTCTCATCATTATTTGAGAGCTCTCCCCCCCTCTCTCTCTCTCTCTCTCTCTCTCTCTCTCTCTCTCTCTCTCTTCTATTCTTTTAGTTATACCCTTGCATAGTGGATTATACTCTAATGTCTATCGCTCGCTAACTCTTTACTCAATGCAAGAGAACGCAGATACAAACTTGCTATTAACATAGATCAGGTCTACTCATCTTGGAGAAGTATTCATCACCGAGCATTGTTGGACAAAGATGAGGCAAACAGACTACAACTAGAGAGAAGAAAACACATTGATTTGTGGGCGGACGGAAGTATTTATCCCAATTATCCTTCAACTGGTAGACTACAACTAGAGAGAAGAAAACACATTGATTTGTGGGCGGACCGAAGTATTTATCCCAATTATCCTTCAACTGGTAGACCTCTTCCATTTGTAAATGTTCATGACTTGATTAGATTTATTGAAGATGGTTTTGATGGTCTGCTTGGTTACTGTATGAAGTTGTATTCGGCATCTTCTATGTGCTCAGTCCAAATGCATCAATTGAAAGAAACTTTATTAACATCTCAGAACACTATTTTAGAGCTTTATGAGATAAGATTAGAGAGCTAAAAGCTGTAAACCACTCCTTGAAAGAGAAACTAGTAAACTTGAAAGAAACCCCAGGAGGATTCAGAGAGAGGAAGAGAACTTTAAAGAATATAAGTGAGTTGTCTAAAAGTAGTGGGGCTAAAAAGAGGAGACAACCTTGCAAAGAAATGTGTCTCTCACATTTCAGGTATTAATATCCGTCGAAATGAGGAGAGAATCAAGCTTCTCATGGAAACCATGAACAAGGCAGATGTGGTCAGAATTCTTCAATCTCCAGAGAATACAAATTTGAGAGATCTTACTCTCAAAGAGTTGGTAAGAGACTTAAGGACCACTGTGAAACAAGTTGAAATAGTAGAGACTTGTGACACTGTGGGTATTAGTCACAAAGGTTACCAAGCTATTTTTGGATTATGGTTCCAAAATCTTAGATGCAAGAGAATAAGAGCTTTTGGTTTGCCAAGATCCCTTTCAATTTCTACTGCTAGGACGAGTACATACATATTGAAGGGATAATGCCTTATGAGAAGCAGAAGAAAAAGAGTACATTTGTCTATAATGCATTCAACAATATATGGGTGGATCTTAGAAAAGTACAAATTGCAATGGTGCATATGTATAAAATTATTGTAGAAGAATGTGGTGGTGTGCTAAAGTTCGTATTGAAAGCTGGATGAGGCACAGATCCAAAAAGGACAAAAGATGGAAAGAGTGAGCATATCTATTATGAACAGGACAATCGAGTACAGCAATGTCTTCAAGGCCAAATCTCCGCAACAATGTCTCAATATACTTTGTCTGACACAAAGCAATACCTCCATCACACTGCTTAAATTGTATCCCCAAATAATGATGCAAATGCCCCAAATCTGACATCTCAAAAGAGGCATTCAAATCAGCCTTAAAATCAGCAATATGACTCATTTGGTTCTGTGGAGCAGCATGTCATCGACATAGAGAGCAATGATTAGATGTACATCATCCACACGTTTACAAAGTGCTTTCTATTCGACTATTCTAAAAACCATGTGCAGTCAAATATGCATGTATCTTTTCATACCAAGCTCATGGAGCTTGCTTTAAACCATTTAAATCCTTTTTCAACCTGCACACTTTGTTTTCTTGCCCTCTTTGAACAAAACCACGAGGCTGCGAGACATACACCTCCTCATGCAAATCTCCATTCAAGAACACAGTCTTTATGAACGCAAATCTCCATTCAAGAACGCAGTCTTTATGTCCAACTGATGTACATTCCAACCATTATGAGCTGCCAATGCACAAATGCTATGAATGGTAGTCATACGACAAGTGGGAGCAAAGGTCTCATCAAAATCAATGCCCTTTTCTTGAGCATAACCCTTTGCAACAGGTCTAGCCTTATAGCAATCAACACTACCATCTGGCTTTCGTTTCAACTTAAAAACCCACTTACATCCAATGACCTTTTTACCAATAGGCAAATCACACAAAGACCATATACCATTCTTCATTATAGCATCATATTCATTTTGCATTGCAGCCAACCAATTTTCTGATTTTTGTGCCTCGTCAAATGAAAGAGGTTCTTCCTCTTCACACATACTAGATACAGCCAAAGCATAATAATCTGATGCATAAGAGGCATGCTGAAAACCTGAGCAAGTACGACTAGACATAGGTGCATCAATTTTACTATCACGCAAGGTTTGCACCAGCCATTTAGGCATACCTCTAGCCTGCTCATTTTCAGCCCTATCCTCATAAATAACATCGTGTAAATCTCCATCAGAAATAGGCTGATCTATGCTATCATTTGAAATCTGCATAGGCTAAATATTTGCCTCATTAGGACTTACATTTGAATTCCTACCTATAAACAAAAGCAACGCCGTATCAAATACATCCTGTGAGCTCACACCTGTCTCTTTGGTACATGATAACAAAGGCTACACAACATCTTCCACAAAAACAACATCTCGACTAATCAAGATACGCTTTGACTGCAGATGATACAATCTGTAACCCTTGCTCTCAGCACTGTAACCAACAAAAATGCATTTGACAACCTTATTATCCAATTTTCTACGTTGTTGCACAGGCACTAAAGCATAGGCCAAGCAACCAAAGACACGCAAGTGACCAATAGAAGGCTTCCTGCCATGCCAAGCTTCGTATGGAGTAACAGACTGCAAGGCCTTAGTGGGACACCTGTTGAGTACATATGCAGCACACATGACAGCCTCAAGCCAAAACGCATGTGGAAAAGCTTGGCTCTTGACCATACATCGTGCCATCTCCATAAGTGACATGTTTTTCCTCTCAGCAACACCATTTTGCTGAGGGGTATACGGCACTGTACATTGGTGCTTTATCCCACGACTAGCCAGAAATGCATCAAACTCTTTAGACATGTACTCCCCCCCTCGATCAGAACGGAGGGTGCCCACAGTACAATTGGATACATTTTCAACCATAAGCAAAAACTGTTTAAAGCACAAAAACACTTTGGACTTTGCCTTTAGTGGATATACCCATGCATGCCTTGAGTAATCATCACTGAAAGTCATGAAGTACAAGTGTTTACCAAATGACGAAGTTTGCATAGGCCCACATACATCACTATGTACAAGTTGCAATTTGCAAGTGGCCTGCAAGAACCATCCTTTGGAAACACAAAACACTACATTTTGCCCAAAATACAGCCTTCACAAACATGTTTTAATGAAGCAACCATATCAAATTTCTGCAAACGTAGCAAACTAGCAAAGTTCATATGACCAAAACGAGCACGCCATAGTTTTGCATCTAAAACTACCTTTTCATCAGAAACTGCATTTGCTGAATCTTCCACACTTGTCAAAAGAATTGAGCCTATACAGCCCACAAAACAAGGTGCCAGATGCAATAATCGTATCACCAAAAGTCAAATCATGAACAGTACATTTGTCATCCACAAATTTGATTACAAGTCCAAGTCTAGTAAGCGCAGAGATAGACAATAGATTCTTCTTTATCCCTGGCACATACAAAGCATCTGAAAGTGTGAAAGTGCTGCCATTTACAGCAGTAAGCATAATTTTACCAACGCCCTTCACTGGGTAAGAAGCATTGTTGGCACATGTGACAGTATTCCCATTAGGGACAGCCTCAAGACAAGTGAACATATCACGATGCGAGGTAATGTGCTTTGTAGCACCACTGTTAATATACCATACATTAGAGTCAACAGAAACTGCCAAAACATGCATCATGTACAGATGGGTCATACTGGCAATACACGCTAAACGCCCATTCTGTATCCTGCACAACATTTGCAGAATCTACATTTGTAGAAGCATCCGCTATTGTGGTGGCATTTGACTCTTTCTTCTTTGCCTCTTTAGCCTTTAGCTTAGGGCAATTCTTAATGACATGATCAGTTGCCTTACAATAGTTGCACCTGATCTTTTTCTTGCCTTTATCAAGAGCCTTCTCAGACCTATTGTTGCTACCTGTGGAAGGAGAAGAAGTTGCAGACCTACTAATAGGAGAAGAAACAGTGGAAGGGACTGCCTTACCACTTCTTCTCTGTTGGGCAGCAACGAATGCTTGATCAACTGCACGCTGCCTAGCCCTGTTTTGCCTGGAGTGCGCTTCTTGCAAGAGCTTGTTGTGACTAAAGTATCATACTTGACAACATCAGGTCTGTCCTCAGTAACAAGTCTCCATGTGGAAGCAAAAGTCTAATATGACTCAGGTAAAGCATCAAGAACAGTCTAATATGACTCAGGTAAAGCATCAAAAACAGTCTACACAAGAGAATGATCAGGAATAATCTCACCTACAGAAATCAACTGTTCCTTGAGATCTTTAATCTCAGCAAGAAAAACATTCATATCATCATCTTCCTGCATAATCTTTGATTCTAGCTCTTTACGCAGGTAAGAGATTTTTGCCTCGTTCCGACCTGCATACAAACCAGTTAGAATATCCCAAGCCTGTTTTATTGTTTTAGCTGAACGAATATGTGGGGTGATGTTACGTTTGACAGAAAGTGCAATCAAGGCATGAGCCTGCGCATCTTTACCATCCCAACGAGCTTGATCAGCAGTGGGTAAAAAAGCAACAACAGTAGAGCTGCTAGAACCTGCAACATCCTCAACAGATCCTATATCCATAGAACCTAGACGTACATCCATACCCTGCACAATGTTCCACACTCCTTTTGCAACCAAAACATGCTGTATCATATATGTTCAAAGTGGGTAGTTGCTATCTCCATCCAATTTGTCATCAGCAAACAACACGTGAAATACATCATTGTTGTTATCAGCCATGGCCACTGACTGAAACTCATGCAAAAGCTACCTGTAATGAAGCAAAGACTGAACAGAAAATAACTCGTGCTATGTAGCACGGTCCATAATAGAATACGTATGCCTGTTTTACAGAAAATTGCACTGTCAAAATTTTTGCACAAAGTGACGAAAACACCTGTACAGAACTTGTAATGCAAAAACGGAGCCCAAAACGACCTCAGATGCAATTTCTGAGAACGCAGCTCCCTACGGGCCAATCTGCAGAGTATAGGGATCTGCAAGCACTCGTGAAAGCTCACCTCAATCGGAGAATGTGAGTCGGAGGGTGCTAGCGGCGTAGCCCTAGGAGCCGATGCCTGCTCTGATACCAATTGTTGGAATTAGGGTTGCAGGAAAGCACACAGAGCTTGGAGAAGAAGAAGCAAGAAATCACACAACACACAATCTAATACACTGTGTGTTGTGTGCATTCTTGCTTCTTCTTCAACAAGCTTTGTGTGCTTTCCTGCAACCCTAATTCCAACAAAGACAACCACAAAGAATGCAGAAAAATGACATTTCGGACACATAACACTGTCAAAAAAGAAAACTGTTGTATTCATAATTTTGTACAAAAAGTTATCTATTGTAATCCAGAGTATGTACAAAAAATCTATTCCAAAGTTTTCACATCATCATCCTTTGTCAGTGCTCCCCTGGAGCGTAGAAATTTCCTTCTATTGTAGCCACCTAGTGTGTTTATATATTGGTTTTATTTGCAGCTAGAGCATACGCAGAGTATGTCAAAAAATATCCTGCTCTAGGCGGAAAACCTGGGGCCATAACCAAAAATTCTAGTAGCGGTTGTCTTCTTAAGAAACATGATTTTGTTACCATTGGCTTGTATAGTTGAGAAGCCATACAGTCTGCAGAGAGCTTTAATACAAAGTATAAGCCAGTCTGCATCCTCAGAAAACTGGCTATGCAACACATGGAAAATATTCTCATCCATTCTGGACAAATAGTGTCCAAGTGCAGTATCTTTCTTGCTAGAGCTTGCTTGCCTTGAGCCTTTACCTCTCCCTAAGAAGTTGTCTGCATCTGCTAGCTCCAACTATAAACAAGAGGAACACTGTAAAATTATTGTAAGTTAAAATAATATAATGTATGGATTCAAATTTATATTCACTTACCTCTTGATTTTCATCTTGTTCAAGTATATCTGATGTCCAAAGTGAGATTGAGGTTTCTTTGATGTCTTTAAGTTGGACATAATCACTTTGTTCCCTTCCAACATCAGCAATACCAAGTGAAGCATGAAGCTGATTAAATTCATCCTTGGAGATCAATGGTTCTGACTCCTATGCTTTCTTAATACATACTGATAAAGCATGAGTTGAGTCAATGAACTTGTCATCTGAAGTAGACACATCTAAAGCAGCAAATTCATCATTATGCTCATTCTCAATATCAATGAGCCCTTCAGCAGCTTCACAACCCTCTGCAATGATGGCAAGACAATAGTTCTCCCTCAAGTTAAATAACTTTTGAATATCAGAAAGGAGTAAATACTCCTTATCCTTGATAGGGAAACTTGGCAATGAACGAACAATATATTTATGCAATGGATCTCCACTTTCCTTGGGTGACTGAACAATTGTATGTGCCTTTAATTCTGTGATTTCATTATCCTTGGCAAGCCTCTCCTCCTCCTCAGGTCCAAGTTCCTCCTCTATATCATTTGCCTCTAAATCTCTGAGAAACCAAAAGTTTGAAGAGCCTTCAATCTCCTCAAGTTCCTCCTCTTCACCTCTAAGAGGATATTTGACAATTAAGAAAACTATAAAGGCAGCAGCTTTGACCATTCTCCTGCAACCTTTTGGATGAGAGGAGCATCCTACATTTTCTAATAAAAACCTTTGAAGTTGTACATACTACACCTCTTTGTAAATGTTTGTCTCTGGACAGAGGAGGTCCCCAACACAAGGACATGGACATACTCCATGTTATCAATCAAGATAGATTCATCAAAGTCCTCCTTGATAAATGGCATGGCATGATTAATAATCATTGAGACATCAACTTCTGGATTGAAAATATTCTTAGCAACAACAACTGAGAAGAAAGAGGCCTCAATTCCACTTGCAATAAGAAAATCCAACATTCTCTCTGTAGGAGACACCACTACTATCTCAGAAAGACTAGGAGCCTTGCATGATGACTTAAACTTTTTTGATGCTATAGGACCAACCTTTGGTGACTTTGTAAGCGTTCCACGTGCTTCAGATACACTTAACTTTGATTGAGTATCTAGTGCACTAAGAGAAAGACTAGAGGGCCCAGTAGGCTTTGTTGGAGAGGGTTTGCTTGTTTTCTTCACTTTCTTAGATGACTTTGTAACTGCTATAGGAGATATAGAAAGCCTTCTCTTTTTTGAAACATTGGATATGAATGGAGATACCCTTGAAGACTACAAACCAATAGGTGTTTTTGGTGAAGGCTTTGAACCACCCATCGGGGATGGTGACCTCGATGAGGCATGAGTTGTTGATGGGGAAAGCCATTCCAGAACGATGCGAAAGCGGAGAGGTTTAATTGCTAAAAACCGAGAGGGAGAGTCTTCAAGTATATAGAACTCCTCCAGAGGTAGGCTCTAGTCAGACACACGACTCTTGGGACCCAATATTTACTATTTCTTGATGACATGGGAGCTACTTGTTATTGTAAGAACTTTGCACTCACAAGAAATCGACCATTAGTGAAACATAGATTCTTCTTCTTCAAAGATGGAAAGGAGATTGTGCAGGTCATTATAAAGAGGAGTAAAAAGTACACAATAACAAACAAAGAATGTCACAACAACATGTACAAAGTACACACCAAATGAATGGTGATTAACACCTTTAAATAATGTGGGTATTTTTTAATTGATCGTTTTAATATAATTAATTTTTTTTCTCAAAATATATATATATATATATATATATATATATATATATATATATATATATATATGTATGTATGTATGTATGTATGTATGTATGTATGTATGTGTGTGTGTGTGTATGTATGTATGTATATATGTGTATATATGTGTGTGTGTGTGTGTGTATGTATGTATGTATGTATGTATATATATATATGTATGTATGTATGTATGTATGTATGTATGTATATATATATATGTATATACATATATATATATATATGTGTGTGTGTGTGTGTGTGTGTGTGTGTGTGTGTGTGTGTGTGTGTATACATACATACATACATATATATATATATATATATATACATACATGTGTATATACATACATGTGTGTGTGTGTGTGTGTGTGTGTGTGTGTATACACATGTATATATGCATATATATACATATATATACATGTATATATATACATATATATACATATGATATATGATATATATACATATATACATGTATATATATACATATATACATGTATATATATACATATATATACATGTATATATGCATACATGTATGTATGTATGTATGTATGTATATATATATATATGTGTATATATATATATATATGTATATATATGTATATACGTATATACATATGTATATATGTATATATATACATATATATATATATGTATATACGTATATACATATATATACATATATATATATACATACATATATATATACATACATACATACATACATATGTATATACATATATATATATGTATATACGTATATACATATATATACATATATATATATATATACACATATATATATATATACATACATACATACATACATACATATATACATACATATATATACATGTATATATGTATATATATACATATATATATACAATACATATATGTATTGTATATATATACATATATATATACAATACATATATATATATATATGTATGTATATATTGTATGTATATATATATATATATATACAATACATATATTATACACAAATATATATTTACACACATACAAACACACACACACACATACATGCATATGTGCATATATATGTGTATTTGGACTATATATATAAATACGTGTATATATATATATATATATATATGCACACACAAACATGGTCCAAATACATATAATATATATATATATATATATATATATATATATATATATATATATATATATATATATATATGCACACACAAACATGGTCCAAATACATATATATATTAACATTCACACACACACACACACACACATATATATATATACATGCACATACATACATGTATAAGTACATATACACATACAGGATAAATTGAATAGTTTGTAAAGCTTCAAAGGTATTTAAAGGGTTAATGTGCTAAGGTTGAAAAATAGAGTGGAATGGAGTGAGGTGCAAGGCTAGAAAAAAAAAGGTTCTATTTTAGGAAAAAGTTGTTTCATACACCCTGTATTGAAAGAGAGGTTTCTCATGCCTTTACATTTATGTAATGTTTTCAACATAGTGTAATATATAATTAATCTTCTTCATCAGCATAGTGTAATTATATATTACACTATGTTTTTAACATAGTGCAATATATAATTGATCTTCTTCATCAAAATATGTGCACCTTTCTAATGAGTAAGCTTTACATAATGTAGTTTAAGTTTGTTGTTTTCTACTTAAGCAAGATGGTGAAGATCTTCAATCCAAAATAGCTAAAAGCTGACAATATATGCTAGGATTTTTAACTAAAATGTAAAAATTTGGCCCTTAAAAATAAATGCAAGCTAAAATTATACCCAAGAAGTGAATAACATCTACTTATACAGGAATTACTCATTCTTGTTGGGCATGCCTATATAGTGGATTACAAGGGTCATTTTGGATAACAATGCAAGGTAAGCCACGACATAGCCCTCTAAATAAATCTTAACATAAATCAATATTCCAAAAAATATCCTTATTTTCATTTAAGAAGTTGAAAACTTTGTGAGGATTTATGAATAATATAGTATATAAATTCATATATAAAATAGTATATATATATGTATGTATGTATGTATGTATGTATATGTATATATATATATATATATATATATATGTATGTATATATTTTACATATGGCATTTGTCATGTGTAATGCCCACGCTTGGTCATTACACGTGGCAATGCACCGCCCAGGTATTACACATGGTGTGCCACATGTAATGCCTGAGTGTGGCCATTACATATGGCAAATGCTACATGTAATGCTCGTGCTCGGGCATCACACATGGCATGCCACGTATAATACTCAAGCACGATCATTACACGTGTATCACTTGACGTGTGCCACACGTAATGCCAACGGCTGGTCATTACACATGTAATGCCATGTAATACACATGGCATGCCACATGTATTACCCGAGTGCACGTAATACATGTGGCACCGCCAATGTGGCAAGCGTCCATTAAATGGCTTTCTCCCCCTCTCTCTCCTTCATAATTGCCTATGCCCCTCTCGAGCGCCTACCCTTGCCATAATCGCCACACCCGCCCTCTAGCGCCTAGCCCCCTCTAGCGTCTACCTTCACCATAATCGCCTACCCCCCCTAGCACCATAATCGCCATAATCTTCCCACTCTCTCTCTCCTTGATCTCACCCTCTCAAACCCTTCTCCCCTTTAGCGCATACTCTCCCCTCTAGCGATCTCACCCTCTCAAACCCTTCTCCCCTCTCGCGCATACTCTCCCCACTCTCTCTCTCTTCAATCTCACCTTCTCAAACCCTCTCATGTACACTCTCTCTTTCACTCACAACCTCTTTGGCACAGCAACAAAGTAGCAATATGCCTCCCCAAACTAAGGGTTTCACAAAAAATCTAGACGATATTACACTATCTCAAGATATGGGCATGTCACAAGTTGCCACATCAATCGACATGATGAATACATCTGGATTACAAGTCCCAACAAGGCCTACTCCTACAACGCCCAACAATAATCATGTCATCAGCATTGCCACAATTCTCAAAGAAGAGGAGCCCATGAAGGAGAGTTTCAGCGAAGTGGTTAATTGACACATCTCCACTAATTGGGTGGAGGATCACTTGGTCAATGATCAACGCCACCTTCCTAGGGTGCCTCTATGTCACCTCCTCACAAACCCTATAATCTGCACAAATAAGAATTGCATCAAAGGATTGTCTGGAAGAGTTTCCCGGGCCAAGAGCCGATTTCATTCGATCGCAGAAGTGCAATCGGCCTTGAACTATCATTGTCTGAGGAGTTTGATATGGTACTAGAGCATACGGAAGAATGGCAACACATGGCCAAGATGTTGTTTGTTATTTGGGATGGCAAACATTATCTCAAAGATTGGCATTAATGGGAGAACCATACGAGCTAACAGAGACAAGATTCCAAAGTTAGATTCATGTAGGAGGAGGAGGTAGAGTTCCTAATGGTTCTGCACATGATAAACAGGGTGGTTAGATTCATGTAGGAGGAGGAGGTGGAGTTCCTAATGGTTCTGCACATGATAAACAAATAAGTGGACTTGTATCTTATTATTCATGTGATTAAAATGAACAAACATCTTATATATGGTCATTCTACTAATTTTAATTTATTATGCATGCAAAATTGCTAGAGTGATTAACATTCATGTGTCAAACACAATGGCACATGACATATTCATGATGTAGCATGTGGGGCTAGTTGATCCACAATCGTAGTTGTCGAAGTTTAGCAAAAAGTATCGTGCATGGGTAGGTAAAGCTCTTATGCATCGGGGGCTAAACAGATCTAAATGGCTAAAGCTTCTCATGGCACTCCTCTCTCAACTAGTGTTTAAGGTATGTGCATGCCTCAATAAAGTCATATTTTGATTTGCATAAATGTTGTTTCTAAAATAGAAATGTATTGTAGGAGTTTGATGCCACATATCAAAAGAAGGTCAGTGGCTTGCCTGAGTGAGGGAGTAGAGAGTATAATCAGAATGCAAACATGTTCAATAAGAATTACAAAGATGTCCTCAAGAAATCGGAGGTGCTCTTTACAAAGCGAGGACATGAGCTAGCATAAATAGCCAACCCCGACTACGGTAAAGAAATCTTCAAAAAGGTGATCTCTTACTAGCGTTGGGGTGAAAAGGCAAGTTAATTCACTACTTCCAATCTAGCAGAGATTGCTTCTACCCATATTCCAAATGCAAAGTAAGATCACACATTTTCTCTCAACGCATTAAACCATTTTAATATGAAGCAAGACGCATAAAGTGGATTCACAATGTAGGAAATATAGGCTCGTGGGTTTATTGGCGAGTGGCGAGTTTCCACAATGAGAGATGCCTAGATTCCTTCTTCGAAGAGAGCATTCTTCACATGGATACATTGCCAATGTGTACTGATTCTAATTGACAGAGGACATGCTACAACTTTATGCGAAGTTAAAGGAGAACTCACCTGCCATAGCAGGCATGCATGAGAGAGCGACACGCGACTCCGAGGTCGGTATCGTGGATTCCCTAAAAACTTTTAGGAAGGCACACTCTGAAAAGGAATTCCTAAGGTGGAAAGGGCAAATGTGAGCCACCTTTAACCTTAACCAGAGCGACCACACTTATCGTGTACGGCACGACACATATTGTACATGCATGTAATAGCATAATCGATACCGTGTGTCTCATTTTATTGTTAGTCTATCGTATTGAAAGAGTATTCAAATGTTTTTGTATTAGGTGGTGGAGAAATTATGTGTATCATCAGGTATGTATTCCTGAGAACTCATCAGACACATGGGAGTAGTCTGAGAGAGAGGAGACAGGGTTGTACCCTAATTAGATCGATGAGTTATGGGGCAAGGATACATGGAATCTTGCCCATGGTGGCTAGACTACCTCGAAGGAGAGTAAGTAACATTATGTATGGTAGCATTTCTATATGAACTTTGAAGTTCATATTGGGAGTTTATAGTTGCTATAGTCTTTAGATTGTGCCCTATATAATGCCATCTGAGGCCCTTCAGCAAGATGCCATCAGTGATGAGGGCAGCATCTTCATGGTAAAGGGTGAGGATATTCTATCCAAGACAAAGATAATTAGCTACTTTTAGTGTCCACCTATACCTTTGTGTCATTTGATTCCCTTTGCAAGGGTTAGAGACCTCCGTGATGATGTCTCTCCCTTGAAGGTAGCATTTGGCTATGAGAGATATATGGTAGAGAAGGGAGTGTTTATTGTTTCCCCTTGGACTACAAATAACACAATCACTTTAATTAGGATTGATGAACATCAAGAAGGTTTGGGATGCACATTGGGTAGAGATCAATAGAGAGTTTGAGGATGATATCAGTGCACAACCAAAGCTACAAATTTTGGCAAATCATATGTTGCATGTGTGGGAGGGAAACCATACAGTTGCATGTGTGGGAGGGAAACCATACAATTGCATGGATAGCTGCAATCAAAGAGAAATTCTCACATACAAGATATAAACATGTGCATGTTCTTTGTATCGTGATTGATCTTACAAAAGTCAGTGAGGTTACGCTTCTATCTCAACTTCATTGGATGAACTTGTAAGTTAACCTTTGATTACATGAATAGCATTCTTTGAGGTAGGGTATTTTGCTAACAGATTTCACTCTCATGTTCTTGTTTACCATTTTTCAACTTGAGCACCCATGCTCCGATTGTTCCAACTTTCCGAGATGAGATTGTGAACACAACTCACATATGTAACTCTAGCTCTGTGGATTACTTAAAGGAGATAGCGTTTGTAGATGTGAAAGTGAGAGAGCAAATCTAAAAAAAATCAACAAAGGGTTCCGAGCCATGGTTTCCCTTGATAAGAGGCTATCTTGGGAGACTTGTTTATCATGTAAGTGGTGCACACTAGGAAGAAGCTTTTGCTTTATTTTTTTTGGGTCAATACATGTATTTAAAGTAGTAAATTTTGAACATTTGCTAGTAGGTGCAATTTTCGCAAGCACTTAATAAGAAACGTGACTCCATAAAATGCTCCTTGTCTTTGGAAGAGCCTTCAAAGGTGGAAAGGAAAGAGAGAAAGAATTTAACTCGAAAGTAAGTAGATAGGGTTGGAAAGGTACATTACTTGATATGGAAGTTGTGTTGATGGTTCATTGGGATGAAAATGATTGCTCTAATCATGCGTGATTGTTATGACTTGTGTTGTGTTAACCTATGACGGGGACATTGAGACGTACTATGTTTTACATCATTAATTTAAATATTCTGAGTCATGGGCCAGGCTTGTCGGCACCATATGTTAAGGATGAAGGGATTGGGTGATCGCCGATGAGAGGCGCACCTTGAATATTAGTAGGATAAGGGTTAGGGTCGGCCGGCCATGTATGGGCGCCCAAGTGTGAACGGCCAAGTCACCTATAAGAGTCAAATGTAACCCTAAAATCCTCATTCTCATGTGTTGTGAATACAAGAGTGCTCTTGCCTTATCTCCTTGGTTTCCTTCTCCTGCGTGTGAGAGAGAGAGAGAGAGAGTGAGAGAGCGATCGAGCACTGTGTAGCGGCACGACGGCAGAGAGGCGGTAGAGCGGCGAGGCGGCTCCTCCTTCACTGCTACGACGCGCGAATCCTTCACAGCAGCGGTTAGAGCGGTGAGTAACACACCCTTGCATTCTGTTTGAGCTTACTTTTCTGGTTGTATGCTTGTAGCCATTCGTGGCTCGCATACAGTGTTCGGCAAGTCCCCAGCTACGACCTGTGTGGCAAAAGCGCACATTTTTGGCGCCGCTGCCGGGGAGTTGCCCTGCACCAAGCTCCAGTTTGCAGCTCGGGCTGCTGCGTGAAGTTTAATTTACACTGTTGGAAAGCGACTGTGTGTTTGTTGTTGGGGTGTTTCCGTGTTTTGCAATCTGTTTCTGGAATTTGTCTTCTGCATTTCTGTTATTTTTCCGCACCGCGTGTGGGCGTGCGTTCTGTTATCTGGTTTTCTGCGGGGGGCGAGGGGGATTTCTGAATCCCCAGACCTGTGTTGTGTGCGAACTGCGCCGCGGCCAAGGTTGAAACCTAGAAAGAAACCCTAGAAAACTTTTCTCAAAAAAATAAAAAATAAAAATTTCAAAAAATAAAAAATAAAAAATAAAAAATTAAATTTTATTTTTAAAGAAAAAAACCAAACGTGTGGAGAGGAAAGATTTTTTAATTGGAGAAAAATTTTTTGAAAAGAAAAAACCCCAATTGACCCACGACCCCGGCCTCGGTCTCGGTCTTTTGATATATATATATAGGAGAGTGAGCCTCCATAGCTTTCTTTCAAGTGAGAGCTTATGGGAAGTTGTGCCCTATATGTAGCCCACTCCCCACGGAGTAAAGTGAGCATGTGGGATAAAGCCCTCACCCTTTCCTCCACAAGCAAATAGGCTTTCGCCCCTTCTCCCATAGGGAAACGGACTGTTTTGAGGACCATGAGAGCTTCGGATAGGCAAACACGGTGCTGTAAAGCACACTAGGACCCTTTGAACGATACGCTCGTTTCGAGCTATCACACGCCCTAGTCCAAGTTCGACCGTAAGTAAGGGGGTCAAAAATGAGTTAAAAACAATCTAAAAACAAGTAAAAACGGGGTGCGAAATACCCAAGAAACCACTTGTGTGGGCTTTAAGGGTAGTTACCAACGCACGTAGGGTACCCACGTCACATGCATCTACGTTCTGGTCGGGTGCTAGAGCCTGAACCACTAGAAAGCGTTTCAGTTTATGCAGGCTCACACCATCCCTCCACGTTGGCATCTTGGCCTTCGGCTGGAACCCAAGGGACTGCAACCCAAGATCCACGAATAGTGGATAGTGACTCGTCCTCTGACTCAGAAGCCATGGAAGGGCACCTTACCAAGAACCCTGAGGAGACAAGCCAAAACATGCTAGGTTGGGCCCCACAACCCGGATCTAGCATGTTTAGTCGTCTAATAGAGACCTTTAGTAGAGCTACACGCTCTGAGCATGCGACAAGTGAAGTAAATGAAGAAGGAGGGGTAGTAGATTCACCATTCACATCTTATGTAGACCCTACTCTCCCAAAGAGTGTCCATGTGGATATTCTACCCACTTCGTTTAATGAGGGCCCTACTGAGCTACCAACTTCTGATGCTCTTCCTAAAGTAGAGGTCCCTAGAAGCCAATCCATAAGAAGTGACATTGCGTCCACTTCAAGAGAACCGTTTGGCACACCAAGTCTAGATGGGATATTTCTGAATGAAAATTGGGAATATGATCTACACACAGAGACTCTAACTGACCTATACACAGGCTACACATACCATGTAGGTTGGTTAGAAGTCCTACGATCTACATCTAGCGCCACTAATCTAGAGGAGCAACAACAAATGATATGTGAGGTTATTCATAGAATTATCCAAATTGAGAGGCAAAATAGGGGAGTGAACCTAATTGAGAGGCAAAATAGGGGAGTGAACCTAGTTTCCACTGGCCCTATGAGGTTTTTGGATACGGGCAAGGCCAAACAACCAACCCTATCACAATTGGAGACTCCCTCGGTGAGTCCCATAGACCCTTCATATGTTGTTTCGCCTGGAGTCTCAATGCAGGTTGAGCCCACTTTAGGTTTCCAACCTTGGCTCAACTTTCCATTAGGGAATCCACAATGCCTACCCCAATGATGAGCATGACAGAAAGCGCACCTGTTACCACTGTAGTTAGTACGACGCCGCTACCTAGTGGAACAGTACCTACAACAGTGCGTGCCAGTGCCTATCGACCCTATGTACCTATCTCTACTCATGCTCATGTAGCTCCTACGCCTCTTAGTATGCCAATGGCGTATGCTCCATGACCGCCTTATCACCACCCTTATCCAATAGGAGCTAGGCCTAGCCACATATCATATCCTATGTCATTTGCCAACATACTCAGACCAACGCCAACTCCTATCAGCCAGGCTATCCTAGAAGTGCCTCCACCAGCTATGCCTGCTCACCTAGGTGATCTCGCAGCGTTTGCTCAGACGATCGGACGATCCATTGCGGAAAACATGCGGGGCATGCCTGAGAGAGAACCTAGAAGCAAGGCAGTACAAGTGGCTAAGGTTACTCAAAACTTCAGTGGTAACGAGGATGTTAGGAAGCACATTGAAGTCTTTGAACATGTGTGTGATTCCTTGGAAGAGCACAATGAGCTACATAAGTGTAAAGCCTTAGGGTTAACCTTGAGTGGGAAGGCCGGAGATTGGTATCGAACCTTAAGGGTTGAAGAGCGCACTCACTACCCCACTCTCAAGAGATTGTTCTTGAAAGAATACATACGTGAGGGTGTGCTTTGGGGGAGTAGCATCTCAACTCCAAAAAGCTGAATGCAAGGAAGGGGAGTCAGTGAGAGACTTTATAAGTCGATTGAAGCATCTAAATTCTCGCTGCACTCCCGATGAGCGCTTCAATAATAACCACTGCTCGATAGATTCATCCGAGGATTGCGCCACAAGGACATATACAATGGCCTAGTCATTAGAGGTCTTACAATGTGGGAAGCAGTCACTGCCAATGCAATCCAGTTAGAAGACAACTTGATGATTGCAGGTAAAAAGGTGTCTTCGAAGACAAAATCCGTTAGTTCGCAAGTATCTGGGCACGAGCCAATGACGGTAAAACCTATTGCCAAGGAACCCAAGATATCTGAAATGTCTGTGATCGACCTTACTAAGGCTCTCCAAGAATACTTCAGGGGTAATCGAGGTCCTCAGAATTGCCATATGTACCCAAGGAGAGAGCAACAATGGTGTTCGGTGTGCTTAGGACCACATAGCACGAGTGAATGTCCCACATTCAGAGTCAAATTCAATGGGAATTGCAATGCATGTGGTAAGTATGGCCATCAATCTAAAGATTGCCTAGTACTTAAGCGAATGTTGGCAAATCAGGCACCACTAGCCTGGTCAAACACACCTCAAGTACCCGCGCTGATGCCTGCACAACCTGTCGAGCAACCATCACAGCACATAGTTCCAAGGAATCCGAATGTAGTCCAGTCTGTGCCGTTACCACCGCCCTTGGTAATGTTCTCCCATAGAGCATTCAATGGGTGCAATATTCTCGCTGGTGTTTGTCGATCAAACTTGTCCTTCTGAGAGCTTTTTCAAATCGCCAAATTGATGTGAGGGTTCTTATGCTAAGTGATTATTATTTTCCTACATGAAATTAAAGGTTGAAAATGCATAAAACCTAAGGTTTTTTGTACACTTGTCCATCCTTAAGAAATGCAAACTTCCTATACATATATGGAAAGGATCCCAAGTCCCCTATTCTCTTACTTTCCATGATGGCTCCCTTTTGGCCCTCCATACACACCCTTATTCTCTCACTTGCTACATGTGTGTGGAGTCTTGCATCCCTCATTATTATTAATATCACCATCATGTATAGTTTGAAAGAGCACCATCATACGATTGATTCAAAGGCTAATTTTATTAATTATAAACCTAAAGGTTAATAGAGTACCCTTTAGTATAGTGCTTAGGGTTTTAATTGTAGCATCACTAATTTAATCACAAAGCTATAAAAAAACTTGGTGTTTTCTTTAAATCTATCGTTGCCATTTATGCTTCTCCCCCTCACTACCCAACAAAAGTGGACCCTCTTCGTGTGCTAAGCCCTCACCTCTACCTCGCAAGGCTACAAGGCTTGCAACTCTAGTCCTATGCAACCTACTGGCAAAGGTTGCTTCTCCCCCCCATTGCACATGTAAACTCTAATTTTGTGTGTGTGTGTGTGTGTGTGTGTGTGTGTGTGTGTGTGTGTGTGTGTGTGAGAGAGAGAGAGAGAGAGAGAGAGAGAGAGAGAGAGAGCATTGATTAATGCAATTTTTTTTATGTTTAACATGGAGACCCACTTCCTTCTATATTAGGATAGAGTGGCTAGTGAAAAAACTTGGAGACTAGCTTCCTTCTATATTAGGGTAGAGTGGCTAGTAAAAAACATGGAGGCCAACTTCCTTCTATATTAGAGTAGAGTGGCTAGTAAAAAAACACTCAATGTTGATAGTCATCTGACATAGTAGCAACATTCATTCTAACAAATAAACATAAGTGAGAGAATGGAAAAACTTGAGTTGTTTCGGGGTATACAAAAGATTCAGGGTTGAAGAGATAGTTTGCATCGCACCTCCCCCATAAGTGCGAGTTCCAACTGATAGACATGTGTTCGAACTAGAGGTAACTCCTCTTGAATTAATAGTGAAGCCATCATGCTAGGAAGACACATAAGATGAAAGCATGGTCGCTCAGTCCTCCCTAGTAGTATGCACTATGGAGCCTGCCCCCTGTTGTCTATGTGATGACAAGCTTGTCCAGGTGATGGGTACCGTCTCAGAGCACAAAATGCAAGAACTTCACCAAGTGGTGGCCAACAAGCTTGAGAACTACAAAGGAAGCCCTTCACAAATGTGAGCTCATCAACACCTAAGAAGATCTTCTGCTCCAAGATTGACCTTTGGATCTGTGCAAGAGGTGGTTCTCCTCCACCTTCCAAGGTAGGGTGCTAGGGTGCTTCTTCAAAGGATGAATTTAAGAGGTGGTCCTCCTCCACCTTCCAAGCTAGGGTGATTTTTCAGAGGATGAATTCAAGAGGTGGTTCTACTCCACTTTCCAAGGCAGGGTGTTTCTTTAGAGGATGAATTTAAAAGGTGGTTCTCCTCCACCTTCCAAGGCAGGTGTTGCTTTAAAATTTTTGCTTTGTGGGGAAGGAGTTTTATCAAGTGTTGCTCGCCTCATCCACACAGCATGACTTGCTATGTGGAAATATGTTTATCCTACCATAGTGGCCTGGTTCATGTTATGCCTTGGTTCCTCTCATTCAAGCTAGAACAAATCTCGAAAAATTAATGCCCTGTTAGGGTGCACTCCTCTAACCTCCTCTACTATCTCTGAGGATAAGTCCGCCAGTGTACTTGTCAAGGTGCTTTATGTTCCTCCCACCGAACGAAGGGTGAGGTGCAAGAAGGATGTGCATACTATGGGATAGGTGCAACGATACACCAGAGGATATGGAGCTAGTCACCCTTGAAGGCATCCAAGTCTATGTTCATCAGGTTTGGCACCTTTGTGAATGCCTGCTACGACAAGTGTAAGGAGACTAGACACTACCAAAAAATACCCCTATAGGATCGAGAGAAGCTCCCCTCTAGTGCCTCTCAAGGGGTCTGAATGTGGATCCTTGCTCCCCTTCATCCAGAGAAATTAACAAGGGTACCCCAAAAGAATCCCCCTCCAAGGAAGCTAGCATCGACATGGAAGCCAAAATGTCTCGCAAGAGGGTTTGATCGCCAAGTCGAGAGGGCTCCTTGTCCCTCTTTGAAGGTAAGTTTTCTACCCTCAAAACCCCTTACCCATCTAAAGAAATCTCCCAGATTAGAGGCTGGGGGACGCAAGTAAGAGCTCCCTTAAAAAGGAAGCCATAGCTCACACCATGGAAATCTCTAATCATACTAGGCTCTTAAAGACCTTGAAGTAGGAGAGCCCTCTACAGGGGAGGAACTTTACTACAAAAATTTTGCTGATTGAAAATATGCATCACAAGGCATGTAAAATACTCTCATAGAATGTGGGGGGGGCTTTGCTCACAAGAAAATAAAAGAGAATGTGGGGGGGGGCTTTGCTCACAAGAAAATAAAAGAGAATGTATTAGATTGTGGAACAAATATGACATGGACTTTATATGCTTGTAGGAACTAAAAATTGGGGAGGACACGTACATCCATCTTAGCAAGGGTGGAGCTTTGTTGGGGTATTTCTTATGTGTGTGTGTGTGTGTGTGTGTGTGTGTGTGAACCACTTCCTAGAGAGTGGTAGTGTCGTGTTTGTAAACCACCTCATAGAGGGTATCAAATAGTATTTGGATATTTATGTGTGCATGACATAAGTAGTGATGTCATTGAGGTAACCTATAAAGATGCACCTATAAAGATGCATGACATAAGCAGTGATGTCATTAAGGCAACCTATAAAGATGCATGACATAAGCAGTGATGTCATTAAGGTAACCTATAAACATGCATGTACTTCATTGAAGAAATCAAGCAAACTATCACATCATTGAGTTGTGTAATCCACTCTCTCTCTCTCTAAGAGCTTTGTTCTCTTTTCTCTCTCTATCTTTTTAAACACACACTCCTATGTCATGAAGATCTTTCAACCTCAATAGCTTAGGACATTCAAGAAATGGTATCAAAGCTTCATGTAGATACTGTCTCAAGCATCAGTGCTTGAATTTTTTGTGACTGTACACATAGAACACTACCTCAACATTTGCCAACTAGGCACCCAGTGTAGCATTGCTCCATTTGCTCTCCTACAAATAGTTGCTCACATTTCACTCCTACCATTGCTTAGTATGGCTATTTTTGCTTGTCAAACAACTACTCTTGTACCTTTAATGCAACAACTCTAAAGTCACATAGATGCTACATTGATAGCCCATCGGTTGTCTTTTAACACATCTAAGCCTACACCGAACAACAAACCAGACACATCAACTTTGTGTGTCAACAATAGCCAGCTCGTAGAAGAGCAACTAGCTTCAACAAATGACTTTCTCCATTTCCTACCTACATCAAATTGACAAAGACAATAGCAACAAATAACAACTTATAGAAACCCAAACAAAGAAGGTATTCATTAGAGAAAATTTTGGGCTTTTTAAAATTTTTGTAAATACTACTTAATTAAAGCATTAATCTTAAATCCCAAATACTACTTAATTTCTGTAAATACTACTTAATTAAAGCATTAATCTTAAATCCCAAATCATTTCTCAAAATTGAGGGATACACATCCTTTTTGAAAACTCCCGTGTTTGAAAACCCTAATTTTAAAAAGCCCTAATTATTGAAAACCCTAAAAAGTATTTATATTCTCTGGAACTATGAACTCTCACGTGTTCTTAGACAAGTTTAATGGCCAAGGTTTCCACACCTGGCAAATGAATATAAAGTTTCATTTGATGAAAGAAAAATTGTGGGTTTGGTGAAGAGCACTACTAGTGCAACATTTTATTGTAACCTCTTCCTCTGATGCTGATGCAACCAGTGAAGAAGATCCCAGAACACAACCTTCTAGTGTAATCTCTTCCTCCAATGCTGATGTAACCAGTGAAGAAGATCCTAGAATACATTATGATCTAATCAAGGGCATATCCCATCATTGCTCTTGGTTTAGGTGATGATTATTTGTATCACATCTCTAATCTAAAATCACTAGTGGAAGCTTGGAAATTTGATTTTCTCTTTAGTGCCAGTGCTCAAACTGAAAGCTTTCTTTGAAAAGCACCTTCTTTGAGTTGCCACTAAAGACATGAGAATCTCTTACTGCACATGTCAGCAAAATGAGGAGTCTCATGACTCAACTAGCTGCAGTTTAGTCTCCAATATGACTGAAGATGATGCCATAATAGTGCTTCTCAAAAGCATGCTTGAGGAGTATGACAACTTGGTGACCACCTTAAAGAACATTTGGAGGGCGTAATTAGTTCTTTATAGGAAGAAGAAAGAAAGAGGAACCAAAAGGTTAACAAAAGCTATCACAAAGAACAAGGTTTTGCTATAAAGACCAAAGGCTCATACTAAAGAGGATAAGCCAACGATAAAGCTTGTAGATTATGTGGGGAAATCAATCATTTGGAAAAGGATTGTTTTAGCCTAAATCCTTGTGGTATTCGTTTGCAATACTGCAAGATTCTTGGAACAACAAAGCATGTAAGGGGTGTACAAACATTATAATGATTGTTTTAGCCTAAATCCTTGTTCCAAGAATCTTGCAATAGTGCAAGATTCTTGGAACAACAAAGCATGTAAGGGGTGTACAAACATTATAATGATGATGAATGGAGAGAGTCACTCGCACTACTGAGAGATCGTACCTGTGTTTTCGCTTTTGCATAAGTACAAGACAGAGGTGATAAATTTTCGAGCTCAAAACTAAGTGCAGGGGGTTCACCATGATGGGACGGTAATCTACGTTAACACAACACCAAATACATGTTATGAGCGTTGATGAATAAATGATGTAATGAATGCTTTAACACGTTATGTTTACTTACTAGATCCCAAGAGGTCCGCCTCATCATCTTTTGAACTCTCTGAATCCTGCTCTTGGGTCTCGCCATGCGAAGGGGTCACCTGCTCTTTGCCTTGTGCATGGGACTGCCGCTCATCTTCATGCTCATCACTCATCCTTGGAATGGTTGTTCTCAAATTCCTCATCTGAGTCATCCCCTTCCCAGTTTGCTGGCTGTGACCTTTTTTGGGACGATGGAGGTGTGGATTTCTTACCCTTTTTCTTCACAGGGGTCAATTCTTGCTCGGTGGCAGGTGTCTTGCCCTTTCTGGGGCCACTGCATTCAACCAACATTAGAACTGTAAACTCCCTAAAAATAGGCTTCATAACTCGTACAAATGAAATATTGAGCACAAGGAAACGTACTCTGAAACTGCTCTGCCTCCTCTAGAGGAAAATCCCCCTGAATATGTGTGTAAATACCTATCCTATTTTTTTAATTTTTTAATTTTTTTTTCTAATTACACAAAAATATGAATTATGCTAAAAAATACTAATTATGCACAAAATTACAAAAATTTAAAAAAAATGCAAGTTACACTAATTATGCAAAATATTACAAAAATTTAAAAAAATAAAAAAATATAGAATATGCAAAGAATATGGACTCCTTTAAAAAAACACATAATTTACAAAAATTTTTATTATTTTTTCTTCTTTTTTTAATTGTTTTTTTTGGTTTTTACTTTCTTTTTATTTTTATTATTTTATTTTTTTAAAAATGCAAACAACATGAAAATTAACAAAAAAAATAAAAAATAACAAATAACAAATTAAAAAAAAGAAAAAATACTAACCTTTTTTTTTTCTTCCTTATCACGTCTGGATTCCTCGCCGGCTCCGGATTCCTCTGCTGCGGTCGCCTTCACGTGCTCACCTACCGCCTTCAATGCTTCTTTCGCCAGCTCCTTCTTCTCCTTGCCTTCAACGCTTTCGTCTGCTACAGCCACCTTCCACACCATCTCATGCCGCCTTCGCAACCAGCTTATCCTTCGCTCTCTTTCCACGCCGCCTCCCTGCAGCAGCAGCCGCCTTCTTCTTCTACGTTGGCCAGTCGTCTCCACGCCAGCCACACGGCCTCCTACGGCAAGCTCACAACCGCCCTTCTCGCCTCTGCTGCTGCAGCCGCCTTCGGCTTGCCTTCCCAACCTTCGCCTGCTGCGTTCGCTTCCCTCTTGCTACAACCAGTTGCCGGTCGCCTCCACGCAGCCACCTCTCTCGCTTCCTCCTTGCCGCCGCCTAAGCTGCAAAATCACCCGTCTCTCGCCTTCTTCTTCGCCTCCTTGCTACAGCCAGCCGCCCACACCCTTCACTGCTGCAGTCGCTACAACTTCACCTTCACGCCTCCTCGCCTTCTTTGCTGCGGGTGAGGCAGAGACGGCCAACCCCGTCAACGCCTGGGCTGCCAGCTTCACCACCGCCTCATGGCTCCTCTACCCTAGACAGAGGGTAGCTGCACATCATAAGAGACCATTATGAGATGTATGGCATAATGGAAGGGCAAAAACTTCAACTTTTCTACAAATTTTTGATGACTATTGCAAGTTGTTTTATTGCATTCAAAGGAGCTATGCTTTTTGCTAGAAAAAGGAGCCAATCGGCCACGAATCTTGTTACTTTATAAGACAACAATAATATAGGAACAAATATTTCAAAATCTTCTAATGCGCTCCGTCTCTCTCTTGGGTATCTCCGTCACCCCGCCCCCCCGCCGTGAAGCCTCTTCTCCCCTCTGCTATGGAGCTCGCTGGTGTCGGACGAAACGTCCTCTCTCTCTCTCTGCGCCATGGATCTCGTTGTTGTCTCTTTGCGTTGCATGATTGCTCCTGCTTAATCATCCTTACAACTAGCTTGTTGTCTCTCTGATTCTAGAGACGAACGGACGGAGGGGATATGCTATTCTCTCTCTCTCTCTCTCTCTCTCTCGGTCTGTAGCAGGCGATTCTCTCTCCATGTCCTTGTTCTTGTAGATGACGAGAGGGAGTCGAGGAAGAGGTGGGGGAGTCTGCGATGGTGAGCAGCTTGAGGCAGGAAGAGGTCATTGAGATGGGCGAAGGAGGGCAACAGGAGCTGGGAGGAGGGAGGCGGAGCTGGGCGGAGGCCGGACACGTTGGCGGCGGCCAGCCGGAGGTGTAGAGGAAGAGATGCTTTTTTTAATGGACCTTGCATTATTAAATTATGAAATTCCTATAAAAGTGGACATTGATTAATTAATAGCCCTCACACAACAAAGATTTAGGAGCACAAATACAAAATTAGACGGAGACGACGATTGGAAAAAAAAGCCTTATTAAGAATAGCAGGGGAATATTCCACTTAAAAGAGTATAAATTGAAGTGGGCTTTTATTTCCACCTACCTTCTTGCTTTTTTCTCGCAGTCGTTCTCTGTGCCTCGCGGCTCGCAACAACGACACCCATTCCCGACTATAGGAGAAAACGCAAAAGCCCGTATTTCAGTTCTGGGGTCTCCTCTGCCGAGCTTCCCAAAGCAGTCGCCTTTTCCGAAACCACCCTTTACGGCCCTTAATCACAGATTTTTCCTCGCAATCGTTGTGCTAATGCGGCCAGACCCTTGTCATTATTTTCTGCAAAAAGAAGGGTTTCTTGTTGCGGATTTGAATCCTGACTTGAATACGGTCAAGTGACAGATTGCAGGGGGAAGAAAAACGACAGCAATATGTCGGATGCTTTGGTTAATGGGCTGGCTGGAGCTGGCGGTGGCATCATCGCCCAGATTCTGACCTACCCCTTGCAAGCAGTAAGTGCTAATCTTGCAAGATTTTTTTTTCTTCCTTTTATTTTTTGCCTGATTTACCGTGGGATCTTTTTCCCCCCTATTTACTTTGGATTTCCAAAATTTAGATTGTTTGTCTGATTTACCGTGGGATCTTTTTTCCCCCTAACTTAATTTGGATTTCCAAATTTTAAAAAAGTATTCGGCTTAACCTTTTATGACAAGAATGAACAAATTTTCCTCTGTTTGTTGTTAATTTTCTTATAAAAAATAAAAAAATTGAGAGAATGTGTCAGTCGAGAAAATTTGGTCTGTGGAGATATTTTATTCTAGAAAATATATAATTTTTTGGCTCTGTTAATTTTACTCTCTCTTACATTCCTGAATTGATCAATTCTTTCAGGAGGATCACTCCTTTTGTTTTTCTGGAGATAAATTATGTGTGTAGTTATAGGCATCCAGTGGGTGTAGGTTCCCTCATCTTATTTAGCTGCCATATGGATGTGATACTGCATCACTCGCCCTTCCCTCGCTCGGGCCATCTCACACACTGCAGAGTTTTCCATCTGGCCTACACAGGAAATGCACTAGGGCCCACTATCAAGTGACTGATTAGTTCTAAAGCTTTGGATTTATGCTTGCTGTGACAGGTTAACACTAGACAGCAAACTGAAAGAAAGGCCAAAAGCTCAATTGTACAAGCCTCCCAGATTGAGAGGAGCTTACCGGAGGATTTGCAACGTAAGAAATCACGTGGTACTTACAAAGAGCTGTGTAAGGCAAGCACTCACAAACACAACGCTCTGGCCATATTAGATGATTAAGGGTGCCAAAATATAAAGCTCATGCTTGGTCTGTGATTGCAGGTTCTTGAAGAAGAGGGCTGGGGAGGTCTTTTTAGAGGGTTAACGCCATCGTTAGTAGGAACAGCGGCCTCCCAGGTGTGCTCTGTTCTGTGTTTCGTGACTTTGTTATCGCTATACACTTCTTTTTGCATTTTCATAAAATTATTTTTCTTTTGACGCACATCATTGAATCTAACACTCCTATATAAAATTATAGGGGGTGTATTATTACTTTTATCAACTCTTCAAGGATGAAGCTGAAGCTTTTGCCTTAAGAAGAAAAAAGAGAGGTGCTGGTGATGGGACAACTGGGATGTTTTCCTCATTGATTGTTGCAGCACTTGCGGGGTATGTTTTAAGACTTGATCTCGTGGCTGACTTAATCTCTTAGTTGGATTTTCTGTAGGATTACTGTTAAGATAACTGTGGCTTGAAGGTGGGCTCTTGTGATAGTGGCTATTGCACCAATTTGAACCTGGACACCTATGTAATACGTACATACACGTACATGCCTACGTACCTACATGCATGGATGCATGCATGCATACATACGTACATATACATGTAGGTATGTATGGAGAGAGAGAGAGAGAGAGAGAGAGAGATTAAGCGTCTACTAAAGATGCAATGGGCCTATGAGACCAAAGTGATACAATAATGTCCAAGGCATATCTCATCATGGAATGGAAAATAAAATAGAAACAAAACATAAACATAGCTAAGAGAGAGAGAGAGAGAGAGAGAGAGAGAGAGAGAGAGAGAGATTAATGTCTATGAAAGACCCCAAGGAAGGGTCTATGACCTTTGATCCTCAAACTCCATCACATGTCGTAATGGGCCAAAACCCTCTCGGAAGAGACACCAGTATCTCCCTCGTATCTCATAGTACACAGTACATCAGCATATGTAGTGCTCCTTTGACTCCACTTCCTGGTGACAGCTGAGAAATGCGATCTTCCGGCCATAGTCACAGGGAATGGGCATTTTTAGACTTAGGAATGTTGGGGATGGCAGCATCTTCCTGTTCCCATTCCCGTCCCATGTCACTCTATAGTCATAGGGAATGGCCATTCTCAATCTTTTCCGTCCCCGTTCCCCGTCCCCATTTCGCGTCCCATGTGACTATGCTTCTGGCTTCATCCCCTCGTATCTGCTAGTCTCTACCCTCAGTTGATGTGATGAAGTGCGGATCTGTCCAATGGCACTGCGAATGCCATTTGAGAGATGGGTGTCCATGTATGTAGACCGTGTCACAAAGCCATTTGGGGAGAGATGTAGAAAATGGTCCCGATATAGTGGGCCATCTTCGTGCCTAGTGGTAGGGGGGGTTGGACCATGTCCTTTCTGCATCTAGCCTCACGATGTCCATCCAGATCACCCTATTCTGCCCAGAGCGACTAAGGTCCAAGAAGGGGCAGTCCAGGCTCTAATCAAATGGAGGGAGTGCATCAATCGTCATGCCATGTAATCTCAGCTAGGTACACATTTGGGTGTACCAACATCGTGTATCGCCGTTTGCGGCTAACTGCCAGTAAGAGATAAGTGCTAGGTGTGGGTATCTCTGTCTGGGGAGCTCCCATATACTCTGCAAAAATGTCACTGACTGGAATAGGGCCTCGGTAACCACTGGTGCAGCTCCTGTCTCTGCTCTGACAATCTCATGAGGTATTGATGGTTTGCTCCGAATCATGCGTGCGATCATAGTCACCATTGGTTTCTCTAGTGCTTGCCATCCATCATAGAAATCTCTCTGGTCCGACCTGGTCGACAAGCGGCTCCCTCCTCGTGTGGTAGAAGCTGGGTCCCCATATGGGTGAGCCATATAAGAATGTAGGTGTGACCAATGTGTCAAACAACCAGAGTTTGGTGTGCGGCTCCTGAAACTGAATGTGTCTTTCTAGTGCCCCTAGGGTTGCATATCCACGTGCCAATCTAGCCTCTGCTGCCTGCCACATAGAGAACTGTGGTCCGCTGAATGTGACTCCCAGGTACACATGATATGGTGTACTCCACTGATTCATCTCTAGAAGTGAACTGATGGTCAGATCTAGTCACCCAGGCTTGTGCGGTATTGAAGACCATAATCTTAGTCTTCCCAAGGTTCATTGTGAGGTCCCTATAAACGACTGCAAAGCATCCAAATGCTGTTGCAAACCCTCAGGGGAGTCTGCAATAAGTACAATGTTATCGACATATAGCAGTATGGGTATCCAAACCCTTGTCAGACTGGCCCCCTACCCCCCCATCCTGTCAATGTAGTCGGATATCTCATCAATGTAAAGTCCAAAAAGGGTGGGTGACAGTGGGCATCCTTGCGTCACCCCAATGGTGCTAGTCACTATATCCGACATGCCTTCGGGAGTCCGTACTCTACCTATCACCGCCTCATATAATGCATAAATGCTCCACTGCATCTCCTCGGGAACACCAATGTCATGCAATCTCCTCATGAGTCTGGCACGTGGCATCGTGTCAAAGGCTTTGCAGAAGTCCACAAAGGAGCAATATATCCTCTTCCCCCGTGCTCGTCCCTCCTCAATGAGAGCCTTGAGGGTAAATATGTGATCCAAAGTCGTGAAACCTCGTCTGAAACCTGCCTACCCAGGTGCCTTGAGTCCATGTGTCTTAGCCCATCTACTCAGCTCTCGATCCAAAATAGATCCGAATATCTTGGCCAAGCAATGGCCAATTGAAACCGGCCTTTGGTAGAAACCAAAGTGCGGTAGACTAGCAGTCACCCTTCCACTTGTAGTCCAAATATAAAAACAAATTTAATTGGAGCTAGAGGTGCCCCAATTCTGAAATGAAACCGACACCTGTTGGCCCCAAAGCTTGGCGCCCCTTTCGGTATTTCTTTATTCAAATTCAAAATGATGTAAAGCTGAGTACAACAAAACCAGCTAGGAGAATACACCTGTATGGCAGCCCACAAGACCTCGTAGCACAGAGGATTCACACACAGATCTGTGTCCCACAAAAGCAACACTCTGTGTTTCCCTCTGATTAGCCAAGACCATTCAGCAGGGCAGCCTTGAGCACACATCTGGCATATCCCAAGTACATGGTTCCACAACTCACCACAAACATACATCCACTGTCCAATCTCTATTTCCACCCTTTCAATGTGCCATACCCCTCCTCTCACAAGGGGCCAGATAGCACAACTCTGCAGCAGACATAAGCCAATGGAAAGAAAGATAGATGGACGAGTTCAGAGCTTACCAAATCAGCACGTGATTGTACACTCGTGAGGCCAATCGTACCAGTCTGTACTTGCCTCCCTGCAACCACTTGACTGATGCACCAACCGAGCTCTGAGAAAAGCTCTGCCTGCAGATGGAGATTCAATGCCTGATAAAGTTCAAGATTGAACAGTACTGTTTCTGCCTGTACCTGTCCGTACAGGCCAGCAGTACTTGACTGTACCTGTCCGTACAGGACTGTACCAACAGTCACCAGAATCTGCCCGCCTGCTGACTGGTCTCTGGTTGCCTGCGCCGCCTGATTCAGAAGATGACCAACAGACTGTACCAAATGCCACCTGTACTGGCTGTACGGAACTGCAGCCACCTGCTCTGTCCGTACAGTACGGTCTGTACTGTTTTCAGCCTGCTGACTGTACCTGCCAGGGTTGGGTCAGGTACGTGTACACTTGGATGTGAGGCGTTCTAGACGTACGTACGTTTTTGTACGTACGGAACGTTAAGGGCGTGTGCTATTTTTTTTTTCCACGTGTTGCAGGTCGGCGTCGTCTCTTTAATGCTGAGCGTCGGTGGTCATTTTTTTGGGGCGGGGCTGGGCGGGGCTCATTAGCCTTTATTATTTATAAGGCATGGCCCAAATAAAGGGCCAAACTTAAAGTAGAAAAAAACAAAAAAAAACGGGTTCGGCGGGCTGCAGAAAACGGGCCCAATTAAAAAACGGAAAAACAAACGGGAGAGAGAAAAAAAAAACGGGAAGAAAAATGAAAAAAAAAAACAACGCGCACATGCAGCCAGCAGCGCGCAGACTACTGGCGCGCACACACACACTCAGCAAGGCTGCAAGCAATCTCTCTCTCTCTCTCTCTCTCTCTCTCTCTCTCACACACACACACACACACACACACACACAGTGCACACACACACAAACATGTCACACACACACACACACGACTGAAGGTTGAATAATCTCTCTCTCTCTCTCTCTCTCTCTCTCACACACACACACACACACACACACAAACATGTCACACACACACACATAGTGACAAGCGTGTACACTGTACACACACACATCCAAATTCCAAAATAACACACACACATCTCTCTCTCTCTCTCTCTCTCTCTCTCTCTCTCTCTCTGTGCCATGGGCAAGAAACGACATGCCTATTGGAAGCTTCACACACTCCAAGATGATGAGAAGAGCAACCAATGGAGATGCCGGTATTGTGGAGGTGACTTCAAAAGTTCAGTTACTCGCCTCATCTCTCATGTATCGGGTCTCGGTGGCAATGGCATTTCAGCTTGCAAATCTGTGCCACGCGACATAGCAAATAAGGTGATAGCCGAGCAAAATTTGAAGGCTTCACAGGGTGCAGCCATGGCAGCTGAAGACGAGGATTTGTTGGATCCTCTTCCTCCTCGAGCTGCATTTGTTAATCCAACGGCTGCTACAGGATCCTCTAGTGCAATGGGGCAGCCTAGTAGAAAGAGGGCAAGAGTAGAGGAGAGCATTATGGAGGAAGGTGCAGGTTCCGACATGCATTGTGATAGTTCTTCTAAACAGCAGACCACTCTCCCATCTCGCATCTTTAGCACCGCATGGGTAAAGGAGCGGCAAAGGGTTGCCGAGATAGAGATTGCACGCACACTTATACAATGCAATATCTCCTTCAATGTGCTTCGCACGGACCAATGGAAGAAGATGGTTCAAGCAATAGCCGCTGTGGGTTCGTGCGAGGATTGGCACGGGGTCGAATACAAACAAATGAGGACATGCATGCTAGATGAGGAGAAAGCCAGGATAGATGTGGCGCTGCAACCAATATGGGACAGCTGGAGAAAGTTTGGATGCACCATCTTGTCTGATGGATGGGCCGACATCCGAAGGCGCCACATGATAAACATTCTTGTATCATCATGTTTTGGCACCTATTTCTTGCGTGCGGTGGATGCTGGTAAGGCAGGTGAGAGTGTTACAGCTGAATTTATATATCAGCACATTAGGCAAGCCATCATAGAGGTGGGTCCAGAAAATGTTGTACAGGTGGTCACTGACAATGCCTCCAACTGTAGGAGGATGGGAGAGTTGGTAGAAGGTGAGTTCCCAAGCATTGTGTGGACTCCATGTGCTGCACATTGCTTGGATTTATTAATGGAGGATGTGGGGAAGCTTACTTGGGTGGAGCCAGTGTTGGCGGATGCCAATCGCATCACCACCTTTTTCAGAAAAAAACACAAAGCATTGGCGCTCTTTCGCAGCAAGAGCCCCGGGCTTGATATGGTACGGCCTTCCAAGACTCGATTCGCTTATGCATACATGGTCTTGGAGCGTTTGCAGAGGCTCCATGATCCTCTACAAGCCACTGTGGTTGATCCAACGTGGAAAGATCCACGACATTGCAATTCAGAGCCTACAAAGTATGTCCAACGTAAGATCTTGGACGAGAATTTTTGGGAGGAGACAGCAAAGATTGTCAAGTTGCTGAAGCCGCTCTTCTTTCTCTTGCGCATGACAGACATGGAGGGATCTACCATGGGTCTCCTCTACCACATGTTTAGGAGGATGCGGCTAGAGATTAGTCGGTCCACAGTGGTGTCTCAAGACAGGTAAGCCATTGTCAAGTGCACGTCACATGTTTATCGCACCAATCATTTTAAATTGCTCTTATTATAACTTTGGTCTTGACTCTTTTTTCCTCTCTAGAATTAGAGAACTGAATCAGATTATAGAGACGCGTTGGGAGTACATGTCTCGCCCAATTCATGGCATGGCTGCACTCCTTCATCCTCTTTATCGAAAGGATGAGACCATAAGCAATCCAGAGCTTCTTACCATGCGCGACATGTACTTGGAGGCAACCTATCCTCAGGAGCAGCAGTCAGAGGTAAACAACTCCATGGTATCCTACATGCATAGCTTGGGTGCCGCTTTTAGCAGAACCTCATGCAACAAGGAAGACGAGGCAAAGGCCCCGATTAACTGGTGGTTGATTTATGGTTATCAATCATTCCAACTCCAACAAGTGGCATTGCGCGTCCTCTCTCAAGTGAGTGACAATAACTCCCTAAATGGAATTTGGAAAACGATGTGTGATAATAAATAGGTTTTGATTACTTTAAGACTTTTATTACTTGTAGGATTGTTCAGCTGGTGCGTGTGAGCGTAATTGGAGTGCCTACTCTCTTATTCATACAAAGATCCGCAATAAACTGAAGACCAGCCAGTTGGAACGCTTGGTTTATTGCCGAGCCAATCTTCGATTGGTTCAAAATCTTAAGAAACTTGAGCATCCTATGCAGGTGACTGATTGTGTCATAGAGTCTAGACATTAGTATATACAAGTAACGATATTATGATGCATGCAGCTCAGAGCTGCCAGCATTTTTGGCATGCCATGGTCACAGACAATTCGCATTGAACATGTTTATTGTTGTTGACAGGTTGATCCTCTATCTCTGGAGCACGTTGCTACCGCAGAAGAGGCGCAGACCGCATTGAGAAACGAGCAGGAGGAGATAATTCGCATGTTGCACAGAGAGCTGGAGAGTATAGACCGCAGGGTGACTCGGGCTTCTTCCAGGGCGTATGACATTGAGCCCAGTGGTGATGCGCATGTTGTGCAGTCGAGCGGGCGAGGTAGATGAGGCGCTAGGCGCGGGACTCGTCGAGGACGAGGACGACGCACATCTACCACATCACATGCGGAGACATCGACAGTAGCTACAGAGGAGATGCTAGATGATCATGAGGGAGTACCCTATGTAGAGCCTGAGTATGATTCTGATGGGAATGTCCTTACCGATGGAGACGTCCCATCTGATTCAGCTTCATCATCAGGTGTTGATGATGATGAGTAGCCTTTGCAGGACCTAGGTTGACCGGGGCACTTTTTACTCTCTTTAGGAGAGGTTTTTTCCCCCGTGTCCTTTGTATCGGTTTCTTTACTTGTAGCGCTTTGCGCATGCTCAGAGTTTCTGTAATCATGATTTTACCTTATGTTCATTTGTTTCCTTCTTGAATCTCTACTCTTTCAATGTTCAATGTTTAAAGTTTAAACCATTCAAAGTTTATGTTTCATGAATGACATTCAATGATATGTACTAGTGGATCTAATTTATATATATATTATATTGACGCACTTTACGTACTTTTGCTCGAAGACCGTACTGTATTGCGTACCGTACTCGTATCGTACCGTACGTACCGTACGTATGGACCTACCTTGGTACCTGCGAACGCCGCCTGAACCAGTAACCAATAGCATTGCAGCCGCCTGACTGCACAGCCTGCAGCCACGTGGTCTGTACGGCCTGTATTCCGTACAGCCTGCACTCTTCACAGCAAAAACCAGTCGACCAGCTTCTCTTCTCCTTCTCCACGCTTGCAGCTTGCACGAATACCCAAAAGCAAGAGAGAGATGAGAGAGGCGTGTAACTCCAAAAGTGGAGTGGCAAAATTATCCTAGGGCCCCAACTTTAATATTTATTAAAGTTCCCTAGGGGCCACTTAGGCCTAGGGGCCACCCATGAATAAAACATTAAAATTCATTAATGTTCTGGTCCCCCTTCACACCCGAAGATGTCCACACATCATTCTCTGTCACGTGCATCCCGCACTTGGATGCCACGTGGACATTCTGTACAGAAGGTGCAGGACCTGGGATGGTGAACTGGTCCCATGTGAGCCCAGTCCGGGACGAGTCAACCAGGGATCCATCTCAGTCGTCCGAGGTCAGGTGTGCATTGTCCTGCACATGAGTCCAAGGTCAGGTGTGCATTGTCCTGCACATGAAGCAGTGCCAGTCCGCGCTGTGAGTCTCCCTCTGGAATGATGTCAGATGTGCTGAGTATCTGGTTTGCAACTGGATGCCAGGCCTCTGTAGGCATGTAGGTTGCATGTAGAGATGGGGCCAGCCCATAGGGCTACCCCAGTGTAGGTGTTTGCATTGGCATAATTAGTATGGGCATGGGGGAGGCATAGAACCACCCCCAAGGGGCCAGGAGGGCCCAAGACTATGCCCACCAGCCAAGGCAAGGGCTGGAGGGGCAGTCGGCCAGCTCCAGACCCTCTGGACAGGCAGCCGACAGAGGGTATAAGCCCTGGACAGAAGGCGGCCAGGTGTGGGGGGCAGTCCCACACCTCTGCGTTGAATGCCCAGCAGCCAGGAGGCTGTCCAGGGGTCATGCGCAGGCTGGACAGGCTCCAAACCAGTGTGAAAACACTTTAATAGAGTGTGAAAGCATTTTATTGCTTGGAATTCAGTCGTGGGACTTCATAAAGCCAGCCGACTGCATGTTAGGAGGGGTATAAAAGCCCAAGTCATATTTCATTCATAGCATCTCATAATTCACCAAGAGCTCCAAGCAACCAAGGGCCAGGACAGCCAAGAACAGTGCTAAAGCTAAGGGGTGAAGGACTGAAGGTCAAGGGCAGGTTTTCCAGCCAAGAAAAGGTCAAGTACTCTTGTATTTGTTTCAGATTCACATCATTCTAATAAAGCAAATACACCATCCGTGGTGGGGGCCCTACAGAGGGTAATTGGGACCCAATACTGTGTCCTTCTCCATCTCCCCCTTCTCTCTCTATTTTCTGCACATCGTCTTTCAGTTTGTGCGTCGCGAAAAGACTGCTGTTTTCTGAGTTTTGAAGTACCGATTCCTTCTCCGAAGCTTCCGCATATTACAGTGGTATCAGAGCCTACTTCAAGGACGAAGATTCAGCAAAGAAAACCAGAAAATTTTTCGCTCGTGTGGTTGGTTTTTAGACGCCGGTGGACTACCCCTTTCGGAGTGACTCCTGTCCCTCGAAGGACGGTTGGTTTTAGCCTCCGGAAGCCTCCGGAAGTCTCCCACACAGACAGTGGATGGTCAGATTGCGTTCCGGAAAGGAATTGCAGATTCCCGCTATGGCGAGCTTTGGCGACGAGAGAGAACCAGAACCATGGGACCAGAGTGCACCAGGCAGCCCAGCTAGGGCACCCGGCTTGAGTGTACAAGACATGTTCCAGCAGATGATGCGAGCAATCGCAGACCAGACAACCAAGTTGGACGAGCAGAAGGCGCGGATTTTGGCTCTGGAGGAGCGTTCTCGCTCTCCAGCGTCGCGTTTTCCATCTCCTCCTCCCTCTCCTTCCGTACCCCAGATACCAGATCCTCGTCACAGGGACCCTCTCGAGGGGTCACAGCCGCAGTCAAGCTCTTTGCTTGAGATGCAGATACGGGCATTGGAGATTCGACAACGAGAAGACGAAGCCATGCGACGAGTGGAACACGAGCGTTACCTCCAAGCTTTGGACGCCAGATTGACACCGGCGGCGCCCTCGAATCATTTTCCTGAGAAAATGAACTTCAGTAAGTATAATGGTAAACTCGATCCCACTACTCTGTATTCATGGTTACATCAATTTGAAGCTTACTTTGCCGCAGTTAGGAAATCAGATATTGACAAAGTGATCTTAGCCAGTTGGTATTTGGAAGGTGAGGCCATTCCTTGGTGGACTCAGTGGGCTCATGCCCACACCAGATCAGGTATGGCAGCTTATGGGTGGGACGAGTTCGTCCGTGACCTTAAGCAGCGGTTTTTACCGCCCCACTACCTTGAGCGACTCGAAGACGAGTTCAGGGGAGCGCGTCAGAACGCGCAACCAGTCCTTCAGTTTGCCAATAGAATTTCGACCTTGTGTCTACAATTAGGCTTATCTGATGCGGACAAGAAAGGGCAGTTTTTGTATGGCCTGGACACGCACATCCAATGGGAGGTGCGTATGTTTAGACCAGCCACCTTTGAGGACGCACTCTCGCTTGCGCAGAGTGCAGAAATGAAACACACTGGTGGCAAGCCCAAGACTTCCCAGCCGGCTTCTCCCAAGGCTAACGCTTCGGGGGGCAAAAGCCAGAACCAGACGGGGTCTTCCCCAGGACAGAGCCCGGGAGCCTCTGGCTCCAAGAACTCGAACAATGCGTCTAAGCTTACTCCCGACCAGAAAGCGGAGGCAGGCAAGACAGGTGGCAAGTTGAGTGCTGAGGAGCTTGCTCAGTACAGGAAGGAGGGTAGATGTTACTTTTGTCACACAAAAGGACATACTTCTCGGGATTGTCCGAAGAAGCCTCCAAAGCCCGCCGCCGCCTCCACAGCTTCCGTGGTGAGCACAGCTCCCACACAGACCCCAGCGGCGACCCCTAGTTCTTCAAACCCCGGTGCTTCAGTTGGAGCAATTATTAGCCGGGAGCTCGAAGATAAGCAGAAGGGCGCCCATGACCAGGAGTATGAGCGCAACGAATTGCTCAAGTCCTTTGGCTACATAGGTGGCCAGAGAGTCGTTGTCTTGTTTGACAGCGGCAGCACGGAGGATGTGATCACGGAAGAGGCCGCTAGGCGTGCCCGCTTCGAGCTCACTCCGGTGGACAAACAAGTTGAGGGATTTAGCACAGGTATGACTACGAGCGTCAAGTATGAAGCTCTAGGTGCTAAATTAGTCATTCAGGGCATAGAGTTTGTGCGTGATTTTATGGTTGCCCCTCTTGTAGGAGCAGACATAATTTTGGGTATCCAGTGGTTTCACAAGTTCCTTCCTGATGTCAAGTGGGACAAGCACACGTTCCAGATTGATCGGAATGTGTCAAACACCCCTGTGACCATTAAGTGTGAGCCAGGTATTCCAAACTTTCCGCTCATAAGCCACTTGCAGGCTAAGCGAGCAGTCAGGAAAGGCGCACAGTGTGCGATGATTTACATCCAGACAGCCCAGACGGTGGCCAGTGCTTCCGAGAAGTACTCGGTTCTCCATGAAAAGTTCCAGAAGATTTTTCTTCGGGACAGTCTCCCTCCCCAGCTTCCCCCGTCCAGACCGGAGGATCACAAGATTGACCTCCTCCCAGGCTCGGAACCCCCGAGCAAGTTTCCGTATCGCCTTTCTAAGGCAATGGAATCGGAGTTGGACCGCCAACTCCAAGAATTGTTGCAAGCTGGCTTCATCCGCCCCAGCGTGTCGCCGTTTGCAGCACCGATCTTATTTGTCAAGAAGAAAGATGGGTCTTCTCGGTTGTGTGTCGATTATCGTGCACTCAACAAGCTGACTATCAAGAGCAGATTCCCGATGCCTCGAATTGACTATATTCTGGAGAGGCTGAATGGAGCTAAGGTGTTCTCTAAATTGGATTTAAAGAGTGGGTACCACCAGGTTCGGATTGTTGAGGGGGACATCCCCAAGACAGCTTTCCGTACAGAACGGGCCCACTATGAATTTGTGGTCATGCCATTTGGTTTGACGAACGCCCCAGCTACATTTAACCGCATGATGATGCGTATTTTCCGGGAGTTGATTGGAGTGTGTGTGTTCATATTTTTGGACGACATACTCATATTTTCAGCTACAGTTGAGCAGCATGACATTGATGTGGAGAAAGTCCTTAAGTTGCTGGAAAGCAACGAGCTCTATATCAATGAAAAGAAGTCAGAATTTTATCTGTTCCAGGTACATTACTTGGGATATATAATCAGTGCCGAAGGCATTCGACTTGATCCGGCTAAAGTAGCCGAGATTGTTAACTGGGAAGTACCTCAGACTGCTTATGACATTAGATCATTTGTGGGTATATGCCAGGCATATTCCACCCACATAGACAAGTTTTCTGATCTCTCGGCAGACCTCACCGATCTGCTAAAGGGAGTGAAAACAAGGAGGCAAAAGATTCGAATGACTCCACGAGCGTTGGAGGCATTCCAGAACCTCAAGGTGGCTTTGTCTGAAGCGCCTTGTCTAGCCCTTGCCTCGTGGGACGAACCATTTCAGGTGATCACCGATGCGAGTAACATCGCAATTGGAGGTGTATTGCAACAGAATGGTCATCCAGTAGCTTACATGTCTCGTAAGTTACTGCCCGCCGAAAAGAATTACTCAGTCTACGATCGTGAACTCCTAGCAGTCATTCAGGCCTTGAAACATTGGAAACATTTCTTGTATGGCCGTGACTTCGAGGTTCGCACTGACCATCAGGCATTGCGCTGGATTCAGACAATGCCCAGTGCACAGTGGAGTGATCGACAGCACCGCTGGAGTCAGATATTCCAGCAGTTTGGTGGCATGATTGAGTACCTTCCAGGAAAGGCCAATCCAGTGGCCGATGCTTTGAGCAGGAAGGGACAAGTATCTGCGATTCAGACCACTAGACTGGACCTTGTTGGTACAGGACTAGAAGACATGAAGCACACGTACGCGGATTCCGAGGAATTCGGTACTCAGTGGGAACAGGCATTGGATGCCACAGGACCATGCCATTTTCTGATACGCGATGGTTGGCTTTACTACAAAGGCCGACTGTGTGTCATGAAATCATTCCGGGCAGCTCTTCTCCATGATGCCCATGACGCCATTACAGGTGGTCATAGGGGCATGAATTCGACTCTGGAGAAGTTAGAACGGCAATACTATTGGCCAAAGATGAGGCGTGATGTGTTTACATATGTACAACGCTGTGACATTTGTCAAAAGGTGAAAGCTCCTCGTGGAAAGAAGATAGGGTTGTTACAGCCTTTGCCAATTCCTGAGGGTCCTTTCCAAGACATCTCGATGGACTTTGTCACAAATCTGCCTCCCAGTCCGAGTAAGCGTAATACACAGTGTTTGACTATTGTTGACAGGTTCAGCAAATTTGTGATGCTTATTCCTTGCAGGGCCAATGTGACCGCCGAGGATGTTGCCCAGCTATTCATTCGGCATTGGTACCCGATTGGTGGGATTCCTAGGACCATAGTGTCAGACCGAGATGCCAAGTTTACCAGTCATTTTTGGAGGGCATTGTTTGATAATTTTGGTACTAAGTTGAATTTTTCCAGTGCATTCCACCCACAGACAGATGGCCAGACAGAGATATACAACCAGTTGGCCTTTGATGTGCTGAAGTGTTATGTCCACGATCAGCAAGGTAAGTGGGAATCGTTTCTGCCTTTAGTTCAAGCTGTTTTGAATGACTCTTTTTCTTCAGCTATTGGCAGGACTCCATATGAGGCAGCGTTTGGAAGACCTTTCCAGTCGTTGTTAACCAGGACGTCGTCTTCAGTACCGGAGGCGAACAGAGTGACGGAGTCTTACCAGGAGATCCTAGAGTCCGTTAAAGACAGATTGGCTAAAGCGCAAGAGGCCTACACTCGACAGGCCAATAAAGACCGAAGGGACATGAAGTTTTCGGAAGGAGATTGGGTATATCTTCGGATTATGAAGCAAGAGTTGGACTATGCACGATGTATTTCATGTCAGTTGGTTAAAGCCATATGCAGGTCCACCCCCTTCAGAGGTCAAAGACGAAGCGGAACCAGACATCATCGATGAAGCCGAAGTAATGGTTCCAGAACAGATCCTTCTGCACCGTTTCAAGCATGGCTCAGGCCGAAGACTACGACAGTTCCTCACGAAGTTTCAGGATCGAGGAACTCATGAAGCGGTATGGCTCGACAAAGAATTCTTCGAGGACTATCCGGCTTTATTGACGGATTATTTGGAGGCTATGCAGCTTCCGTCAAGTTAAGCAGAAGGGGATGTCACGTGCATCCCGCACTTGGATGCCACGTGGACATTCTGTACAGAAGGTGCAGGACCTGGGATGGTGAACTGGTCCCATGTGAGCCCAGTCCGGGACGAGTCAACCAGGGATCCATCTCAGTCGTCCGAGGTCAGGTGTGCATTGTCCTGCACATGAGTCCAAGGTCAGGTGTGCATTGTCCTGCACATGAAGCAGTGCCAGTCCGCGCTGTGAGTCTCCCTCTGGAATGATGTCAGATGTGCTGAGTATCTGGTTTGCAACTGGATGCCAGGCCTCTGTAGGCATGTAGGTTGCATGTAGAGATGGGGCCAGCCCATAGGGCTACCCCAGTGTAGGTGTTTGCATTGGCATAATTAGTATGGGCATGGGGGAGGCATAGAACCACCCCCAAGGGGCCAGGAGGGCCCAAGACTATGCCCACCAGCCAAGGCAAGGGCTGGAGGGGCAGTCGGCCAGCTCCAGACCCTCTGGACAGGCAGCCGACAGAGGGTATAAGCCCTGGACAGAAGGCGGCCAGGTGTGGGGGGCAGTCCCACACCTCTGCGTTGAATGCCCAGCAGCCAGGAGGCTGTCCAGGGGTCATGCGCAGGCTGGACAGGCTCCAAACCAGTGTGAAAACACTTTAATAGAGTGTGAAAGCATTTTATTGCTTGGAATTCAGTCGTGGGACTTCATAAAGCCAGCCGACTGCATGTTAGGAGGGGTATAAAAGCCCAAGTCATATTTCATTCATAGCATCTCATAATTCACCAAGAGCTCCAAGCAACCAAGGGCCAGGACAGCCAAGAACAGTGCTAAAGCTAACGGGTGAAGGACTGAAGGTCAAGGGCAGGTTTTCCAGCCAAGAAAAGGTCAAGTACTCTTGTATTTGTTTCAGATTCACATCATTCTAATAAAGCAAATACACCATCCGTGGTGAGGGCCCTACAGAGGGTAATTGGGACCCAATACTGTGTCCTTCTCCATCTCCCCCTTCTCTCTCTATTTTCTGCACATCGTCTTTCAGTTTGTGCGTCGCGAAAAGACTGCTGTTTTCTGAGTTTTGAAGTACCGATTCCTTCTCCGAAGCTTCCGCATATTACATTCTCTTTGTCCGGGCACCCCAAATGTGAATCATTTAATATTTTTGCTTAGCAACCACCATGCCCACACTTGTGCTGTTCCATTTTCACAGGGTCATGACATATCTTGAAAAATGGCAAGCGTCCTCGATTGCATTCTGGTGATACAGCAAAATATCCAAAGTGAAATATACAATATGGCAAGATCAGCGTCCCAATCTCTCTAAGCCATGCACATGTAACATCATTCATTGCAAACCAATGGCATAGTAGTAGTCCAAGTTGTATACCACTGTGAACCATACAAACCACAATATCCAATGTGACTAGTACACATATATCATAGAAGTCCCATAAACAGATGTACTGTCAGCCATCAGTACCTTCGGGTGAGACAAAAATTGCACCAAGCGACCTCTAGATGCCATCTGAGCCTGTCTGTATCAAGGGAGTGGAGGTGCTACCCCCCTCTTGAGCATCAAGCAATGCTCCAGACCCATGCTCTGCTGAACCTGAATGAGCCATAACAAGAGTCGGCTCCAACTCAAAGGCATCGAGATAAAGCCGCAAAACCTGAGGTGAATCTGTTAAGTCACCTTCCTCCATCCTCTTCGCATCCATCGGTGAATAGTTCTTGATCTTCACAAGATAGCGACGGGAAACTTTTCCTCATACCTTTCTTTCCTTATGTGCCAGTATCTGCTCTGGAATAAGAACCTCATCAAGTTCCTCAACTTCCGGCTGAGCCTCATCTGATGCATCCTCAGGCACATCCCCATGGAAAGGTCTAAGGAGACTCACATGAAATGCATTGTGAATCCTCAAGTGATCTGGTAGCTTCAAGCGATGGGTCACCTCACCGATCTTTTCCAATACCTGAAAAGGTCCATAATAACACATGCTCAACTTAGGGAATAAGCGCTCTTTACCCTTCATCTTCTTGAGTCTAGCCTTTTCAAATCGCAAAAGAACCCAATCACCCAATGCAAACTCTAATGCAGGTTTGTTACTGTCTGCCGCTTTCTTTTGCTTCTGCTGAGTTTTCTGGAGTGCCAACTTAACTCTCCGATAAGCTTCATCCATGTTTTCCACATACTGATCAGCCTCAAAGATCTTATCCTCTGTGTGTAAAATGGGTGGTACCTTCTTCCCTCCTTCCATAATCTCAAAAGGCGCCTTGCCCGTCAAGGAATGGACAGTGTTGTTATATGCAAACTCCACCAAAGGAAGATCCTTTTCCCATTGTTGCTTGTGCTCTGGCACATAACACTTAAGAAGATCTAACACTGTAGAGTTAGCCTCTTCCGATTGACCATCTGTTTGTGGATGAAATGAAGATGAAAACTTGAGAGTTGCACCCATGTTGTTAAACAACCCTCTCCAGAACAAACTCGTCATCTGTGGATCACGATCACTAATGATAGACGTAGGCAAGCCATGATACTTGAAGATGTTCGCCATGAACAACTTCACCATATGATCCACTTGTCAGAATATGCCGTGGAGATGATGACCAAATCTGGGAACACGAGCAAAAACGTAGGCAGAAAAACAGCACAAGAGAGAGAGAGATGTAGGCGTGTAACTCTGCTCTATATACACAAGAAGATCCCGAGAAATGATACAAATAAGGTATGGGGGCTGAGGTCCTATATATACATCCCATAGAGGGCAGTCGGCCAGCAGAAAGAGTGCCCACGACTGAAGTAAAAGTCCCACGAATGCATAAATGCAGTCGGCCAGCATACAGATGCCCACGACTGATGAAAACCAGTCGGCCAGCAGCCCTGTAGCCCACGACTGATGAACATCCAGTCGGCCAGCACTGGAGTGCTCCTGGCATCATCTAGCAGCCCTCCCAAGCCTCAGAAAAATGGAAAAAAATAGGGGAAAAATACGGGGAGTGAGGAAAAATGATAAAACACCTGATAAGGGCGGGCACACCCACAACAAAGGCCCTGGTGTATAAATCTAGACAGGAGATGACTTCTAACACCCCCTCTCAGCTCCTGGCTGTGTAACCAACCACTGGGAGCTGGGGTGCCGCCTGAGCAAATCCTGAGAGAGCGACTTCGTGAAGAGGTCCACCGTACTGTCCTCTGTCGAACAGAACTCCAGCAAGATGTCATTAGCAACGATCTGTTCACGAACAAAGTGCCTCTGGATGACCATGGGTTCCTCAAGTGGAAGCCCAAACCTGCAATGTAACCTCCTGCTGCTCCGTAAAACTGCTCCTGGGCCATAAGTAGATCCCCTCGTGTCCGAATCTCCTCCCCAAACCGAGTCACTCCAACCGTAGAGTCAGACTCCATCCAACAATCCCCCTCTTGTGTACAAGAGTCCATGATCCTTCGCATGCCGCATAAACCACAGGAAACGCAATCCTGCCTCCCAAAGAGACATCTGCAACCATGAGCTCAACCGCCTCATCAGGAAGCTCCCGTCCAAACTGGTGTCCATCAACCAGATCAATGAACCATACAGCTTCTGAGTCACAGAGACATCACATTGCTCACAAGGATCAACACCTGTTACGGTGCACAAACAAGTCCTGGAAACCTGATGAAACCTGTCACCCACCCTCTCTGAATCTGGAACCACAAAGCCTGGAGAAACCACCTCCACCTGCAAGTAAGCACCTGTCACCTGCCTGGCTTTCCGAAAGGTCCCTGTGGAAAGAACATCCTCATCTACTGGAGGTTCTATGTCCCGAACACGACGAGACATCAGAGCATAAGTGACCCGTTCAGCTTCCTCTGACTCACGAACACAAGAACTACCAACATCAGTACTGGAAAGTTCCTGCCAACTGCTGTCATCTACTGGCAAGCTATCCACCACCTGGTCCCGGAAAGCCTGCACCTGCAGCGTATCCACACTTAAGTGGCCATTACCAGACTGCCACTCATCACAAACCTGAGGACCTGGGAGAGAGAGTGCTGAAAGCCTGTAAACTCCATTCTCCACTCCACCTTCCCAAACCACCTGGCCTGTTGCTTTGTCTCGGAGAGCAACAAAATGCTCATCAAACTCCACCCGTACGCCAGTCTTGCAAACCTGATGCACTGACAACAGATGAAAACCAAGTGCCGGAACATACAACACCTGGGAGGAATGCTTTGCCATCGGGAACTATCTCCATCCTGCCCTCACTGTGAACTTGGATAGTGGACGTATCCCCAGTAAGAATATGACCAGAAAGCGTGCAGAGATCCTGTAAACCGGAACGGGAAGGAGTCATGTGCCTGGAAGCACCACTATCGAGAATTCACTCCCGAGTATCCGTTGCGGAGAGTCCTCCAATCTCCTCCCTGCCTGAAGAAAATGAAGCGTCGGTGTCCATCACCTCCAGGTGCACAAAAGCCGGAGTCTTCATGATTGCTGCTGAGGAATCTTCACCCTTCTCGGTCTTCCGCTTGGGACACTGCCTCCAGTAGTGGCCTTTCTCGCCACAATCATTACAGGTCCTCTCTGCCTTCAGCTTCTCGCAGTCAGCGTCGGACTTTTTCTCAGAAGACTTCTCCGATGAAGCCTTCCCTTTGCCTGAGTTTCGGCCTTTCGACCGTTGGCCAGTAAAGGCCTCCGAACCTCCACCCTGAGGAGGGTTCGTGAATCGTTTCTCCTGGTCCAGGACCATGGGCACAAGCTCCTCCCACGTGATGGTGCTGAGCCTACCACTGGTAATCAAAGACGAGTAAAATGCTGAGTACGAAGAGGGCAAATGTGACAGCAACGTGATGGCCATGTCCTCTGACGATATCTCCTTCCCAGCCTGAAGAACTTCCTGCTGAAGAGCCTGAGCTTGTTAATATGCTCCCGCATCGTCGACGTCTTTGCAGGGTTCATAACCCGCATCTGTACTTCCAAGGAAATCCTCTTCATGGGCGATACCCTGTTGTAAAGTGAGGCCAAATGCTGCCATATACCTCTGGCCAGCGTCATGTGCTTTACATGATTGATTACCTGTGGTGTGCAGTTGAGAAAGATAAACGAACGGACCCTGGCGTTGACACGATCCCACATCTGTGTCTGGGCCTCCCGGTCCTTTCGGATTGACGGTAACTCCCCTTCCTCTACTTCCGGCCGTGGAACACCAACAACGACGAAATCGACGAGGTCGTAAGACTCCAGAACGGATTCCATCATCACCTTCCATATGCCGTAGTTGCTCCCGTCCAACTGACGGTCCACCGGGAACGTGGGGAGTGTCGGGATCTTCACATGTCTCTCGGCCATCTCAAACAGATCTGCCATAGCGGGGATGTACTCTGAAAAGGGTGGGTGGGTGGGAACAAAGAAGAACTAAAACCTGCAAGTGGCTGTCCAGCAAATCAGCCCGCCTTCCTCTTGCTTCTCCTCTTCCCGAACAGTCCAAAACAGTCCACCAATCAGCCACAAAACAGTCCCCCTCTTGCTCACACAAATCCCAAGAACTATCTAGAGCCTAAGGCTCTGATACCATGTCAGAATATGCAGCGGAGATGATGACCAAATCTGGGAACACGAGCAAAAACGTAGGCAGAAAAACAGCACAAGAGAGAGAGAGATGTAGGAGTGTAACTCTGCTCTATATACACAAGAAGATCCCGAGAAATGATACAAATAAGGTATGGGGACTGGGGTCCTATATATACATCCCATAGAGGGCAGTCGGCCAGCGTACAGATGCCCACGATTGATGAAAACCAGTCGGCCAGCAGCCCTGTAGCCCATGACTGATGAACATCCAGTCGGCCAGCACTGGAGTGCTCCTGGCATCATCTGGCAGCCGTCCCAAGCCTCAGAAAAATGGGAAAAAATACGGGGAGTGAGGAAAAATGATAAAACACCTGATAAGGGCGGGCACACCCACAACAAAGGCCCTGGTGTATAAATCTAGACAGGAGATGACTTCTAACACCACTTTGATCGTCTTACGCACGGGAATGAAATGAGCCTGCTTACTGAACCTGCATATGATAGTCCAAATGCCATCATAGCCCGTTTGTGTCCGTGGCAGATCAAATATAAAATTCATGGCAATGCGCTCCCAAGGTCTATCTGGAATAGGTAAAGGCTGTAGTAACCCTGGTGTCTTTTGACGGTCAAACTTTACCTTTTGACATACGATGCATTGCCTAACAAAGGCATCAACATCTCTTCTCAAGGTTGGCCAATAAAAGAAAGTCTCCACTGCTTTTACCGTGGCGTCAATACCTCTATGACTTGCATACGGTGGAGCATGACTTTCAATCATAACCTTGAGTCACAATGGCCTGGTAACACACAGTCTGCCATGCATCAATTAAAACCCATCTTTGAGAGTATAGTGCTCATGCCGCTGATCCTCAGATATCTGATCATACAACCTGTCAAAGTCCTCATCCTGGGCATACTGCTCTTTCATTTCATCAAGCTCATAATGATAAGCAAGTGAAACTGCTGAGGCCTGTGGCTTGCGTGACAAAGCATCTGCCACAACATTCTTTTTGCCTTCCACATGTACAATCTGGAAGTGAAACATAGACAAAAAGTTTGCCCATTGCATATGCTTCTCTGAAAGCTTAGTTTGCGTGAGGAAATAACGCAAGGTCTGATGATCTGTCTGTACAGTGAAATCAGCCCCAAGCAAATAATGTTTCCATGTAGAAAGAGCATGAATTACAGCCAACATCTCTTTCTCATAAACCTGTAAATGCTTCTCGGCATCTTGCAATATTCGACTCTCATAGGCTATCACATGTCCTTCCTGCATGAGAACTGCCCCAATGCTGTTTCCACATGCATCACACCGGACAACAAAAGCCTTTCGGAGGTCCGGTAACACCAATATTGGATCCGAAGTAAGCTTTTCTTTAAGCTTTTTGAAGGCTGTAATTCCCCGATCAGCCCATCGAAACGGAGTTGCCTTCTTTGTTAAGGCATGAAGGGGCGAAGCAATTTCAGCAAAATACCGTATGTACAGCCTGCAATAGGAACACAATCCTAGAAAGCTGCGTACATCATGCACGGTTCTCAAATCTGGCCAATTAAGAATTGCTTCCACCTTCGCTGGATCCATACGGACTCCATGCTTAGACACAATATGCCCCAAGAAGTGTATCTCTTGCAAGAAAAACTCACTCTTCTTGCCATTAATAACCAGCCTATGGTTCCTGAGTTCTGCAAACACAATGGCCAAATGCCTTCTATGCTCTTCCTCAGTTTGTGAATGTACAATCATATCATCAAAGAATGTGCCCACAAACGCTCTATGAGGCCTGAAAATCCTGTCCATCATTCTGTTAAATGTGGCAGGTGTATTTGTCAAACCAAAGGGTATAACCAAAACCTCATACAACCCAAACGTGGTTCGAAATGCTGTCTTATGCACATCCTTGGGTCTAATACGTATCTGATGATACCCGCTTTTCAAGTCAATATGACTAAAGACTGTGGAGCCCTGTAAGCGGTCCAAAATGTCATCGATCCTCGGAATGGGGAATCGATTCTTGATGGTATTCTTGTTCAGCGTCCTGTAATCAACACACATGCGCCAAGAACCATCCTTCTTTTGCACTAAGAGTACAGGTGAGCAAAAGGGTGATGAGCTAGGCTGTATCAACCCTTTATTCAAAAGCTCCTGTACCTGACTCATAATTTCTTCTTGTTGGGCTGCACTAACACGGTACGGCGGTCTATTTGGTGGAGTAATACCAGGAATTAGATCAATGGCATGATCTTCGAGCCTCTCCGGAGGAAGTTCCCCTGGCAAAGACTCGGAAAAACAATCTTGGAACTCACATAAGAAATCAGTCCTGTCCTTATCTAACATAGACAAAGTAGAGCCAGCGCGACGGTCGGCCAGCCAGGCCACGCCAGCGCCACAACAGCCCGGCCGGTGAAAGGGTCTGCCTTTCCCTGTAGTGGAGGGGACCGCATGTTTTAGCTATGCTACTCAAACAATCGGTGGTGATGTGGAATTTACATTCCATATGACCCTAGATTCCCTTGAGTATGATGTCATCCTTGGTGGAACTTGGATACGTGACTCGTTGTATTCAATAGATGAATCCATGCAAACAGTCACCTTGAACACTCTTGCAGGCAATGTACAATTGCTATTACAGGAGGAAGAGACCTTGGAGGAGCTGGAACTTCCAACATATCTTACTGAAAGGATCCCTAGGATTCCAGTTGGATTGAAAATTTCAAATAAAATCACCACAGCTCAAGCACGGCTTTATCCAACACGAGAACACAATCTCATGACTCTTGAGATATGGGATTTGTTAGGTCAACCACACTCACGACACATCCTGAAAGAATTCCCTTTACACAAGACTTAAGCATCATCTTTTGCATCCTTTACATAAATCAAGTACGCGGAAAGATGCTTTTTCATTACTGATGAAATTGCCGAAGCTGATACAATAGGAACAGATTCCCCTTTAAGTTTTACATCCAAAATATGTTCTTCGCACCTTCTTCTTCTTCTTTTCAGGCTCTGTACGGGATCTCATAAATTCGGCAAACTTCTCACTTTGTGTGAGCTGCATAAACACATCCATAACACCAGCCAAACGATTTTTAAACTGAGCATCATCTTCCTCTTTACTAGGCATATCTTCTGGCTGTGTTACATCCTCATATTGCTCATCATCTGCAACCTGTTCTCCTGCAAGAATATCCTCAGATTCATTTCTTTCAGGAGAGGTCTCTTGCTCTTCCTCTTCATTATAAAAATATTCGTCTTCTGTATCAGACATGTTGCTGAATTTTTTAGCGATGACTTTCCTCGAGTCAACCACGAGCTCACCCCATTAAGAAAGTTGATGATGGGTCCCGGCAACGGAACCTTGAAACCGACCTCTGGTAGAAACCAAAGTGCGGTAGACTAGCAGTCACCCTTCCACTTGTAGTCCAAATATAAAAACAAATTTAATTGGAGCTAGAGTGCCCCAAATCTGAAATGAAACCGACACCTGTTGGCCCCAAAGCTTGGTGCCCCTTTCGGTATTTCTTTATTCAAATTCAAAATGATGTAAAGCTGAGTACAACAAAACCAGCCAGGAGAATACACCTGTATGTCCAATCTGGCAGCCCACAAGACCTCGTAGCACAGAGAATTCACACACAGATGTGTGTCCCACAAAAGCAACACTCTGTGTTTCCCTCTGATCAGCCAAGACCATTCAGCAGGGTAGCCTTGAGCACACATCTGGCATATCCCAAGTACATGGTTCCACAACTCAGCACAAACATACATCCACTGTCCAATCTCTGTTTCCACCCTTTCAATGTGCCATACCCCTCCTCTCACAAGGGGCCAGATAGCACAACTTTGCAGCAGACATAAGCCAATGGAAAGAAAGATAGATGGACGAGTTCAGAGCTTACCAAATCAGCACGTGATTGTACACTCGTGAGGCCAATCGTACCAGTCTGTACTTGCCTCCCTGCAACCACTTGACTGATGCACCAACTGAGCTCTGAGAAAAGCTCTGCCTGCAGATGGAGATTCAATGCCTGATAAAGTTCAAGACTGAACAATATTGTTTCTGCCTGTACCTGTCCAACCTGGTCGAGTTTGAGTTTGTACTTCTTTCTCTCCAATAGCATCCAACATTGTGTTGGTATGCTTGACACCTGTAGCACCATCTCTCTTCTCATGTTGTTGTGAAGCCTCCACTTGTTGGAAGAGGGATCTTTTCCCAGGTAAAGTAGCAGCTTGGGTTTCCTTTGACCAACAGACTGTACCAGCTGTCGTACAGTAAACGCCACCTGTACTGGCTATATGGAACTGCAGCCACCTGCTCTGTCCGTACAGTACGGTTTGTACTGTTTTCAGCCTGCTGACTGTACCTGCGAACGCCGCCTGAACCAGTAACCCAGCCGCCTGACTGTACAGCCTGCAGCCATGTGGTCTGTACGGCCTGTATTCAGTACAGCCTGCACTCTTCACAGCAAAAACCAGTCGACCAGCTTCTCTTCTCCTTCTCCACGCTTGCAGCTTGCACGAATACCCAAAAGCAAGAGAGAGAGAGAGATGAGAGAGGCGTGTAACTCCAAAAGTGGAGTGGCCTCTCTCCAAAATTATCCTAGGGCCCCAACTTTAATATTTATTAAAGTTCCCTAGGGGCCACTTAGGCCTAGGGGCCACCCATGAATTAAACATTAAAATTCATTAATGTTCTGTCCACACATCATTCTCTTTGTCCGGGCACCCCAAATGTGAATCATTTAATATTTTTGCTCAGCAACCACCATGCCCACACTTGTGCTGTTCCATTTTCACAGGGTTATGACACCAATCATGATGGTCCTGTAGTTCCCTGGTAACATGGGGTCACCACTCTTAAATAGAGGTAACAATAGTATGTGTCGACCAACTGTCTGGCAAATGGCCTTGTTAAACATGTGTACTAGCAGTGGTGCCAATACATCTCTGGCATGTGAAAAATGTTCTGCCACCAGACCATCCTGGTCTTGGGCTCTTCCATTACGTAGTTTGTCAATAGCATCCAAAACCATCCGAATGGTGATAAAAGTACTATGATCCGGGTGAGTAGCGGTACTTCATATAAAGTTCTTGCATATTCATGCCATGCCTCAGGTGCTATGATAGGTGTGGGTGGCTGTCGCTCATGGAACATCTTCCATGCCCTCTTGCTGTCCTGCCCCAAAAATAGTTGGTATATCTCCATCTCAAGCTTGGCTAGGTAATCCCGCTTCTTCTTCCGCACAAGGTGTTTGAAGAGCGTTCTACCTGCCTATGTGTGTGGATGCCAAGGGTGATCTCCCAGTGCAAGCGGTCAGGAGTCTCGCGACATTCATCATCATACCAACCATTCTGTGGGGCCGTGTGGCGAGGAGGGGTAGAACAAGGGGGGGTACACGGGCATATGCGGTTGAACCATGTAATACATCTGCCAACTCTTTCGTAAGCTCATAAAGTGGACTGCTCGGGTCAAGAGCGAACAGACCATCATATATTGCACTGCCATATACCCTAGAGGTCGCCCGAGTAAAGTGATATCTTGGGTATCTGGTATGACTAGAGGGTGGTGTGCCTCTCTAACATATCCACAAGTCACAGAAAGTGTCAAATATGCATGGTCTGTTGCCATCCCAATGGGTTTGCCCGAAATGGAGAGATCCAAGGTAGGTGAGCCCATCAGGTAATCCACTTTACTAGCTCCTCCCTTGTTGTTCCAGCATGTGAGAGCATCTGAACCTGGCCAACGGGATAGGCCATTATAGATAACTAGCCCATGTGCACTCCCCAAAGCTAGGAAGTGTCTCCCATATTCTGTCACCTCTCCTGTGTCCTAGGTAGATCTCTGCATCCCTATCTCATCCGCTGTTAGCTCGTGGTACATGGGCTCATCCGTAGCATAGAGAGCTGATTGTTCTCGGCTTGTACGTACATTAAAGTCCCCCGTTAGTAGTACATCTCCCAAGCTCGCAAATCTCATGATGTCCTCGTACAGCGGCATATATGGTGATTCTCCTAGCGTAGCGTATCTGGAATGTGCTGGTGGGAAGTAGCATACTGCAATGTAAATGTCCCGAGGTCTATTTTGTGCTCACTTTGATCCACATGTAGCGTGCGTCTGAACATCTATGCATCACATGTATTGCCTTCCGTAAGTCCTCCCTTAACAGTACTGCTACCCCCCCCATTTCCTCTAGTCCCCCCTTGCTATGCGTGGTTGGGGTCGACATACTGATTCCCATCTATACCATACCCAGGAACCTCTGGTAATTTGCTCCCTGCACATTGGTGTGTCTCTATATACATGGCAATATCCCGGCCTTTGAAAGTGTCCTCGAAGTACCCTGCATCTACCTGTAGGGCTCCATTGTAGTTCCACACTGATAACTTCAATGTCCCATAGGCCGTGCCCCGTTAGGATGACCGGCGCTCCCGGATGAATACTTGCCCATCTCTATATACAGCCCACTTCCCTTCCTTACGTGCTTCGAACACTCAAGGCATGTTTTCCTTCTGGTGTGCTACCTGGGCCGGCGTAAGATCCTCATCTAGATAAATTTTCTCCCTTAAGCGCGGCCCTCTTAGCGAGAAAGGCCTTCTTCTTATCCATACCTGCAAATTTCAATATCAATGCTCGTGCTCTCGTGGCATCCTTTCCCACCCTCCAGGCCTCTGCTATAGGAATCTCTGTGGCTCCTATCTTTGTACTCAGTGTCTTAGCATCTTCTTGAGGAGTACCTTTCTCCCCCCACCCTGTAACCTGTACATGTAGGGCTCTGGCTCGCCGTTTAGCCTCTTCTTCGAGGGTTGCATTCATCACCTTCACTTTATTGTCAGGCATTCCCTTGTGCTTTTTTTACCACATCAATCCACTTAGCATTTTCTTCCCTCCGCCTTGGTGCGCTGTGCAACCTCGGCGAAGGTTTTTATCTCTTTCTCCACTTGTATTTTTAGTTCTTTTATTTCCTCTTGCATTTGAGGTGCTGCAGCCATGTTTTGTCCCTCATTTTGATGGTCTAACTTTTCCTTGCATGCATTTAGCTCTGCCCTTAATTCCAAGATCATACTGTCTTTCTCTGCAATCATTGCATGCATCTCCTCTTGCAATTCTTTTCTGACTTCAGCTTGCATGAAAGTTTGTACAACCTGCAGTTCCGCTCGTACTTGGGCTTGTCCTTGGTATTTTTTTGGAAGACCAAAATGAAGCTTGGTCTTCCCGCTTGAAACTACACATAATGGTAGGTCTTCACTATGCATCCCCCAAAAAATTTTGGACTTTCCATAAACCGTTAAGTAGAGCCTAGAAGCATTTATACACAAAATTGTAATATTCTTCTATACACCTTGAGTTTGTCTACAAATTTACGTCATTATAATTTGTGGACTTATATACTAAGCTATGAGATTACAAAAATAAAACTTCTAAAAGAGTTACAATACAAAAAAACATTAAAAATTAAATTTTGAACACAATGAAAAGAAATACCATTTGTTGACGCATCTTGATTCCAACTTGCCCATGTTTATTGAATAAAGCCTTTATCCTCTTGTCCATCTTGAAAACCTTCATCTTTGCATACATGTCTACATACGTTTCAGCCAAACAGGTATGTGTTTCTTGCTGCATTTCTTGCTTAACTTCCTCACGCGGGAGGCATATCTCTATCCTGACCAATCTGTGTAGCTCATCATACATTGCTTCATCGATTCTCTTGGATGCCTTCCCCAGTCGCTTTGACCCCAGGGAGAGCGTCCATTCCCTACCTTTTCTCACATAAAACTTCTTAACAGAAGGGGACTTTACCGGTGTATGAAATGTAGCATCGGCGGCAATCTCCTTTTCGTCCACGTTGTTACTTCATCAGCATTGGCTGCTCCTCCGCGCGAGAGAGAGAGAGAGAGAGAGAGAGAGAGAGAGAGAGAGATGGCACGGTGGGCTGGGCATAGCAGGCGAGGCAGGAGTGCTTGTGTGAGAGAGGAGAGAGGGCTGGCGACTAGGTGCAAGGGCGAGAGGGGGGGGGTGGGGAGGGGAGGGGCGGAGAGTAGGCAACGGCGAGGGAGGGGCTGGGCGAGAGGGGAGTGCGAGGTGAAAGAATGGCTGTAAATAAAAAAAACAGCAAATAGATCTTGCAAAGAAACACATGTGCAAAAGAACTGAAGTAGAAAACTTGTTATGTGCTGAAGTAGAGCACGAGGGCTGCCCGTAGGTGCACACAACCAAAAGCAATGGCTGAATAATGAAGTGCTAATGATGCTAACCCAAGCCACCTATTTATAGGTTGGACAAGAGCTGGTCGGCCAGTATAAAAACAGTGGGCATGCAAAAAATACTAAAATAATGTCTAAAAAATAGACAAAAATAGCAGAAAAATATCTAAAATAAGATGAATGCATGGCCTCATAAATCTGGCCAGATACAGCATGAAATATGCACATATATGCCCAATCTGGAGATGATAATGCCAACACCTCCTCTTCAGCGCCAGATGGGAGGACCAACTCTAGCACGCTGAAGAAAGACCTCCAAAGAAGCTCGAGGGAGCGGTTTGGTGAAGAGGTCAGCAAGATTGTCCTTGAGTGGAACAACTCAAGTCGAAGAAGACCAAGCTCAATCCAATCCCGAACAAAATGATAGTGAACCTCAATGTGTTTGGAGCGGCCATGTATCACAGGATTCTGAGCTAAAGCAATGGCACTCTGAGAATCCGAGAAGATGACAACAGGGGAATCATCCGCAGAACATAAATGCTCCAAAATTTGATGTATCCATAATGCCTCGGCTGCGGAGAGAAGATAGGATTTGTACTCAGCCTTGGTAGAAGAAGTAGCAACAGTCCTCTGCTTCTGAGATTTCCAAGAGACCAATCCTGTACCAAGCATGAAACAATATCCTGTAGTAGATCTCCGAGTATCAATGCAACTAGCCCAATCAGCATCCGTAAAGCCCACCAAAGAAGAACCACCAGAATAAGTGATGCCATAATCTGATGTGCCACGAAGATACCGAAGCACTCTCAAAGCTGCCTGCCAATGGGATCTCTGAGCTGCTGAAGAGAACTGGCTGAGTACGCTCATAGCATAAGAGAGATCTGGTCGGGTGCTGACAAGATAAAGTAAGGAGCCAACTAAATGTCGGTACTCTGTGGAATCCACCAAAGGTGTATCATCCTCCTTAGACAATTTGGCATTGGGATCCATAGGACAAGAGAGAGGAGAGTAATCTATCAAACCATAAGTTGCAAGCAACTTCTTCACATACTTCTCCTGGGAAATGAAGATGCAATGATTTCTCTGCCAAACCTCCAGACCAAGAAAATAATGAAGTAAGCCAAGGTCCGTCATCTCAAACGTGAGGGAAAGTTGAGACTGAACCTGAGCGACCAACTCAATCTGTGAGCCTGCAAGAATGAGGTCATTAACATAAAGCACAATGATGCATTGGTTATTGCAGATGTATGGCGGCAGGCCATTGTGGATCGAGGGATCATTGTGCCTGGTAGAGCACAGTATGTCATTCTGAGGATGCATGATGAGCTATTGGGTGTGCTCAACATCTATGCGCCTAATCATGCTAGTGCCAGAGCAGAGTTCTGGACTCAGGTTACAGATGCATTGCCAGAGGCCGCACATTGGTGTGTTGGGGGAGACTTCAACATGCTTGAGGACTCGGCAGATAGGGTGGGAGGCAGTCATGTTACAGTGCACGGCACGGAGCTTGCAGCTTGGGACCGGTTTTGCATGTCACTGAGGATCGCTGATGCATGGCAGCATGGGGCTTTTTCCCGGTCTCAGGACAGTCTTAGTTTCTCTCGGTCGGATCGACGGCAGGGAGGGACTAATCTATCACGGATTGATCGCTTTTATGTGGGCGACTGGTTAGGGGAGCGAGGGGGCTCCGTCGGCATTCTCGCTGGCACCTCATTTTTAGATCATGCGCCAGTTATATTGACATTGGAGGAGGGGACACGGGAGCCCAGCTTGCAGTTGAGGATCCCAGAGAGGGTACTTACAGATCCCAGTCTCGCTGAGGACATTGAGAGGATCCGGCATGATAGGCAGTGCTCTGACCAGGATGCAGCGGGCCAGTGTGCCCAGGGACTCATTGATCTTAGCTCTTTTCTACACGCTGCAGCTTTGACACGCCTGGGAGAGATTCGCGAGCGGGAGCAACGGCTGAGACGCAGCCTTGCTTCGCTACAGCGCCTTCAGGAGCAGCAGCCTGCATGTGAGTGGGTGGCGTCCCAGCTGAGCCAGGCACGCCAGGAGGTTAGAGAGGTAGAGGAGCAGAGACATGAGTTTTACTATCGTCGTCAGGCCTCTCAGTGGACGCAGCTTGGTGATAGAGTGACTGGAGAGTTTTTTGAGATCACTGGACCCCGTCATGCGCGAGCAGGAGTCCGCCAGCTTGGTAGACCGGATGGATCGGTAGCTACTGAGCTCGGGGAGATCAGAGCCATTGCTACTGCATTTTATAGTGACCTGCTTTCAGCGGAGCCAGCCACTGAGGATCGAGATGTTTGCAGACACACTGTGTGGGCCCATGTGCAGAGGAGAGTCACAGACCATATGCGTACAGTTCTAGGTGCGCCTCTGTCAGAGATTGAGCTTGCCGAGGCCTTGAGGGTCCTGCCGCGACATAGTTGCCCAGGGGAGGACAGGTCTTAGCAAAGGCCTTGAGTTTGAGGATCCAGCCCTTCCTGGGGGAGTTGATTCATGCTACTCAGACAGGATTTGTCAAGGAGCGCAGTGTCCTTGACAACATCTTTACTTTCTGGGAGGCGACTGCCCGAGCTAGATTTCTTGGCGAGGACTTGGTCGTGATGCTTCTTGATTTTGAGAAGGCATACGATAGAGTTGATTGGGGTTTCTTAGAGGGCACTATGCTTCGCCTGGGCTTTGAGCCAGGATGGATCAGAGGGGTGGCAGCTCTGTATTCCACAGCTCGCAGCCAGGTGCTGATTGCAGGAGGACGGGGGCCGAGTTTTGAGCTGACCAGATCAGTCCGTCAGGGGTGTCCTCTCGCCCCTTTCCTTTTTCTCTTCTTTGCGGAGGCTATGAGTATGTATTTGACGGCAGAAGAGGTAGGTTTGAGAGGACTGCAGCTCCCAGTCCGGGGGGAGGACCTGCTTGATGCTGAGTTTGCAGACGACACGGGCTTATTTTTGCATGGCCATGAGGCCAATCTTATTCGGGCTGAGCAGTCGCTCCAGGTTTTTAGTGCAGCTTCGGGAGCACTGATCAATTGGCGCAAGACAGTGGCCTTTTGGATCAGTAGTGCTCCCACTCCGGCATGGAGCCCGGACCCCGGTTTTAGATGGATTCCTCCAGGCACAGCAGTGCGATATTTGGGATGCCAGATTGGCCTAGATTTGTCACCTGAGCAGCAGATTGCCCCGCTTCTTCTGAGCATTCGGAAGAAGCTATTGTATTGGAGTACAGCTCGACTATCCTTGGCTGGGAGGGTGGTGGTGGCAAATCAGGTGCTATTAGCGACCATGTGGTACATTACGTCTTGCTGGATTTTCTCGAGCTCTTGCATCAGCCAGGTACAGAGGCTGATCAGGAACTTTCTGTGGTCCGGGAGGGACGGTCAGCCAGCTCGGGCAAAGGTTGCATGGGCAGTTATTACACTTCCGCTGGCTCAGGGCGGTTTGGGCATTATAGATCCAGTCGATCAGAGTAGAGCCTTACTGGGGAAGCTTATTGTTCGGGGGTTGCTTCCAGGCACTGAGCCCTGGAAAGAGCTCCTCTTGCAGCGACTGCAGGCTCGGGCGCCCCCAGCAGGGGGTACTTGGGCACCAGAGATTCGATGGATCTTCATAGAGATGAGGAGGACAGGCCTCAGTAGAGGATGGGAGGACAGATTTGCTTTGAGTATCCTGAGAGCTTGGGAGCTGCTGAGACCGGGGCGCTCTCAGCGGCCGCCTTCTTGTGTTGAGGAGCGGGCCAGACAGCCGCTCATCTGGAGCCCAGCGGTTCGCACGGAGCAGGGTCATATGCTGGGTTCTCGGCCTCGTCTAGCCTGGGGACCTTTAGCGGCAGGCCCAGCTCGTAGTTTTGGAGACTGGCAGGCTTTCTGCAGTCTACCAGAGGAGATCCAGGTGGAGAGGTTGAGTCACTTCAGAGGAGGGTTGATTATGAGAGATGATATACAGGAGGCACTCACAGAGGAGTGGTTCACGCCTCTCGAGCCAGTGGCCCCACGGTGGATGGGAGCCTTTACACAGTTGGAGATCCTGATTGCTGTCAGAGCTAGCACTGAGCATGGCAGATGCCTCTACTATGAGATTCAGGATGAGGGCAGACTCCAGAGAGTGGAGGTGGAGTCGCCTTTGGTTGCAGAGTGCACCTTTCAGAGGATTCGGGTAGTGGCCGCCGCTTCTCGGAAGTGGCATATTGACCCCGACCCTGCTGATGTGCTCCCGGATTGGCGCATATGGGCATATGCAGCGCGCCCCTTGGCCCGGCTACAGTGGGACCCCGGGGAGTACGAGTGGCATGATCCTTATGTCTCCCTTGAGGCCACAGAGATCACCTTTTTCCAGTATACTGTTCGGTTGGGGCGGCATATTTTGACGGCGAGGAGAACGGTTTCTCCAGCGGCAGCGGGGCATTGGCGACTACAGGGACTCTCATAGGAGTTCCTGGAGGATTTCTGGGCTCGGCTCTGGGCTAGTCGGCAGGCCCGCAGGATCTCGGCTTTTCAGTGGCTGGTCGCCCACAGGGGCTCAGCAGTTGGCACTTGGCTTGTTTACAGCGGTCTTCCGGCGGCCTGCGTCCGATGCGGCCACCCTATGGAGACACAGAGACACTGCCTTTGGGACTGCCCTCAGGCACAGCAGATTTGGCTGCGGATGCTGCGTATTCTGGCCCCCCTCTCTCCAGAGGGTATGTTTACGTGGGGTGCCGTTGCTTGGTCGACTTTGTCAGGGCCTGCTATGGGCTATGAGATGGAGCAGGGCAGTCAGGCCATCAGATTTATTAGGGGCCAGCCTCGCCTGGTTTCGGCACCGGATTTCTCGTCCGCCAGCTGGACACAGGAGAGGGATTTACGATGGGAGCTCCTCAGCAGCCTCACCATCTGGTTCACCTGGAGGGCCCGGTGCTTTGTGGCCTTTGAGGGGAGATTGGAGCCACCGGCAGAGACTGTACGGGGGATTTGACAGGAGTTGATCCACACCCTGCGAGGACAGTACGACCGCATCCGGGGAGACTCGGATGAGGCGATCTTACGGCGCCAGGCCTTTCACACCACTTGGTGCTGTGGCCGTTTCTACACCTTACACACGGGGTCCCCCCGTTGGCACTACAGGCCACCTGTTTGGCTCTTCCCCTCCCCTATTGTATGATTTAGCCGCTCAGTTATTTGTACTGATGCTTGTATTTTGCAGCACCTAGGGAGAGTCTCCCGGGCTGCCATGATGTATTCGCTGCTCTCTCTCTCTTAGGAGCAGGAGAGATCTTTTGTAGCCCTTCGGGCGTTTTTATATAACTAATGAAAGGATCTTTTCTCGGGAAAAAAAAAAAAAGCACAATGATGCATATATCCCCATTAGAAAGAAGCACATAGAGGTTTGGATCTGCATATGACCTCTCAAAACCAAGAGATAACAAGAAAGCATCAATCTTTTGATACCAAGCACGAGGTGCTTGTTTGAGACCATAAAGAGCCTTCTTCAACAAGTAAACATGGTCCTCATGTCCTTGAATCACAAAACCAGGAGGTTGCTCCACATAAACTTCCTCCTCTAAGTCACCGTTCAGAAAATCAGATTTAACATCCATCTGGAATACAAGCCATTTGAAATGAGCAGCCAGAGCCAAAACAATACGAATGGAAGTAAACCTGGCTGTAGGAGCAAATGTCTCATCAAAGTCCTCGCCGGCCTTTTGAGCATATCCATGAGCAACAAGACGGGCCTTGTACTTATCCAAAGTACCATCTGCATGAAACTTGACTTTGAAGATCCATTTGACACCGATGACTCGTCGATGTAAAGGCCATGGTACTAAATCCCATGTATTTCCTCTTAATAGAGGACGTCTTGGCTTCCATAGCTTGTCGCCACTGTGGTTGGGCAAGGGCCTCCTCTGGAGATTCGGGCTCATCAATCATCTGCAAAGTACTCATAAGAGCATAATTCACGTGGGAGTGGGAACCCGAGAAGATCTCCTCAGACTGGATGAAGAAGTAGAGACCTGGTCACGCAACTGACTCTCAGAAAGGCCTGAATCTCGAAGTAATTGCTGGACCCAACGGGGTGGACCAGCCCTCCTCACAAATGTGGAAGAGGAAGTATCCGCAGCTGTAATGGACGCACCCGGGGCAGCCGGGGATGAAGAAGGGACGTCGGAGCGTGTGGGAGATGTTGTAGAGGCTGTCTGGACTGTTTGAGAAGTTCCGGAAGACGGTCCAGCACTCTGTATGGGGCTGGAAACAGCAGAAACAGGGGCTGAAACAGTAGCAACAGCGGGCTGAATCGCTGCCGAAGTCACCGGAGGCACAGGGAGGTGATGAAGTGCCTGATGGGAGCAAAGAAAATTCACCGATATCGGGCGGAAATGGATCAATATCCTCAGAAAACTGCATGGGTGAAGAGGAATCAAATCCAAAGAGGGTCTCATCAAAGCGAGCATCACGAGATATGATGACGTCCTCCAACGCAGGATCCCAAAACCGGTATCCTTTCGACTTCGAACTATATCCCGTAAAGATCATCCTCTTCAACTTCGGGGAAAGTGTAGTCCTCTTTTGACCTGGCACATGTACAAACGCAACACAACCGAAAACTCGTAAGTGTGAGACGGAGGGCTTATGTCCAGAAAACACCTCCTTTGGTGTCTTCCCATCGACCGCCTTTGTGAGAGAGCGATTGATGAGATAAACTGAGGTAGCCACAGCTTCACCCCAGAAAGAGGGAGGAAGACTCGCATGATGCAAGAGGGATCGAGCCATCTCCTTCACTGTTCGGTTCTTCCGCTCCACTACATTTTGCTGAGGAGTATAAGGAACAGTCGTGATGCCTTTAGAAGTAGGAAACTCATCAAAAGGTACAAACTCACCACCATTGTCAGTTCGTAAGAATGAAACTTTGCTTTGAGATTGGTTCTCAACCATTGGAAGCCAGGACCTGAAATTGGCAAATGCATTAGATTTGTGTGCCAAGAAACACACCCATACCTTCCGTGTGAAGTCATCCACCAAGAGCATATAATAACGGGCCCCGCCAAGGGACTCAACCTCCATAGGGCCAGCCAAGTCTGCATGGATCAACTCAAGTCTCCGAGTTGTGTAGCCTCTTCTGGAAAGGACTCCGTGTGATGTTTCCCCATCATGCAAGAGGAACAAATGTGTGGGAGAGCTCTCAACTCTGGAAGTCCACTAACAAGTTGCTTGGAATGAAGCTTTTGCAGAGCGGCAATAGGCACATGACCAAAACGTGAATGCCACAAAGAAGTATCTGCAATAGAAACTAAGGCATGGGAGGGAGAGAAAAGCTGATGAAGATGAGATTCCGAGGAAAAAGTCTGAGAAGAGAAGTTGGTGATCTTGTAGAGGCCTTCATCATGAACACCATTAGCCACAACCGTAAGAGTCCTCCGATCAATCACCTCAATAACCTCATCATCGAAATAAATGCCAAGTCCCTTCCGAGCAGCCATGTTCACTGAAAACAAATTCTTTGAAATACATGGCACATGTAAAACATCATGTAAAGTAGCAGAGGAACCAAAAGAAATGTTACCAACTCCATGGACATGTAAGGAGGAGTCATCTCCAAGAAAGTGGCTTGTAATCCTCCATAATGTGGGAATGTTTGGTCATATGTGCTGAAGCGCCGCTATCACCAATCCACTCAATTTCTTCATGTGTGGCACTCACCTCTGCATCAAAAGTAATCTCTGTGACCACAAGGAAGGAATCCTGTGAAGAAACGAGAGAATTTGTAACTACCATGTATGCCACTTTGGCATTGTCCTCCTCTAGGACCTTGTCCTTGCCTTTGTCCTTGGAATCTTTGTCAGCATCTTTGGAGGTGTCCTTGGCTTTGTACTTGGCTTTGGCGGCTTTGGAATCATTACGCTTTGCAAAACACCGAGCCTCCATATGGCTAGGCCTGCCACAATAGGCACACTCCTCCTCTTTGGAACCTTTGGATTCCTTAGAATCCTTCCTTTTGCCCTACTCGCTTTTGTTGTTACCGCCTCCTTTGCCTCCTTTGGACTTGCCCTTACTTTGGGCAACGAAGGCAGAATCTGTCTTCCCTTTGCCTCTCAATAAACATTTGTCATGTAAGTAAGTCACAACTTCCTCAAAAGAGGATAGAGGCTCACGGAAGTAGATGTGATCTTTGAAAGAGTCAAAGGATGATGGTAGCTTACCAAGCAATTTATGGATTGGGTTGTTGATCGAGCTCCCATACTCCTCAAGCTGCCTCTTGATCCTTGTGAATTCCCCAATCTTATCAATGGTATTATCTGAGTCACTGATGGTAATCTTCTCAAGATCCGCCTCCAACTTAGCAATCTTCACGGAAGATACTCTCCCGAACCTCCTCTGAATCTCATTCCACATCTGACTGGCATCACTTTGGGAAGATATGAATTGTGCCTGGATAGATGGTGTCATACAATGGATGATGATGAGACGGGCCTGTGCATCCAGAACTCCACGAAACGCGGGATCCACCAAGTGAGGAGTGGTGACAGAGGGCCACACACCTGCTTCTTCAAGAAGCAATTGCGTATAAAACGACGAAGTATGGTAGTTGGTAGCAGTTAGCTTCATGGAATCACTCACTTGAGGGGTGAATTGGATGGCACGTGGGAAGGGGTTGGGATGAGGATTTGTGGGAGGGGAGAAACAAGAGAAGTGGTGGTGGTGGGGAATAAGGAAGGAAAAGAAGCAGGAATCTGGGAATAAGGTAGAGAAACAGGAAGCTGGGAAGAAGCCGCTTGTGAATTTGGGGCTTGGGAGCGGGGAGAAGAAAAGAGAATCCCCGAGTGAGAAGAATGACTATGACCAGAAGCCATATCTCTGATAACGCAGCAAAATCCTCCTCTTCAACAAAGCTGATCAGAAAATCAGCAAACTCCTCTAAAACTGAGTGCAACCAAGAGAAAAGAAAGGAGAAGAAGGGATGGGAGGGTGGGAAACCAAAAGAAGACGTAAGAAATGACTCCCTTGGGTTAAAACCCTGTTGTAGCACCGAAATACGGGGCTGAGATCTGAAAACGCAGATCTCAGGCTGAAAACGTAGCTCCTCAATGGAAAATGCAGGTCCACAGCAGAAAAGGCAGCTCCTCTTTAGATGTAGATGCGGTGGATCTTTGCCTACAGCAGTAGATGTAGAAAACGCAGGTCCCTTTGCAACACTGGGCTGAGATACCATGGAAGAATGGCTGTAAATAAAAAAACAGCAAATAGATCTTGCAAAGAAACACATGTGCAAAAGAACTGAAGTAGAAAACTTGTTATCTGCTGAAGTAGAGCACGAGGGCTGCCTGTAGGTGCATACAACCAACTTCAATGGCTGAATAATGAAGAGAGAGAGAGAAGCTCCAATCTCTTCAATTTGTAGAGGATTTTTAGAGGATAATAGAAAATAAGCTTAACTTAGAGTAATATCAGCATAGTTTAGTTCACAGATGAGAATACAAAAGAATGAGGGTCTATTTATAGGTGAGGGAGGCCACTAATTGAGTCCAACTAAGTTCTAGAATTTTTCAGCTTCAGTTTGGCTGAATTTGGACAAGATTTGGACCAGTTTGGCTCCCTTTTTGATTTGGTTTGATCCAGGAGAGAGGAGAGATAAAAATATCCTATTAGCTAATGATGCTAACCCAAGCCACCTATTTATATGTTGGACAAGAGCTGGTCGGCCAGTATAAAAACAGTGGGTTGGCCGATTATGCAAAAATACTAAAATAATATCTAAAAAATAGACAAAAATAGTAGAAAAATATCTAAAATAAGATGAATGCATGGCCTCATAAATCTGGCTAGATACAGCATGAAATATGCACATATATGCTCAATCTGGAGATGATAATGCCAACACGAGGAGGGTAGGCGAAGGGGAGGGAAGGGCGAGAAGGGTGGGCGAGGGCGAGGGCGAGGGGGGTGGGAGGAGGGTGGGCGAGAAGCAAGCAGCCCGAACAACGAACTAGCGAACCAGCCTGCGAACAACAAACTAGCGAACAACGAACCCGAGAGAGAGAGAGAGAGAGAGAGAGAGAGAGAGAGAGAGTTGGTCCTTCCTTGTAGAGCTGACGAGCGTTATGGGCTTTGGTCCATGCATATCCAGATTGATTTTCACGATTGGTCTTGGGTCTCAATCCCGAGTTATGATCAATGGCGGGGCCACGAATCCGATAGCTCTCACCTGATCAGTTAGACAAGGATGTCCATTGAGCCCTCTGTTGTTTGCTCTTGCTACACATCCAATGTTAACTATGCTCTTGCATTTGGGATGAGCATAACCTGCATAAGGCGATGGATGCTTGGTCTTTGTTTGCTACATCTTCGGGTTTGTATATTAATGCGCACAAATCAGCCCTCATTTCGTGCACAGAGAGGGGTATCTATGATCTTGGTTGGCAGGGGGAGATTGTGTCATGTGGGACCATCACCCGACATTTGGGGTATCCAATTGGGGTTGATGTCACTCGAAAGTAGCGGGGTGCAGCATCCATGAGCCTCCGAAGGATTTGGAGCTGTCGCAAGGATGTTCGCCTGAGCCTAAGGTATGGGGGTGCTGGGTGCATTGTAGTTGATCTATTGACCCCCCTGGGGATGTGCTGCTGCTGGTGCGTCCTGTGTGTGTTATTTGGTCCTCCTAGGGAACAGGATATGAGGGAGCGTCTCTTGAGCCTCCAAGAAGGGGGTTGTGAGGTACTTTGGGTATGAGCTCTACTCTCTCTAAGTTGATTATGTGGGCTAAAGCCCTCCCAAAAAAGTTAGTGAAATCCCTTCAAGTCTCATTTTACGACAGGCACCTGCAGATGTGATGCTCCTCCATCTACCTCCAAATTGCAATGCTACCTGTCCTCCCTGACTTGCCCTCTGTCTCCACCCTGGGACAGTGGGATGAGACTTGAATCTGCCTAATTGCAATTCACATGGCATGAGACATATGTCTATGTAAGTGTCTGTGTCTCTGAACAAAACTATCCTCCGCATTCGGTAGAAAGAAGTCCCGGTAACTTTGCATCTTCGGGGATGCAAGCTTTGGGGTATATGTGTGTAGGTGGAAGAGGTCGTGGCTCATAAATGAGGCGGTTCACATTCTGAGGGGTGAGACAAAGAACACACACACACATTTATAACCCACAATGAAAAAAAAGATAGGTGTAGCTTGAGCTGTAATTTATATCTTCGTCACATAATATGAATGTTAACATGCAGGTGTTTAAATGTTTTGCTTACGAATCCCATCTGGGTGGTGGTGACGCGTATGCAGGTATGCTGGGATGATATATGCGCATAAACTTATTTTTAAACATTCTCCCAAGAATACAAATGACTTGATTAACTTAAGAAGCATGCTAGTTTGGGCGTAAATTTATGTCTTTTAACATATTCTCGTTTCAGACTCATTCACAAGCACAGAAGAATGCAGTGAACTCCAAAGATGTAAAGAAGGGTTCGGTGAAAATCCAAGTGGCGAGTTCTTCACAAGTTTCCTCCTCAAAGACACTCTCTACTACTCGTCCTTATGGAACAATTACCGCTGTAGGTGACTATTCTATAGCTGCACAGAAGTTTGTTTGCTGAAGTGTTATGTAAGTGTACATGGATGTTGTAAACATGTTTTCCTCTCTTTGGGGATGGAAGCAGAGAGTGCGCTTTCTTCTTCCTGTGGGCATCACTACGCCGATGGCCGGATGGCAAGGGCCACGATGCTTTAAATGATCTCCAGATTGTCTTGCATGCAATATTCCAAGCCTAAGGCACAGTTCTGTGGTCCAGGCATATAACGCCAAGGATGGGCCTGTCAGGGGGAACACATGCGTTTTGCTTGTTATTTTTTTGTTCCTTTCCGAATGCAAAATTTTTTTTTCTCTATCTATATACCTTAGGTTCTTCTGGGGCTGAGTCCTATTGTTTCTCTGCATGATTAATGCAGTTATTCTTTTCTCTTAAACCATCAATAAGAGAGTTGATTTTTATAATATCAATAAAAAGATTTATAGGTAATAACCCGGTTTTCGTGTTTATTTGAGCATTGAAAATAATTATTCTTTAATTTGGATTAATCTTGACCCTAGAGCGTGGGATTTGTGCACACCTAAGCTGTCAACGGCTCCTTGTCTTTTTGATCTTCTTTTTTCCTTTCTTCTCTTTTAGCCTTCCCACTTCTCAAAACCCTAACTGCTTTCCCCTTCTTTCTTTTGGATGTTTTCTCCCCTTGAGGTTGGTGTCTGGAGGTGGCTAAATTTTTTGGTGGCTGCAGATTCAAGATCTCTATAATGAGGCAGGACTGAGGGGTTTCTGGAAGGGTGTCCTGCCAACCTTGATTATGGTGAAATGCTCCCTCTTGTCGTATTGTTCTTTGCAGCCGAGTCAGATTACAAATACATTGAAAGCTTCATTGGTAGGATGAGATGTAATGTGTATATATCTTGACTTGGTATTAGGTGAGTAACCCTTCAATACAATTCATGCTATACGAAGGCATGCTTAAACAGTTGCGGACAAAGCGAGCTTCAAATCAGAAAGGTTTCACAAATGTTACTGCTTTAGAGGTTAGTAGTTCAAAGCTCTTTAATATGCGTGTGTGTGTGTGTGTGTGAGAGAGAGAGAGAGAGAGAGAGAGAGAGAGTTCTATTAACGTCTATGGAAGGTTAAAATGCCCTATGAGACCCTGTACATAAGCTCACACGTAGCACTACCATAAGTGTGCATTTGCCTTCAAATCCCCCCTGTAGTGTGCCAAAATGCCCTATGAGACCCTGTACATAAGCTCACACGTAGCACTACCATAAGTGTGCATTTGCCTTCAAATCCCCCCTGTAGTGTGAGTGTGAACCTGGACAAGGTAGCAGATCGCTCTCTATATGAGAGAAAGCCTAAAGCTTTTCGGAAAGCTTCAAACTTCTCTCTAGGCAAAGCCTTTGTGAATAGATCTGCAACAGTGTCTTTGTAACTATTTGGTCCTCCTAGCTGTTTTCACATGATAGAACTCATGCCCAGACACATGGACAAGTTGATGGACACATGGGAATAGGGTTTCTAAAGTTTGCATTGGAAAAAGCACTAGTCTTGGTAAAAAAGAAAGAAAAGCAAAAAAGTCAAACTATGTTGACCAAAAGCTGAAGGCACCATTGGAAAGAGGAGATTGAACTAGACCAAAAAGCTAAAGGCCGCTTTTTCAAAAAGTAGCTCTAGGGCCAAAAAGCAAGGCCCTGAAGTTGTAAAAGCACAAATCAAGAACTTTGGCTATTATTAATAATATTTAATAAAAACCAAAAGCAAGACGATAACAAAAGCAAAGCTTGGCAAAAGCAGGCACCCCTATTAAGTATATAAGAAGCTTGTACTCTCTTGGAGAGAGAGAGAAGAACTCGTGAGAACCACCTTGGGGAGAGCAAGAACCTTGTTATCATCTTCTCCTCCTCTCTACATCATCACTTGCGGGAGAGCCATCTTGGAGGATTTTTCCTTGTGGAGAACGAGGAGTTTCGTTGCCATTATCATTATCTTCCTCTCCACCTCTCTGTGCCACCTTGCTTCACCCCAGAGCCGCCTCCGCCCAATTTTGCCGAGCTCCGTTGCTCAAAGTTAATTGCTGCCCAATCCCGGCGGCCGTCGCTGCTCAAAGCCGATGGTCGCCCGGACCGCCGCCCCCTTCGTCGCCGCTGTTGCCATCTGATTCCGCCGCCGCCCAGAGCTAGCTCTGCCCCTATTGCTATCGCGGCCTTGTTTGTTGGGTTTCGCCGCTTATCAGCACCCCCTCTCCCAGCTTGACACCAATATGAGCAGTGCGTACGCCTCAGCCACCACCAGCTCCCACGCCAACGGCAGCAGCCGAGTTTTTTCCCGCTTGTAGCTACATCGGCCAAATTGTTTTTGGACAAAGCTGCATCAAAGGAGCCACTTGGGCATGGAACGTAGACATGAAGCTTAGACATGGAGCTTGGACATGAACATGGAACTGGGGCATGAAGGATGGAACTTACACATAGAACTTGAATATATAGCTTAGGCATGAAGTTTGGGTATGAAACATGAAACTTGAACATGGAACTTAGACATATAACTTGGACTTGGAATTGGATTTGGATCTGGACTTGGACTTGGACTTGGATCTGAACTTGGACTTGGACTTGGACTTGGACTTGGATTTGGATTCATTGGACTTGGACTTGGATCTGAACTTGGACTTGGACTTGGATCCATTGAATTTGGATTTGGATATTAGATTTGGTACTAGCCCAGTGAGAGATACTTGTGGGTCATCCTCGTGGTGTGCTCAGCATCAGAGATCTCGTGTCTCGACATCGACATCGACTTGAATATCCTACATTGACATATCTGTTTGTTTTGTATTCATTGATTGTATTAATCCTTACTAGCATGCCCGTGGATTGTTCTTGAATAAATTCCTGAAAGGGGTTGGAGCCTGTTCCCCGCTCAATGTGGTGTATTGTGCAAGATCTCTATTCCCTTCTCTCTCCCCTCTCTCTCTATATCTTTATCTCTTGGACACATGGTTGAGTTTGTCACTGCACGTTCCACTAGGCTTACAGTGGTATCAGAGCAGGATTTCTCTTGAAGAAACTTTCTTGGGGTGATAAGAGCCATGTAGAGAGCAGAGGGAGACCAAGGGCCTCATGAAGAAAATAACTAAGAAGCCGATCCAGGACTTCAGGATAGGAACGAGGGTCATCAGAAGAGTATCATGACTTTCAGTAGTTTAGGCGATTTCTTAGAGACGAAGAAGTCCCAAAGCTAAGGGAGTTGTAGCTGCTAAAGCTTATCTGAGAAGGATCTAGAGCGACTTGTCTATTTCTCGTGGAGGAGACAAGGAGGCTACTCATAGGTATGCTATCTCAGATGCCACTTCTTCTGAACAGGTAAGGGAAAGAAGGGACATTGGGCTGTAAATTGTCCCGACAAGCCAAAGTAAGAGACTAGAGAGATTGGAAGATCATCAGATTGACATCATGACAAACTACCGGTACATAGGTGAAATCAACAGCAGCAAACAATAGCCGAGTCATCAAGTGCAGCATGGAAGAAAGCACTTGTAGGTACGATAAGTATGGATGTATGGAATGACAAGGTGCCTAGGGCCTGGTGTAGTATGTCCACGGCATCACGTGGCACAAGCAAGGCCGTCGGGTGTGAACTGGAGGGGTTTCGAATGAGTTTTGAAAGTTTGGATCCATAGAGGGGAGGTATTGTACGCGTGTACACACATGCGCCCAGGTGCGTATTTCTTGCCCAGGTGTGGCACTTGGGGCTTGCCATTGCTGCTGGACAAGAAGGGACCTTGTGAAGAAAAACGGGTTGCCTGAGCTTCAACTTGCCTTTGGATGGAGAGCTATCCGCTATTACTTTTTTTTCCCCCCCCCGACTGGCCTTAGGCCCATGATCCTCCCGCTAATTACCAATTTTTCACCGCCCGTAGGCGCTTAATTATCCGCTCGTAGGCTATGACGCCGAGGAAGCACCAAGGGGGGTTTTGGACCCGAGGACCTCTTGGTCCTAGGCAAACACCTTCACCACTTGAACTATCACCTCATTGGCTTTTACTTTTTATTTTTTACATTAGCATTGACCTCTCCTTGCTGCTGGACAAGAGCTCCAATTGTGAAGAAAACTGCATCGCTTCTCTTGCATGGAGCGAGGGCTGCCCAGCATTACTTTTTATTTATTTAACCTTGATGCTACTCTTTTTTGCTCAATGTGGTTTACTTGTGATTTATAGATTGATTCTAATTTGGTCATTAAAATGGAAATGTGTAGTGCTATATTGTGAAATCTGTTTAAAGCTTTCTTGTGGAAATTTGTGAACTTAGGTGTTCTTGTTAGGAGCGATTGCAAAGCTTGGAGCAACTGTTGCAACATATCCTTTGCTAGTAGTGAAGGTGAGAGACTGGATTGGTTATATTTGCATAGGCATTACCGGGATGCTACCAACTTAACACAAGGAACTGATGCATAAGCAAAGTTTTGAATCCACACACACTATGACATATGTTCAGGGGTTCGGTAACCCATTCTTCAATAGATTGGTTGTGTGTTGACACAAAACCACCCCCCCCCCCCCCCCTTCCAAAAAAAAAGGTCAGCACACCATGCCCATGCCCATGCACACACACACATGCTTATACAAACCCACATGTGCACACCCACACTGATGCTCCGTGCACACAATGGTCACAAGTGCATGCACACTGTGTGCTTTTGTTTTTTCTTGCCAACAGTCATTAGCTTCTTTTCCCATTTTACTGCATATAGGTCTCATATACTTTACCTCTTTTTTATTTTTTATTTTTTGACTTTCCTCCAAATTTTACAATGTAATTATGTACAACATTAGATTCTATGTTTCTTTTACAATATCAGCCCTTGGGTTCTGTTTACTGGCAGTCACGGTTGCAAGCAAAGCAAGAAATTGGGGGAGATAAAGCACATCAATATTCTGGTATTACCCTGTTATTTTTCTTGATTCTAAATATATGTTCATATCCATCTCTAATTCTATGAAAATGAAACTGCTGCCGCCAATGAGGTGATAGCTCAAGCGGTAGAGGTGTTTCACTAGCACGAGGAGGTCATGGGTTCAAAACCCCACATAGTGCTTCCTCGGTGGCATTGCCTACATGTGGATAAAAAAGCGCCTACGGGTGGTGAAAAATGGTAATTACGGGAAGATCTTGGGCCTAAGGCAAGTTCAGGGGAAAAAAAAAGAGAGAAACTGTAGCCATGCCTAGCTTTATTGCTCGAACTTAGTACACTCATGGACACAAGGAGCACTTCAATGGTTTCCTTAGACCTTTGTGCTGCTGCAAACGTTTGTCTTTATGCTTGTGGATGGCATGGTTTTTCATTTTCAAAATGCTTTGTTGAGGTTACTAGGCAAGTTCAGGATTAAAAAAAGAGAGAAACGGTAGCCATGCCTAGCTTTATTGCTCAAACTTAGTACACTCGTGGACACAAGGAGCACTTACAATGGTTTCCTTAAACCATTATGCTGCTGCAAATGTTTGTCTTTATGCTTGTGGATGGCATGTAAGAAGAGTAACCTCAACAAAGCATTTTAAAAATGAAAAACCACGAGGTATGCTGAGAAGACATTTATATGGCCAATGAAGGCATGATATGCTAGCGCATGAAGGTTGGAGAGCTGTCTCAAGACCTCATTTGGTGATGGACATGAGAGGGATCCACGCTCATGGATTGTTATGAGATCGAAAATGATCCTTTGTTGAGAGAGAATGAAAAAATGCAATATTAATGTCTTCAACAGATCTAATGGGGGAAAGAGAGAGAAAGATCAATTAACATCTACCAAAGACCCGAGGGGCCTATAAGACCATGAATAATACAATGATCCCTCGAGGAATCTTCCTTGGGGTAACAGAACCATGTCAAGAGTAGAGGGAAACCAAGGGCCTAATGAAGGGAACATCTATGAGGCCAATCTAGGACTTCAGGATGGGAACCAAGGCCGTCGATCCATTACTCATGAGACCGCGGCCATGTCATCAGAAGAGTACCATGATTTTCAGTAGTTCAGATGACTTCTTAGAGACGAAGAATTCCTTGCTTGGAGAGCCAAGAAGGAACATGACCAAAGAAGGGCTTTTTGAAGATTTCATCAAGGATCGAGCCACCGAAGCCGAAGGAGTTGAAGTTGCTAAAGCTTATCTTCGTGCCAAAGGAGTCACCACTGCAGAAGGATCTAGAGCTACTAGTCTATTTCTCATGGAGGAGACAGGGAAGCTACTCCTAGGCATGCTCTTTTAGATGCGGCTTCTTCAGGACATGTAAGGGAAAAGAAGACAAAGGAGCCTACATGAACCGGCAAGATGGACTTCAAGCCAGGAGAAAAGAGTGTCAAGTTTGATGCTTTCTATGGAAAGTGGGGGACACAAAAAACTTTGTCACACGACCCTGTGACAGTATGTAGGTGTGCACGGGGACATGGTGGACAGTATGAATATCACCATTTTGGGGCCAAGTGAATAAAGTCCTTTCTCATAACCCATGGGGACAAAGGGGTTTGGAGGGGACAAAGGTTTAAAAGCCTTTAAAAATAAAAGAACCCCCTCTTAGGGGATAATCGGGGCCCTTATGCTATTATTGGGGCCTATTCTTCTTTTGGAGGGAGTCAAGCTGCAGCTTGAGGCGTGTGTGCTTTTTGGCGACAGGGGGCTGCAAGCGCAAGGTGGGACTGCTCTCTCTCTCTCCCCCACGCAGGGAAGGCAGGCACGTGTGCTGGACTGCAGCAGTCAGGCTGCAGCACGCGGGCTCTCTCTCTCTCTTTGCAATCAACTGCTGGACAGGCTGGACTGCAGGCGCACAGGGCTGAACAGCATGTGGACTCTCTCTCTCTCTTGTACTAGAGCTGGCTGCAGCTACAGTGCACAGGAGCTTTTCTCTTGGGAAGGCAGGCGGCTGGCTGCAGAAAACAGAGGGCTGAGGAGGGAGTGCTGGGTCTAGCTGGACAGCAGCAGGCAGGTCTGTAGAGAGGGCTGGCCGGGCAGGTGCAGCCTGGAGGATACAGAGAAGCCCTTCGTGAGAGGAGGGGATTGGCAGCGTGGAGAATGGATTTTAGGGGCTGTTTTTAGAGAGTGTGTGTGTGTGTGTGTGTCTGTTGGTGCAGGGCTGAGGCATCTCTCTCTCTCTGGCACGTGGAAATGGAAGAACTTGGAGATTTTCTGCTCTGGACATTCGCACACATACGTCACGTCATGGGCGACCTGACAGCCGAGAGGCTCCTTTCTCTCTCTCTTTGGTATGGAAAAAGCACAAGGTTTTACTGTGGTAAACAGCCCTGGTTTTGGCACCGTGTTTGGATGTTGTCTCTGTGGGTTTTACTGTGGTAAACAGCCCTGGTTTTGGCATGGAAAAAGCACAGGGTTTTACTGTGGCAAACAGCCCTGGTTTTGGCACCGTGTTTGGATGTTGGGTTTCTCATGGAAACATGCCTATATTTTATGGGATACAGGTTTTTGGTTTCAGGTGGAAACAAGTCCATGGTTTCTTGAGGAAACGTGTTTTTGGTTTCTTCAGGAGATAGGTCGCATGCAGGTAGTGGGAACAGGAAAGGACACATGTTTGGTATAGTCTTGCTGTTGATTGGACAGGGGCTCGGGAATCCATGACTGGGATGGATAGTACCCTTGGAAGGTAGAGAGGGTTGGTACAAGTGTGTCGACTGTATGGTATGCTGTGATGCGAGTTCTCTTTTGGGAAGCAGTTTGGAGTCTTTGCTGTGATGGAAGAGCACTGGATGTGTCAGGGTGTGATGTTGTTCATAGGGTGAGAGGCTATGGATAGTTGTGGCAGCCCTGACCATGGGAGAAAGCTTCTGTATATGCAGAACTCAATGTGTGGGAGTCTTTTGATGTGAACGATAGATGGACTTATTTGTGGATGCTGAGTGGACAAGAAGCCATGATGCAAGGTCTTTGCATGCTTCAGGAGTTCTACTGTGACGGTTGAGTTTCTAGCCTTATTGTAATCAAAGCTCTTATAATCAATTAAAGAAATACCGCAAGGGATGCCACTGCGTTTTGGGGCCAATTGGTGTTCGTGTACTGTTTGTAGGAGCACTCTAGCTCCCCCTGTTTGTTTTTCTTTTCTAGGTCCTCGATGGTCTTTAAGTGTTTTATGTGCAAGTTTGTTTTTGCACCGCCCTTGGGTTTCATTTGAAGACTGAGGCCGGTTTACAAACGTTATCTTTTGTTAAGCAATTCGATCCCGCTTTTTGAGGAGAGGACTTCTCCGAAAAGTCAAAGCTTTGTATGGTTCGCATGCACTTGAAAGATGCCGCCTTGAATTGGTGGCTAAAAGTGGTACAAGAAGGGACTGAGCCAAAGACATAGACAGACTTCAAGACTACCCCGCAAACTTTGAAGCAGATGTGCAGAAAGAGTGGTATGAGGTAAAGCAGAAAGTTAGTGAGAATGTGGCATCTTACCTTAACAACTTTTCAGTAGTTTCTTTGAAGTTTACTTTATATACTCCTACTCCACCGCTAATGGAAATGCGAAAGTTTGTGAATGGACTACAACCAAAGCTTATGCAAGCACTGTATATGGTTAGTCTGAAAACTTTGGAGGAAGCCCAAGACAAAGCTTTGCAAGTCGAGGTCTTGTACATGCCTTGGATGGAGGGCAACACAAAGAATGACAATTGAGATCCACTTGAAAAGAAGAAGTTTAAAGACCGATCCCCATCAAGAGCCGAGTCTCGAGAAAAGAAGGATATGAGTAAGGACAAACCTCTACTCTTTCGAAGAAGATTGCCCCTCAAGCAGCTCGAGGAATATGCCAAAGAATGGAAGTGCTTTCAAACCTGCCAGAGCAAGAAGCCAAAGAGACCAGAAAATCATCCGATTGACATCATGCCGAAGATTGTCAAGAGGTTGGCAGTGAATGCTTATCCATTGTAAGTTTTGAAAAACAAAGTTGTGGGAAATCTTTGTGGACAAAAGCTAAAAAGGAATACTTTGAAGCATTGAGCTTTTATGCTAGCAAAGGCCTAATGTTGATTATTCTAGTTTTATCATCAAAACCTCTTGTCGTTGAACATGATACTTCAGGAGATTGCCTTGAAGCAGTCTTGAATCATGAGGGCCATACTGTAACTTGGTTGAACACAATGCTAATCAATACACTTAAATACACTAAGATTTGAAGGACACTTGCTCAAATACAAGAAGTAAATTGCTGAATTGACAAGAGGCACACAATGAGCCGGAACGGCCGACCCCTCCCTTGAGTAAATTGTATTACTATTGGAGAAATTCAATACATAGTTTCACGGGCATCCATTGCCAAATCCTCCATGCCAATGCATATGAAATTCAGCATTTAGAAAACAATGGTATGTCGATGTAGATCACCAAGGAGCTGCCTTGATGCCTGGCCCGACTTCAGTGCCCATATTCTCTACCGTTGGCTCTATGTTCTACCAAGCAAGGTAGCAACATCTTCAAGAGCACATAGGACAAGAGAAATACTACATAGGGCGGCTAAACAAGGAGTCCTGCCCTTCTACTGAGTAAGTAATGACAATACATTGTCCAATTACCTTACCAGTCTTCATAGAAGTTGTTGCAAGCGGAAGCCTTCGCGTTGGAAGCTTTAGAAGTGTTGATATCTTCGATTTGCCGCAATCCTTCGCGACAAAAGTCTTCAAGAGGATGAAGGGAACCTTGGGAAAGCTTCCCCTATGGTTCAACTTGAGAAAGGAAGGCTGCAATTAGGGTTTTCAGCAAAAAGATGAGAAATTACAGCAAAAATGAGAGCTGTTTTGCTGAATTTCAGTCATTGAGAGTGAGTAGGAGAGTGATTAGCACTTGGAAACACTCTTGGAAGCTTGGAAAACACCCTAGCAAGTTGGGTATGGCTATGGAGAGCTTGGAAATGGAGAGAAATGGTGGAAAAACAGAGTTTTCAGCCTCCAAAAATCCTCATGAAGAGAAAACACGAATTTCTCTTAATAAGTAAGTGAATTGGGGTCCAATCAGGTGAAGGGACATGGGGAGATGCCCATTTATGAGTAAAAGGGGAGGATCAGGTCCTGGACATTGAGTCTTGTCCGCCTCGGGACTTCAGTGAGTGTGAACTTGAAAGAGGTCATAATTTATAAGTGACTTTTGGGCGCCCAAACTTTAATGAAATGGGAACGCACTCACTTATAAATATTGGCCAAGTCCTAAGGGCTATTTGAGTCTAGATTGGGTAATACTTACCACCTGTTCACATGCCACACAACCATGTCAGCAGACAGTTTCACACGCACGGTTCACGGGCGGGCGTCCCCTTACCCGGAACTACACATTGGTCAAGCAAGCATGAAAACAGCACGCAATTTCAATTGCAAGCAAGCACATAAAGATGCTATGCAATGCAGCATTGGCATGAGCAATTTCCGTTCATGAAACCATATAAGACTAGGCGTTTCCAGGCAAGTATATGCGATACCAGACCCAGTGGAAAGGCAATCCTCCAGGCGTTTCCGGGCATGTACACAAAGGCACAAGTCCCAGCGGAAAGCCAAGTCCTCCAGGCGTTTCCGGGCATGTACACAAAGGCACAAGTCCCAGCGGAAAGCCAAGTCCTCCAGATATTCCGGGCATGATAACATCAAGTCCCAGCGGAATATCATATCCAACTATACAGCATGACACGTGTCAATCACCTGCATAGGCATATTCCATAAACCATGGACACCAATCCAATATGTACATAGTGTGAAAGCAAGAGTGAACCATTTGGGTGGCCAAATGGTGACATTCCCCCCCGCTTCTAAACAGTTGTCCGCAACTGAAATGCATCCAAATATGTCTGAAGCACATGCGGGCAATCTTTGAAGAACTCTTCATCTACCCATTTAGCATCAATGGGAAGATAGTTCTTAAACTTCACAAGGTAACGCCTCACAACTTTGCCTGCAGCAAGCTTGCGTTCCTTGTGATACACAATCTGCTCTGGCTGCAAGATCTCCTCAAGCTCATCCACTTCTGGTGGATCCTCAATGACCATTTCACTGGGCTCCGGCCCTACATACTTGCGAAGGAGACTCACATGAAAAGCATTGTGTATGTGCCAATGACTAGGTAATGCCAATCTGAAAGCCACTTCATTGATCTTCTCGATCACTCGAAAAGGTCCATAGTACCTGGTTGCAAGCTTAGGATATGCACCCTCTTTGCCAGGCCTCTTTGCAAGTCTTGCTTTCTCAAATTTCAGCAATACCCAATCATTCTCTTTAACATCCAATTGCCTTCTATGCTTGTCGGCAGCCTTTTTATGCTTGTCTAGTGACCTTGCAATGGCTGTCCGCACCTGAGCAAAAGCATAATCCAAGTCTCTTACATACTCATCAGCTGCAAATATCTCATCCTTTGTGTGAAGGATGGGTGGCAAAACCACCTTACCATAAACAATCTCAAACGGGGCCTTTCCCGTAGATGCATGCACCGTGTTGTTGTATGCAAATTCCACAAGCGGTAAGTACTTCTCCCAAGAAGACTTCTGATCCGCCACATAACATTTCAAGAGATCCAACACGGCTGAATTTGCAGCCTCACTTTGCCCATCCGTTTGAGGGTGATAAGCTGATGAGAAGTCCAATTTGGTACCCATATTATCAAATAAGGCCCGCCAAAAGAGACTTGTAGTCCTGGGATCTCTATCCCCCACAATGGACTTCGGCGTTCCATGATGTTTGAACACTTGTGCAAGATATATTTTAACCATATGCTCAGCTTTGATGGTCTTTTTGACCGGCAAGAAATGAGCTTGCTTGCTAAACCTGTCCACAATTGTCCAAATTGCATCATTACCCTGTTGGGTACGTGGCAAGTCCATAATGAAATCCATTGTAATACTTTCCCATGGCTGCGTGGGAATAGGCAATGGCTGAAGCAAACCTGGTGCCTTTTGTCTATCAAATTTGACCTTTTGACAGGTGATACATGCACGTACATGTGCCTCTATGTCCTTCCGCATACCTGGCCAAAAGAAATACCGCTCAATCATGTGCGTAGTAGGCATTATGCCTCTATGACCAGCATATGGAGGAGCATGGCACTCATCCAAAACCTTTTGCCTCATGTCAGACACCACACATAGGCAATTATCTTTCATGAGATAACCCTCTTTGATCACATATGAGGCATGTGCATGACCAGCCATCAAATCAGCCCAAATAGTGGCAAAATCAGCATCCGTATGATACAAATCACGCATGGTAGACAAGTCCCCATGAGAGGCAACCGAGATAGCTGCTACATACGGCTTTCGTGACAATGCATCGGCCACTACATTCTTCTTTCCCGGGATGTGCAAGATCTGAAAATGAAACATAGAGAGGAAATTGGCCATCCTCATATGCTTCTCTGACAATTTAGTTTGAGTAAGAAAATATCTCAAACTCTGGTGATCTGTCTTCACAGTGAAATCAGCCCCAAGAAGGTAATGTTTCCATATAGTAAGTGCATGAATTACAGCCAAGAGCTCTTTCTCATAAATGCCAAGAGATAGCTCTGCATCATGCAATCTACGACTCTCATAAGCCACGGCATGTCCCTCTTGATTAAGGACAGCCCCTATGCAATTTCCAGATGCATCACATTCCACACAAAAAGGCTTTTGCAAATCCGGAACAATCAACACTGGACCATGAGTAGTTGCATCTTTCAATTTGAGGAATGCATCTCTCTCTACATTAGTCCATTTGAACACGGCCTTCTTCTTTGTCAAATCATGCAAAGGAGAAGCAATCCATGCAAAGTGCCGAATGAACTTGCGGTAGTAAGAGCATAATCCAAGAAAACTGCGGATCTCATGCACTGAACTCAATTCGGGCCAATTCCGAATTGCATCAATCTTTGCAGGATCCATCCGCACTCCATCTTTGGACACAATATGCCCAAGATAATGTATCTGTGACAAGAAGAACTCACTCTTCTTTGCATTTATGAAGAGTTTATGCTTATGGAGCTCTTCAAAAACAATAGCCAAATGAGCTTTATGCTCTTCTTTGGTCTTTGAGAAGACTAGGATGTCATCAAAGAAGACACCTGTAAATTTCCTGTACCCATGGAATATGCGATCCATCATTCTATTGAATGTAGCCGGGGCATTTGTAAGACCAAAAGGCATAACAAGATACTCATAAAGCCCAAATGCTGTCCTGAAAGCAGTTTTGTGTACATCCTGAGGCACTACACGCACTTGATGATATCCACTCTTGAGATCAATTCGGCTAAAGCATGCCGATCCATCCAACTTGTCAAGGATGTTGTCTATGCGTGGAATCGGAAACCGATTCTTGATGGTAAGCTTATTCAAAGCTCTATAATCCACACACATACGAAAGGATCCATCCTTCTTTTGAACCAAGAGGACGGGTGAACAATATGGGGAAGAGCTTGGCTGAACCAAACCCTTCTCAAGAAGCTCATTTACTTGCTTCATGATCTCCTCTTTTTGGGATGCACTTACACGATAGGCTGGCCTATTAGGTGGTGAGCTACCCGGCACAAGATCAATGCGATGATCTTCCGGTCGTACAGGTGGTAACTCATTTGGTAACTCATCAGCAAAACAATCATTGTGCTCTTGCAAAAATTTCAGCCTATCATTACAAAGAGTGTTTACATGTACATTAGTTTTCTCAATAGGATCTCGTACAAAAATCAAGTACGCAAAAACACTCTTTTTCATTACTTTCTTAATTTGTACATGAGATACAAGGGGAATGGTATCACCCTCTTCACCAGCATCAATTATATGTTCTCGGCCTTTATGCATGAAGGTGATTCTGTTAGTCTTGTAAGCCTTGCACGGATCAATACGTGTATGCCAAGGCTTTCCAAGCAATACATCACAGCCATTCAAAGGCGCCACAAGAAAATCCTCATGATCCACATAGCCTTGAATGTGTATGCGCAACTTGCCAAAAATAGGCATGACCTGCACTTCTCTACCAACAAAGGCAGCCCCTGCTTCAATTTGAGGACCCATGTCCTCCACTTCAATACCCAAAGCAGCTGCCATCTGAGTGGATATGAAATTCTCCGATGCACAATCATCAAACATGAACAAAGCGGGCTGATCTTTGAGCTGTCCCCAAGCTTTACATACAACCCTATCTTTGCTATCATGTGAAGTGTTGCCCTGCACATCCGGAACCATATGCACATTAGGCTTCGGTACATTAGCATTTTCAGCTTTGTTCTTCTTATTTGGGCATGCTCTTGCCATGTGCTCAGTGCTGCCACAAGTAAAGCATTTGCCTTCACGCATATATTGCTCCTTCTTCTCAGCATTAAGACCAAAGTTTGCCGGCTTATAAGGGCACTTGTTAGCAAACTGATTTTCAGCTTTTGGACCTGATTTGGCTTGGTTTTGGTCCCTTTTAGGTGGCTGTCCATCATTTTGCAGGTTTTGGACAGCCCTCTCTTTGCCTTGAAATGAGGGTTTAGCCTTATTGGATCGACTCAATTTGAGTTCCAATTGCTCGGTGGCGGTGGCGGCTGCGATTAATTGGTGTAAGGTATGACCAGGATACATTTGTAATCCCGCTTTGTACACGGGTTGCAATCCCGATTGAAACCTTCTCTTCCTTTCCGCCTCGGTGACATGCATAAATGGAGACACCTCCAAGAGCACTTTCCAAAACTTCTGTACATATGCATTTACCGATTTCCCCTCATTTTGCTTTACCCAATCCCACTTCATTGTTATCTCATTCAATGCATTGGGAGGCAAGAATTGAGCATAGAACCTCTCCTTGAACTCTTTCCATGATCTAACAGGATTCGGTGAGAGCTTCTCCGTGAGCCACCAATGGGCAGCAGTGCCTTTCATGAACATGCTTACATGCTGGATCATGGATTTCTGAGTGAAATCCTCATCACTGAAAGCAATATCAAACTGGGCAATAAAAGCAAGTGCCTTTGATGCATCATATTCTCCATGATATGTGTCAAACTTCACAGATTTGTCTCCGGCTTTGAAGTCACGAGACTTTGATGCATGTGTGTGCATCTCAACATGTTTTCCCCCATGTTTGTCCATTGGGACAGTCCCTGTAATTGGCATCATTTTTGGACCAAAAGGTGATGCATAAGGCATAGATACATGTGCCTTGTAAGCATGAGGCATGGCTGGCCCCTCAACATGCATTGGTACATTTTCAGCCATAGCTTCTCCCTCACGAGCACACTCGAAGGCATGAGTGGCATGAGAGATACGCGGAATACCTGCACCAACAGAAAATTGCAGCCCATGTTGCATGTGTTGTGCATGTACATTTTCAGCCGGCAATGGCATTTGACATACATTTTGACCACTGCCATAAACATTGTATCCTTCACGGGCTACATGAGATATTCCTGCATGGCGTGAAGTCACTGATTGTTCCTCTCCCATAGCATGGAGATTCATCCTCTTAGACATAACTTCTTGTTCGGGCACTTGTGGGGATTCCAAGACATGTGGGATGGTTGCCTTTTCTGCATAGGCATCCTTGGTACGAGCCAAGTATGCACGTGCTGCATCCCTCAGTTGCATGTGCAACTCTTGAGCAATCATTGCCATTGCATGATCCATATAAGATTCAGCTTTCTTGGCCTTCAAACGATCATGTACCAATGGATCCTCGCGGCGATAGAGATTCAATTCTTCTTGTTGTGCATGGAGAAGAGCCTGCATACGAGTAAGTTCAGCTCTCAAGACTATGGACTCTTCTTCTTGCATCTTCTCTTTGCCACCACGAGACGGCTGTCCCACATATTCATGTTCCCTATTGTGCACCACATGAGTTTGCTCATCCTGTAAAGCATTGGAGGCATGCATTTCATTGTCCCTGCCACTTGTATTACCATCTCCAACATTCATTGTATGGCTGTCCATAATGTTCTAAGTGTAGAGATAGCTAGTGTTCACGGTGATCGTCTCTAACCGTATGCTCTGATACCAATGTAACTTGGTTGAACACAATGCTAATCAATACACTTAAATACACTAAGATTTGAAGGACACTTGCTCAAATACAAGAAGTAAATTGCTGAATTGACAAGAGGCACACAATGAGCCGGAACGGCCGACCCCTCCCTTGAGTAAATTGTATTACTATTGGAGAAATTCAATACATAGTTTCACGGGCATCCATTGCCAAATCCTCCATGCCAATGCATATGAAATTCAGCATTTAGAAAACAATGGTATGTCGATGTAGATCACCAAGGAGCTGCCTTGATGCCCGGCCCGACTTCAGTGCCCATATTCTCTACCATTGGCTCTATGTTCTACCAAGCAAGGTAGCAACATCATCAAGAGCACATAGGACAAGAGAAATACTACACAGGGCGGCTAAACAAGGAGTCCTGCCCTTCTATTGAGTAAGTAATGACAATACATTGTCCAATTACCTTACCAGTCTTCATAGAAGTTGTTGCAAGCGGAAGCCTTCGCATTGGAAGCTTTAGAAGTGTTTGCCGCAATCCTTCGCGACAAAAGTCTTCAAGAGGATGAAGGGAACCTTGGGAAAGCTTCCCCTATGGTTCAACTTGAGAAAGGAAGGCTGAAATTAGGGTTTTCAGCAAAAAGACCAGAAATTACAGCAAAAATGAGAGCTGTTTTGCTGAATTTCAGTCATTGAGAGTGAGTAGGAGAGTGATTAGCACTTGAAAACACTCTTGGAAGCTTGGAAAACACCCTAGCAAGTTGGGTATGGCTATGGAGAGCTTGGAAATGGAGAGAAATGGTGGAAAAACAGAGTTTTCAGCCTCCAAAAATCCTCATGAAGAGAAAACACGAATTTCTCTTAATAAGTAAGTGAATTGGGGTCCAATCAGGTGAAGGGACATGGGGAGATGCCCATTTATGAGTAAAAGGGGAGGATCAGGTCCTGGACATTGAGTCTTGTCCGCCTCGGGACTTCAGTGAGTGTGAACTTGGAAGAGGTCATAATTTATAAGTGACTTTTGGGCGCCCAAACTTTAATGAAATGGGAACGCACTCACTTATAAATATTGGCACATGCCACACAACCATGTCAGCAGACAGTTTCACACGCACGGTTCACGGGCGGGCGTTCCCTTACCCGGAACTACACATTGGTCAAGCAAGCATGAAAACAGCACGCAATTTCAATTGCAAGCAAGCACATAAAGATGCTATGCAATGCAGCATTGGCATGAGCAATTTCCGTTCATGAAACCATATAAGACCAGGCGTTTCCAGGCAAGTATATGCGATACTAGACCCAGTGGAAAGCCAATCCTCCAGGCGTTTCCGGGCATGTAAACAAAGGCACAAGTCCCAGCGGAAAGCCAAGTCCTCCAGGCGTTTCCGGGCATGTACACAAAGGCACAAGTCCCAGCGGAAAGCCAAGTCCTCCAGATATTCCGGGCATGATAACATCAAGTCCCAGCGGAATATCATATCCAACTATACAGCATGACACGTGTCAATCACCTGCATAGGCATATTCCATAAACCATGGACACCAATCCAATATGTACATAGTGTGAAAGCAAGAGTGAACCATTTGGGTGGCCAAATGGTGACACATACTATGGCCTATGAAAGTTAAAGGCAACAAGATAGTGGATTGATTCTCTCGGAGACCCATGAGCCATCCAGCTTTTTTTTTTTCAACTGGCCTTTGGTCCAAGATCCTCCCGTAGTTACCAATTTTTCACCACCCATAGGCGCTTGCCCATAGGCGGTTATTTATCCGCCCGTAGGTGATTCCACCGAGGAAGCACCAAGGGGGTTTTGAACCCAAGACCTCTTGGTCCTAGGCAAACACTTTCACCACTTGAGCTATCACCTCATTGGCTGAGCCATCCAGTTTTTATGGGCTATCATATGGAAAACATCTTTATGCTACTGATGAGGATTTTAAACGATATTTGGAACGGATTGCAGAATAGAGATTTGGTGACTTTTTGTGTCATCAAACAGGGTTTTCTTATGATGTAAACCCGGATATGTGTAACGAAGGATTAGCATATAAAGTGTCACAAGTAGGGGCGGGGACTTGAAACAATACAATGACCAACACTTCAAATACCAAACAGAGAGCATGATAGCACAACGGAAGACCATAAATAATACAATAACACCGCACTGAGCCGGAATCACCAGCCCCTGTAGGAACTTCTTTAATCACACAGAGGCTTTTACAAGATACCAAGGTGCGGGTGCAAACAACACTGGATTTTCCATAAAGCATTAGCACATGTCTTGCCCGGATCTCAGTCTATAGCCAATATACAAACATCTCCAGAAGCTTTTCAAAACTGTCCCATGAATTCAGCTCATAAACCATCCATAAATCAGCTGGTACGGAGCTAAAAGCTGCACCAAACTCCGTGCCAAATCAACCCCAAAACTGGGCCTCAAATCAGCCCTGAAAGCAGTCCATAAAAACAGCCAAAAATAGCCCTTTGTAGTGGAAACCTATACCGCCTTTTGCATGCTTGCAACACCACTGTACGACTGATGTACCATCCGTACAGTCAGCGTAGAGAGAAGAGGAGGTGCTCTACAGCCTCTGTACGGCCTGCGCAAGAGGGAAGATAGAACTGTATGCTGCACGGCCAGCGCAAAAGAGAAGAGAGAGAATCTGTGGTCGGCCAGCCCTGTCAGCATCTATGGAGGAAGTCGACTAGCCCTGTAGCATCTCTGGAGCAAGTTGGCCAGCAGAGAGAAGAAAGAAAAACTCCAAGGGGGATGCACATGATAATAAAACAGCCAAACCTACTTTAGTAGAGTCGACTAGCTCTATTTTCGAAGTGCTTTTCCCCTTTTCGGCTAGAAGTGGCTGAACCAACCCAAAATATCCACTTTATGCTTTCCTTGGCTTGTACTCCAAGTTTTGGCCCAAAAATATCAACTTTATGCTTTTCTTGGCTTATTGCGCAAGTTTCATCTAGGTGCCTTCTTTTGATGATTCTCCTTCCTCCATAGGCTGGAAACACAGAGGATTGGAGATCCCGAGATATCTCTAGCATGAATGATGCGCTTCTTTATATACTGATTTATGCTGCTGGTTGGCTGATGTAGATGGTGTCGGTTGCTGCTAATATGCCCACAACTGATGTAGATGCTGAGTCGGCTGAAGGGCATGGTCGGTTGCTAGCCTTGGCTTGGCCGACTAGACACCTAAGCCACCAAAGGGCTCGTGGACTGGGATGCCTGGTGCTTAGAATGATTATGCCCATGATCTATGCTTGGATATTGCTGTAAATGCTTGGATAATGCTTGAATGCTTTTAGTTAATGCCAAGAATGCTCTGCTAACTGTTTATGAATGCCTAGAATGCCATGTCACCTGCACACCAACTAGGTGTGCACGTGACAAGAGAAGGCAAAGTACAAGGCACAACTCTCGGATTGCATTGGACAGAAGGGGGATTTTGGCGAGGATGGTGCGGCGGATGACATGCTTAATACCTCTCTCTCTCCCATAGTGTGTGTGCGTGTAATAAAAGAGGGCCCTCGCACCACCTTTCTGCCACCCACAAGTGGGGCAGAATGGCTAGTGCAAGGGCCCTTATAAAGGCCATGATCCACCCGAGTTCAAGTCCCACCGTTGGTCGTATATGCCCTCGTGTTGCATTCTACTGACATTAACACCTCTCTCTCCCATAGTGTGTGTGTGTGTGTGTGTGTGTGTGTGTGTAATAAAAGAGGACCCTCGCACTACCTTTCTGCCACCCAGAAGTGGGACAGATTGGCTAGTTTAAGGGCCCTTATAAAGGCCAATCTACCACCCACAAGTGGGGCAGATTGGCTAGTGCAAGGGCCCTTATAAAGGCCATGATCCACCCGAGTTCAAGTCCCACCGTTGGTTGTATATGCCCTTGTGTTGCATTCTACCGACATTAATACCTCTCTCCCCCATCATGTGTGTGTGTGTGTAATAAAAGAGGACCCTCGCACTACCTTTCTGCCACCCACAAGTGGGGCAGATTGGCTAGTGCAAGGGCCCTTATAAAGGCCATGATCCACCCGAGTTCAAGTCCCACCGTTGGTCGTATATACCATGTAACTGTTTTGTATTATAATCAATGATTGATTAATGAAAACCTCTCATGTTTTGCCTCAATCTACTTTAGTGTTAGCCTAGCCCCGACATTTCCTTGAAGTTGAGTTTGCCGTTTCCTCCCGTTTCTTGGGGTTTACCGTTTTCAAACCGGAAATGTTTCATACAACCTAGGGGGAAAGACCATATGCACAAGCTCACCAGACAGGGCTAATACTTGGAACATATGGATGTACTTGGAACATATGGATGGATATGTTTGGAACACTTGTATACTGCAGTTGAGGACAACTGGGATGTAAGAGTGACAAAGTGCCAAACAGTGAAAGAAAACTGAAGCTCACTAATATAGGATGCACAAGAACTGAAGGAAATGATATTCACCAAAAGGTGGTAACAAAGCTGGAGTAGGCAGCACGAGGCACACCGTAGGTGTAGCCAAGATCCCAGAGAACGCGGAAAATGAGATGTTATAATTGAGGGCATGGCCCTCACTCATATAGTACCTATTGGACCTAGTCGGCTAGCTGAAAGTAGGCCGACTTGGGAAAAAATATATAAATACCTAGAAGAATGCCAAAAATATCCAAAAAAAATGTAGATGTCCAGTAAAGGTGAATATGGTTCTGGAGAGGTCTAGAATGTGGAGATGACTCTTCTAACACCTCGTGTTGAGCCCCACTGAAGAGGACCGATATTGGCGTGTGAAAGTAGGTGATCTTGGAAAGCATCTTGGAAAGCACCTTGGTGAAGATGTCCACCACATTGTCCCTAGTAGGACAATACTTCATTGTTAAGGTACCGAGCGCCAACTAGTCACGAACCATATGATAATGAACAACAATGGAAGACTAGGTTTCGAGCAAGAGCCTTGGCATTCTGATTGTCAGAGTAGACAACTGTAGGCAATAGAGGAGGGACACGAAGATGATCAAGAAACTGATGAAGCCGCATAAGCTCTTTGACTATTTCAAAGTAAGTACGATACTCCGCTTCTGTTGAAGAACCGGCAAGTGTAGGCTGCTTCTTCATTTGCCAAGAAATAAGTTCAGAACCAAGTAAGTAACAATAGTCCATAGTAGACCTCTGAGTATTTGGATCACCTGCTCAGTAAGAATTTGAATATCCAACTTGATTGAGACTAGAGCCATATGAAATCCCTATGTCAAGGTGTCTTGCATATATTTGAGAGCACGAACAAGAGCCTGTCGATGAGAAGTATGTGGTGCTGAAAGAAACTCACTTAGGACACTAACGCTGTAAGCAAGATTAGGCCTAGTAATGGTGAGATGAATAAACGAGCCGACAAGCTCTCCTATTGAGTAGGATCATGATAGGGTGGAGAGTCATTGTTTTTACTCAACTTTTGATTTGGATCCATAGGGCAAGATAATGAGTGATAGTCCTTCATACCAAACCTCTCTAAAATTTGAGAAGCGTACTTTTGTTGAGAGAGAAATATCCCCTTTGGGCACTGCCAGACTTCCATGCCAAGAAAGTAGTGAAGTAGACCAAGATTGGTCATCTCAAAAGTATGACTTAGAAGATCCATAATCATAGCGGTGCGGATCTAGTGAGAATAAGATCATCGACATACAAAATGATAATCACAATGTGATCCTCCTCTATCAAAGCGTAAAGGTTACTGTTGGTAGGAGTTTTGTCAAAGGAATGAGAGAGAAAGAAAGTATCAATCTTTTGGTACCACGCCTTAGGAGCCTGTTTAAGGCCATAAAGAGCTTTCCGTAGAAGATAAACATGGTCCTCGAAACCATCGCGGATGAGGCCAGGGGGTTTTTCTCATATATTTCCTCCTGAAGGTCCTCATTGAGAAAGGCGGACTTGACATCCATCTGAAAGATGGGCCAAGAGAAGTGATCAGCAACGGCAAGAACAATGCGAATAGTGGTATACCTTGCGGTTGGAGCAAAAGTTTCAAGAAGTCCTCGCTTCCCTTCTGGGTATAGCCCCTAGCCACCAAGTGGGCTTTATATTTGTCGAGTGAACCATCAGCAAGAAACTTCGCTTTGTAAGTCCATTTGACGTCGATAACCTTCCTATGAGAAGGGCGGGGAACAAATTCCCATGTGTGATTTTTGCTAATGGCATCCATTTCTGCCTCCATCACAAGCCACCACTTAGGGATTTGTAAGGCCTCCTTTGGTGTAGAAGACTCCGCATGATGCATCAAGGAAGTCATCAATGCAAAATTAACTGTAAGCATGCCAACACGCTGGGGTTGTAAGCTAGAAGATCTCCTCAATCTGGAAGGAGCAATCCCAGACTGATAAATGGTCGGAGAAGGGTCTTGAGAATCCTGCAATGTAGAGTGAAGCCACCGTGGAGGGGGAGAGGTACTCGGTGGAGGCGGAGGAGAGGTAAGAATCGATGGTGAGGGTGGAACCAAGGAAGGAGTTGATGAAATTGCTGGTGATTCCGGGGATCCGAAAGTCTCTGGGGTTTCATCAAAGCGCACGTCTCGAGATAATATAACTTTCTCCTTGTTGGGATCCCGAAGCTGGAAGGCTTTGGAGTGTTCGCTGTAGTTGACGAAGATCATTTTGGTGGATTTGGGGTCAAACTTCTTGCGATGAGATCGAGCTGATGAACATGAGCATCACATCCAAAAACATGGAAATGAGAAACTCATGGCTTTGTCGGAGAATATGCCTCCTCTAGAGTCTTCCCATCGACCGCCTTTCTAGGGGAACGGTTGATGATGTATAGAGCAGTGTTAATTGCTTTGTGATTTGTTTGGGTCAAAAGGTAAGGTTGTAAACCTACAAGAAGGTATTTACTTGGTGTAAGATCAATCAGTCAAGTCCTGATCACTGAATCACGCAAATAGTCTCTTACTTAGAGAGTTGGTCTCTCTCTCTTCTCTCTCTATCTTTCCCATGGCTCACCGTGCCTAACATTGAATGCAGCAATTTTTGTTGACATTACAAAATTTCCCAAACTTGCATAAATGTGCAGGTATAGTAACTTGTCATGTGCATGCTCATTCTAGCAGCTAATCTCTGGTAGATAGTAGGAAAAGACAGAAGCTTAGGGCATGATTACTCAAAAATAGTTCAACATGTCAAACACTTTCTAGAGTTAACAATAAGGTATATACAATCTTAGCTGCTCACATTAACTTTAAATAGCAATCCAAGCATGTTGCTTTCTTGGGGTTTTCATGGTTTTTTTGCCAAAAGTGATTGGCAATAGCACTATCTTGTGCACTCCCCATGCGTCAACCCATCAATCCCTCTCATCCATGGGTTCTCTCCGTGTCAAATATTGGCTCTGATACCAATGTAAGATCTCCACAAACCACACCGAAGGATTATCTAGCTTACTTTATTTATTAGCTTTTTTGCTTTATTTATAAGCTTTTAGCCCCAGGCTATTAATTATAAGCTCTTAGCTAATCTAGACCTCTTTTGGCTAGCGTCCTAGCCCATGTGTGAACGCTCCAAGTCCCCACGCTCCAGCTTTTTTTCGGCTCGGTTCAGGTATTAATTTCACTTGTTGACATGAGTCAAGCATTTCGGCTTTATTTCTACTTACTAAGTCTCCGAACCGTAAACCAATGCGGAAAATTGAATTAGAGTAAACAAGGACTTGGAACAAATTAAGAGCATTAACCTTAAACAAAATAAAATAAACAAGAGAACTCCGTCGACACAGTATTAGGTTAAATCGCCCTAGGAGGAGTGTGGTTTATCATACCACTCATCCATATTTACATGTATTAAAAGTTTGCTTTTAATGTACGGAAAATTTACGCGGCTCAAACAAGGCAAGATAAACCATGGGCTCTGACACCACTATTGGGTTAGGCTAATGTACAAGAAATGGGGGCAGAGAACAGGAGAAAGAAAAGAAAGTTATATTAAACGCCTTCAAAAGACCCAATGGGTCTATGAGACCAAAAGTGATACAATAGTGTCCATGTAATCTCATCATGGTACAAAAGAAAACAAAAACTAGAGCTATGAGCTCGGAATGTCAAATCCGAGCCATATGATACAAAATGGGATCATTATCATCATAGGGCCTATGGAGCTAACCCCCCGGTGGTAGGAGGGGGCCATCAAGGATATCACGTATGGGGCTAGCTTGTAGAAGGCCGTGGAGGTCCCTTGGGCATGGGATGTGTTAGCAGTCATCTCTTGTCTTTACCATATTACTCAGTAGGGAGTGAGGGCCTCTGTTGTGGGCATGCCCACCCAGTTAGGAGCTTTCTCCATTTTTCCTCATTGTCTATATTTTTCTTTGTTTTTTTTTGGTCGTGGGGGACTGTTCTGTGCTGGTCGACTTGACTAGTCCACTAGCCAACTTTGATCCAGGTGCGGGCCGATTGGTTTTATGTTGGCGGACTGGTATTTTCTAGTCGTGAAGATGTTGTGCTGCTGTCGGCCTGTTTTTCTGTGGCCGACCAGTAGCCCAGGGTGGTATATATACCACCCTTGCTCCCCACACCATTGTTGTACCGGATCCTTTGTAAGAAGCCCGACTTAGAGCGTGATGTTTTGAAGGCCGAGCGGACCTGTAACCATTGTGGCCAGAAGGGTCACTATTGGAGGAAGTGTCCTTAGCAAAGTACCGAGAAAGGTGCCGATTCCTCAGCTGCAGCTGCAAAGACTCGAGCTTTTGTGCACTTGGGGTATTATGGACACCGTAGCTTCATCTTCTTCGAGTAGGAAGGGAGTTGGTCTCACCGCTAGGGATACTCGGGAGTGGATTCTTGACAGTGGTGCTTCCAGGCACATGACTCGTCACGTGCACACCCATCAGGTGTACAGGCATTAAATTAGGATATTCATCCAGGCATATATCAGTATGAGCATCATATGGGGGTGTTTTCTCACCAACATCAGCACATGAGTCATTAAGAGCATTTAGGGCATTTATTACTTCAGGTCAGGGCCTATTATGACCAGCCGACAGGTTATTTACAGTAGCCGACAGCAATAGCATTTATGAGTCGTGGAAGAAATATATAGGCAGCCGACTGCTGTATACTGGCCGACCTGTAGTAGAGCTTCATATATAAAGCAACGCATCATTTCAGCATAGATCATCTGGATCTCTTCAGCGTTTCCTTCCCAGGTAACAGGAGAGCATCTGCGTTTCATCATCAGATCAGCATCGCATCTGTTCCAAAGCATCCCTTCAGCGTTTCCTTCCCAGGAGACAAGGGAAAGATAGTGGGACAATAGTATTTTCAGCATATCAGCATATTCAGCAGCATAGATCCATTTGGATCTCATTGTACCCGCATTCATCATCTAATATAGCTGCATTGCATTGACACATATTTGTCTATCTCTTAAACATCATTAAGTGCAGTTTAGTTAGACTAAGGTTATGATTACTACGGTCGAAGACCTCTTACATGTCACATTGGTATCAGAGCGTTACAGGGTAACCAGCCTTAGATCATGTTCATTCCATCAGTCATACAGTCAGACATCATGTTAATCGCTTCTGCACAGTTAAACCCAGTTCTCAAAATCTTGCAGGCCACCCTTAGGGATTTTCCCTTAGGTATGCATTAGTAACCCATCCATTTGCATTCTTGCACAGCATAGTAGTCATCTTAGCAGTCATCTTAGCAGTTAGTCTTGCATCTGCAAGGCATACATGTTGCCCATGAACTCTATGGGAAAGAATGACATCCATCATCAAAGGAGGACATAAGTTTTGGGCTTCAACTGGCAGCAGCAGGGGATTTCTCTTCCACAGAAGACGGAAGTTTGCTCCAACATCGCCTCTGGAGGTTCAGAGCTTCAGGAACGACGGAGATGGTAGGTGAAAGGTTTCCACAGGCAGGTCAGGGGCGACTCAGGTATTTCCAAGCAGTTTAGCAGCATTTGCCATTCAGTTCCCGCAGTACATAGAGACTTGGCTCAAAGGATTTCACTCCTGCAGACAACCTCCGTCCCGGCAGCAGAAGACAGAAGGGGCAGTGGTTCGGAGGAGAAGGATCCCCAGAGGAGTCGAAAGGTTGCCAAGTATATCACCCAGCAACAATTTAGCAGAGGGGAATGTCACGTGCACACCCATCAGGTGTACAAGTGGCATGGCATCATCAGGCATTAAATTAGGATATTCATCCAGGCATATATCAGTATGAGCATCATATGGGGGTGTTTTCTCACCAACATCAGCACATGAGTCATTAAGAGCATTTAGGGCATTTATTACTTCAGGTCAGGGCCTGTTATGACCAGCCGACAGGTTATTTACAGTAGCCGACAGCAATAGCATTTATGAGTCGTGGAAGAAATATATAGGCAGCCGACTGCTGTATACTGGCCGACCTGTAGTAGAGCTTCATATATAAAGCAACGCATCATTTCAGCATAGATCATCTGGATCTCTTCAGCGTTTCCTTCCCAGGTAATAGGAGAGCATCTGCGATTCATCATCAGATCAACATCGCATCTGTTCCAAAGCATCCCTTCAGCGTTTCCTTCCCAGGAGACAAGGGAAAGATAGTGGGACAATAGTATTTTCAGCATATCAGCATATTCAGCAGCATAGATCCATTTGGATCTCATTGTACCCGCATTCATCATCTAATATAGCTGCATTGCATTGACACATATTTGTCTATCTCTTAAACATCATTAAGTGCAGTTTAGTTAGACTAAGGTTGTGATTACTACGGTCGAAGACCTCTTACATGTCACATGACTCCTTCCGGAGAGTCATTATAGGATCTTCAACGGCAGACATGTCACATCTTTATTGGTGACAAATCCACTCTCCCAATTCACAGTGAGGGCATGTTGGAGATTATTCGTGATGGTAGACTATAGAGGGGGGAAGCATTCCTCCCGGGTTCTTTATGTTAGGTGGTGTGGTTGTGGAGGTTACTTGGTGAGATTGGGTTTGAAGGAACCCGGTCTTCCATGCCCGGACCAAGCACATAGAGATACAATATCACTTTGTTTGTGTGAAGATTTTGGTTGGTGACATCTTGCTTATCTTTTGCTCGACGGAGAACAATGCGGTGACCTCTTCACGAAGCCTCTACCTCAGCAGATGCTCCGTCAGCACTCCAGCTCACTGGGATTGGTTCCACATCCAGGAGCTGGGAGGGGGTGTTAGCAGTCATCTCCTGTCCCTACCATATTACTCAGTAGGGAGTGAGGGCCTCTGTTGTGGGTGTGCCCTCCTAGTTAGGAGCTTTCTCCATTTTTTCTCATTGTCCATATTTTTCCCTGTTTTTTTTTTGGTTCGGGGGATTGTTCTGTGCTGGCCAACCTGATGTGTTCACTGGCTGACTATTGTTCACTGGCCGACTTTGGTCCAGGTGCTGGCCGATTGGTATTTTCTAGTTGTGGAGATGTTGTGCTACTGTCGGCTTGTTTTGCTGTGGCCAACTAGCAGCCCAAGGTATATATACCACCCTTGCCCCCCACACCATTGTTGTACTGGATCCTTTGTATATAGTAGAGTTTATACATCTTCTCTCTCTCGTACAGTTTTGTGTTTCTTTCTCACAGTAGTTTGTCTCATTTTTGTTGCCCATTCCGACAAGATGGTGGCTCTGTGCCACTTCAAGATCTCCTCAAGGTGGGGCTGATGTCTGTGTTGCTGGCGAGGGCCAGGGAGTATGACATCGGGCTTGTGGCCCGATCTAGAGTCACACCAGAGTAGGGTCTAGCGGGATGTCGGGCACTTGAGAATGTGTGGCTCGATGAGGTTGTGGCTATGTCATGCATGGCTGTTGTGGCGTCCTCTTATGGTCGGAAGAATTGAGTGATGGTCGCCTCGGGCCGACCTCCACTGTGCATAGCAAGCAGATCTTATCCTCTCCTATCCTTTTTGGGGATATATGCTACTCTCCTTGTCTCCACCATGAGTTGGTGAGACAAAATTCTAATATGGCATGTGACATGTGCTTGAGCATGTAATGGGGCTCCCAAATGAAATCACCTAGCCTGAATTGTAGGCAGTTGTCATGATAGAATTGCATCTTAGTGCCAAGCTGTTGTGGTGCTACCCATGTGATGTGTGTCTCTAGTCTATATAGATTTGTATGGATGAGGTGATTAATGTCCTAGTGGGTGAGCTGTAGGAGAGGAGCATCAAGGCTGTAGTATAAAGGAGGTACGGAAAACCCATGTGCCTAAAACCAGTGTGACCTTGGCATACCAAGTTTGTGTGTGTCTTGCCTGTGCTAGGCGGAAGGATGACTTGCGTGCAGCATGGGGAGCATATTTATCACATGCATTGTGCACTGTAGTGCGTGGTGACAAGCTGGCTCATCATCAGTGCATCTTATACATAAGTAGGAACCCCTTGTAGGATATGATTTTGTCGCATGCCATGGCCCCATTGTAAGCCCCAGCCTGTCAAATCCCCATAGGATCTCCTCGTAGAACGCTCCTGGTACGAGACTCGAAACCTGCAAACAAACCAAACAAACAAGAAGGGGGTGTAGGCCTGACTCACCTCCCAACCATGACAGCCGTGGGCAAGCCCACAGACTTGGCTGTCCCCTCTGAGCCACGAGCTGAGCTAACTAGATGGACGTACCGACCAATCTCTACCTTGTGACGTCCCATACCGCCACGAAGCTATCCTTGCGGGTCTCGAGACTGCTGCCGGCCTCGGTTGCATGAAGCAGGTGCACGTCTGCACTAGATCTAGGCTCTAGACCATAGAGCTCTCACAAATCACGCGAGACTCTGTATGACTAATGACTACTAACCTTGGCCACCTTCTTATAGGCTCTTGGCCGGTCATCGGGCGTCCACACTTGGGCGCCCGTCCGTCCATACTTGGGTGCCTGCCCGTTAGTCTATCCCTAACTCAGCTCGCCAATCAGCCTGCCTAGCTCCAAGCTTCCCCAACCTCGAAGTTAGGTGTAGTACACGGTAGATACACACTGTGTACATGACATACTCCCCTTCCTCTAAGAGCTCACTTCTGAGCTCACTAAAAAGCCAGGCTAATCTCTCTGAAGAGTAGTCAATGTCTCCCATGTAGCGTCCTCCTCAACACGATCCTTCCACTTGATCTTGTATTCCGTGATAAGTATATTACGCAATCTTCTTTCATGAAATCCAAGAATCTTTTCAGGTTGGTGTGGAATAAATGTCATGTCCTTGACATCTATGATTTCTTGAGGAGTAACTAATTGGTCTGTTCCATCCAGTACTTCCTTAAGTCTACTGACATGAAATACATGATGAACTTTCACATGAGAAGGCAAATCCAGTTCATATGCAATTGAACCAAACCGTCGTGTAATACGAAATGGTCCACAGTATCTAGGGGATAATTTCGGAGATCGGCCTGTCCGTAAAGTCTTGGAATCTTTCGGAACTCGCAAATACACCATCGTTCCTTCAGAGAACTCTCTGGGTGAACGATGTCTATTTGAATAAAATCTGTCTCGGTCTTGAGCACTTCTAATAGATTCCTTCGCAACTTGTAACATTTCTTGTATATCTTGCAAAAAATTACGTGCTGTATCATGTAGAAGTTCTGAGAATCCCACTGTAATAGGTGATCTAGGTTGAAAACCATACATAAGCATGAAAGGACTAAAACTTGTACTCGAATGCTTAGTATTGTTATATGCAAATTCTAACATAGGAAGATAATCCTCCCATGAACCCTCGAAGCATATCATCCAAAATCTGATTCACTCTTTCAGTCTGGCCATCAGATTGAGGATGATCTGAGGAACTCAAATTCAAAGTTGTTTTCAACTTCTCAAAAACAAGTTTCCAAAAATCACTTGTAAACTTAGAGTCCCTATCACTGACTATGTCCTGCGGTAACCTGTACAGTCTAAACAATTGCTCTATAAATTGCCTTGCTAATTGCGTAGCTGTAATAGTCTTCCGGGTCAGTAAAAATCTAGCCATTATGTCAAGCGATCTACCACAACCCAAATAGAATCGTGGCCTTGATGTGTTCTTGGCAATCCGGTAATAAAATCCATGGAAATACTTTCCTATTTATTACCTGGGCTTTGCAAAGGATGCAACAACCTAGCCTGTCTAAAGCGTTCAGCTTTATTTGCTTGACAAACTTGACACTTGAGAACATAATCTTCTACATATCCTTTCATCTTTGGCCTATAAAAAGTGTGTTTCACTAACGATAATGTCCTGTGTATCCCAGGGTGTCTAGCAGAAGGGGCGTTGTGACACTCCTTAAGAATCTTGGATCTAATGTTCGGGATCTGTGGTACACAAATTTTGTCATTACGGAATAGTAAACCATTCCGAATCATCCACTGGCCTCCTGCAGCCTGAATGGTAGGCTTTTCAGTCATCAAGTCTTGGTCAATCAATGAGCTCCCGTCTTGGATCTTCTGCCAAAATGGACCAAAATAACTATCAGTCCTGCAAAGCCCTCTGAATGACTGAAATAAGTCAGTAGAAATCTCGGTGAATGACAAAGTATTCACCTCTCTAATTCGACTAAGCGTATCTGCAACACTATTCATGGACCCTTTTCGATAACGAATCTCAAAATCAAAATCTTGCATTACCTCAGTCCAACGAGCTTTCCTTCCTCTCAAATCATCCGCATCATACACATACTTGATTGGCTGATGATCAGACAATACCACAAACTTGGAGTCATATAAATAATGTCTCCAAACCTTGAGAGCTTAAATCACAGCATAAAGCTCCTTCTCAAGGGTTGGTCTACGAGATTGAGTGTCGTCTAGCTTTTTACTTTCAAAAGCAACAGGTCTACCATCTTGAAATAGAGCAGTCCCGATGGCATAGTGACTGGCATCAGCTTCAAGAACATAAGGCCGACTAGGATCGGGTAATGCTAAGATAGGTGCTTCCTTGACCTTATCTTTCAAAAGTCTGAAGGCCATATCTAAATTGTTATTCCAAGTGATAGGCTGATTTGACTTACATCCATGACCTTTCAACAAGTCGATCATTGGTAGTGTGAGCTGAATCTGAACTCGGTCATAGTCAATGCTCAATTCATCTCTAGTGATCTTGTGTTCCAAGTAAATGATGTCTGTCATAAAAAACTCACATTTACTTAACTTAGCATATAGTCGATTCTCTCTTAAAATAGATAAGACAATCGTGAGGTGTCTAACATGATCCTCAAGAGTACGACTATATATCAAAATATCATTCAGGAACACCACCACAAATTTTTCCAAATGTTCACGATCCATTGCCTCCTTCTTGCCACCCGTCGGACTGTGAGTCTGCTCACGTGTACGAGCCCGGTTGTACTGTACACCTACGTGGAACGCTGCTTGCCTGCCTGCGTATCCCATGTGTGCTACCTTCAGCGTGTCTGCGCACAAAAAGAACATGTCGACTGCCCGAGTGCGCTTGCGTCCGCCTGGCTGGCGTTGCCGCCTGTGCACTTGTCTTGCACACGATTGTGTGCCTATGTGTACCCGTGCGTATACTTGGCCGACTGCACCTCATAGGTACGACTATGCCAGCCCGCGCACCATCGCCTGTACACGTGCGCCAGATCAAGCGTAACAGCTTGCAAGCGACTGTAGAAGAGTACCCGCCCTGGCTGCGCATACAAGCGCTTCACAACACAGCGGGCGACCCTCTCTCTCTCTCTCTCTCTCTCACACACACACACAAAAATAGTCGATTGCTTTTTCTTGTTTCTCTCTCTTCAAACTGTTTAAACAGGTGCACAAACACAGCCCTTCTTCTTGCTAAGCAAAACAACCCTTTCTAGATCACAATCCCCATCATCTCAGGTTCCTTTGATGAAAAAAAAAAACAACATACCAATCTGAAAAAACAGCAGTATGCATAAACAAAACAGCAAGCTTCTTGAACACATACCTTTCTTCGACCTCATCTTCTCTACCTGCCGACTTGCTCGTCCACGAGACACGCCCTGATACCACTGTCAAATCCCCATAGGATCTCCTCGTAGATCGAAACTTGCAAACAAACCAAACAAACAAGAAGGGGGTGCAGGCCTGACTCACCTCCTAACCATGACAACCATGGGCAAGCCCACAGACTTGGTTGTCCCCACCGAGCCACGAGTTGAGCTAACTAGATGGACGTACAGACCAATCTCTACCTCGTGACGTCCCATACCGCCACGAAGCTACCCTCGCGGGCCTCGAGACTGCTGCCGGCCTCGGCTGCATGAAGCAGGTGCACGTCTGCACTAGATCCAGGCTCCAAACCATAGAGCTCTCACAAATCACGCGAGACTCTGTATGACTAATGACTAACCTTGGCCACCCTTTTATAGGCTCTTGGCGAGTCATTGGGCGTCCACACTTGGGCGCCCGCCCGTCCATACTTGGGTGCCCGCCCGTTAGTCTATCCCTAACTCAGCTCGCCAATCGGCCTGCCTAGCTCCAAGCTTTCCCAACCTCGAAGCTAGTCTTGTGTGTGTGTAGCACACGGTAGATACACACTGTGCACATGACAGTCCGGGACATGTTAGGCGCGAGCTACGTAGGTCTTTCCTCAGCCATATCGGGTCAGTCTAGTTATTTAGTGAGTCTAGTCCCTTAACCCACTTAAAGAGATTCATTCATGCATGTAGAAGTCAGCCTAGAAGCCTTAGGGTTTGCATCAGGTAATGGTATGCATTTTGCATAGCATCATGTGCATGTAACCTTTCCTTAGCATTATAACCTTTGCATAAGCATATAAATCATTGCCAAGCATTGATTACCATTGCATTGCATAGCCTTTAGCCACTTTGCTCCCTCTAGATCCAGTCGGCTGCCTTATGGACCAGTCGGCAGCATAAAAAGCATATAAACAAGCACATAAAGCATATATTCCAAGTCGGGTATGAAAAGGGACCAGCCAACCTGCTCATAAGCAAACCGACCAGCCATCTGCAATCCATGTGCATGAAACCATTTAAGTACCTCTAAGGACCATACCTGCTTTGGTAACGGTGATGGCCATCTTCTCCACGAGATGGAGGGCAGTCTGGCTTGTCTCTCCTGCTCCTGCTCCTGCTCCCTCCCTCTCATGATACAGCTGCCTAGAAGACTAGTGCTAGCTGAGGGAGATGGTCTCTAGTATACATGCTGATTGTAAGTAATGGTCTGGAAGAGAGCATCTGTGACTACAAAAGACCAAAGGGTCTTAAGTGTTACCTTACATCCATGAATTAACTGTATCATGGAAAAGAGATAAAACAGTCTAGCTGAAAAAAACAAACTGAACATTCAGGAATGCCAATGTAACAAATTACAATGCATCGTGTGAGAAAAACTGCCCAGCTAAAGGGGAAGGGAGGACTCAGCATCTCTGGTACATGCCCCCCATCTGGCTACTTGTATAGAGGTTATTGGGCAGACAAGCATGTTGTTGCTCTAGACGTATTGCAGAATTTCTCACGGATGTTTTTTAATGCAGATGTGCCAGTATATAGCCATTAAGAAGAACAGATGTGCCCATTCCTCTATGCGGACTGCCTTCTTATAGGGATCAATGTGTCTCCTCAGCAGCTGTGACCTCTCTACTTCCACCGTGCACTCCGTGTCTTTGAAGGATCTCTCAGATCTGGGGAGGGTCGTCTCACTCTAGTACATCTCTGGTTGTTTGGCACTCCTCTCTACAATGCAAGTTGCAACCCCTGGGAGATGTTGTGTTTGAAGTATCTCTACTCTGCTGCCATCATGTGCTGCCTGGTCAGTCTGGTGAGGTCATCTGACTCCAGTGACCCTTGTGATCGTCGTCGGGTCTCCATCTGGGACTGGTTGAAAAGACGTTAGTGATGAATATCTGTGAGTGTCTGTGGTCTGGGTCTGGACCTCCCTATGTAGGTAGTCTCTATGTTGGTGCAGCTCCGTCAGGTATAGTCCTAGACAGCACTGACCCCAAAAGGCAATGATTTGAGACAATGCGAAAAAACCGTTTCTGGAGAGCGAAAGTAATATTATGTAACCCTTTGAATTTGGAACAATCCGTGGTAGCCGAGATGGAACTTGCTGCAATTGGCAACAAGTTTTCGGGTGATTGGGGAGAGACAGTGATATTAACGTGTAAGAAAGACACAAATGGTCTATGAGACCAAAGGTGATACACAATGGAAAACTGAAAGAAAAAATAAACACTAGTATATGTACATGTAATCAGCAGATATCCTGTGTAGAGTGGGATATGCAGATGATCCTGTATAGAGAGAGAGAGAGAGAGAGAGAGAGGGAGAGAGAGAGAGAGATGGTCAAAATGGCATATGAGATCAAAAAGGTACAATGTTTGGCCATTGCTCTCTTGCCTCTTTTTCCTCCTCACTAGTCTACCTCATGCATGTCAAATATACCGATCATTCTTGTATCCCTTGATTCTCTCGTGTTGTAGGCGCTATGCCTTGTGCTGCCTATTTGTCTGGGAAGGTCCTCGGAGTTGGGGGCTCTTTGTGGACAGTCTGATATCTCCCTCTGAGAGAAGAAGAAGAAGAAGCTCTTTTAACGTCGTAGGAACAATCCCGAGAGAGAGAGAGAGAGAGAGAGAGAGAGAGAGAGAGAGAGAGAGAGAGAGAGAGGCTTTCATTACTTTGTACCAAATGCATAAATGCTAATGAGTTCTTAATCTGGGCCAGGTACCTTAGATGCTATACTGAAAATAATTCGATTCGAAGGCATAGGTGGCTTTTATAAGGGCATGGGCACAAAAATCTTGCAGAGTGTTTTTGCTGCAGCCGTCCTATTTATGGTCAAAGAAGAACTGGTCAAGTCGGCTCGCACCTTAGTGGCCAAAAACAAGGTTATAGTGGACCAGTTACGGTACATTCCAAGGAAAATTGTTGTGATATGAGTGCTCTTGCGGTCCTTAAATTTATTTCTTCTGGTTAAATGCATGGTCAAATAATGATTGATGCCTTCCATTCAAATCAGCTCATTGCTGGCAAAAAAAATTAAGTCGTAAAGTTTATGAAAATAGTTTTAAGATACTTGGTACACACAAGTATTCCCTTAGGGACTTGAAAATAACAGGAATAAAGCCAAGTATGTAGAAAGTATTTTGTTTTTGAGACTATAAAATCAGCTTTTCACTTATGTTATACATAAGGAGTAAATTGAGTTCAATGTTTCCAGTCTAAGTAACTTTTATTGGTGTGCTATATGATGCCTCTCCTATATTTGGCCTGCCTTTGCATAGGGATTTTTTTTCCCCCTTAGAGAACAACTTGCATTAAATAGCCAAAAAAGGAACTAATAATTAGATCAGAATCCCTCTCTCTCTCTCTCTCTCTCTGACACACACACACACACACGCATGCATGTGCAGGAAGAACGTCCCATCCCCCCCATCCCCCCCGCCCCCCAAAAAAAAGGGGGGAAAAAGAAACGAAAAATGCCCCAAACCTCTACAAACAAGCAAGTGAAGTCAATCCTTTTTTCTTATTTAATGTAGCAAAGGCTCACAGTGTCAAGTTCTTTTAGTAGGAGGTTGACGGAAAGATTGTGCCAGGCATTAATATGCATGGATCGATAGATTGCAAAAAGGAGGTGCTAGGTAAGTGTCAAGTTCTTTTAGGAGGAGGTTTGACGGAAAGATTGTGATAGGCATTAATATGCATGGATCGGTAGAGCCCTTGCCTCTGCAAAAAGGAGGTACTAGGTAAGAATCTAATGTGGCGACAATTGTAATTGAGTATTCTTTTGCAAAAAAGAAAAGTCCAATGAGAGAATAGTACACTCGTTAGGTATGATTGTAATCATCATAGAAAGCATTTGCTACTTGGTATTTGATGTTAGTAAGAAGGCTATGGTTGAGAATGGGGCAAGTTTAGCATCATTGTGATAGGGATAAGTTGACCTTGAGTAGCAATGGACAATCGGTCATGATATCAACAAGATTCCAGAGCATAAAAAGGGATGTTAGTCCCTACAATAACATATGCAAAAACAATGACCTTAGAGGAAGAAGACAAATTGATGGGAATTGATATCATCCCAATTGTAGAAATTTACGTAGTTGTAATAACAACATATATCAAGAAACAAGATAAGCAAAGAAGGCTTTACCTAAAGTATTTTTGGGAGTTGAAGGAAAGGGAAAGAGGCACGGAAAGAATAAGCAAGAAGGAAGCCCTTGGACGTAGAAGCGTGCGAAACTTATGAGTTCTCAACATCAAGCATAGAACAGAAACCTTGGATAATTAGATGATGAACAAAAATTTGCCTTCGATTATGAGGAAGAGATGAAGTTAATAGAATACAAAGATATTTTTTGGCTGGAGCACATCGAATTGAGGGGAGTGAATTTTAAAGTGTGCAAACATAGAATTCCCTTGAAACTAGATGCAAGGCCAATAAGAATGTAAAGATACGTGACGAATTCAAATAAAGAAAGAGGAGAGACATAATCTACTGAAAGTCGGGTTAGTCAAAAATATCTTCTTTTTGCCACCAAGAGTTTAGAACGATAAGAAGTTAGAGAGTATATATGGGCAATAGAAAACTCAATGTCCTCAAACCATCAAAGATCCATTCCTTAACCATACATAGACACCATGTTAGATGAGGTAGCAGGGCGTGAATTTCCATTTGCAATCCATGTCTTGTCTTTTTAGGAATATGTCATAATTTGACATGTGCTTAACCACCCAAGTGAAGGTGTCAGAATGTTATAGCCATTTGTTTTGGTATTTCAAGAGGTGGTGTGAATTATATCATGGCTAATGAATGTAGAGTGTCTGCCATTGAATGTATGGTCGTTGACATTATTTCCAACCCTCTTTCCTTGTCCACCAAGTAGTTGAGCTTTAATCTACACTAAAAATACTAGAACGTAGCTTTAACCACAACACTAATCTTGAAGTACACCTGATTCATGATACTCCCCTCGCCTTTGGATGCATCGATGGTGGTGGCCATCCCCTCCAACCCTATGGGAGAGCCAAAACCTCACAATACAAGAACCACACCACTTTATTCTTTGATAATATAATATTTGTACAGCTCACTTAAGCAATCATTTTGCACTAACTATGCCCACTAGAGAGATTGATTAGATATCCTCTGTGCTATAGGTGGGGTGAAGGGTAGCCTCTCTCTGGGACAAGGGCATGTGGCTCAATATCTAAGCAAAGTAGGTAGTTGAACAACCTTTAGTACCACTGAAAGGGAAGCCCTGGGGTTGATTTAATCAGTTAATAAATTTCATCATTACCTGCTGGTATTGTCTTTCATGTAGATAATCAAGCCCTACTTTATCTAGTGAATAAGCTAGATCTGACCAAGAAGTTGGCAAGATGGATGCTTCTATTGCAAGAATTTCAGTTTACAATCGTGCACACTCTCAGCAATCGAAATGTAGTAGCATACTTCCTCTGCATAATAGATATGGGAGAGTAGCCTACATGGGTGGCTGATCTGTTTCCAGATGTACACTTGTTTGCTGTTCAGTATGTACCCATGCAAATAAATTGGTACTTTGACATGCTGCAGTTCATCACAGGAGGGACATTACCCGCCCGCTGACATGATTAACGGAAGAAACTGGCTCTCCAAAAAGCAGGTATTACCTTGAGATTGCATGAACTTTGTACAAAATAGGCATTGACCAAGTTGTCTGGAGATGTGTGCCAAATCATGAACAAAAAACCATGCTGGCAAAAGCACATCAAGGAGTGTCAGATGGGCACTACTCTGGAGAAAAAAGGGGTAGAAGAGTCTTGCAAGAAGGCTTATGGTGGCCCTCAGTATTTAAAGATGCATGGGATCATGGTAGGCGATGTGATGTGTGTAAGCGAATCGAAAATCGATCAGCTACTACTACTGATCGAATGCCTCATCAGACAGTCCTACCGCTTGAACCCTTTCAGAAGTGGGGAATGGATTTTGTAGGACCATTCAAACCTCTAGCCAAGGAGGATTGGTAACAAATACATCCTCGTGGCAACTACTTCACTAAATGGGTGGAGGAAAAGGCCCTCAAGGACAATTCTGCTGTATAGCAGCAGCTGAATTCTTGTACGAGAACATCATGACAAGATTTAAATGTCCAATGGAGCTGGTAAGTGATCAAGGACACATCATCAATGAAGTGATTCAGAAACTGACCCAATGGCACATGATGCTGCAAAAAAAATCAATTGTTTATTATCCGCAAAGGCAAATGGCCAAGGAGAATCTACAAATCAGGTGCTTAAGCGGATCCTCCTAAAGACAGTAAATTAAAATAGAAAAGAATCGGATGAAAAGCTTCACTTTGCACTGTGGGCGTTCCACACAGCATATAAGGTAAGCATTGGGTTCACCCCATTCTCTTTGGTCTATGGCCTAGACGTAGTAGTTCCAATGGAGTATGTTGTCTCAAACCTCAGAATAGCCCTGACCAAAAGGCTCAGCCCAAAGGAATCAGTCAACTAGCGGATGCAACACCGTATGCAGTTGGAAGAAAGCAAGCTACATAGTGCATGGGTGGCAAACATCACTCAGAAAAGAAAGAAATGGGTGGATAAGAACAACAAGCACAAGATCTTTCAGGAGGATGACAAGGTACTGCTATTCAATTCAAAGCTCGGACCACACCTGGGTAAGCTTAAAATACACTCGACGGGCCCCTATCAGATAGCAAAACAATTATGCTCAGACACATTCAGGCTGCAAACACTAAGTGGTGAAACACTACCCAAGCCTGTAAATAACAGATTTAGTCTCAGACCCTACAAGGAAAGAAATGATAAAGGGAAGCAACCAACCGGTTTGGAGGAAACAAAGGCACACATAGCGGACCAGCGCATGGTGGTAACAATCCCCATCTATACAATGCAACTAGATGAAGACACATGCACAACACTCTGATGGGTGACATCAAATAAAGAGAGAATGCATGATGAAAAGCAAAGGGGTGTAAACATGGAGGAGAAAAGAGCAGTAAATGCAGTATGCAAAATACGACACATGCACATGGGAATCATGAAATGTTTGGGTGGCTACCTTGATTTTGGGAAAATCATCATGGGAAGGAGAAAATTCCTCGAAAGTGCAGCCTTAATCAAGAAACCCTACCACAGCTATGCGGGTCCACTTCTTGGCTTCAACCAAAATGCTTTGTAAAATTTCACCCATATGTGCAAGAAGGTGGCTTGTCACATGGGTACCCTACTTGAGATCATAGATCTCAAAATGGATTGTTGGAGTGATGCGTTTGTGTGCACAAAATGAGGTGTGCATGTGGGTTTGGTTCGTTATCCTGGACACGCGTGTCAAAAAATGAGGGTGGCTCTGCCCGAGCTTACGCTCAAATGGACTCAGTACACATACACACTTGTTGCACACTCCAAATTTGCATTGAGGGGGAGTGTTAAGATTGGCAAATGCAAAATTGGCAGGGGTGAGAGTTGAATGTTAATTTGGTCGGAGAGATTGTATACACACCCAAGTTTACATTGAGGAGGGGTGTTGAAGTGTGCAAATGTAAAATGTGTGAGAGAGAATCTTGGGCTTGAGTGTGTGAATACACCCTAGAGGTGCTAGATATTATCTTGAGTATATGTAGATGGATAAGAGTGCCATATAGGTGGACACATGTGGATATCTAGGCTTGAGGCTATCTATATTAGAAGCCCTTCCTTGTATGGTTGAAAATATATGCAATAGAACTTGTGTTGAGTGTGCTACTCTCTCTCTCTCTCTCTCTCTCTCTCTCTCTCTCAATGGCTTTCTTGGTGTGGTTAAACCCACCATAGTTTATGCTTAATCGATGTTGCACAACACCATGATCAATCCCATATTAGGTCTCTTAACATGTGTAAAACTTTCTTCTCCTTGAAGTAGAACATGGCAATGACTCTTATTAGACCGTTGCTGGATCATTTGTTTATGATGGACAAAGACCGACGTTATGATGCACTCACTAGGAGCATCGACACCGTGCAACACTAGAAAGTATATGGGAGGATGCACCTACTACAAATGAGGAATATGAGGCTGTTGAAGAAGATGAACATTGAAGAGGAGGATTAGCCTGAAGATGTTGGGGTTGTGGAAGATAGAGTCACATCGAGAATTTGTTCAGATAGCTTGGCACAGATGATTACAACCCAATTGCCTCATTAGTACCTATCCCAAAACCTGTTGATTTTTTAGACTTCTACTTGTCAGATTAGGTGTGGATCTATCCTTGGCATGTCATCATCCCAAGGCTCTGACTCCAGTTGCTCTTGGGGAAGTTCTTGGCGGCCCACTCAGTCTTACAAGTGCATTATTACCTCCATCATTACCTGTCGTGGCTTAATAGGTATCTCTCAAATATCCAAATTTCCATGGTGAGAAGGACGAGGATCCAGATACACACGAGGAAAATTTTGAGAATACTTGGTTGGCTAATAGCATGCCACGCTTACAATTATAGCTGCTTAGAAGCATAATACATTTAGTGGCGCTTTTGATGGGTAGAGGCAACCAATTAGCATGTGTAGTATGGCCCCAATGCATTTCCAATAAATGAGGACCTACGTGATGTATTTTCACACTGGATTCCAAAAGGATAAGACATCCTTATAGGTGCTAGAGAAACTATGCTACCAAGAGCAAAAAAACCTTGCTAGTAGCTATGAGGGCGTTTTCTCCTGCTGGAGTTGGTAGATGGTGTTTTGCAAGCGGAGCACCTAGGCCTCAGCTTGGCGGGTATTGAACAGATTTTTAGCTTGGAAACACTGCGCCAGGTACGCGGCGCACTATCTGGCCCATGGGGACATTGATGGGTGGCTGTGTATGGAGGGTCCTGCTCTACAGAGCTGGAGACCACTGCGGACTGGGCCGGGGCGATTGGGGCTGATGGGAGTCTCTCGGCCGGTTTGGTAGAGGGAAGCTCTAGCAAAACATGTTGCTTCTTTTCTTTAGCGAGCTGAGAGGCCAGCACTAGCTTGCGTTTAAATTGGAACGTCAGGGTTGACGATCGGGTGCACCCCACCTTGGTGTTGAGGCAAGCTATGTGCTCCGAACTGACCACCTCGATGGGGAGTGGTGCAGGTGGGACCTCCGGCTGGGCTTCTGGAGTGTTTTGCACTTCCAAAGGCGAGGGCAGGCACCGAAATTTGGCATTTGGTGGCGGGTTCAACACTGGCCTGTGTCGTTGAATGAGAATAGCATGGTGAGCAGTTGGCCCATCTTGGTGTGTGTGTGTTGCTCTTCTTTGGAGGCAGTGGCTTCTTTTTGCAGCTTGGCAAAGCAGAGGGTGGCCCAATTTATGTCGTACCCTTTCGTAGCCTTGCGGAGCCTGCCGAGACGACCGGGATGTGTTGCGTCTGGTTGTAGAGCCAAAGAGTTTCCAGAAACATCTTGCATTAGGGCCAAAATGCCTAAAAAGATCCCTTTACTAATCTCGTGAACAAGAAAAGAACCAAAGAGAGTGTGCCACGTGCACAAGAATATATTCAGACCAATTGTGGTGGTCCTTAGGATCCGTTATACTGACAAAATCTGTCAAAAGATTTGAAAAAATATAGCATGTAGTTAATGCCAAAATTTTTAAAGTTTGGACAAACTACCTTCAATATTCCTTTTGGTGCCCATACCATTTTCATTCTTCTTCTCAACGTCTAGAAGCTCTCATTTTCTAGCTCTCTTTCATCTCTTTTTCGACCTCATTGAGCTTCATTGCATCTTCTAGCTCTCTCTCATCTCTTTTTCGACCTCATTGAGTTCCATTGTTTCATTCTCTTGCTTCTATTCTATATGGATTCCAGAAGACGTCCTTCTCGTTCAATAAACTCTTGTGTCGTACACAACAAAAGGGATGATGGAGCTTGGGAACCCAAGAGTTTCACTGTGAATGATTGGGTTACTATGTTGCCCTCATGCAATGGATCTTAGAAGGTGAAAAAAATGAAAAAGAGAGGATACAAAATACCATTGGAAGGGACACATTGTTGGTTTGCTCAGGTCCAACATATTTACATGGCAAAAGATATATACGTACCTCCAACTCAACATATTCCTATGCAAGCACATTGTAAGTTGTAGTTCAATTTTGCAAATATATTTTTTCTTTTAATACAAGTTTTAACTTCTGTTTTCTTTAGATATCTTTCCCTCAAAAAGTTTTGAGTGGGAGCTTATAGAGAGCTTCAGTGGTACTTTCCAAGCCATTCACAAGCCATTCACAAAGAATTTGCAAAGCTCATGTATGGTGACTAGAATGCGGCTTTTTTTTAATAAGGGTAATCTTTTTGTATACTACGCACAGTACGTTGTTCCCCCAAAAACAGGTGTGTATGGAAAAATTGAGGATTTAGCAGTGCCAAGTCTTTCTTCTCTTAATTGGGACATTCCAGATAAAGCGACGGTGCATAGCTTCAAACACAAAATATCCCAGGATATTCAAAAGGTCTTGGACTCCGGGAGAAGGATCTCGAGGAGGATATGGTTATCATGGTTCGTGTCTCTACATGTCTTTGTAGCTTGCTTCAAAGACGTAGAGTTACAGAGGACAAAGGCATCATGGCTAAGTAGAAACTTCCCAGCAGATTATTTGGACAACATTATAGGACTGTTTTGGAAATCTAGAGCGTATGACCATAAGGGTGACTACATAAGGTATGCAATCCATGCCTTCAACCCTTTGCTTTGTCTTACAATATCTCTCGACAATCTCTTACTATTGGTTATGATTATAGGAGATACAAACTTAAGTTGGGTATTTGGGAACCTTAGGATTTTGATATAGATTGCAAGTCATTTAGGTTTGAGTTGCAGGTTATTCCACATGCTGAAAGAAAGGAGGTTAATATTACCTCTCAGTCGACGTTAAAAGACGTCAGGGAAACCTTGGAGTTTCTTGACAACACCACCCCTAGTTATAAATTCAAGGTCAATGGTACTACAATTGGAAGAAGAGCTGAATACTCTATATATTGTATGAGTTGTTTACCTCCAACTATTGTAATTTTTGAACCATGAATAAATAGACAATTGACATTTTTCTTGACCATTGTCGTTTGTGAACAAACATTTAGTAGATAACTACATCTTTTATAAACAAATTGTGATTTATATACAATAAATGGTACAAATACATCTTGTTTTTGCGAGTTACAAAATGTCACTGTGTATGTGTGAAGTTATAAAATATTCTAATGCTCTTAATCTTCTCTTTGTTTATTCGGGCTCCCAGACTTTGTTTGCTCTTGATCTTCACTTTGCTTATTTGGGCTCCCAGACTTTGCTTGCTCTTGATCTTCACTTTGCTTATTTGGGCTCTCAGACTTTGCTTGCTCTTGGGCTTCACTTGGTTTTTTTTTTACTCCCAGACTTTGCTTCCTCTTGTCCTTGAGTAGGAACAGCACTGAAGTTGAGGGGCTTTTGAGGAGAGGACTTCTTTGCATGAGATTTATTTTGTGAGGTCCTCTTTGGTTGAGATGTCTTCTTTGTAGAGGACTTCTTTGCAATGGTTTCCTTTGAGGCTTTTTGCATCTTCTCAAATTTTAAAGGAGAATGCACTGGCAAACCCTTGCCTTTGCCTTTATGTCTTTTCAGCTTCTTCTCCTTCCCTTTTCTCTAAGCTTGATCTCCTGGAGGAGGGGAGTCGGGATCTACAGGTGTAATTGCTTTTTCCAACATTATCTCAATACATCTCTCTTATCCACCAAATATAAGATTCAAGGTATTTATTGCACTGCCAAAAAAAGTGGAGTTCTAAGACAAATAATGTACAAATACATTAAGAGTAATGAAAAGGATTCTCTAGTTTTCTTACATTGACTTGTTGTTTTAATAACTTAAAATCTATTGTCCTGAAGGCATTTGCAATCACCCTCCATCCACAACTAGTAACATCAGGCTGAATTGGAACTTGAAATAATAGTGTAATTAGAAGAAATCCATCTTCAAACAAAGAAACAACCAAACTAAATTCTCAATACCTCTTGCTGAAGATACTTGAATGGCTTCTCTGGATTAGCAAGATCTTCATAATTCTTCTCCAGATATGCTAATACAATTTTGTAAAGAGCATATCAAATAGGTGCAATGTTTGTAACAAAATTGTGATAGTTGATGAAAAGAGATAATATGGTAGTTGATGAAAAGAGATACTTACATTTTGCATTGACCATGGATACCAACTAAGGAGTTCATGAAAGTAACCTCTCTATCAAACACATGAATGAGTATAAGACTCCAATGGTGACTGCAAATAAAACAATAGTAAGAAAATATCTACTCACTGTATGAGTTATGAATTTAAAACTATTAAAAAACACCACCTTAAAACTAATAAAAATACTACCTTTCATTATATGGGATGAATATATAATAGTTTCTCAGGTTGTCATATGCACTAAAAAAAACTTCAATATTTGATCATGTCTTTGAAAAGATATCACTTGATATTAGAGGATCATCCACAAATATGCTGTTTGAAATCTCTGTGGGCATTGTAGAAATGTATGCCCTGTAATAAAAGACAGTATTAAGTATGAAAAAAGGACAGAAAAAGACAAAATTGTGGCTAAAGAATGATGCTTACCTCATGCAACAGAATATTACAGAGTCAGATATTTTAATATCTGTCTTCTCTAACATCACTTTGTCCTCAGGGGAAATGCTCAAGTAATCTTCAATCTCAGGGTTGGAGGAGACATTTATAATCATTTGACTATATACCTTGCCCGTTCTATCATAATTCATACCACCAAGTCTCTTAACTTCCTCTTTATAAAATTCATACTCCATCCCGAGAAGCATCTCTCTTTGGTCATGTGCTTTTCTTGTTTCATACTCATGTGTAACATCTTCAATAGTAGGCCCCTTCAGCTTTGCACGACCTCTTGGGAGGAATTGTAAGGATATCAAAGGCCCTAGTATCTGTGGTGGGAAGTGGCTTGAGAACTTTATCAAATCTATACCTAAGCCTGCTCTCACTGAGAAATCCTTGTTCATTAAAGTGACCCTATGTGCATGTGGAGCAGCAATATAGGCATCATTCATGAAATCTATAAGAAAGTCTTCAGATGCTTCTTGCAAGCACTACAATGTAGAAGCTTGCCACTTTTTGTATGGGGTATCAAGACGCCAATCCTGTTACATATTTGCTTTACTACATGGATGAAGGCAGCTCTTGGGATGATAAGATGATGAGTGTCAGTTTGGGCCTTCCTGATCTCTAAAAAACATCTCTTCATATATAAAAAATCTTGACTTTCTTTTCTTCTTAGGAATGGGTGAGAAGCAACCTGTGTTATCTTTAGATCTTCAGTATATACTTTTCTTGTAGTTTTCTTTGTCCCCTCACCATAGATTGCACACTGAGAAATATTTGAGAAACCCTATAATAATAGTCAAAATATTTTCAAGATTAATGGAAGACCATCAAACAAGAAGAAATAAAGAAAGTGTACATGGCCAGTGGTTTCAAAAAGGCACACAAAAGTACTCTCTCTGTGGCTATTATAAAATGGTGACACATATAAGTGAATGAAACAAACCAGTACAATAACAAAGCATTTGAATAAAGTTGAAAGATCCTGTCCCCTCAGCGCAACAAATTCTCGGGTGCTAGTAGCGGAAGTAGCACTTCTTGCACGGGGCACAGGGTCCCTCACTCGGGGCCTCACCCACGTATATCTGAACAAGAGACTTAATTCCTTGGTTCGTCCAAAACCGAACTCGAAAAAACTTCCCTTGCCCGAAAAGCATGGGTGATTCCTCTGATAATTTTACTCTAACGTAGTCAAGAGCCTTAACTAACTGAACTGATCTGACCGAACCCATAAGTCCCATAGTCAGATCAAGGAAAAGATTTGCACTTGGATCATAAAGACCAATGCTTTTTTCCTCATTGAGGCACAACTGTTGATTCTTTTCCATAGAACAATTTTTATCCGAGATTTACTTCATCTATTGTACTAGAACAGAATTTAGTCTCTTTTTAGGGATCCATCAGTCCAGCCTAACCCCATCTAGTCCTGTGGGTTAGCAAACCGCCCAACCACTGTAGTGATGGGATCCATTTAAGAATTTGGTTAGGTTTTGTCCCGGGTATAGGGAAAAGAGTTTCCAGTCTCCCTAGCCAGATATTCATGCAAACTTGAAACTAGTCACACCACTTACACACCCAATAATATGAAATTGCCTTTTTCACAGATTCAACTGTCTTTAAAATAATCTTTTAATGAAACTATAGTATTACTGATTATAATCCTCCAAAATATCCGGTTAAATCCTAATTTCTAATTTTGCCTTCATCGGTGTACCTATGGCATCATTGGCAACCAGAACGACCTTTTCGATAGTTCCGAGCTCATAGTACCCAGTAATATATTCACTTATAAAAATCAAAATTGAATCTTCGTTGAAGATCAACAAGATCAACCAACAGATCCATATAAAAGAGCCATGGACTCGTCCATTGAGGACTAGCAAGGTCAATCAACCAGATCCATGTCCGAATTCAGAAAACAACTCTTACTCCTTGTTCCAATATCTTCCCTGACGCACGTGTGGGTATCTTCGACGGCCTAGAGCTCGAGCACCGTATGGTCAGCACCCTCTAGGATCCTTCGCCAGGTTACCTAGCGCTTCACTCATAGGCCGCCTCCTTGGTCCCTCATCCACCGTACGAGAAGCTCACCATTTAAATCAAACCGAGGCTGGTCAAGACCTCGGCCGACCTTGCTACGCGAAACATCCTCCATTGACTCTCCATCAGCTGTTGCAACTTTATTATTTTGGTCTCGACCTCATTCACAAGACGGTCAAAATGCTTCCCCAGCATTCTTGACATAAAACAGTAATTTAAAAACAGGTCATAAATACAGTTTCTATAACAAACTCTCATCTTTTCACATTATTCCACATCAATCCACATTATTTAATCCATATCCATTTCATATGTATTCCCATTCTCATCCAATCACATCATTTTCATCTCATCACATCTTTTCTCATTTATCCTCATCAGATCATCTCATCCACTCGCATCTACCCATTGGATCCACATCTCATCACATCACATTCATTCACACCACATCTCATTCATTCACATCTATCCCGTTTCACATCACATCACATCACATTCATTCACATCACATATCATCCATTCACATCTATCCTAATTTACATCACAGAGTATTTAATTATTGATTTATCAAATACTCATAGAATTTAAACATAGAATTTTAGAGAATTCTAATTTTGATATAAAAATACTTTATGCATCTATTTATGCATAAAAATCAACTTCAATGAAAATAACACTTTTATATAAAATAAAAATCCTTTTATGCATAGAATCAAATTTAATAGGAATAACACTTTTAAAATAAAAATTATTATTTTTTGCATCTATTTATGCATAAAAATCAATTTTTATAAGAATAACGCTTTTATAATAAAAAAATTCCTTTATGCATCTTTTTATGCATAAAAATCAAATTTAATGAGAATAACACTTTTATATATATTTTTCATTATGCATCTTTTTATGCATAGAAATCAATTTTAATAAGAATAACACTTTTGTAATAAAAAAATTCCTTTATGCATCTTTCTATGCATAAAAATCAAATTTAATGAGAATAATAATTTTATAATAAAAAATTTCCATTATGCATCTTTCTATGCATAGAAATCAATTTTAATAAGAATAACACTTTTGTAATAAAAAATTCCTTTATGCATCTTTCTGTGCATAAAATTAAAATTTAATGAGAATAACACTTTTATAATAAAAAATTTTTCCATTATGCATCTTTCTATGCATAGAAATCAATTTTAGTAAGAATAACACTTTTGTAATAAGAAAAATTCCTTTATGCATCTTTCTATGCATAAAAATCAAATTTAATGAGAATAACACTTTTATAAAAAAAAAATCCATTATGTATCTTTCTATTTATAGAAATCAATTTTAGTAAGAATAACAATTTTGTAATAAAAAAATTCCTTTATGCATCTTTCAATGCATAAAAATAAAATTTAATGAGAATAACACTTTATAATAATAAAAATTCCATTATGCATCTTTCTATGCATAGAAATCAATTTTAATAAGAATAACACTTTTGTAATAAAAGAATTCCTTTATGTATCTTTCTGTGCATAGAAATCAATTGTAATAATTAATATCAGTGTTTTCCATGCATATTCATAGGTGAATATGTACATGGAGTAATTAGAATATTTCTTTTAGATGCAAAAATGGTGGGAATTACTCTTTTGGAATAACATAAAAACAAACTTTCTTTTCCACAAAATTTTAAAATTTTTTGCCATAACCTCCTTTGTATGGCTGACCATTTCTCATTTTTATCATTCTTTATTTAACTTAAATTAACCCAAATTAGATGTATAGAACTCTAATATACACAATTTTCTAAATTCAAGAGAGTAAACAATAAGAAGAGTACAATAAGAAGAGTTTAACTAATCACTTAGTTAATCTTTTTAGGATTAAGAAAGGTTGGAATGTAAAGAAGAGAAGGGGGTGGCCTTTTCATCAAAGTCATAGCATTTGAATTTAATTCAATCATCTGCAATTCATAAAAATCAAGAAAACCATAGATTTTTCATTAAAATTTGTAAACAAAGTAAGAAAATCAGCTTACATGGAGCTTGTAAGCTCTCCTTTGGCTTGAGGGATTGAGGGTTCTACTTTTGTTTGAAGCAAAAGTGGCCACCAATTCACTTTGGAGAGGATTAGGCCAAAAACAATTGAATTATTAAAAATTCAATGTAGATGGCTCAGGACAGGAGTAGAGTAATAGTGCATAAAAACCATTAAGCTTTTACAAAGGGGGAGGCTTCTATTTATAGGAGAACGTGAGCCTCTAACCAAGCAAACTGATTCTAGAATATTCCAGATTAGTTTGGTCAATTTTTGACCATTTTTGGGTCAGTTCAGCTTACTTTTTGGATCTAGTTTTGAAATAGGAGAGGTCAGATAAAAATATCTTATTTTATTGATTAAAAATTGGAGGTAATGATGAGAAAAAGGTGCCTACTTCATGAGGGGGGATCCCCACACTACTGAGGTCTCAAAATTCAGTTTTTTAAATTGTTTTATTTGGTCCTTAGTCCACTCTTTATCTTATGTGAGCATTTACTTATTTTTGGGGGGTTTTTCTTTTATTCTTCAATTTATCTCCTCCCTACACTTGGATTGATCCAATTGGCCCATAGGAACCTTAACTGGACCATAATCCAAATTTTTTTGAAAATCTGGACCACCCTTAGGCGCTAAGGTCCTTTATATCTATTTTCAATTAATTCCAATTGCACATTGGAAAGTTCTTTTTGAATTTTTGTTTTAGGAGAAACCGTTTTAGACACTAGGAGGATTTTTATATCAAAAAATATCTCAATTTTGAATTACCTCCCTCTAGACATTTTCTCTCTCCAGGCTAAAACAGGGTAAAACAATATCTTTCTTTTATTTCAGAGAGGGGAATAATTATAAGATAAGAAGGGAAGGTTCTTACACCTGTACACCTCAAAAGCTGGAGGGAGGAATCTTACATCCTACATGACTTAAAAAACGCGAGATGTCCTCATCTCGCAAACTAGAGGACAACTCTTTCCCTTAAGATCCAATTGATTCTGGGGTTCCTTATAGTTTGGTCAACCCAATAGAATCCTGAGATAAAGATCCCTTATACAGAACTCATTCAGATAACAATTCATTCAGATCATATCATTCATATCTTTAACACAATAATGATCCATTTCCATCTGAACAATCCTCCATGGAAATTTCAATTGTACAGATTTTTAATTTGTCATCCCTTCACTTGATCCACTGGGTCAAGTGTTAACAGTAGCAATCTGTCAGCACAATCCACTAATCTCATAGTGATTTGCTGAAGTCATTATCGTCATTCGAGATTACGAACATCATCACAGGGACTCATTCCATTCATCCTCATTGTGGTTTTGCTCAGCTTATCGCTTTTCAACCAGAATTCAGGAATCATCATTTTTCAATCAGAATCCAAATCAATTCATTAGTTCTCAAAATGAGAGTTTTAAAATCATATCAACCACATTCGAATTCATCATCTAGATAGCATTTTTTGCTTATAATTTCAAGGTCTTAGATTTACTCGTATATATTGCCAGTAAAGAGCTGCAATTATACCCTCGATATATACGGGTAGTCACGGTCCTTGGAATTATAAGGTAAATACCATCATGTCTAGGCCTCAAGCAAGTTAAGAAAACCATGTAATTGTGGTACTTCCATCTGAAGACCCAATTACTAATTTATGAATTTCAGTATGAATATCAATTTGTATAATTTCATCACACATTTCTAACTTTTTACTGTTACTTCATAAATTTTTGACATTTTTGGCTTCTCGGTTGATCCACTTTAGCCAATTCGCTTTGATACCAGTAGCTGAAAGATCCATGACCCCTCAGTGCAACGAATTCTGGGGTGCTAGAGCAGCAGAAGTAGCACTTCTTGCACGTGGCACTAGCAGGGTCCCTCACTCGGGGCCTCACCCACGTATATCCGGATACAAGAGACTTAATCCCTCGGTTCGTCCAAAACCGACGAACTCGGAAAAACTTCCCTCGCCCAGAAAAGCACGGGCGATTCCTCCGACAATTTTACTCTAACGTAATCAAGAGCCTTAACTAACTGAACTTTGAAATTGCTTCATCAAAGTCTAGAATAGATTCCAGTGATTCGTAGTGCATTGCATTACCTGGATTACTACTGGACTCATAGTACCCGGCAATATATTCACTTATAAAAATCAAAATGGAATCTCCGTTGAAGATCAGCAAGATCAACCAACAGATCCATATAAAAGAGCCATGGACTCGTCCATTGAGGACCACCAAGGTCAATCAACCAGATCCATGCCCGAATTCAGAAAACAACTCTTACTCCTTGTTTCAATATCTTCCCCGATGCACGTGTGGGTATCTTCGGCGTCCCGAGTACCCTATGGTCAGCACCCTCTAGGATCCTTCGTAGGTCACCTAGCGTTTCACTCATAGGCCGCTTCCTTGGTCTCTTATTCACCGTACCAGAAGCTCACTATTTAAATCGAACCGAGGCTGGTCAAGACCTCAGCCGACCTTGCTATGCGAGACATCCTCCATTGACTCTCCGTCAGCTGTTGCAACTTTATCAGTTAGGTCTCCACACGACCTCATTCACAAGACGGTCAAAATGCTTTCCCAGCATTCTTGACATAAAGTAGTCATTTAAAATAGGTCATAAATACAATTTCAATAATGAACTCTCGTCTTTCCACATTGTTTCACATCAATCCACATTATTTAATCCATATCCATTTCATATGTATTCCCATTCTCATCCAATCACATCATTTTCATCTCATCACATCTTTTCTCATTTATCCTCATCAGATTTCATCCACTCTCATCTACCCATATCCACATCTCATCATATCTTTTCTCATTTATCCTCATTAGATCTTATCCACTCGCATCTACCCATATCCACATCTCATCACATCACATTCATTCACATCTATCCCGTTTCACATCACATCACATCACATTCATTCACATCACATATCATCCATTCACATCTATCCCAATTTACATCACATCCATTTCACATCACATCTTATTTATTCCCATCCCGATTCACATCTCATTCATTCACATCCTGATTCACATGACATCACATCTCATTCATTTACATCACCATCCCCTCACATACATTCTATCCACATAACATCACATCACATCTATTCACATCATATCTCATTCATACACATCTCATCTCATTCATCCACATCCATCCAATCGTTCACATGTACGACTATCCACATCTATCCATACATTCATATCTATCACTTCACATCCACATATATTCATGTCACATCACATCTCTTTACATCACATCACATTCTTTCACATACACATCCACATCCATCTTTCACATACACATGCACATCCATTCTTCCACATACATCCACATCCATTCTTTCACATACATATCCACATCCATTCTTCACATACACATTCACATCCATTCTTCACATACACATCCACATCCATACATTCACATCCATTCTTCACATACACATTCTCATCCATTTTCATCACATACACCTCCACATCCACATCCCATATCATTCACTTACATCCCGATTCACATGACATCACATCTCATCCATTCATTCACATCCTGTTTCACATCACATCACATTTCATCCATTCATTCACATCTATCTGATTCACATCACATCTCATACCTCCATTCTGGCGTAAGGTAGTCCTTTAAGAAAACAGAGTTTCTAAGCAAGTTTTTCGTTTGATTTTCTTTTGAAATACAAGGAGTATTTCTTGAATCAGTATCCCCAAAACTTCTTGATCGAAATTCTGAATTTCATACCAGAATTCCTCGAATTCTAAAACCTTGATCCACAGATCAATTTGAAGGGTCTCAAACTTAGTTTTAGATTTGGTAGAGTTTTGAGTGTATTTTTCTAAACTGGTCTCACCTTCTTTCCTCGAAACTAACAAAAGAGTTTGGTCTTGGTCATAGTCTGATTCAAGGTTCAAGTCGGATAAGATTTTTCTTGAACTATCTTTCTCGAAAAGGTTTGATAATTCAATTACTATTTTATTGAATTTCTTTCTTTGAATATTCACTTAACTGATTTCTAAATTAATTACGAGTTTCAGTGAGGAATAAATTAATCATTTATCGAAATATTTGGATCTCGATAGATTTCTTAAATTTTCTTTTTACAATCCGTGTGAATATAAAACGATAGAATTTTCTCTCTTAGAGTATTTAATTATTGATTTATCAAATACTCATAGAAATTAAACATAGAATTTTAGAGAATTCTAATTTTGATATAAAAATTCTTTATGCATCTATTTATGCATAAAAATCAACTTCAATGGGAATAACAGTTTTATATAAAATAAAAATTCTTTTATGCATTTATGCATATAATCAAATTTAATAAGAATAACACTTTTAAAATAAAAAGAATTTCTTTATGCATCTATTTATGCATAAAAATCAATTTTTATAAGAATAACACTTTTATAATAAAAAAAATTTTCTTATGCATCTTTCTATGCATAAAAATCAAATTTAATGAGAACAACACTTTTATATTTTTTTTCATTATGCATCTTTTTATGCATAGAAATCAATTTTAATAAGAATTACACTTTTGTCATTAAAAAAATTCCTTTATGCATCTTTCTATGCATAAAAATCAAATTTAATGGGAATAACACTTTTATAATTAAAAAAATTTCCATTATGCATCTTTCTATGCATAGAAATCAATTTTAATAAGAATAACACTTTTGTAATAAAAAAAATTCCTTTATGCATCTTTCGATGCATAAAAATCAAATTTAATGAGAATAACACTTTTATAATAAAAAATTTCCATTATGCATCTTTCTATGCATAGAAATCAATTTTAGTAAGAATAACACTTTTGTAAAAAAAAAATTCCTATATGCATCTTTCTATGCATAAAAATCAAATTTAATGAGAATAACACTTTTATAAAAAAAAATTTCCATTATGCATCTTTCTATGCATAGAAATCAATTTTAGTAAGAAAACACTTTTGTAATAAAAAAAATTCCTTTATGTATCTTTCTATGCATAAAAATCAAATTTAATAAGAATAACACTTTATAATAATAAAAATTCCATTATGCATCTTTCTATGCATAGAAATCAATTTTAATAAGAATAATACTTTTGTAATAAAAGAATTCCTTTATGTATCTTTCTATGCATAGAAATAAATTGTAATAATTAATATCAGTGATATCCATGCATATTCATAGGTGAATATGTACATGGAGTAATTAGAATATTTCTTTTAGATGCAAAAATGGTGGGAATTACTCTTTTGGAATAACATAAAAACAAACTTTCTTTTCCACAAAATTTTAAAAATTTTTACCATAACCTCCTTTGTATGGCTGACCATTTCTCATTTTTATCATTCTTTATTTAACTTAATTTAACCCAAATTAGATTTATAGAACTCTAATCTACACAATTTTCTAAAGTCAAGAGAGTAAACAATAAGAAGAGTTTAACTAATCACTTAGTTAATCTTTTTAGGATTAAGAAAGATTAGAATGTAAAGAAGAGAAGGGGGTGGCCTTTTCATCAAAGGCATAGCATTTGAATTTAATTCAATCATCTACAATTCATAAAAATCAAGAAAACCATAGATTTTTCATTAAAATTTATAAACAAAGTAAGAAAATTAGCTTCACCAATACACTTTGGAGAGGATTAGGCCAAAAACAATTGAATTATTAAAAAATTCAATGTAGATGGCTCAGGACAGGAGTAGAGTAATAGTGCATAAACACCATTAAGCTTTTACAAAGGGGGAGGCTTCTATTTATAGGAAAAAGTGAGCCTCTAACCAAGCAAACTGATTCTAGAATTTTTCGGATCAGTTTGGTCAATTTTTGACCATTTTTGGGTCAGTTCAGCTTACTTTTTGGATCTAGTTTTGAAATAGGAGAGAGGAGAGATAAAAATATCTTATTTTATTGATTAAAAATTGGGAGTAATGATGAGAAAAAGGTGCCTACTTCATGAGGGGGGATCCCCACACTATTGAGGTGTCAAAATTCAGTTTTTTTAATTGTTTTATTTGGTCCTTAGTCCACTTTTTATCTTATGTGAGCATTTACTCATTTTTGGGGGGTTTTTCTTTTATTCTTCAATTTATCTCCTCCCTACACTTGGATTGATCCAATTGGCCCATAGGAACCTTAACTGGACCATAATCTAATTTTTTTTTTGAAATCTAGACCACCCTTAGGCGCTAAGGTCCTTTATACCTATTTTCAATTAATTCCAATTGCACGTTGGAAAGTTCTTTTTGAATTTTTGTTTCAGGACATTTAAGACACTAGGAGGATTTTTATATCAAAAAACATCTCAATTTTGAATTACCTCCCTCTAGACATTTTCTCTCTCTAGGCTAAAAGAGGATCTTTCTTTTATTTCATAGAGGGGAATAATTATAAGATCAGAAGGAAGGGTTCTTACACTTGTACACCTCAAAAGCTGGAGGGAGGAATCTTACATCCTACCTGACTTAAAAAACGCGAGATGTCCTCATCTCGCAAACTAGAGGACAACTCTTTTCCTTAAGATCCAACTGATTCTGGGGTTCCTTATAGTTTGGTCAACCCAATAGAAATCCTGGGATAAAGATCCCTTATACAGAACTCATCTTTCTTTTATTTCAGAGAGGGGAATAATTATAAGATCAGAAGGAAAGGTTCTTACACTTGTACACCTCAAAAGCTGGAGGGAGGAATCTTACATCCTACCTGACTTAAAAAACGCGAGATGACCTCATCTCGCAAACTAGAGAACAACTCTTTTCCTTAAGATCCAACTGATTCTGGGGTTCCTTATAGTTTGTTCAACCCAATAGAATCCTGGGATAAAGATCCCTCATACAGAACTCATTCAGATAACAATTCATTCAGATCATATCATTCATATCTGTAACACAATAATGATCCATTAGACCAAAATTTCCATCTGAACAATCCTCCATGGGAATTTCAATTATACAGATTTTTAATTTGTCATCCCTTAACTTGATCCACTGGGTCAAGTGTTAACAGTAGCAATCACAGCACAATCCACTAATCTCATAGTGATTTGCTGAAGTCATTATCGTCATTCCAGTTTACGAACATCATCACAGGGACTCGTTCCATTCATCCTCATTGTGGTTTTGCTGAGCTTATTGCTTTTCAACCAAAATTCAGGAATCATCACAAGGACTCGTTCCATTCATCCTCATTGTGGTTTTGCTCAGCTTATCGCTTTTCAACATAAATTCAGGAATCATCATTTTTCAATCAGAATCCAAATCAATTCATCAGTTCTCAACGAGAGTTTTAAAATCATATCAACCACATTCGAATTCATCATCTGGATAGCATTTTTTGCTTATAATTTCAAGGTCAGATTTACTCGTATATATTGCCAGTAAAGAGCTACAGTTATATCCTCGGTATATACGGGTAGTCATGGTCCTTGGAATTATAAGGTAAATACCATCATGTCTAGGCCTCAAGCAAGTCAGGGAAACCATGCAATTGTGGTACTTCCATCTGAAGACCCAATTACTAATTTATGAATTTCAGTCTGAATATCAATTTGTATAATTTCATCACACATTTCTAATTTTTTACTGTTACTTCATAAATTTTTGACATTTTTGGCTTCTCGGTTGATCCACTTTAGCCAATTCGCTCTGATACTAGCTGAAAGATGCATGTCTCCTCAGCACAACGAATTCTGGGGTGCTAGCAGCAGTAGCACTTCTTGTACGTGGTAGGGTCCCTCACTCGGGGCCTCACCCACGTATATCCAGACACAAGAGACTTAATCCCTCGGTTCGTCCAAAACTGACGAACTCGAAAAAACTTCCCTCGCCCAGAAAGCACGGGCGATTCCTCCGATAATTTTACTCTAACGTAGTCAAGAGTCTTAACTAACTGAACTTTGAAATTGCTTTATCAAAGTCTAGAATAGATTCCAGTGATTCGTAGTGCATTGCATTACCTGGATTACTACTGGACTCATAATACCCGGCAATATATTCACTTATAAAAATCAAAATGGAATCTCCGTTGAAGATCAGCAAGATCAACCAACAGATCCATATAAAAGAGCCATGGACTCGTCCATTGAGGACCAGCAAGGTCAATCAACCAGATCCATGCCCGAATTCAGAAAACAACTCTTACTTCTTGTTCCAATATCTTCCCCGACGCATGTGTGAATATCTTCGGCGTCCCGAGCACCCTATGGTCAGTACCCTCTAGGATCCTTCGTAGGTCACGTAGGTCACCTCTAGCGCTTCACTCATAGGCCGCTTCCTTGGTCCCTTATCGACTCTACCGGAAGCTCACCATTTAAATCGAACCAAGGCTGGTTAAGACCTCAGCCGACCTTGCTATGCAAGACATCCTCCATTGACTCTCCGTCAACTGTTGCAACTTTATCAGTTAGGTCTCCACATGACCTCATTCACAAGATGGTCAAAATGCTTCCCCAGCATTCTTGACATCAAACAGTCATTTAAAAATAGGCCATATACAATTTCTATAACGAACTCTCGTCTTTCCACATTGTTTCACATCAATCCACATTATTTAATCCATATCCATTTCATATGTATTCCCATTCTCATCCAATCACATCATTTTCATCTCATCACATCTTTTCTCATTTATCCATCAGATCTTATCCACTCGCATCTACCCATATCCACACCTCATCACATCTCATCACATCTTTTCTCATCCACATCTCATCACATCTTTTCTCATTTATCCTCATTAGATCTCATCCACTCGCATCTACCCATATCCACATCGCATCACATCACATTCATTCACATCACATCTCATTCATTCACATCTATCTCGTTTCACATCACATCACATCACATCACATTCATTCACATCACATATCATCCATTCACATCTATCCCAATTTACATCACATCCATTTCACATCACATCTTATTCATTCTCATCCCGATTCACATCACATCACATCTCATTCATTCACATCCTGATTCACATGACATCACATCTCATTCATTTACATCACCATCCCCTCACATACATTCTATCCACATAACATCACATCACATCTATCCACATCATATCTCATTCATACACATCTCATCTCATTCATCCACATCCATCCAATCGTTCATATGTACGACTATCCACATCTATCTATACATTCATATCTATCACTTCACATCCACATATATTCATGTCACATCACATCTCTTTACATCACATCACGTTCTTTCACATACACATCCACATCCATTCTTTCACATACACATGCACATCCATTCTTCCACATACATCCACATCCATTCTTTCACATACATATCCACATCCATTCTTCACATACACATTCACATACACATCCACATCCATTCTTTACATACACATTTACATCCATTCTTCACATACACATTCTCATCCATTTTCATCACATACACCTCCACATCCACATTCCATATCATTCATTTACATCCCGATTCACATGACATCACATCTCATCCATTCATTCACATCCCGTTTCACATCACATTACATCTCATCGATTCATTCACATCTATCTGATATACATCACATCTCATCACATCTCATCACATCACATCTCATACCTCCATTCTGGCGTAAGGCAGTCCTTTAAGAAAATAGGGTTTCTAAGCAAGTTTTTCGTTTGATTTTCTTTTGAAATACAAGGACTATTTCTTGAATCAGTATCCCCAAAACTTCTAAATTTTGAATTTCATACCAGAATTCCTCGAATTCTAAAACCTTGATCCACAGATCAATTTGAAGGGTCTCAAACTTAGTTTTAGTTTTGAGTGTATTTTTCTAAACTGGTCACACCTTCTTTCCTCGAAACTAACGAAAGAGTTTGGTCTTGGTCATAGTCTGATTCAAGGTTCGAGTCGGATAAGATTTTTCTTGAACTATCTTTCTCGAAAAGGTTTGATAATTCAATTACTATTTTACTGAATTTCTTTCTTTGAATATTCACTTAACTGATTTTTAAATTAGTTACGAGTTTCAATGAGGAATAAATTAATAATTTATCTTAATATTTCGATCTCAATAGATTTTTTAAATTTTCTTTTTATAATCCGTGTGAATATAAAACGATAGAATTTTCCCTCTTAGAGTATTTAATTTCTTGATTTATCAAATACTCATAGAATTTAAACATAGAATTTAGGAGAATTCTAATTTTGATATAAAAATTCTTTATGCATCTATTTTTGCATAAAAATCAACTTCAATGGGAATAACACTTTTATATAAAATAAAAATCCTTTTATGCATCTATTTATGCATATAATCAAATTTAAAAGGAATAACACTTTTAAAATAAAAAGAATTTCTTTATGCATCTATTTATGCATAAAAATTAATTTTTATAATAATAAAAAACTTTTATAATAAAAAATTTTTCTTTATACATCTTTCTATGCATAAAAATCAAATTTAATAAGAATAACACTTTTGTAATTAAAAAAATTCCTTTATGCATCTTTCTATGCATAAAAATCAAATTTAATGAGAATAACACTTTTATAATAATAAAAATTTCCATTATGCATCTTTCTATGCATAGAAATCAATTTTAATAAGAATAACACTTTTGTAATAAAAAAAATTTCTTTATGCATCTTTTTATGCATAAAAATCAAATTTAATGAGAATAACACTTTTATAATATAAAAATTTTAATTATGTATCTTTCTATGCATAGAAATCAATTTTAATAAGAATAACACTTTTGTAATAAAAAAATTCCTTTATGCATCTTTCTATGCATAAAAATCAAATTTAATGAGAATAACACTTTTATAATAAAAAAATTTCCATTATGCATCTTTCTATGCATAGAAATCAATTTGAATAAGAATAACACTTTTGTAATAAAAAAATTCCTTTATGCATCTTTCTATGCATAAAAATTAAATTTAATGAGAATAACACTTTTATAATAAAAAAATTTCCATTATGCATCTTTCTATGCATAGAAATCAATTTTAATAAGAATAACACTTTTGTAATAAAAAAATCCCTTATGCATCTTTCTATGCATAAAAATAAAATTTAATGAGAATAACACTTTTATAATAAAAAATTTTCATTATGCATCTTTCTATGCATAGAAATCAATTTGAATAAGAATAACACTTTTGTAATAAAAAAAATCCTTTATGCATCTTTCTATGCATAAAAATCAAATTTAATGAGAATAACACTTTTATAATAAAAAAATTTCCATTATGCAGTCTATGCATAGAAATCAATTTGAATAAGAATAACACTTTTGTAATAAAAAAATCCTTTATGCATCTTTCTATGCATAGAAATCAATTGTAATAATAAATATATCAGTGATATCCATGCATATTCATAGGTGAATATGTACATGGAGTAATTAGAATATTTCTTTTAGATGCAAAAATGGTGGGAATTACTCTTTTGGAATAATATAAAAACAAACTTTTTTTTTCATAAAATTTTAGAAAATTTTGCCATAACCTCCTTTTTGTATGGCTGACCATTTCTCATTTTTATCATTCTTTATTTAACTTAAATTAACCCAAATTAGATTTATAGAACTCTAATCTACACAATTTTCTAAATTCAAGAGAGTAAACATTAAGAAGAGTTTAATTAATCACTTAGTTAATCTTTCTAGGATTAAGAAAGACTGGATTGTAAAGAAGAGAAGGGGGTGGCCTTTTCATCAAAGGCATAGCATTTGAATTTACTTCAATCATCTCCAATTCATAAAAATAAAGAAAAGCATAGATTTTTCATTAACATTTGTAAAACAAAGTAAGAAAATTAGCTTACATAGAGCTTGTAAGCTCTTCTTTGGCTTGAGGGATTGAGGGTTCTACTCTTGTTTGAAGCAAGAGTGGCCACCAATTCACTTTGGAGAGGATTAGGCAAAAAACAATTGATTAAAAAATTCAATGTAGATGGCTCAAGACAGGAATAGAGTAATAGTGCATAAACACCATTAAGCTTTTACAAAGGGGGAGGCTTCTATTTATAGGAAAAAGTGAGCCTCTAACCAAGCAAACTGATTCTAGAATTTTTCAGATCAGTTTGGTCAATTTTTGATCATTTTTGGGTCAGTTCAGCTTACTTTTTGGATCTAGTTTTGATATAGGAGAGAGGAGAGATGAAAATATCTCATTTTATTGATTGAAAATTGGGGGTAATGATGAGAAAAAGGTGCCTACTTCATGAGAGGGATCCCCACACTGAGGTGTCAAAATTTAATTTTTTTAATTATTTTCTTTGGTCCTTAGTCCACTCTTCATCTTATGTGAGCATTTTACTCATTTTTTTGGGGGTTTTTCTTTTATTCTTCAATTTGTCTCCTCCCTACACTTGGATTGATCCAATTAGCCCATAGGAATCTTCATTGGACCATAATCCAAAATTTTTTGAAAATCTGGACCCTTAGGCTAAGGTCCTTTATATCTATTTTCAATTAATTCCAATTGCACATTGGAAAGGTTTTTTTGAATTTTTGTTTTAGGGGAAACCATTTTAGACAATAGGAGGATTTTTTAATCCAAAAATATCTCAATTTTGAATTACCTCCCTCTAGACATTTTCTCTCTCCAGGCCAAAAGAGGGTAAAATAGGATCTTTCTTTTATTTTAGAGAGAGTAGGGGAATAATTATAAGATTATAAGGGAAGGTTCTTACACCTGCACACCTCAAAAGCTGGAGGGAGGAATCTTCCAAAGTAATCTTTAGAAATAGACATTATCAAGAAGGAAAAAGTAAACTTTTTGTTAAGCTCTCTACTCCATTAAGAAAGATGAATGACATCACTATGCAAACCTCTATCAGAAACTATAATTCACCCTTAGGAATGGCTATGAAATGTTATCTCAACCCTACACTGTTGTCCAACGGCATGATAGGAGGCAAAACAAATTGATGCTTTTGATAACTTCGCGCCGTATGGACCGCTAACAAATAATACCGGCTAACAAGAGTACCCTCCCTAGCTATTGTGAAATAGTGACAAATATGAGTGAATGCAACAAACAACAATACTCTCCATAGCCATTCCGAAGTGTCAGTGATGGTTTTTAAGAAAGGTCCAAAAACTGCTTCAAGAACCGGATGTGTCACCCATACAAGGATGTCCGAACAACAATGGCGCAAAAGGGCGCAAAATGGTTTGTGCTTTGGATACAGCCGTGCCGTTATAGAAGGTTAAAAGCACAGATCGAAGACGGTGGCCACATACAAAATCAGATAGTATTGTAATTTCTATACAAACTCAAGGAAGGGCCCACACAACATTGTCGACTCACCCCTGCCTTGTTGACCGCAATGGCGCGATACGGACAAAACCGCACGCTGTTATTGATCCCTTCGTGCCGTCAGAAGCAAGAAGAATGCACTGGATCACCTGAAGGCACATGGAAACAACCCTTGGGAATGTCAGTCGCATGCAAGGACGGAGGTCTATGGAAGTCGAAAATGGATAATGTGGTCCCACATCTCTATATATACCTGACGGACCATTGGACACATGGCACAGTTCCATTCGTTCTCCAACAACGGCTAGTGACACGTGGCCCGTTCTCACTGGATCGTTCATCAACGGTATCTTCCACCACGTGGCATTTTGTGATTCGTTGTCGTACAAGGTATGGATATTGTATATAAACGTTTTTGCTTATTTTATTGTTCCAATGTATCTGCAACAACGACAATAGCCATCTTTGCTAGCCCGCCAAGAGGAACTTCCCAACTCAGTCAAACGTGATAGATTTATGTAGCCCAGTGTAAGATAACAATAAAATTGGCGCATCAGCCTCATCCATAGTTGTAAGAGGAGAGGGTAAGAGCATCTTGGAATACCTTTGGAGCATGAAGAAGGGAAACACATTAACAAAGTTTTTGTTAAATGTCAAAGAGGTTATCATGGTCCTGGAGATTCCTAGGCAATTTAGTTGTGATATTGAATCTGAGTTCCCACCAACCATGAGATCATGTGGAGGAATGGACTCTATGGAGCATAAGTATGATCCCTACTAGAGTGATTAAAGCCACAAACCTCCAATGTTACCTTCCCTAGAGTGTGTAAGAGAAGCCATTGCCTAGGTAGTTTTAAGTGTGCGAATGGCCTTTTTCCATGACTAAAGAACCATAGGGTCTCAAACACATCGCATTTTAGTGGGAGCATGCTAAGGAGAGGAGTGCAACACTACATTTGGAAAGCTTCTTTTCCATTATTGCTCAATGTTGGCAATGTGCATCGCTTCATGCAGTTGCTACATCTATTATGTGATGCCATCCAATGAGACGATGAGCCGATTAATGATACACATCGGTATCCATAAACATAATGTACGGGTAGGCACATCTAAGGGACTAACTGATAGGACAAAGCAAATGGTGTCTAGTATGGTGTTAGGAGTAGATTGTAACGCCAAGGCAATAAAGGTACAAATGTGTATGGCAAAAGAAATCACGATGGCAACACTAGTGCAAGAAGGGGGCAAGAAGGTGGTTCCTCACATTTCATATGGGAACAAGAGTTCATCAACAATGCAGAGGGGATGGGACCATTGGTGGAAGACATCTGGTAAATTAATTTGGTTGGATAGTTATGTTTTTGTAAATGAGTTTTAAATATATAGATAAAAATCTAAACAATTTTATAATTAGGTTCCAGAGGTCAGTAACTGTAATTTGATACATGCCTTCTAAGGAGAGCTTTGGGTTGGATGCACTATTAAATCTGAACTGAGAGTGGACTTATGAATTTTTCCATGGAAGCAAGTTTCTAGGACAAGGGTCTATAGTTGAGAGTGCTTTATTTTTAAGATGTCCACCATTGGACCTTTTCTTGGATTGGATTTCAGGAATCAAATGCGATGGACCAGCTTCTCTGGGGACCTTAGACATGCATGGATACAATTTAACCACACCCGATGAACATCATATTTGGTGACCATGGCTTGTCATGTGTACGACCCAAGGTAGCATATTACAAATGCCATAATAAAGGTGGTTAAAGGCTTTCGGATGTGTTACATCATAAGTGACTTGAGTTTTCACGCAACATGCAAGATCTTCCTAACAGTTACATGTGAAATGAAAGAGTAGGATATGGAGACCCAATGTTTCTTTTGGGAGTGCATCAATGAGGTGATGGGAACATGGTTGTGAAAGGGTAGATTTCTTTGGTTTCATGTTAGACGAGGCACTGGCTAACTGGAATGCAGTTCGGCATATATTCAATGGTGGCGAAAATAATACCCTGAACAGATAGGGAGAGGTCTTTCCTATTTAATTTTGGGAGAAGAGCATAGTTGCCCACACAACAAAGTATGTGTGTGCCACATCTTAAGGTGAGCACAAAGCGACATGCAAGAAGTGGTGCATGGCTCCTACTAGTGAAGTTGCATTAGTAGAGGGTTGATTAATACGTCAATGGTGGCACAATGATAATGTCATGGGGATAGGAATGTTTTAGCAATGGACTCTTGGTTGAGCTGGTGGAAGGTGTGCATAACACATTGGGTTAGTGTCATGAAAACATTAGAGAGAAGTAATGATGGTCCAAATACCCAAAGGACAAACCTACCAGAGAGCAAGCATGGGAGTTGGCTTGTAAGGAAAGGATATAGATGCAAGATTTCTTTTTATGATGCATGCACTACAAATATGGCAAATGCAATTTTGTAAAGCACTAAGGTTGTCTCTTGTTGTCAAGGCAATGTCATGGAAGTGTGCATAACACACTGGGGTAGTGTCATGATAACAATAGAGAGAAGTAATGATGGTCCAAATACCCCAAGGACAAACCTAGTAGAGAGCAAGCATGGGAGTTGGCTTGCAAGGGAAGGATATAGATGCAAAATTTCTCTTTATGATGTATGCACTACAGATATGGCATATGCAATTTTGTAAAGCACCAAGGTTATCTCTTACTCTCAAGGCAAGCACTTAGGGAGAGGACCAAGCTTGGAGAAACTAATGGAATAGATGTCTACAAGTCCATCCCAAGTGGTCCGAACAATCAATTAAGCAACTGAAGGAACACACATATATGAGGAGCCTACCCCCCTGACTGTTGATGTGACAAAGAAAGTACATGCTACAAGAGACCGGCACTGTGGTCATTGATATTGATGATAAGGCAATGTATCGTTGGGAGTATAATGTGCATGTACGAAACCCGAAGAGGCTACGAAAGATCGATTTTAAGGAGTAAGATATAACCACTACTCCTCAAAGAACAATGTAAGCTATAAAGTTTAGTGTGATTGAGCGCAAGGTGAATGAAGCAACGTGATCGATTCAAAGGACATGCTATTAACCCATTCCTAGGGCTAACAAGAGATACCGCCATTATCTTACATCAAGGAGTCAAGGTAGACACACCAAAAGGTCATACATTCAAGATATGAAGCAATGGTGTCCAAAGCTACAACTTGGACGGGTGCCCGTAATGGTCTGATGTAATACTTAAGGCAATTCCTGCTTCAAGAGCATGTGGTACCAAGTTAGAATGAAGTCTGAAGTGATGTACTTCATGGATATATTATGAGAGTAGTCATTGTAATAGCATTAGGCCTCTTATGAGCCTAAAGTGCCCGGTTGGCCAAAGTTTAAGTGAGTGTGAACACTTATGTATAAGTGAATATCTCTCATAATACAAGGATACTCTCCCATTGTGCAATAGAGTCTTGCTCTTACTAATCCTCTTGCTAAGCTCTCTCTCTCTCTAATGCATGCTAGTGAGTATGTATGAGTGATGTGAGGTGAGAGGAGGGACGAGTATACGTAGTGCAACACGACAGTGTGATAACGCTCCCAAGAGGTGTGGTGGAATTGCTTCTCAAGGAGTTCTAGAGCTTGGAGACCTCAAGGGTTACGAGCTCGGCCATTGGAAAGATCCTCAACGACAGTTGCGGTTCACCAGGTAATCTTTTGTTGTATGTGTTTTAAGGGGGGTTAGGGTGAGCCATAACACATGCATTGGCAGTAAGGTCACATGTAGTAGAAGTCCTTGTGGTGGTAAGAGGTGTGGGCAACACATAGCCAGATATGCAAAGGGTGTGCTTGCACCATCATTTGAAGGGTATCGCAAACAAGCACCCTAATGGTCTCATCAAATATAGTGGATCTGGTTTTCCCAGATCACGTGCTTCATTGCTATATTGTGGATGTCAACATAGACCCAAAGTCCAATTCTCTACCCCAGATATGGTCTCAGTTGTTGCTGTGGGAACTAACCTCACAGAAGAGGAGGTGTATACATTATGGAAAGGTGGATACTAGGTGGAGAGAAAGAATGTAGAAGGTGTCATGTCCACCCCTCCTACTCGTGGTGGGGCGCTACAAGGTCTTTTATAACATGAAGTAATAAAGAACTACCATATGGGCCCACTATGGGCACAGAAACAGGTGGCTTAGGTATGCAAAATGACAAAAGAGTTAAGTACCACACACCGATATCGCAGAAAGTGGTAAAAAAAAAGGCCGCTTTGAAAATGAAAGCAAGGATGGTAGAAGAAATGCAGAGGCTGGAGCACAAGCATGAAGTTTCCAAGATTGAATCGCATGGGGATGATGCACACCTTAAAAAATACGATGTGCATATGAAAGACAAACCGTGTTGTACGTGTCCAGATTTTACAAATAGAGAATCTAAGAAGCCGCCTTATCTTGCATGCAAGCACTTGTATTTCATATATTTGCGTGTTCTTGGCTTGAGCTAAAACGAGAATATGTTCATCCACCAACCTATCTTTTTAGACTTGGAGCTCCACAAAGCTGTGTCGTATAGGAACCTACCCTAATTTAGACCATTGAATGCATGTAATTTCACATGCCAAATTTTCTCATTTCATGTCCTATAGTATTTGGGACTTTTGTAACCTCATTGGAAGCAACCTTATTTATAAGGGGTTTGATTGTGCAATATCTTATTTTGTGTTACCTTTGTGGTAGGAGGCAATTGAGAAAGTGTGTGTGTGAGAGAGAGAGAGAGAGAGAGAGAGAGAGAGAGAGAGAGAGAGAGAGAGAGAGAGAGAGAGAGAGTTGGAGGGAGGGAATCCTTTTGGAATCCGCTTGCCTGATTTGAAAAAAATGCTCGCTAGAAATAGCTCGCCAAAAAAATCCCCCCCTTGGAGACATGGCTTGCATATGGTGTGTGCGCATCTCATTAGGGTGCTTGGTTCTTGAAGCAAGATAAGGATTGTCCATTTTTCTTGTAGAAACAAAGCATTCAAGCATGAGAGTTGGAGTGGGATACAAAAATCAAATTACTCTTTTTGAGGTAATAGGTGCAGACTTGTCCCCATAGCAGTATTTTAGAAGGCACTCTATGGGCTAAAATAGGCCCCACCATGAGCATGGAACTAGAGGATTTGTTTGTGAGGGGAGGTTGACATGAACCCATCATCGTGATTGCAATAAATAAAATATTGAGAATAATAGAACAAATAAATACTCAATACACAATGTTGGGTCCAATTTGCCCCACATAAGAGTGAGCCCACGCTTCCTCTTGGTGTACTTAAATATATTTCATGGGATAGTCTTTGGGGCTCAAAATAAGTATGCTTTACGAATATGTCGACTTCTTCATGCAAACTATAATGCTTACCTTGTTGGTAAGTATAAGAGCTAGAGCGGGATACAAAAATCAAATTACTCTTTTTGAGGCAATAAATGAAGACACGTCCATGGCAGTATTACAAAGTGAAAACTATAATGCTTACCTTGCTGGTAAGCATTTTGAATAGGTCTAGACCTAGAGGCTATATGGAATCGATTTCTTGACAAGAGAGGGGAAAACTCATTAGGTAGGAGGTTGGTTGACCTTACTCATTCCACCATGGGCGGAGGCCGATCTAAACACCCCAAAAATGCAAAATAGTTTTTTGTGAGACAAAAAGTGTGCGCAGAAAGAGACCAACCATGTCTCACCATAGTGTGGTTTTGAAGAATGATAGTCATAGTTCGGAATATGTGATAGTGACAGTAAGTCAATGGAAAGGTAAGAATAGCATGAAAGCAAGCAAAGAACCACATGAAGACAGTGTCATTGAATGGGATAGTGTGCACACTTGGCTAACCATTACTTAAAAATAGTCCCTAGGCCACTAGTTCTAGCCTTCACTAAGTATACACATGAAGTTTGTGACTTCCTTATTTAGTATTAAATGCATGCATTGTCTTGTAAAACATAGGCTTCCAACATCATTTGGGTAAGATGGAAAAATGCCTTATGGCAGGTCGGGCGGGTGAAACCATGCTAACTTGTGAAGTGGATAATATATCCCATTTCTTAATGGTTCACCGCACCCTTACATCACCAAAGTTCAAGCGATGAAGATGTTGCCAATTTCAGAGAGGTGTGGATGGTCAAAGATGTAGTGAGTGACGAGTGTTGGTAGCTAGACAGACACTAATTTGGCTTTAGATAACGCTTAGTCTAACTTTTTAGATGTAGTGAGTGATGAGTGTTGGTAGCTAGACAAACACTAATTCGGATTTAGATAATGCTTAATCTAACTTTTTACTAATGTTACCATTATCTTGTATTACGGTGATAATTTTTTTCCAATATTGTGACTAAATAGACATTATTATAAGGTGGCCTCATTGTAGTTGGCATAATCTTGTAATAGTTGGGCCACATAAGATACCAACCCTATATTGGAAGATGTTTCTTAGTTGTTTCTTCTCCGTTATTCAAAAATCCTATTTTGCAGTTGTGAGGATTGATAACTAATATAATCTTATCTTGAAGATTGTTGTGCAGTTATTAATGTACAATTATATAAAATCTACCTTTAAGTAGTCTTCAATTTCTCTACTATAATTATGCTTACATAATTATAGGCATTATGTTCATATGAGGACTGTGTTATCAAGGTAGCAACACATTTGGCAATCCTCCTAGCCTTTTCAGAAGAGCTTATAAGAGCACAATCATGTAATGTGGTTTTTTTATCGTTTATATACCATATAGCATATACTTTGATAACTTTATAGTCTTTCTATACTTGTTCAGTGGAATGCCTAGGTATAATGCCCAAAAGCCAAAGAAGAACTTAATAACCTCCAAACTTTCTAGAGATGAAAGGGGTTATAATTAATAGCAAACAAAAAATAGCTAGTATATGGTAGAATCTTAGTAGAGGCAAGATGACATCAATGGTACAACCATCTAGCACTTAAAATTTTGGTACAGACGAGCAATGAGACTAGCAGGGAAACATGACAATAATCATGTCATGAAGGGATAAGCAATTGAGGTTGTATGACTACCTTAACCATCAACAATTGGCTCCACCATATCCTCTAACCCTCCCAATCATCTGCTACGTCCTCCGCCACACAACAGAGTGTAATAGTAGAACCTTAACATAAAAAACCCCAACTTCCATGGGAAGATCCAAGACACACACAACATTAGGCAAAATATAGACTCTCATTTTTGCCTCTTAAGGATTTCCACACCTCCTCTCTCTAGAGAAATGGGCTCATGGTGAAATTTTTACAAATCAACTAAAAAATGAGTGGAGTTTGGACATTTGGAATCTACTCTTCGAGACCTTTCCAATGATATATAGCATGATAAGCAATTTTGAATATTCAAGAAGTTTCCAAATTGGTATTGGTGATGATGTGGCATATAACGACATTTGGAATCTACTCTTCGGGATCTTTCTAATGATATATAGCATGATAAGCAATTATGAATATTTATCATGCTATATATCATTGAAAAGGTCTCAAAGAGTAGATTCCAAATGTCCAAACTCTGCTCACTTTTGAGTTGATTTGTAAAAATTTCACTATGAGCCCATTTCTCTAGAGAGAGGAGGTGTGAAAATCCTGAAGGGGCAAAAATGAGAGTCCATATTTCACCTAATGTGTGACACAGTTTGAAAATGTATGGTAGGAATGAGGCCCCTAGTTCTAAACAATGGAAAAAATCAGCTTTCTATGGAACCTTAGGCAAAAAGGCCATTGAATGGCTGTCACAATATGATTATAATAATTTCCTCATATATGGTCACCTCAAAGAGGCTTTCTTGCTCATGTTTCATATGGATATAACATCATCTTAGCTAGTGAATAACTTGTGTAATCTACTGCAATAAAAGTGTCTATTTATAGAAGACTATGCTATAAAGTTTTACACGCTAAAACATCGTTTTAGCTACTGTATAAGCTACGTAATCTATTGCAACAAAAGTGTCTTTGCGTAGAAGACTATACTATGAAATTTTAAACACTCTAGGCTCTCTTGGAACCAATGGAAAGGCCACCAATACAAGAAACCTTAGGAGAATGGTTTGCTAGAGGAGGCATGCAAAGACTTGCCGACTTTTGTCTTGACTTAACACATGTTTTGTATGTTCTTATGAGGCTCACATTTGAGTTAACACACATATTTTTTATGTGTTTTTCATTACGATCATGATGATCTAAATCCACATGCTATTTCCTTCAAATGTTTACTTACTAACCATGCTATATAGCAAATTGATGTCACAGTGTATAACCTTTCGTTAATTATTTAACCACACCCTTCAATGCGGGGAAGAGGGCTGGATGTAGCAAAAACAAGACTCAATGAATACGAGGAGGGCTACATTAGAAGAAAGATGGAAATGCTCTGTGTTGGGAAAAGATTGGTGTAGGTCGTTAGTGATATGAGCATGATCTTGGTGTACTATGCGTGCTCAAAAATTATGTGGTTTGGGTAGATTCAAACCTATGGTTATGCGTATGGTCTGTGGTGTGTGTGGGTTTATGGACTTTACGGATAGAAGCATCTGGACTTTTTAGGGTATGCGTTTGGAGTATCCAAGTGATACTTAGCTGTGAACTTGCCCTTACCCACTCAATGGGAGTGGGGAGCAGGGCCTAAATTTGACGGGTGCCTATGAAATTTTTTATGACAGGCAATTTTTTTTCCCACCTTTCGCTTGACAGGTTTCAACAAAAAAGTTATTGTCAAATGACAGGTAAATTTATATCAACACAGATACCATAAAAAGAAGACACATAAAATAGAGAATAACCTACGGACCGGCTCTCTTTAAAATCACATTCATGCATATCTTGCTAGTGCAAAATCCCTAATCATCAAAAGATATCAAAGAAAAAACCACTAGATCACAATAAACCTCGGACAAAAGACTGAAAATTTGAACAATCATCAAAGTTGTGCAATCCAAAAATCGCTCTAATGGCATAGCTCTCCTCTTTTTTGCTTTACCCCAAATATCAAACACATCATCCCAGTCAATCAAAGAACTCCCACGTACATCAATAGATAGAAACATCAAAGCATCCAAAGTGTCTAGTTGTAAGCCAGATCTTGAGGTACTTTTGATGAAATTTTGGCGAAAAAATCCGCGCTCACATGCAGCAGTACTTGCTGGAACAACCAAACTTAATTGCCATAAATGCATCATTCTCAGTGCCCACACATGGCCATTGGAAATTTAGTAATAATTACTAAGCATGTCAAATTTCAATTGACTGCTGGCAGTATTTGGAATAGCTTGTCGAGGTGACAGGCAAATTTTTTTCTCGGGCTTGTCGTTTGACAGGAATTTTTTTCAACTACCTTTTTTGACAGGCAAAATGGCCCTTGACAGGAAAAACAGCCGTCAAATTTAGGCCCTGGTGGGGAGTTGCTCTACCCATTGAGTGGGTAGCCAAAAAAAGCAGTAAAAGGAGGGTTGAGAATTTTACCTCACAAACTTGTTTGTTGGAAAGAGGGTTGAAGCGGGCGTTGCTTCTTGTGGTTGTTTTCTCGTTGTTGTCTCGTAGTGGTACGGTCTTAAGTGCACTATATTATTGTGCTCGGGGTTTTGCCAACGTTGAATATTCATTTTAGTATGTCAACGTGAAATTATTAATTTTCTTACTCAATCGATGTGTCGGGTCCGCGACATCTAGGCCATACATTCAGGAGGCACTATTTTGCAGAATGCTCCTCGATTTCTGCACGTGCTACCTCCAATGCTTTTCCATAGAGCCTGCTGCCCTCTTCTCCCGGGGCCCATGACGGCCATCCTTTCCCATGGGAAGATGGGTCGCCAGGTACCTAGCGCTGGTTCCCCATCTTCCTCCGGGGAAATGCCTCCCGAGAGCCTTTTCCTGCTTGTTGTTGTCCTTCTTCTCTCGTGCTCTTTACTTGCTGGCTGGGAAGCACCACCACCGTTGCTCGCATAGAGGGTCGCCTGCCTGTCGTCGGATTGTGCCTGTTGAGATGTGCCATAGCTACATGCACCGCGTGCCACCCTGGCGTGGGCTTGGGCCTGGGCACCCTTTGGTCGGGGCCCTTGTAGGCCACGCATGCGTGTTTAGGCCGCACAGCAAAAGACGAAATTTGGAATTCTTTTTTCAATTTATATCAATTTTATTGTTATATTTTTGGGAAAAAGAAAATAGGGGGTGGGGGCTTTTCTTATAAAAAAATTAAATAAAAAGGCAAAGTAGATTAGGGGTTTTTTAAAGAGTAGATTAGAGAGTTTTTTAATAGTAGATTAGGGTTTTTTTAAAAGTTTAAATAAAAAGAAAAAGTTGATTAGGAAGGTTTTTTTAAATAAAATAAAAAGGTAAAAAGAGAGGGTGTGCATGTGTGGGTATGTCTGCATGGATAGAGAGGGGTGTGCATGTATGGGTATGTATATTTAGAGAGTGTGCATGTGGTGCCAATGTTTGAGTTTTGTGTGTATGCACATGCGGGCGTTTGTGTTTTGTGTGTGCACGTGTTGGTGTGTATGTTTAGAGAGTGTGCACGTGTAGGTGTTTATGTTTTGTGTGTGTGTGTGCATGTATGGATGTTTATGTTTTTTTTTTGTTTATTGGATTTTAAATTTAAGTTTTTTTCATGATTGCTAGTGTGTACACTCAATATGGGTGCTATGTTACACATGTACAAATGGGGTACATGGCCTTTGGCTTACCTTGTGAGCTCATTGAGTGAACGAGAAAAACCGTTTGGCCATCTATGATGAAAGCTTTTCGGTTGCCACTTGTTGCACTGACTTTGCTGGCGTGCTTGATTGAGCGTTGTCCTTCTAGTTCCAGTTGGTGATGGGACTGTGGTGATCCCTTGAGCCTTGAGATTGCTTGATGATGCTAAGAGAGTGTGGGCACAATTATCTTAGGGTTTTGGCATCGTGGGTGGCTCTTCTTTGAGTGAAGGGGATATATCCACAAACTCTTGTGACTCATTGAAGGTGGTGTCATGACATGAATCAAGGTGGAAGCCACTACTCTTCAGTCTTGATTAAACATTAGGGGTGGCATCGAAGGCATGGCTTTAGGTCTCTATTCCATCTTAGATTTGATGTTTGTGATGGTGTGTTTTGTTTGAGACAACATGTGTTCTCCTACCATTTATCATTGTACGGGTTCCAACATCAAATGGTAGCTTGTAGCCTTAGTGTGTGAACACTCCTTATGAGTGTACTAGTGCGTGCTTATATGTGAACAACTTATTAGGCTAGATTTTATCTTGTGCAAGTGTGTAGGAAGCTTTCTAAGACTTATTAGGCTAGATTCTATCTTGTGCAAGTGTGTAGGAAGCTTCCTTAGGAGGAAGACTAATCGGTGATTTGATTGAGTCAAAAGATAAGCTTGGAATGTCTATAAAAAGGCATGGAGCTTTTAACAAATCAAGCTAATTGAGTCATGCAATCTTCATTTTTTTTTCCACAAAAGAAGATCATTTTCTATTAAAGAAACACCTCAAGGGCATAGACCTCAAGGTAAGATACATCATTGCTTTACATTTAAGGGCTAAAAGAACACCTCAAGGATACCTCAAGGTAAGAAAACTCAAAGTGTTACATCGAAGGGCTAACAAAACACACATAACCCCGGGCTTGAAGCTCTTAAGAGGTTATTTACAAAAATATCAAACTTTACCTTTATGCCTAGCAGATCTTCTAGGCTCCTTTAAAGGTGGATTTTTACAAGATTCAGCAAGTGTAGGAAAGAGAGACTCATAAGTAGAGTTCTCTTTCCCCAAAGAGCTACTAGAAGCTTGTTGTGGTGTTGGCTCTGGAGTAGCACGAGGAAGCAGGTGAGTTGAAGTAGAAGCCTCCACAAGTGGAGGAATCCTGCGCCTGTAGACCATCTGCACTCGCAAGCCCTCTGAGATGCGAGCAAATTTCCTCCTCTTCTTTTTAGTTGCTCTCCTCCCAGCTCTCTCGGCTTGTGATCTATGCTTTCCTTTCTCCCGATTGAAACATCCTCTGCTTGCAAAACCACATCCGGTTGTCCCTCAGCCACTTCAGTCTGTTTTTGTTCCGTAATTGCTACTTCTTGACGCTGTTGAGGGAGAACCCTCCGTCTAGTACATTCGGCAGCAAAATGACATTTTCTCCCACAAATGAAGCAATGGCTTGGAAGACCAATGAAAAAGACTCTCTGAAGAATTTCTCCCCCATGAATCGTAGGAAGGGAAATAAACCGAGGAGGGTCTTTGGCCAATGATGGAGGAAGAACCATCTTTAGGCAAGGCGTGCGGTCCTCTCCATCCGGAATCAAAGCGTCACTGACCACATACCCAATACATTTACCAATCTCTCTCAGGTGAGGCACAAATTCTGGTAAGAGAGCTGGAAATCTCGCTGTAACTGTTAAACCTCCATCCAACCCTGAAAGATCCATACCTTGTGTCCATCTTGCAAAAAAACCAATGCCTAAACCTAGGTCCACAGGGCTCTGTGCTAAGACCTCGTTGGCTTCAGATGGAGATTTAAACTACACTCGGAAACGGCCTTTCCCCAATGGGAAAACATTCATGATCTCAACTAAAGATAAAAGAGCACCTTGTATCCCATCTTGCACCTATCTGCTTGAAGAAATATTCCCGACAATCTTGCAAAACAATGCACAAAGTTCAATACTTCTTACCGATTCATGAATAGCGCAAATGATATCAGAAGAGAGTCGAATGCCAATCATCGAAGCAGCGAGGGGGGGACGGGGCATCTCATGAGGATCCCCTGAAAGAATCCCTACAGGAGGGATACATACTTCGGCAACATTCGAGTCCTCCATTCTTTCTTGAAGCTTAGCCTGCAAACTTCCACACAACGCCTAAAAAAGAAGCAGCAAAAGAGAAGAAGAAAGAGGGGTGACTGAAGCGGAAAGAAAAGAAGAAAGCAAGGGGTGAAAGCGAAGAGGGGAGCAGAACAGCAGGAAAAAAAAGAGAAGAAAGGGCGAGGATAAAGAGAGAGTCATGCAATCTTCTCTCTCTAACAGCATTGAGTTTCTCTCTCCAACTCTCTCTTTGTCTCTCTAGACACACCCACTATCTATGGAACTCTTTCATCCTCCATAGCTCTTGCTTCTCTCACGCATGAACACGAAAATGGTATCAGAGCTCGCCAAACAACTCCAAGGACGTGCGCTCAACGCTACCTCACAATAGTTCAGCCTAGTGCTAGCAGCGCCTGCTTGTAGCCTTCTGAACTTGCACCTGCTACCTACCAGCTGCATCTCCAACATCACAGTCTTGCTTGTCGTCAAGCATTGTAAAGGTGGAAACAAAGGGAGGCACCTCCAACTGCAGTAGTCTGAATGTGTCACGCTGGTCCCTATCACATTGTCCTAGGTTCTCCCTGGCTGTGTTCGTGGTCACCATCATTAAACCCTGTCTTAGCTTCGACATCTTAGCCAACTCGTCAACACGCCACCGATGGGCTGCCCAGCCACGCTTGTATTGTGCGCCTGTGAAGAGCCGCCTTCAATTTTTGTTACCTCTCATCTCTTTGCTCAGCTCCGATCACTTGCTTCACAGCTGGCCCCAGCATGCCACGTTCCACCCCGGACTGCACTTACAGCACCTGGAGCTGCCAATCTACATGGCCGCCATGCAATTAGCTGCTCCCGCTTGTAACACCTACACATCAAGAAACATAACAAGAAAGATAAAGGAACTTTTTTTTCCTTACATGATGACATGGCTTGAGCTATAAAAGGTAACTTACTTGAATGTGTCACGATTACCTCTTACAAATTTTCTATCAAAGCAAAAAAGTGCATTGACTTGATCTCAAATTTTGTAAAGAATTTAGACACTGCTCTTGACATACAAGATAAGTATACGACCATTCCTCATTACTAATTATGGCTGCTCAAGCAAAAATCGATAAATTTGAAGGAGAAGGCTTCTACACATGGCCGACAAAGATCAAATTCACCCTTATGTCAAAAGGGATATGGACTGTGCAAACAGAAAAGGGATATGGACTGTGCAAACAACTTAGGAAGGAGAAGTTACTTAGCTAGTCAAAGACGAGAAGGCCCTTGCTATCATAGCCTTAGGGTTAAGTGGTACATCCATCACATTGATGGGTGTGACACATCACATGAGGCTTGGGTACATCTTGAAATTGTGTTTGGTGCACAAGGAAAGTGCTCCAAGTTGAGCTTGCTGATAAAGTTTTTGGAACTAAAAATGAATCCAGAGGGCTCTCTTCCTTCACATCTGAATTCAATGAACAGCATGCTAACACAATTGGTAGGAATCAAGATTTCCATTGATGAGATATTGCAATTGTAGTCTTACTTAAAAGTCTTCCAGATAAAGAGTATGGTACTCTTTATCACTCTTACCAATCTACCGACATCAAAATTGGTGGATGTTAGAGCTTCTCTCTTAGAGGAGGACAGAAAGATCAAGCAAAGGAGTTCAATATTCAATGAAGGGAGGGGCTTACTTCATAAAGTAGAAGTAGAAGGGCTACTCTAACACCAATAATTTTTTCAAGGGCTTCACCAACAAAACCAATAATGGATGTGGATTCTGTGGTAAGAAAAATCATAGAGAAGAGAATTGATTTTTGAAGCAAAAGACCAAAGCTTTAATTGTTGAAGATAATGAAGAAGAAGAAGATCAAGTGGGGGCCTCATCACAAGAGGCTTGACTTGGATTGGGCCTTTTAGGCTACCCTTGCTACCAAGACCTCTTGGCCTACCATTTAATAAGCATCCTCTAACCAAGATTTTTATCAATTCTATGGGTATTAGATCTTTGATGCATCTATCTATTCAACATTGTATTAGTCTCTATGCATTCAAATGTCTGTTTATAGGGGCTTTGTTGGAGACATGTGTTCTCCTACCATTTACCGTTGTATGGTTTCCAATGTCAAAGTATAGCTTGTAGCCTTAGTTTGTGAACACTCCTTATGAGTGTACTAGTGTGTGTTTATGTGTGAACAACTTCTTAGGGCTAGATTTTATCTTGTGCAAGTCTGTAAGAAGCTTACTTTAGGAAGACTAGTCTTTGATTTGATTGAGTCAAAAGATAAGGTTGAAATGCCTACAAAAATGCATGTACTTGGTGTAGCTTTCAACATATCAAGCTAATTCAATCTACATTGATCGTGTAATCTTCTCTCTTTAAGAGCATCGAGTTTCTCTTCCGACTCTTTAAGATAAGGTTGAAATACCTACAAAATGCATGTCCTTGGTGGAGCTTTCAACATATCAACCTAATTAAATCTACATTGATCATGTAATCTTCTCTTATTGAGAGCATCGAGTTTCTCTTCCAACTCTCCCTTTCTCTCTTTGCACACACCCACTATCAATGGAGCTCTTGCTTTTCTCACCCACATGTGGCCTGAACACCAACAATGTTTGTAGAGGCTCGTGGCATAGGTTTCTTGACCTCAGAACAACCTAAATGGAGGGGTTCTCTTCGTAGGCCTTGATCTTAAAGTAGCTTTGTTGGGACCCACTGAAGTGTTGGGATTCATTAAAGTGTTGCCTATTGGAGCATTGGGTGTTGGGGCCATCACTTTACTCTCTTTGAAAGATTTTCCTCATAGACGCATCAAGCTCCTAACATCTTGATGCGGAGAGATAAAGAAGATGATATTGAAGACTTAAGTGATAAGAGGGATGAAGAAGATGATATATAAGGCTCCATAGGTGACAAGAGGGATGAAGAAGATGATATTGAAGACTCCTCAAATAGAGGGATGAAGATCTAAAAGGCACCACGGCTTCTCAATAATATGGATGACAAAGAAGATCTAAAGGAGAAGGAAGCAAAGTTGCTGACACTAGGCAACCAAAATTCTACCCCATCAACTTCTCCACCCTTTCCAACTCAACACCCTAAATTTCTCCACCCTTTACAACCTAGCATCCCATTGCTCTCCACCCTTTTCAGCCCAACCCAACCCAACACCCCACCCAAAACCTTCTTGTGTTGCCAATCCTTAATCATCATCATGCTTGGGGCTACTGGTGATTTGCATATTCCACCCCTAGTTCTCAAGCTTCTCCCTCACCTTCACCACCTCATCTCACTGAGATCTCTATGAGCTCACGATTATCAAACCCCCTAGTTCTCGGGCTTCTCCCTCACCTTCACCACATCATCAACTGAGATCTCTATGAGCCCATGATTATCAAACCCCCTAGTTCTTATGCTTCTCCCTCACTTTCACCACCTCATCACCGAGATCTATGAGCTCATCATCAAACCGTTCCATGAGGGGACTTTGAGCTCAATAAGGCACCACTGCCAACAACCACACATGAAGATCCGATTGAAGATAATGGGAAGGACCGATGATTTTCCTTGCCCCTAACCATGTGGAAAAGCTCATGTGTCCTCCTTATCATGGGACTGTATCTCCTCTTATTAGTCCATTGTTGGATCATTTATTTATGATGGACCAAGATCGACGTTATGATGCTCGCTATAGGAGCATCAACATCATGCAACACTGGATAGTTGATGGGAGGATGTGCCTGTGTGCGGATGAGGAATATGAGGTTGTTAAAGAAGGCGAACACTGAAGAGGAGGATATTCCCGAAGACATTGGGGTTGTGGAAGATATAGATAGTGAGCATTTGGTTGGATAGATGGATGATTACGACCTAGTTCTGTCACTAGTACCCTATCTTCTAGAACTTGTTGGTTTTTGGACTGCTACTTGCTAGATTAGGTGTGGATCTATCCTTGACATGCCATTTGAAGGCTACAACTCCAATTGCTCTTGGGGTGGTTCTTGGCCCACTTAGTCTTGCAGGTGAATCATTACCTCCATCATTGCCCGTCATGGCTCAATAGGTATCTTTCAAATATCCAAAGTTCCATGGTGGTAAGAAATAAGGAGCACCGAATACACACTTGGTTGACCAATGGCATGCCGCTTACAGTTATAGTTGCTCAAAAGCATAATACATTCAGTGGCACTTTTGATGGTTGGGTAAAGGTAACCAATTAGGCACTTTTGATGGATAGAGGCAACCAATTAGCATGTGCAGTATAGTACCAATACATTTCCAATATACGAGGAGCTACATGATGCATTTCTACACCATATTCCAGAAGGATAAGACATCCTTATAGATGCTAGAGAAACTACACTACCTGGAGCAAAAAAACTCACTGGTAGAAGATTACGTGGCTAAATTTTGCACTTTGTGGAGTCGAGTGGACCTAGCAGATCGATCAATTGAGATGCTTATGAGAGAATAGTTTTTCCAAGGTCCATAGAAGTTAAAGCCGACTGTATTATCTATAGATCTCACCACCATGAGAGGATTCGATGGGTTGGTGGAAGCTACTCAAAGATGGGAGCACAGTTTATTGGAAAGCTTAACTTCAAAGAAGGGGAAGGAAAAGCACAAAGTAGATTCCTCAAAGGGTGAGCAAGAGGATCACTTCTGGAGATGACTCAATGTAAATTCCAAGCACAAGAACTGAAAGAAGAAAAGCCAAAAGTTAGAGACGATGATTGAAGAACAGGGTGCAAGTGGGACCACTTCAAATGATGACTCGGATGTAAAGTCCAAGCATAGGTACTAGAAGAAGAAAAGCCAAAAGTTAGAGACGATGATTGAAGAATGACTAGTGGAAATGATGACTCGGATGTAAAGTCCAAGCATAGGTACCAGAAGAAGAAAAGCCAAAAGTTAGAGACGATGATTGAAGAATGACTAGTGGCATCATGGACTATGCTTCAGGGTGCAAGTGGATCTAGCTATGATCGAATGTCTAGTGCATGAAGTGTTTAAATCAAGGTCACACCAAGGAGGAATGTAAGCTTACTCCCTGCTATGCTATATGTCAGACCACCACCATTAATGTTATGAAGAGCTTATTCGTACAATGGCAAAGTGCATCATCCGTACCATCAAGTAGAGTGCATCGTCCGCAGCATCAAGCAGAGCAAACCTAGGTTGTAGCCCAATAGATAGCACCAGTCAACCATGTCACTACACACATATCGTAGGCTCGTCCTTATGGATGAGGTTATGGTGATGTGGCAAGTGTACCTATCTAGGGTTATTACTGTAAAGCAATTGGTCATTGTAAGATAGAGTGTCTGATGTGGCAACATCATCAACAGGAACTCTAGAAAACACAAGTCAAGGGTTCACTTCGGCCCACCAACCAACCTCCATCAAATCAACCTCATGTAAATTTAGCCATATCTGGAGTCATCTGAGCCTTAGGTTATCACAATAGTAACAAAGGTGCAAGGCCTAGTAGCTAATTTAGAGAACTGAGATGGACGAAAGACAAAGAAAAATCCCTAGAATTTGGAGGAGTAGCGACGTGTCCGGGAGCAAGGCACCAAGATGGTACAGAAAGCACATGGCGAGGTCGAAATGCTCAAAAAACTCCCCTGCCAAGGAAAGTGGTAGAAAATAGTCAAGATGCCATTCAATCCAGAAAGGAAATAGTCTTAAAGAACCAAAAAGGATCCAAGGTGTAGTGCAAAGTTAGAAAGTACCAGATGCATCAAGATCAAATAGCATAGGTGTAGTCGAGAGCTAGAAAGATAGGTGTAGTCTAGAGCTATAAAGTGCCAAGCGCATCAGGATGAAGAAGCATAGGTGTAGTCCAGAGCCACAAAGTTCCAAATGCATCAAGATCAAGTAGCATAGGTGCCAGAAAGTGCTAAAAGCACAAGAATCAGGCAGTGCATTAGAGCCGGCAAAGCTGTAGAGGAAATGTGACTCCTCACAGAGGCAATGATATTAGACCTAGACATAACAAAGCATATTGTTAAAGCACAGAAGAAAGAAGGAAATAAGATTGTTGAAGTGCAAAAGAAAGAAGGAAAGAACATTATTGAAGTAGTTTAGAAGAGAGAAGGAAAGAACATTGTTGAATTTCAAAAGAAAGGAGGAAATGAAAAAAGTGAGCTCAGTTAAAGATAAATGTAGAGAGACACAACAAAGCATACTGTTGAAGGAAAAAAGCATAGAAGAAAGAAGGAAAGAACATTATTAAAAGTTCAAACGAGAAGGAAAGAACACTGTTGAAGTTCAGAAGGGAGGAGGAAACCAAAAAGTTAGTTGAGGTAAAGATAGAGGAATCCAGGAGTAGTGCTCAGCCAAGAGAGGGGTAGATATTTTTCCTTAGAAATTTGAATGCAAGGGACATGCAACTGAAGAATTGTTACGTAGCTGGTAGTGTAAGATTCCTCAGCCTGAATAATGAATAAGCTTTTACCTCAATCCCCTTCCTATAATCATTCTCTATTTCTGAATGCAAGAAAATATTGTTTTTCCTTGTTTTGCCTAGAGAGAAGAAAAATTCTAGAGAGAGATAATTCAATATTGAGATATTTTTTAGATATAAAAATTCTCCTAATGTCTAAAATATAATTCCTTGAAATATAAATTCAAAATAAATTCTCTAATGTGCATTAGGAATCAATTAAAAATATGTATAAAGAGCTTAGCCTGAGGGTCTAGATTTTCATAAAAATTTAGATTCTGGTCCAGTTAAGGTTCCTATGGGCCAATAGGATTAATCCAAGTATTGGGATGAGATAAATCCAAAGAATAAAAGAAAATATCCAAAAATGAGTAAATGCTCACATAAGATGAAGAGTTGATTGAGTACAAGGTTAATTAGTTAAAAATTAAGAGATATTAGTAAAAAAATGAGATATTTAGGAGAAATGATGCATTTTGACACCTTAGTAAGGAGGAAATGCCACATCAAGGAGGAACCTTTTTCTTCATGATTACTTGAGTTTTTTAATCCAAAAATGGGATATTTTTCTCTCTCCTCTCTCTTGGACCAAACTAGATCAAAAAGGGAGCCAAACTGGTCCAAATCTTATCCAAATTGAGTCAAACTGAAGCTGGAAAGCTCTAGAACCCAGTTGGACTTGGTTAGAGGCCTCCCTCACCTATAAATAGACCCTCATTCCTTTGTATTCTCATCTTTGAGCTATACCATGCCAGTATTATATTAAAATAATCATATTTTCTATTATCCCTTAATTTTCCTCTACTTTGGGGGAGCTTGGAGCTTCTCTCTCTCTTCAACAACTCTTGGAGTACTCTTCTCCTCTTGCTAACCAATTGAATGGTTGGGGGCTTCACTACTAAAGAAAGAATCAAGCCAATCTTAGAGGTAAGATGGATTTTATGGTTTTTTTTTCAATTTCCTCAATGACTTCTTCTTCTCAACCCCTCTCAAGCTTGAGAGGCTTTCTAAATGATTGTTTTAATTCAAATCAAGCTTTCCCTAAGAGTCTTAATGTTTAATTAAGAGAAAGTTAATCTTTATGCTTATTTGTAACGCTTTCTTTAAGTAAATCTCTCTCTCAATAAGAATAGTCATCTCTATGGCTAATTCTTTAACCAAAGAATGTTTCTCAAATATAATCTCTTATTTCAAAACTAAACTCTAGGCTTGATGAGCTAGAGATTAAGAAAATGATATTTTCATGATTTTGTGCTATTAAAATAATGGTTAATTCTTTTAGATTGTTTATGAGTAGTTAAAAACTACTTTCACTCATTTTAAATGAGAAATGGATTATCCTAACCAATTGGGAAAAGAGGAATGTTGAAATTAGCTTAATCTAGTGGGATAATCATAATTATGTTTATAATTATGATTAAAATTATGATTTAAATTCATAGTTTAAATTCAAGCTTAAAAGTATAACTTCTATCATATTTTCATTACAAGCTTTTATTATTTTAGGAAATTTGAAAATTATCAGTAATAGCAGTGAAGCTATGGTAATTTTTTTTTCAGAAAAAGAAAACATATCTTATTTTTATGCATAATACTAAAAGAGGATTTCCTACCATATTGTAGGTTTAGAAATTTTAAGTAAAAAGAATGATTTTGACCATATTCATGAAAGAATACTTTTTTTATTTATACATAATTATTTAATTAAGAAAAAAAAGAAATTTGTGATAAATTTCTTTTATGCATGAGTTTTTTAATGATAAAAGAGGAATTCCCATGACATTTAGAATTCAATCAATTAAATGCAAAAAGAGAAATTTTTTTATAAATTGATTTTATGCATAAGAATTTTTAAATGATAAAAGAGGAATTTCCATGACATTTGGAATTCAATCATTTAAATGCAGAAAGAGGAATTTTTAGCACATTAAAAAATGGATATTTGTATTTAATTAAAAAGAGAAATTTTCATGGTATTTTAAGAAGAAAAAGGTTTAAATTAATTTTGATGACAAAAGAGGAATTTTCACCATAATTCTACCTAGAAAATTAGGGTATATTAATGATTAAATTGGTGGAAAGAATATTCTTAGATATTTGTATGTGGATAAATCAACAAATTGTTATATACCCAAAATTGGATTAGTGGAAGAAGAGTATTTTTATGAAATCATGATATTCTCGTATAGAACTATTTTTTTAATTCTATTGTGGTTAGGAAGGAAAGAAACTCATAAAGTTAGAATTTTCTTACGATTAGAAGATCTGTTAATTTATCTGAAGGAAATCCTTAGGAATCAAAGCTAGAAGTAAACCGAATAAATTTTGGTTAGTCTCCACGATTGTGAGAATGGCGACCAGTAAATTACTTACCCATCTCTCGAATCCGAACCAAGCAAAAACCTCGTGACCAATTCTAAATCTTGACACAAAGAATAGATTACCGTTGAATTAGAGTAGTTTTTCCTTAACCGAAATCACCAAGAATCAAGTTGGAAATTCAGTCAAATGATGGGTAGATTACCTTGATTCTCATTAAGAAAATCTAGATTATGGGAAAAAGGGTTTTGTGGAATCAAACTTAAATTGGGAATTCTACTTGCATAGAACCTCTGTATTTTAAAGGACCATTTTATGCCAGAATGCTGGAGGAATGCCCTTGGTTTGTGATTAACTAAGGAGAGACTCATTGTTGCAACAGTTGGCAGGGAGTCATCGAGGGACGTCGGTCGTCGGCAAAGCGTGCCGAGGTCTTGACCAGCCTCCGTATGGTTAAAATGGTACGCTTCTGGTACGATGGGTGAGGATCGACGAAGCGGTCCTTGACTGAAGTGCTAGGACACCTAAGTAGGATCCTAGAGGGTTCTGACTAGGTGATGCACGGGCTCGTGGTTGCTAGGACACCCATGCGTATGTCGAGGAGGAAGATATAGATGAATTGGAAGGAATTACTTTTGTGAACTGAATTTTGATATTGGATCTCGTTGGTTGACCAGCTGGTGTTCAACGGAGAGTCCGAATGATATATTTTTGTAAAACAATGGACTCAATATTTTGGAGGATTATGATCAATAATACTATGGTTTCATTGAAAGATTGTTTTAAAGATAGCCGAATATGTTAAAATGGTAATTTGTTATTGGGTGTGTAAGTGGTATGACTACTTTAAATTTTGCTTGAATCGCTGGCTAGGGGGCCTGGGAACTCTTTTCCTCGGTACCCGAGAAGAAAATAACCAAATTTTTATAAAGGAATCCCACCAATACAGTGGTTGGGTAGTTGGCTAACCCATGGGCCAGTTGGGGTTAGGCTAGATCGGGGGACTCCTGCGATACAAATAGTTATGATTAAGTTACGTTAGTTAGATTAAGTCTTAGGGAAGACCCTGTTCTGTGGGAGGGAATCAACGGCTGTGCCTCGTTAAAGGGGGAACATACCCTCGTCACAAAGAGCATTTACGTATTGTATTTTCATTCCTTAAGCTTCATTAATGAAGACTTTTAATCATGGGGACCTCACAATAGAAGTTTGTTTTTGTTAATAGTAGCAAAGTGTCTTTAGAGCCATAACGTCATGAGATTAGGGTAGCCTAAGGGCTAGGAGGATATGAGAGCGGACATAAAAGGGAGAGCTACTGATCAAGACAGGGATTTCGAGTCAGGTGGTTCTGCCTTTTGAAAGTAGAATTGGTAACAGTAAAGACCAGTTGGATCAGTGTTTTAGCTAGAGGTCAATAGATCATAAGGGGATATCTAACATGGCTCTGTGGAGGATGATAGATTGATACTAGCTAATCAAGGAGGGCAATAAAAACTAGGAGGACAAATATTGGGGTTAAATTTTATGCTAGTCATCCGAACCAATTTACAAGTTTATAGGGCATAATAGAGTCGATAGGACGCTAGCAAAAGGGAGCTGACATGTTTTAAGTAGACTGGGATCAAGTGTTTGTAGTTAGCTACCACTATAGGACAGTTTGGAGGATAGGTGGACGTGATAATAGAGTCGATAGGATGCTAGCAAAAGGGAGCTGACATGTTTTAAGTAGACTAGGATCAAGTGTTTGTAGTTAGCTACCACTATAGGACAGCTTGGAGGATAGGTGGATGTGATTTTGTTTGCAAACACCTGTATTAAACTTCTGTCATAATAATTTGTTCGTATCTGTGGGCAACAATCATGTGAGGTAGATTTTTGTCATTTTTTCTGTGAACAGGGGAGTAGAAGGGGGTCGGCTATGTCATGATCAGTAGGCTAGATTTGAGTTACATTGTTGGCTTAGAGAGCTAGTTTATGAAAATTCCATGCAAACCACATCTTGACAGTGTGTAACACACACTTTGGTATTTGAGGGTCATTATTGATTATGCATTGTTTTATGTAGCAGATGTACCATTGGAGCTATATGTGTACACAGATGTAGATTGGACTGTTAGTACTGTAGATAGGAGATCTACCAGTGGATTTATGTTTTCATTGGGGAGTGTTGCTATGAAATGGAGCAGCCAAGAAGAATCCCACAGTTACCTTGTTGAGTATAGAGGCAGAGTATAGAGGCAGAGTATAGAGGAGCTACAGTGGCAGCGTCGTGTGAGGTAGCTTGGTTCCGCAAGCTACTTGTTGATTGGGGGTTGCATGTGGAGAGAAAGGTTGTCATATATTATGACAATCTTAGCAGTATACAGTTGGCTAGGAACCCAGTTTTCCATGCGTGGACGAAACACATTGAGGTGCACTACCACTTCATTAGGGAGAGATTCTTGGCAAGTGACATCGACTTAGCCTACGTAAGCACACAGGATCAGGTCGCTGACATCTTCATGAAGGACCTGGGAGCTGAGAAGCTTCACAAATTTTGAGATATGCTTGGAGTTCACGAGCTGGAGTTGAGCTTGAGGGGGAGTGTTGAGATGTCACGTTCAAAATGAGCTGACACTCCACGAGGCGCTTGTATGATCGTTCAACATTTACATCGCTGGCGAGTTTGGTAGCTAGCACCGACATATCTTTGCCAGAGATTCTACAGATGGACTACACCAACTAGCCCACACCTACCCACTCCACTTTAGCGTGTTCACATTATGGAATGCTTATATATACTTTAGTATGTGTGTTAGTGACTTTATCTCTTTTGTAGACCTCTTTTGTTGAAGAAGAAGAAGAACAACTTTTTAGCCTCTCACATTATGTGTTCTCTTCAAGGGTTTCTGTGTGTATGTGTGCTTGCAAGAGCTCAAGCTCCCTTCTCCCCTACATCTTTTCACACTGAGGACTAGAAAGCTCTTGTTTAAAGATTTGATTTGCAAGTTGGAGATCACTTGTAGATCAACTCATGACAAATGGCTGATTCTACATATGATGTTTTCAGAGGTGAGAGTGGGAAAGATCTCTCTCTGTTCTTGAGAAGGATAGAGTTGACAACCTTAAGAAATAACAGAGATGATGATGTGTATAATAAGGCTAGGATGATGGGGTTTCTTCTAGAAGGGGCAGCCACGGAGTGCTATGAAGATGTGCTGAGAGAGGCCAGGACAATTAGCAATGCTACTGCCCAACAGGTTTGCAACATTAGGACCTCAATGGAAGGCTTCTTGGGCCCTTTTATTTGGCAGTTTAAGGGAGTCAAACCTTTTCTCTTAAGAAGAAACGTTTTCTAATTAGAAGCTTCAAAATGGCTACTTTATTCGAATTTGAATTTTGGGAAAAAAATGGAATTTAAAATCTAGTGGATAAAACCATATCATGTAGCATATCTATGGAAAGCTCTTGATGCATAGATCACGGATCTGTAATCTCCGCTCAAATCGGAGCTTGTATGTAGAAGTTATGGAGGTCCCAAAATTGTAAAATTGCCCCCCCTTTTTTTGGGGGAAAAAGTGCACCCTTTGACCACTCTTACACCTCTCTTAAAAACCCAACATTTCAGTCCACATGGCAACCCTCCATTTGGCTATTCCTTAATCACCTTGATTAGGCTGGGGCAAATTAAAGGGCCCAAGAAGACCCCATTCACTTCCTAATGATTTGTGTATGGATGATTTGTTTGCAGGTTTGGAGCTCATTTAGAGATGGTCAGTGATTAGGGGAGAGAATTCAGAGCAGATTTAATCAAATAGTTGACCAAGAAGTTGGGGATTAAACACAGATTTACCACACCATACCATCCCCAATGCAATGGGTTGGTAGGAAGCTTCAATGGAGTGTTGCACAGATTGTTGTTCAAGCTTGAGGAAGATCATCCCAATGATTGGGATATGTACTTGGATAGAGTAGTTTGGGCCTTTAGGATATCTAAAAAGAATGCTATTGGGTACACCCCTTATCATGTAGTGTATGGAGAGGATTGTTTGCTCCCTATGAATGTGATGTTACCATCACTTGACTTTTTGCTATAGCATAACATGACCCATGAAGAGCACGAGAAGAGGAAGTTAACCAATTTGTATTCTTTACTGTTGGACAGAGAAGAAGCAGTTAAGTGGTATGAAAAGGACACTCAGAAAAGAATTGAGACTTTCAATGAGAAGCTAGGAAACAAAGACTTAAAGAAAGGGATGTTGATCCTCATATATAATAATGCTTTAGATACCACTTTTTAGACCAAGTTTAGGGTCAGATGGGAAGGACCCTTTATCATTCACATGAGGTTTTTCTCTAATGGATCTTATCAATTGAACGATTTGAGTGGTCAAATGAATGCAAGCAGGGTGAATGGTCTGAGACTAAGGTCATATCACATCAGAGTAATGTGAAAGCAGGACCCAGAATGTGAAACACTTGAAAGTGTTTCATTGCAGAGTTGAAAGTGTTTCATTGCAGAGTTGGTATAATATGTGAGATGTGCCCGAGGCTCAAAACAAATATGGAGGGTGCCAATAAATAATAAAAATATATTGATGTGTAAATGTTCCAAGGTACCAGATAGGGATTCTGAGTTAGGTGGTTCTGCCTCCGAACGCAGAATTGGTAACAATAAAGACCAATTGGATTAGTGTTAGCTGGAGGTCAACAGATCATAGGAGGATATCTAACATGGCTCTGTGGATGATAGATTGATATTAGCTGATCACAGGGAGGGTAATAAAAAACCAGGAGGATGAATATTGGGGTTAAATTCTATGTCAGGTATCCAAACAAATTTACAAGTTTATAGGACAGAATAGAGTCGACTAGACGTCATAAGGAACCTGACATGTTTTAAGTAGACTGGGATCAAGTGTTTGTAGTTAGATGACACTAGATGACACTTTGGAGGACATGCGGGCGTGATTCTATCTGGCAAACACCTGTACTAAACTTCTGCTAGAATTTGTTTATATTTGCGCGACGACAATCATTTGAGGTAGATTTCTGTCAGTTTTTTAGTCAGAAGGGGAGTAGAACAGGGTCGGCCAAGGGATGGGTAAGGTTATGGGATAATGACTACTAGGTTTGCCGTGACAAGGGAGGATCACACAGGATACAAAAAGACTCATTCTGGACTGGAAACTTAAAGGAGGATTTCAGAGGCAATTTTTGTTATTTTTGCATCACAGTGAAAATGAATTCTGGTCAGCTATAGGATGCTAATGGGTGCTATGGAGTTCTGAAGCAAGCCTTTGAGGTGTTTTGATGTTGGCAGAATCTTTTTGGTCTGGGGTCATCAGCTTGTGTCTGTTTGGGATAACGGTCAATATTTAATTTGTCTGGGGCAACTGAGAGAGATTTAGGTCAGTTAATCGTCAGCTATGGTTAGTTAATCGCGTCAGCTATGGTCAACTGAGGCTTTTGAGGATTTAGGTCAGTTAATTGTCAGCGATGGTCAACTGAGGCTTTTGGGTAAAATTTTTGAAGTCTTGAAGGTAAGGTCTGACGGTGGAGGATGGTTGGAGGTAGTGGTCAGGTTGGACAAAAAGGTGTAGAGGTGCCCATTTGTTTCAGCCAGAGGTTAGGGGATTGAGCCTAAGGTGACAACTGTCATTTTAGCCGGGATTGAGCCTGAGGTGATTGCTGTCATTTAAGCTAGGATCCTATAGTCTCCAAGTTCTGATCATCACACATTTTCTTCTTGTGTGTCGTCTTGTGGTGTTATAGAGGCCATCACCCCCAGCCACCACACATGCTTTTACCAAAGCATGTATGGTGGCTGGGGGTGATGGCCTCTATAACACCACAAAGCAGACACATAAGAAGAAAATGTGTGAGGATTAGAACCAAAGCATGTGTGGTGGCTAGGGGTGATGGCCTCTATAACACCACAAGACGACACACAAGAAGAAAATGTGTGAGCCAGGTCGTGGACAACATAATTCCTCTCAGGCATGTTCTGAGATTTTGGGATTCATAGGCCACTGCATGCATACACGACTATCCACATATATCCATATATTCGCATCTATCACTTCACATCCACATATATTCACATCACATCACATTTCATCCACATCTCTTTACATCACATTCACATCCACATCTCTTTACATTACATCACATCTCATCCACATCCACATCACATATTCCCATACACGACTATCCACATATATCCATACATTCGCATCTATCACTTCACATCCACATATATTCACATCACATCACATTTCATCCACATCTCTTTACATCACACATCCACATCTCTTTACATTATATCACATCTCATCTGTAAGGTCCCTCCCAAGCCATGTATGTATGTGTCTCTTTTAATATAGATTTCAATAAGAAAAGAGAGTGTAATTAGAAAGAGTGAGATAATAAGGCTAGAAACATTAGAAAAGTGTTAGAATAAAAATATTAGCTCCAAAAAATCTCAAAAGAAATAAGAACATAAGAATAGTTCTATTAAGAGATAAGTATCCCCAAAAATAGAATTTCGATTTTAGGTGATAAGAGGTCATATTTAGAGTACTTTTACACATTTAGAGTCCATGCATACTAAAAATGTGAAAAAACAACGCGTTTCTAAAGAAGGCGCGTTTGTGGCTATATACGGATGTTTTTGCCTATTCTGCCCGCGTTGGCTTGTAGACCAGATATATTCTCGTTCTTTTGACTGGTTATATGATTATATTCTAAGTTTTTATCAGAGAATTATGGCCGAACCAATTTGCTGTTTCTGTCAGGGTCTCTACACAGAGAAAACTGTGAGAAGACAGCAAGTAGTCTCAAGGTAATCCTAGAGCTTGAGATGTATATATCCCTTTATTCTTATCTAATATCTTAGAAAAGGAGCTTAGATTGCTATAGTCTTTCAAAGGAAGAGACCAAAACTCCATAGCTTTTCTTGTAGAGAAAGAATAGTAGACCGTAGTCCTGTAAGAGAAGGCTATTTTACCATAGACCTTAGAAAGAGAGAAGAGTCACAGTATGAGTAAGAGAAGATAAATCTTGGAGATTATTGGATGATTTCAATCAAAAGACAAGGTATTAGAAGACTCTATTCTCATATGTCAAGTTCTAAAGCTCTTGTTAATCGAGCAAAGACAACGATAAACGATAAATTTCTATAAGGTATATACATATTTTATTTTTCAATTAATTATCATTCTTAGGGGTTGAGGTATGGCCCCGGCTTCTCTATTGGATTGTTACAGTGATCTATTTGATTGATTTACCATTTAAAGTTTGTATTCTTTTAAACAACAGCATATGCCTTAATAAAGAATGTCTTATCGCAATCTCAAGTTGAAATGCTAAAATCTGTGTGAGAAAAGGATTGTTTTCTTAAGAAGGTAACATGGATTCTAGTCCTATGGTTTAGTGAGTAAATGGATTGTTATCTTGGTTGAATTAAGGTACAGGTACAACTCTCCCTGCCTTGACACTACCCCGTTCTTGTGCTTGTATAGCGGGATGGCGGAGATGTTAGTAAGACTCGGAGTTGGCCCATGGTATCCCTCATACCATTGGGAGAATGAGGTTCGCCGATTGAGGCGAGTGATTGTGATGCTACCTAGTTCTGAGGGCCCAGGCTAGTGCGGTGAATTAGCCCACCCTAGTGCGCAGACCTCCCTCTGAGGGGCGGGAGGATCGAGCGATGGAGCCTGAGAGGGCGACAGGCCGGCTTGAGTCCTCGCCAGCGGCGGCCGACGATGAGGTGTATGGTCCCGTAGGGTTTTGCCCAGCATGTAGAGGCTGGAAGGCCGAATTCTAGATCATCGGCGGTATAAAGGAAAAGAATAAGAGAGCCGGTTTGGCTTGTATGAAATTGATTCATGTTTAAACTTTGTTTTTATAAATCTTGTCTTTGGTATAATTGTATTGTAGAAAAAGGCTGTTTTAACAAACCTTGTGAAAAGGGCCTTAATTAAAGAACATGTTTATTTATGTCAAACAGTGTGGTAGAAAACAAATTGACGCGTGAGTAGGGTGGAAAGTGGGAGGATGGAATGCCCCGATGGCACCATCCTATGGACGGGTGGACCCGATTAGTCGGGTAGCTTTCCAACAGATTAAGTGAAAGCCCTACGCTAGATAAATAGGTTCTCGGGCAACTCTATTCTAGAAGACTAGGCCAGTGGCTGTGCCTTGCATGGATGAGAAAAAAAGCGTTGCCTCTAGAAATCAAGTCTTGTAGTTGCCCAATTTATGTGATCAATTACCCTATGGGTGATTTGATTTTAGAAGACCACGCTCCCCCTGCGGGATAGAACTAGGTCTTACCTATGAATCGTATCCTTGAATCTCTATATGGTCAAGGTGTCGATGAGTAGGAAATTTTCTCTAAGATAAGACTTAGCGGACTATCTTAAGTGTTTCCCCCATTTGTGGAAGGGGGGAACCTTACAAGTGGTATCAGAGTCGATTTTAGTTCCTAGGATTTGTTCTTCATAGGTTAACACTCAAGGGATTAAAATAAGTGATTGTTTATCATATAAGGACGAATCAATCATCTCTACTGGCCATAGAAGTGATTTGAATATCCTCACATGTTGAGACAATCATCCTATGAAATTGTGCTTGTATCTTGGGGGTGCACACGCAAGATATTTGTACAATAAATTTGAGAAATACAATTGGGGAGAAAACCTTTTGTGAGAAAAAACATAGGGTGATCAAATTAAGAAACTAGTGAGAGACTGAATGACTAGAAGGATAGACCGAAACTTGTTTAGAGAAATTTTCAGGATATATCTTATTAACTTGCATATTATAAATTATTAAGATTATAACTCCATTAAGATTTGAATAGTTGACATGTGAATGCCATCCATTGGATGCTTTACACTAGGACGATCATCCAAGATCTAGAACCCATCTCAGACAAACATGGATCTAACTTCGGATGTGTAACTCCCAGAGGATCATGCTATTAGATGTGTTAATCCGAAGATACTAGATGTGTAATTTTCAAAAAACTAATCATCTCAGATGTGTCAATCATGAGATAATCTTTGGATGTGTCAATCCCAAGGCACCAGATGTGTAATTCTCAAAAAAATAAAGGTCTCGCATATATTAATCCAGAGTGCCTTTAGATGTGGCACTATGATAAGTATTTGATAGTTTTGAGCTTTTCATGGATACAATGAAAGAAGCAAGTTCACCCTTGCTCATCTAAAAATCATAAGAAATGCCCAATTAGTTGGAAGCACTGTTGTCAATCTAACCCACTAGAACCAGAATCAATTTATGAGATGCCATGAAATTACACCTTCATGAAAGGTTTTGTCCTCCAGGATTTCGAGAGGATAAAATGAATGAACTTTTGGAGCTAACCCAAGAAAGGAAGACCCTAAAAGAATACCACTAGACTTTTGTTAAACTTCTCCGATTTGCTCCAGAGATGGATGAGGTAACTCTTCTCCATCGATTCATCTGGAAGCTTAATCTACCTTTGAATAACCTCGTCAAGAATGCAAAACCATCCTCTATTTCAGAAGCCATGATTATAGCCAGAGACTGTGATAAAGTTTTTTTGTATAGAAAGTGTCGAGAAGGACATGAGTCCTTCCATGTTAATCAAGAAGAGATCTCCTAATTCAAGAGGAACGTCAAGCCCACCCCTGGCTACAAGTAATCATGAGCTAGAGCAAAAATTAGGTCAAGAAATAGGGATAGCAGGGTTAAAGATAACCAATTTCAACAAGTATTTCTATGAGTAAATAGAGAGGATTGGTGCAAGATTCATGTGAAGTAATGTGCATGATGAATAGAGGTATTCTACAAGACGATACTAAGATTATGAAATTGCTATCATAGGTTAGATTGCATAAAGGATTGATTCCCTTATGTTTCTCTATGATAATTTATTAAGTACCATACTACATGGGGTATAGAATAAGGAATTCGAGGTTCATATCATATGAGAGGTATATGGATGCATGAAATTAGGATAATAAGGCCAATTAACTTTAGAATAATAAAGACCTTTTGGAGGCACAATAAAACGAGCCAAGCACATGAAATAAAAGACTCTTTAAGAACAATGTTTAGATAAAAGAAGATTTTTACCTAGTGGTGGGGACACCAATTTGAAAGAGACAAGAGGATTTACTTAGATACTACCCTAGCTCGCGAGATGAGGACATCTCGAATCTTTTAAGTGGGGGAGATTGTAAGGTCCCTCCCAAGCCATGTATGTATGTGTCTCTTTTAATATAGATTTCAATAAGAAAAGAGAGTGTAATTAGAAAGAGTGAGACAATAAGGCTAGAAACATTAGAAAAGTGTTAGAATAAAAATATTAGCTCCAAAAAATTCTAAAAGAAATAAGAACATAAGAATAATTTTATTAAGAGATAAGTATCCCCAAAAATAGAATTTTGATTTTAGGTGATAAGAGGTCACATTTAGAGTACTTTTACACATTTAGAGTCCATGCATACTAAAAATGTGGAAAAACAACGCGTTTCTAAAGATGGCGCGTTTGTGGCTATATACGGAATTTTTGCCTATTCTGCCCGCGTTGGCTTGTAGACTAGATATGTTCTCGTTCTTTTGACTGGTTATATGACTATATTCTGAGTTTTTATCAGAGAGTTATGGCCGAACCAATTTGCCTTTTCTGTCAGGGTCTCTACACAGAGAAAACTGTGAGAAGACAGCAAGTAGTCTCAGGGTAATCCTAGAGCTTGAGATGTATATATCCCTTTATTCTTATCTAATATCTTAGAAAAGGAGCTTAGATTGCTATAGTCTTTCAAAGGAAGAGACCAAAACTCCATAGCTTTTCTTGTAGAGAAAGAATAGTAGACCGTAGTCCTGTAAGAGAAGGCTATTTTACCATAGACCTTAGAAAGAGAGAAGAGTCACAGTATGAGTAAGAGAAGATAAAGCTTGGAGATTATTGGATGATTTCAATCAAAAGACAAGGTATTAGAAGACTCTATTCTCATATGTCAAGTTCTAAAGCTCTTGTTAATCGAGCAAAGACAACGATAAACGATAAATTTCTATAAGGTATATACATATTTTGTTTTTCAATTAATTATCATTCTTAGGGGTTAAGGTATGGCCCCGGCTTCTCTATTGGATTGTTACAGTGATCTATTTGATTGATTTACCATTTAAAGTTTGTATTCTTTTAAACAACAGCATATGCCTTAATAAAGAATCTCTTATCGCAATCTCAAGTTGAAATGCTAAAATCTGTGTGAGAAAAGGATTGTTTTCTTAAGAAGGTAACATGGATTCTAGTCCTATGGTTTAGTGAGTAAATGGATTGTTATCTTGGTTGAATTAAGGTATAGGTACAACTCTCCCTGCCTTGACACTACCCCATTCTTGTGCTTGTATAGCGGGACGGCGGAGATGTTAGTAAGACTCGGAGTTGGCCCATGGTATCGCTCATACCATTGGGAGAATGAGGTTCGCCGATTGAGGCGAGTGATTGTGATGCTGCCTAGTTCTGAGGGCCTAGGCTAGTGCGATGAATTAGCCCACCCTAGTGCGTAGACATCCCTCTGAGGGGCGGGAGGATCGAGCGATGGAGCCTGAGAGGGCGACAGGCCGGCTTGAGTCCTCGCCAGCGGCCGACGATGAGGTGTATGGTCCCGTAGGGTTTTGCCCAGCATGTAGAGGTTGGAAGGCCGAATTCTAGATCATCGGCAGTATAAAGGAAAAGAATAAGAGAGCCGGTTTGGCTTGTATGAAATTGATTCATGTTTAAACTTTGTTTTTATAAATCTTGTCTTTGGTATGATTGTATTGTAGAAAAAGGCTGTTTTAACAAACCTTGTGAAAAGGGCCTTAATTAAAGAACATGTTTATTTATGTCAAACAGTGTGGTAGAAAACAAATTGACGCGTGAGTAGGGTGGAAAGTGGGAGGATGGAATGCCCCGATGGCACCATCCTATGGACGGGTGGACCCGATTAGTCGGGTAGCTTTCCAACAGATTAAGTGAAAGCCCTACGCTAGATAAATAGGTTCTCGGGCAACTCTATTCTAGAAGACTAGGCCAGCGGTGCCTTGCATGGATGAGGAAAAAAGCGTTGCCTCTAGAAATCAAGTCTTGTAGTTGCCCAATTTATGTGATCAATTACCCTATGGGTGATTTGATTTTAGTAGACCACGCTTCCCTTGCGGGATAGAACTAGGTCTTACCTATGAATCGTATCCTTGAATCTCTATATGGTCAAGGTGTCGATGAGTAGGAAATTTTCTCTAAGATAAGACTTAGCGGACTATCTTAAGTGTTTCCCCCATTTGTGGAAGGGGGGAACCTTACATCATCCACATCCACATCACATTCACTTTCACATCTCTTTTCAGCATGTCACATCTCATCCACATCCACATCACTTTCACATCCACATCCCTTTACATTACATTCTTTCACATACACATCCACATCCATTTACATCACATTCTTTCAGATACACATCCACATCCATTTACATCACATTCTTTCACATCCACATCCATTTACATCATATTCTTTCACATACACATGCATATCCATTTACATCACATTCTTTCACATACACATCCACATCCATTCACATCACATTCTTTCACATACACATCCACATCCATTTACATATATACGTACATACATACATTCATACATGCATGCATGCATACATACCTCTCTCTCTCTCTCTCTCTCTACATCATACATGCATGTGTGGTGGCTTGGTGATGGCCTCTATAACACCACGAGAAGACACACAAAAGAAAATGTGTGAGGATCAAAACTTGGAGACTCTAGGATCCCAGATCTAATGATAGCCTATCAATTCAATCTCAATCCCCTAACCTCTGGTGGCTGACACAAATGGGCACCTCTACACCTTTTTGTTTGACCTAACCACTACCTCCAAACATCCTCCAGCATTAGACCTTACCTTCAAGACTTCAAATCTTTTACCTAACAGCCTCAGCCGACCATAGCTATGAACCTAAATCTCTCTCAGCCCAGATAGATCAAATATTGACTGCTAGCCGAAACAGACACAAGCTGATGACCCTATACCAAAAAAGTCTACCAACATCAGAACACCTCAAAGGGTTGCTTCAAAACTCCATAGCACCCATTAGCAACTTATATAGCTGACCAAAATTCATTTCCACTTACACAGAATTGATAGAAAACTGTCTCAAAATCCTCCTTCAAGTTTCTAGTCCAAAATGAGTCTTTCTAGATCCTCTGTGATCCTCCCTTTTCAACAAACCTAGTAGTCACTATCCTAGAGCCTTACACATCCCTTGGCTGACCCTCTTCTACTCTCCTGCTTTGACACAAAAATTGATAGAAATCTACCTCAGATGACTATCGCAGATATGAACAAATTCTGATAGAAGGAGTTTGTAGACAGAATCACGTCCACCTATCCTCCAGAGTGTTCTCTAGTGGGAAACCTAACTTTCTACAGACACTTGATGCCCATCTACTTAAAACCTATCGGCTCCCTTTTGTTGACATCATGTTGACTCTATTATGCCCTATAAACTTGTACACTGGTTTGGATGCCTGACATACAATTTAATCCCAATATTTGTCCTCCTAGTTTTTTATTACCCTCACTGATCAGCTAGTATCAATGGATTATCCACATAGCCATGTTAGATATCCCCATATGATTTGCTGACCTCCAGTTAAAACTGATCCAACTGGTCTTTACTGTTACAATTTTTGCTTTCGAAGGCAGAACCACTCGACTCCGAATCCTTGTTTGGATCACTAACTCTCACTTTTATGTCCGTTGTATCCTCTTAGCCCTTAGGCTTCCCTAATCTCATGAAGTTATGGCTCCAAAGACACTTTGCTACTATCAACAAGATGTCTGTTATATCCTCCTAGCCCTTAGGCTTCCCTAATCTCATGAAGTTATGGCTCCAAAGACACTTTTCTGTCAACAACTGACTTTGATGGTCTGATCTGACATCAAATTGCTGATTGCTGAATGGGCTAACTCAACTAGGATAGATTCTCTTAACTCTGAGTCCTCTAAGATTTCTAAACACCTCTAAACACTAAAAAAACCAAATTGTGACCCTTTAGACATCCAACTAATCACTACATATAGACACAACTGCTCTAGAATGAGAAATTTTCTCACAACTCTATCTGTCCTCTGCTAGACTTTAAATGATTAGACTAAATCCAGAATAGCTTTCCTTGTGTTCAAAATTATCAAAATGACCCTTTTACCTCATCTGATGATCCCCTAGACACATGGCTGTCTGTAAGCTGACACTCTTTTGTCCCATTCTCACATCATACTCTTAATAGGAGTAGACAGTTTCAAATATAAAGTAGCTCAAACCTCCTAAATCATCAAACACTTCTCCTCAGTGTTCTATCTCATCTAAATCAAACAGAACAACTCAAACCAAGATCCAAAACACAATTTCTCATAGACCAAGACATAGATACAAACTCCAAACTCATTTTTTTCTCCTCAAAGCAAAGAAATACTATCTCAACAATTGTGAGACAATGGGTTCAAAACTGTCAAACAAACACACAAAAAACTTACAACTTCTCTACCTATAAACTCAAGCCTCTATTCTAGGTATAGTGAACTCGCTCTATCAGATTGCACGCTTTCCCTTCACAAACCCAATTTAGCACCAAGTTGACTTATGACAACACCAATTGAACATGTTTCTAGATAAAACCACGCCTCTAGCAGATAAGCCTCATAGAAATCACTGGGTACAACACTCCTGAATGATTCTCTGGATCTTAGCACCTTCTATGCTCTGATTTTTCTAAATACACCTTGATTGCACTAAACATCTCTTCTGCTCCCTTTGAAAACTAGATGAACTCTTGTTTGCAGATAGATTACTTCACAGTAGATACTTCTCCTACTACACTCACTACACTTGTCGTAACTCTGACTCTCCTCTTCTTGTTTGTCTCCTTGATTGTCCCAAAAAACCCCCTTTTTTGCGTTGGTGCCTCACCATCTTCAGGAACCTTTGCGTTGCCTCTCCCCTTGGACCATACACCTTCTATTTTGGTTTTTCAACACTTGCTCTTATCCTCCCCGCCACTACCACGCTATCCTTGCCACCTTGGAACCTTTACACATCAACATATCTTTATTATTTATTGGCACCCTCCATATTTGTTTTGAGCCTTGGGAACCTCTCACAACGTCTTGACAAGTCCTTGTGATCTTGTCACAGCCATCACCTCTGGTGGATTTTCTTGTTCTTTACCTGCCCCATGGTCCACATTTACCATGTTTATAGCTTCATCAGCTCCTGCTGGGTTTGCCTCCCTTTGCGGCCTTGCCTCTTGTAGTTCCTGTTGATGGCGCTAAACTATGTCCTTGACCATTATAGTAGAAACAAGCTCCCCTTGGTCCAAATCTACCACCTCCTCTTCCATATGTTTTGTTAATTTGAGGTCGTATGGTGACCTAGTTGACGCGATTGGGGATTGCTGATGCTGTTGCCTTTCCACCCTTAGATTCTTGTTATGAGTATTGTAGAAACACATTTTTGCAGTGTGATTGTTCCTCCCATAGATAGTGCATATATGCTGAGTGTTCTTTAACTGGAACTACTCTTTCATGTGACCTTGATTGTTGCACCTTGTGCACCAGACGCCTGGTCTGAGTTCAGATCCTGCATGTCCTTTGGCAATTGCCTAGGGTGACCTTTACTTCTTCCTGAACATTTATTGCCTACTTTCTACCTTTCTTTTTCTGGGGCTTTCACTCTTCAGCATTCGACTCCTAACTAGACTCTGATTCCTAAGGTGCCTTCTTTCTCCAAAATCTGATTTGGAAGTTTCTTCCTCCTCCTTCTTAATTTTGTCCTTCTTCTTATTCTTGGGGCCCTTTGCTTGTTTGCTTTAAGATCCCCTCAGCTCTAGTAGCTCTTGCCACCACTTGTTTCAAAGGTGAGGGCATCCAAGTCATATGAGGGCATCTAAGTCATATGAGGCCATTGCTATATGGAGATTTTCCCTCAGTCCACTCACAAATCATTGTCTTAGTGTGGCTGGAGCAGGTCCACCGTTGGGCTCATTTAGGTGCATTAGTAGTGCTCAAAATTTAGCTGCATAGTCATATGTTGCCCTCTTTCTCCGAGTTAGCCTCTATAACTTTTCCAACACTTTTGTTATGGTCTTCTCTTTCCTGAATCTTTTTAGAAAGGTCTTCTTCAATTCTTCAAATGTCTGGAAGTGCCCCAAACCATATTGTGCATACCAGTTGTTGGTGGCCTTTCCACCCAACGTTGTCACAAAATACTTTGTCTTTTGTAGCACAATGAAGATCTGGTGCCAGGAATGTGGTTTCAAAGGCAAAGACGTGGCCATCTGGATTCTCCTCGCTCTTGGCCCTTGAACTTCAGGTCCTTGAGAGACATCCTTCCCACAGTTGCCAATTCTCCTCGCTCTTGGCCCTTGAACTTCAGGTCCTTGAGAGACATCCTTCCCACAGTTGCCAATTCTTCTTCTTCTTGAGCTTCTTGCCTCCTATTTTGTGGCTCTTGGTGATCTCCTTCTTGATTTCTCAATGGTTCCCAAATTTATCTTTTCAACTGGTGTGGAATCCCTTCTATTAGTCTTCTTGGATGACATAGTTGTCCTTCGTGTTCTGTAGCTTCAGCTTGTCTATGGGGGGTGGTGCCACATTGCTCTATTTGAGCTACCTTCATTCCCCATGCATACTCCATTGTACTCTTATGACTCTCTCTCTCTCTCTCTCTTGAACATTCCTAACACTAGTGTGTACGCACTTCCTCTCCAGATCTATTTCAATAAGCTTCCCTCTACTAACTATGCAGGACTGCTAACCTCTATCTTTCTATCCCCCCTACCTTGCATTATAGTTCCTCAGTAGGATCGCCATAAGTGTTGGTGTCTAGTAAAGACCTGGCACTTATGTGGTTCTAGACCACCTAGTCGGCTCCAGAGGAGTAGTGATGCAGTTGTGCCCAATGCGGTAAGCCAACGCTAGGATGTTGAGCCACCTGTCTACCTAAGCACGAGAGATTGATTCTGAATGCAAATCGGGTTAGCTCCTAGGGCTATCCAGATTCCAGACAACATTCCACGTCCAGACAAGAACAAAATTAACACAAGATTAAACACTAAATAGACACAGAGATGAATAGAGAGAAAGCAATAGTAAGACAAAGACCAATCCATTCTTGAGTATTACAGTACAATGCCTTAGTAAGAACTTTGCTCATGAACTGCTCACTCAACTCTCCTATGCCCCTATTCGGTACTCGATAGTGTTCCTCTCCTTCGGGCCTAAGTAGACCCAACATGAGTCTCTCTATCCAGACAATAATGCACTCACTCCTACAATCTCAATTAGGTATACTAGGTCCACTCTCACTTCTTTATTGCCTTATCTGACTAATTCTCCTTTTTCCATTACATGTTCATCAAGAAGTTGTTACAATCTTGTTACAAAACAAGAAGGCTCAGTTTGTTACACAACGGTTAGTCCAGCAACAATTTGGGCGGTGGCCAAGTTGGCTAATAGGCCGCTAACACCTACTGTACTGGTAAGTACATATGTTGGAAACCCTATAGTACATGGAAGTACACCTATTAGAAACCATACAATACCTACAAGAAATCCTATTATACCTATAGTATCAGGTTGAAAGCTCTTATGATGTACCTGTAGTACCTGTTGAAACCCTACTGTACCTATAAGTACACCTATTGGAAACCCTATTGTATGTGCTATATCTATATATTGTACCTACTATAGCCACTTATTGTACTTGCTGTATGTGACTATGTACTTGTTGTACTTGCTGAAACCCTAACTGTACCTAAGTATAAAAAAGAATGTGGGGGAGAGGGAGAGCTTCAAACCCTAGTAAGCAAACACACACACACAAGAGAGAGCAAGCCACAAGAGAGAGCAAATGAGAGCAAGCCACAAGAGAGAGATGGATAGTTGAACTTTCTTCTATCTTCTTCTTCTCTACTCAACCAACATAACATAAAGATAAGAGTACACACTATATGGGTTAGTACTTAACTGCTACAACATACAAGGGTCGGTCCATAATGTGAACCCGACTAAATGAGTTGGCGTTACAACTATGCCAATCTCTAGTAATCCAAAATGGATGTCACACAGCCTGTCATCCCACTGGTCGCATATCACCCATAATCCCACCAACCATGCCAGTGGTGTAGATGTGGAAGCTATCACCCAGGCGGGTCATCAATGTCCGCCCATTAGCACTAGTTGAGATCGATATCTCAACACTCCCCCTCGAGCTCAATGCCACACACTGCACTCCAAGTAAGCTCCTAAACCTGTGGAGCTTCTTTGTGCCCAATGCCTTCATGAAGATGTCAGCTACCTGATCCTCTATGCTGACATATACTAGATCTACATCTTTTACTAAAACCTTCTCCCTCCTCACAAAGTGATAATGCACCTCAATGTGCTTCATTCTAGCGTGATATACTAGCTTACTGGGGCCAACTGTATGCTACTCATGTTGTCACAAGCTTCTAAAACCAAGCTACCTCACAAGCTGCCATAGAAGCACCCCTGTACTATGCCTCTGTACTCGACAAGGCGGTTGTTGGGCTGCTTCTTACTACTCCAACTCACAACATCACTCCCAAATGATAACGTAAAACCATTGGTAGATCTCTTGTCTGCAATACTACCAGCCAATCAGTATCTGTGTACCCATGCAACTGTATCTCTATACCAGCCTCATAGAAAAGTCCATAATCAATTGTGGACTTTATGTACCTGAGGATCTATCTAGCCGCATCCAAGTGTGGCTTCCTAGGGGCCTGCATAAACTAACTCACAAGTCCAACAGCATAGCTCAAGTCTGGCCTTGTAATGGTCATGTAGATCAAACTACCCATTGTATGTAGTGGGATCCTCCAAAAGCTCACCTGTATTTGTAGAAAGCTTTGTGTTCTGCTCCAATGGCATTGAAATAGGCTTACAGCTTGTTATACCATACTTGGACAACATGTCCAAGCTATAATGTCTCTGTAATAGAAAAATGCCATGAGGTGATCTCACCACCTCTATGCCCAAGAAATACGAGAGCTCACCCAAGAAATACGAGAGCTCACCCAAATCCTTCATCTCAAACTTCGGCTTCAAAATCATCCTGACATCATGTATGCCTGTATCACTATCACCAGTTGTGAGATAATCAAGTCATCCACATAGATGACTAATAGCATGATTCCTCTATCTATCTTTTTCACATATAATAAAAAATCTGCATTGATATCTGAAATCCAATGGTAACAAGATACTCCCTGATCTTGTTTGACCATGCTCTGGGTGCCTGCTTCAAGCCATACAACGCTTTGCGTAGCCTACACAAAAAATCTAGATGTGCATCACTCTCATAACCTGGTGGCTACATCATGTACACTTCTTGCAAATCACCATGCAAGAAAGCATTCTTTACATCCATTTGATGTAAAGACCAACCCTTCATTGCAGCCATAGCAAATGATAGCTCTCCCGGTTGCCATTCTTGCAACCGGGCTGAATGTCTTCTCATAGTCTATGCCATAAGTTTGCACATAGCCCTTGGTACCAACCAATCTTGCCTTGTACCTGCTCACTGAACCATCAGCATCGGGCTTGACTTTATACACCCAGTTACATCCAATTGCCTTCTTTTCCTTAGGCAAAGGCACTAATTTCCATGTTTCGCATCCAATGCTACCATCTCATCTTTAAAATGCGATTACATGAATGCTAGTTCAAAAAAAACTATGGGTTTGCACTGTGATTGTCTTACCTTGATAGACTGGCTGTACTTGATTCATTATCCATATGGAAGACCAAAAAAGCTCAAAAACTTGGTTATTTTTTAGGTAAAAAATAGTTATATAATGTTAAAACTTGATAGAAGGTTCTTCAAAATGCAACTGCATCATGAATGATAGTTCATAAGAAACTATGGGGTTTGTATTATGATTGCCTTACCTTAATAGATTGTCTGTACTTGATTGGGTCACCCATATGAAAGACCAACAAAGCACAAAAAACTCGGAGGATTGGTTGCCCAAACCTACTTGTGGGAGTCTGCTCTTATATATCAAGAGACCCTCCTACTTCCTGGAATACCCTCAATCAAGAGAAAGAGTAAGTTGCTAGGTCTCTTAATATATAAAACATGCTAAGTAGTTATGGGCAATGCTAACCAATCCTCTGAGTTTTAATGATACATTGCAAAAGGCAAGTGGGAGGAGCCAAATGCTCCAAACAGGCGGTACATTGCATCATTAAACTCATGGGTATCCTAAAAAGGCATGCTAGGAACACGTGGCTCGAGCCGTTAAAGGGAACCCATGGTTGGAGTAATAAAAAAAGGTAATCTATAAATATAGCAAGCCATGCAAGTAGTCACGCTTGGTGAAAGATTTGCGAGAGTCTAAAAACAAGAGAAAAGCAAAGGATGCAGAGAATCAAAAAGGCAAAGATGAGGAGCGAGAAGTCGACGAGAAGAGAGAGGTTGAAGTAGGCAGAGGGAGAACCAATAGAGGAAGCCAAGGTTTACACTCTAGACTTTTGCAAATCGAAGGATGCAGAGAATCAAAAGGGCAAAGATGAGGAGCCAGAGATAGACAAGAAGAGAGAGGGTGAGGTGGGGAACGCAGAGAGAGAACCAACAGAGGAAGCCAACGCTGACACTTAAGCTCTATCTTTTGTTGCATCATATTACTTGCATCGGGTCCCCACGCTCCACCACCCTGTCAGTTTTCTACTAGCCTGACACCACTCTCCATACTGATCTTGCAAGTGCATCATCAAATTAAATCAAGTTTCATGCAGGTAAGCTTGGGGTGCATTTATTAATTTCTCAGTGATTACATTTTGCAAAGGTGTTGTAAGGTTGTGTGAACAATTGGGGATATTTTTTGATTTTTTAAGATAAAAAAGGCAATATTTTATATTTATTTTTGGCCAAGAATCTCGAAAGATTTTGCTTGATTTGGTGTTGTTTGACATTTGGCTTTTCTCCATTCCTCCAAAAAAATAGAAACTTTGCTTTTCATTAGCATGCTTCCTCCTTAGTGCTTTCGAGCAGGCGAGTGGAGGGGACACGAGTGCGCGGATGAAGGGAAGCGAGTCGAGCAAGCGATGGGAGGGGAGGGCTGGGAAGCCAAGCACATGGCTGAGGAAAGGAGGTTGGGCACATGGGTGAGGGTAAGGGGGGCAATCAAAGCTAGCGGTTGAGGGGAGCGAAGTCGAAGGGGCCGAGGAGGCAAGCAGGGTAGGAAGTTTGAGCAGGCAAGGTTGAGGTGAGCCTAGGGGAAGCAGGGTGAGCAAGGGTGCATTGGTAGCAAATGGGAGCATCCTGGCGAGGGGCGGGTGAGAAGGCATGTGAGGCAGGCTAGGGGCGGGTGAGGAGGCATGCGAGGCAACTTCCCAGTTGGCGAACTACCAAGAAGGCCCCGGTGACGTATGGCAGGGTGGTGGCAGAGAGAATTGAATTTTCAACCTTATTAATAAGGTTCATATTAACAAGGCCGACAAAGTCGGCCTTGTTAATATGCTACCAGAATAAAAAGTTTCATGCAGGTAAGGATGTGAGCTATGAAGGCCAACAAAAATGGTCATGCCTAGTCAATTGATTAATTGACTACCTTTCCAGTAGCAAAGACAGTAAAAAATAGTAGATAGGTATATGACCACATCAAATCATGCTAAAGCAGTGGGTGGGGGATGCTCCTAGATCATTCACATGGCACATGCTCAAATGCATCACCTTCCTTGATTTTTTTGGCGTGCACATGTTCAAGTCCATCATCTTTTGAGAGCTGAAATTTGAAGGCCTACCTTAACCTTCAATTTGAAGGTCATACACTAGCTTGACCTTAAGAGTTAACTATATATGTATGTTTATGTGTAAAATTTACAAAATAGTGGCTTTCTTTTGCAACCCTATTTTCTAAGAGGCCCTCTACAAGGTTTGTAGGGTGTGAGGCAGCTCAGGAACACAAGAAGGCCGCTATAGCTCGCCGACTCACCACCTTCGGAACACTCACACAAGCACAAGGGACACCACCAGCACGATGTTGGAAACAGAAATCACTCTCTCACTCTTCACATGGGAATGGCCAGGTCATCAAGGCCGAAGCTTGGCGGCTCCAGAGCAACTCCAAGTCGACGAAGCGACTGCCTTCCTCCCCGCTGGCTCTCCTCTGGTCGCAGAATCACAAGCTACGCATAGCACCAGAGCTGCCTTCCTCTCTGCTCTCTGCAAGACGATCCTTGTATCTGTAACTGCGCATCACCCACTTGCACCTGCATGCTCACCCGCATTCCTGTACCCGAGGTGGCCACACCCACCCCCAACTCTCCAGCCCGTTTGTTTCACACAGGCGGTCACACACAGTTCTCTGGTCGCTGCACAATTACTGTAAAGGCGTCTTTCGCGAACAAGGCCACTGCTTCGCTACTCTTTACGCTCGCAGACTCACCAGCCTTCATGACCAAGGCGGCTCGCTAATGGCCCACACCAACCCGACTGTCTTCGCATGCCTTCCCTCTCTCTCCCGCTCAATCACCAGGGGCACGCCAACACCCCTACCAGGCGGCTACACTTTTTCTCTTACGCCTGGCGTCTTCACCAACCTTCCTGAAGGCGGCATGCTGGCAGCTCAATAAACGGCCAAGTGGACTATCTCATTACTACCACGTTAATATATTTTTTTTAAATTTTTTTCTACCGTCTGGAAAATGGCCACCATCAATATTTAATTGCCCATGTCTCCACATGCTTCTCAATTGCAACCTCAAGTGCCCATTGATACTTGGGACGCCCACACATTCAGAGCTGCCAAACAGCTAACATCATCCCCAGCATCATCATACCAAACCTGACAATTTCCCAGTCGGTGGCTTGCTTTATGTAATAACCCGCACACCATATTGTTGCCATAAAACTCCCAGATTCCAGCATCTGCTCTAAAAAAAAACACATGCATCAACCAGCTCACAACAAAACCACTCAGCCTGTACATTTGCCAGGGCATTCAGGGCAAAGTTTTATTGCACACCATGCATCCCATATGTACACAGTCTCAAAACAGCTTTACAGAAAAATGCCTGACATACTTTGCCCAACCCCCAGCCTGCTGAATCATTCATGATCAGCAGTATCCATATCCAAAAACTGCCCTTCATCTGAAATCACATCTTCAGACACTGCATCCTGCACAATCACCATCAAACGTGCATAATACTTCTTCAGTCTGTATCCATTTACCCTGGAAGCATGTAAAGTTCCATCTAAATTTGCCAATTGATAGGTGCCATTTGCAAATCCCTGCATCACCAAGAAGGGTCCTTCCCACTTAATTTGAAACTTCTTATAAAAGGCATTATCCAGCCTGCTATTATAACGTAATACCAAATCATCCTTCATAATTCCCTTGCTTTTTATTTTCTTGTTGAACTTTTCCAACGTCCTTGCCTGCATATCTTCATAATGCTTCAAAGCATTATCCCTGTTCAGCTGTGCTTCTTGTAAATATAATAGTCGCTCTTTAAGGGAATCTTTAGGCTCTTCCAAAAGCTTTTCCAATATTTTCACAGCTGGAATCTTCACCTCAATAGGCAATAAGGCTTCCTTCCCATAAACAAGATAAAATGGAGTGAAACTCGTACCAGTCTTAATTGCTGTTCTGTATGCCCACAAGGCAGCAGGCAACTCCAGATCCCAATTCTTGCCTTGTTGCTCTGTGACCTTAGATAAAATCTTGATCAATTCACCATTGAAACGCTCATTTAGGCCATTACACTGTGGATAGTAAGGTGTGGTAAAACTGCGACTGATCTTCATCTTTGTACACAAATAATCCATAAGCTCTGCTCTGAAACCTGGACCCTGATCAGAAAGCAATTCCAATGGCACACCAAACTTACAGCAGATATCTTGATATACAAACTTTGCCACCTCCTTAGCAGTAATTTGTTTCACTGCCTTTGCTTCCGCCCATCTAGAAAGGTAATCAACTGCAGTCAAGATGTAGCACTTCCCTCGGCTAGTAATAGGCAATGGTCCCACAGCATCAATTCCCCATTTTTCAAAAACATCATAAGCAAGAATTGTCTTCCTCATTTCAGACTTTAATATCCGTTTACTGTGAGCTTGGCATTGTTTGCATGACCTGCACCAATGATTAACATCCTTATGTACACTTGGCCATACATAACCCTCCTGCAATACCTTATGCAAGGTAATCTTTGAGGCAAAATGTCCACCGCATGCTCCTTCATGGTTTTCTTTAAGAATTTTATAGATTTCTTCCTTCCAAGGTATCTGTTGCATTACCAAATCAATTCCTTTCAAATACAAAGCATCACCAACCATCACATACGTTGCAGCTTTCCTGATGAAACCATATTTTTTTTATTTGTCAATACCATTAGGAATCATCCCTTTTAACAAAAACTCCTCAATATCCTGTAAATTCTCCCTGCCACAATAAAATGATGCATGAGCTTTAAGAATAAAAACTTCACCAATCATTCCTTGGGCTGCTTCATGAGCCTCCTCATTATGGCCTCGATCCACATGCTTGAGACTCCAAGCTTCAAATTCCTTCAGCAAACCTTTAATCTTGAAACACATCTCTTTGAGTAACATATTCTTTGACTTCCAAACTCCCAATACCTGTTTTACCACAAGCAAAGCATCTCCTCGAATGCGAATACCTGTTTTACCACAAGCAAAGCATCTCCTCGGCGAATGCGAATCCTGTGTACACCATGCTTCAAGCATATTTGCAATCCAACTTCCAAAGTCAGATACTCCACTTCATTGTTGCTATGTGCATCCACCTTAACACCCTTCTTAAAAACAAGGCAACCTTGTGGATCATAAAGCACCAAACCTCCTGAGGCTGCATCATGGCTTTTCCTGTAAGAACCATCAAAATATAATAAGTGTGCATAATTCACTAACTCAGCCGCATCCTCAACCGGCTTTTTAATGGTCTCCTCCTTTATAAGAAGAGGACTCTCCTTATACGTCAGTAGATCAGCTAAGGTAGCCCTGGTACTCTCCTCCACCAAAAATGAGAAAGTAAACTCCTGCAACTCAATCACCCACTTCATCATAGTCTTAGATAAATTTGTGCCATTTATCAACTGAGGCAAAAAAGTGTAGCTTGTCAAAAACACATAGGGGTGAGGCAACAAGTAATGGCGGAACTGCCTACATGCATATAGTACACTAACCATAACAAGTTCCACCTCTGATAACAACCTTTCTCTCGCAAGTTTTACTCTGCTAGCACAGTAGACTGGTTGCATATAATGTGATTCTTTCCCCTTCTGTAACAACATAGCTCCAATTGCATCTTCACCCACTGAAGGATTGACATAAAATACCTGTTCCCAGTTAGGTGCCTGCATTGTAGGAATAGCCCCCAGTACCTCTTTCACTTTTTGGAAAACTACCTCACATTCCTCCGTCCAATGTAAAGGATCATGCTTTGCTGCTTGTTGCAAAGGATATAACAACCGTGAAGATAGAGAGATGAATCGAGCCATATACTTCACCTTTTGCACAAAAGTAGCCAGTTGCCTTGTATTCTTTGGTGTAGGAAGAAGAAGAAGAGACTTGACTTTATCAGGATTCGGATCAATACCATTCTCTGAAATAACATGGCCCAAGAGCTTCACCCTCGGTTGAGCTAAAAAACACTTTTTTGGATTTAATTGACCACCACACTCATCATAACGCTGAAAAACTGTAGCTAGCTTATCACAATGCTCTTGCCTGGAGCTGTATATACAAAAATCATCAATAAAATCCTTCACAAATTTGTTCAAAAAAGGAGATAATACCCAATTTGCCCTTCTCTGATAGTAGGCTGGCCCATTCATCAATCCAAAAGGAAGAACTTTGTAGCAGAAACATCCCCACGGTGTAATGAAAGTCGTCTTGCGCTGATCTTCTTCTGCAATCTTTAACTAGAAATAACCTGAATACCCATCACAAACACTATACCTTTCATATCCAGCTATAGTATCCAAGATCTCATCCAAAAAAGGTAGGGGGTAAGAATCCTTCTTTGTAGCAGCATTCAAAGGCTTGAAATCCACACATATACGCCACCTGCCATCTTTCTTTGGACTCACCACTGAGGACTTACCCACTCAGCTGTGTCCACTGGTGTAATGAAATCTGCACTCAACAGCTTATCAACTTCCTCTCTCAGGGCCTGCATTTGTTCTCGTCCCATCTTGCGAAGCTTCTGCCTAACTGTTTTTACACCTTCTTTCAATTCAATCCTCAAGTCTGGCCCTTTAAATCCTCGAATCTCCCTATAAGAGGTGATGAACAATTCTGGAAAATGAGACAGCATATTAACATATCTAACCTTTTCTCCACTCGAGAGATCCGAACTCAGCATTCCTTCAATCAGCTCCTGCTTCTTCTTCACTTCTATCTTTGGCTGTAGTAATTCCTCGATCACTTCACATGACCCCATGGTATCTTCTCCCTCAGCACCCACTTTTTGCACTTCTTTATCTTCATTACCTTGTTGCTCTGATATTAGGAAAGCCACATCTACCTCTTCTCCACTAGAAGCAGTGGTCGATGAATCCATCTCTGATTCAGAAGTACTGGTGGTAGTTTCCTCTTCACTCGAATCTTGTGGCCTCTCCCACACATCATTCAAAGATCTCCTACTATGCATCTCAAAAGATTTTTTATTACCCTACTTATTATGCAAAGAAATGGTCCCATACCTCCAGTCCTGTACTGCACCCACCACTCGCAACCAGGGTCGTCCAAGAATAATTGGAAAAGCACCAAGACCCGCAGGCATCACATGAAAATCTACAGTAGCTTTGACATTAAAAGCTTCAATTTCCAATTCCTTTATCATACCAAGACATTTTACCTTTTGATGATTAGCCATTCTGATTCGAAACCCAGAAACCCCAGACACCCTCAAGCCTGACTGCTCCACACATGATTGGGTAATCACACAGATTTGAGCTCCTCCATCTATATAGGCCTGACCAAGGTTCTTATCTTTACTCCATACCTCCACAATAGGGCAAATATCTGGAAGCTCTTCTAAAGATAGTACTTTGACTGACCTCTTCTCTGACTCCTTTTCCATTGGATTCACAAGTCCCTTCCATTGCCTTCTCAATCTTGGTACCATCTCCACCAACTGCCCAAAGGTGATGTTTGCCTTCCTGTTCACCAAATCAGATTTCAAGTCATAGCTGGTTTGCCCATCCCCCAGTGGGAAGTATGACACCTGGAACCTTCTACGAGGATTCCGTTTCCTTTTAGCTTTCACATCTTCTCCTTCCTGCTGCTTCCCCTTCTTACGATTGGGTCCAGCCACCCCCTTTCCTTCTCTTTCATCCGTTGTGCGTTTGCTAAACAATCATTTAATGAAACCATAGTGTCACTGATCATAATCCTCCAAAATATCCGGTTGAATCCTAATTTCTAATCATTCCTTCATCGGTGTACCTATGGTATCATTGGCAACCAAAATGCTCACCACACCTGTCCCTCAGGGGCCTTTTCGATAGTTCCTAGCTCATAGTACCTGACAATATATTCACTTATAAAAATCAAGATGGAATCTCCGTTGAAGATCAGCAAGATGGAATCTCTGTGTTGAAGATCAGCAAGATCAACCAACAGATCTATATAAAAGAGCCATGGACTCATCCATTGCGGACCAACAAGGTCGTTCAGAAAACAACTCTTACTTCTTGTTCCAATATCTTCCTCGACGCACGTGTGGGTATCTTTGGCGACCCAGAGCCCGAGCACCGTATAGTCAGCACCCTCTAAGATCCTTCGCAGGTCACCTAGCGCTTCACTCAGAGGCCGCTTCCTTGGTCCCTCATCCCCACCGTACCGGAAGCTCACCATTTAAATTGATCATCAAGACCTCGACCGACCTTGCTACACGCGAGACGTCCTCCGTTGACTCTCCGTCAGCAGCAGCTGTTGCAACTTTATTAGTGAGGTCTCCAACGACCTCATTCTCAAGACGGTCAAAATGCTTCCCCAGCATTATTGACATAAAACAGTCATTTAAAAATAGGTCATAAATACAATTTCTATAATGAACTCTTGTCTTTCACATTGTTCCACATCTGTCCACATTACTTAATCCATATCCAATTCATATGTATTCCTATTCTCATCCAATCACATCATTTTTTATCTCATCACATCTTTCCTCATTTATCCTCATTACATCTCATCCACTCGCATTACATCTCATCCACTCGCATCTACCCATATTCACATCCCATTACACCTCATTCATTTACATCACATATCATTCATTCACATCTATCTCAATTTACATCACATCTCATCACATTCATTTCACATCTCATCTAATTCATTCTTATCCCGATTCACATCACATCACATCTCATCCATGCAAATCCCATATAATTCATTTACATCACATGACATGACATCTCATTCATTCACATCCTAATTCATATCACATTATATCTCATCCATTCACTCACATCGACATTACATCCTTTCACATACACATCCACATCCATTCTTTCACATACACATCCACATCCATTCTTCCACATACACATCCACATCTATTCTTCCACATCCACATCCACATCCATTTTCATTACATCACATCCATCTTATTTTCATCTTATCACATCCATTCACATCGTATCACATCTCATACACATCTTATCGCATCCCATTTACGTCTTATCACATTCTATTTTTATCTTATTACATCCATTCACATTTTATCGCATCCTATTTACATCTTATCACATCCATTCACATCTTATCGCATCCTATTTACATCTTATCACATTCATTTCACATGCTATTCCCATTTAGTAGCTTTTTCTAGTTTGATACTGATAATGGGACTTTTTCTAAATTTCTACCAATTGCTTGGCCTAATTAAAGGTTCCTTTTCTCGAATGACTATTTCTATATTCCTTCTCAATTCCTTAATTGAATTATATTCAATATTCCTCTTTTGAATAAAAGAATTTGTGGGATTTACAGAAATCAATTCTACCCATATTTTCACTTTTGATAAATAATCATAAATTGAATTATAATGAAAATTCCTCTTCTTTCCATTTAATTTCTTGGATCTCAAATACCATGGGAATTCCTCTTTTTTGCATTTAATTATTTGCATTCTAATGCCATGGGAATTTCTCTTTTATCATCAATATTTCTCATAATAAAATACCCATTAATTCAATATGCTAGGAATTTCTCTTTTCCTATCTAAATGATGGAATTCCAAATGTCATAGGAATTTCTCTTTTACCATTTAAATATTTCTCATAGATAAAATAAATTTATCTAAAATTCATCTTTGAATTTTAATAAAATATCCATTAATTTCAATATGCTAGGAATTTCTCTTTTTCCATCTAAATGATGGAATTCCAAATGTCATAGGAATTCCTCTTTTACCATTTAAATATTTCTCATAGATAAAATAAAATTATCTAAAATTTATCTTTGAATTTAAATCAAATATCCATTCATTTCAATATGCTAAAAGTTACACTTTCCTCATTTAAATATTTGAATTCCAATATGGTGAGAATTCCTCTTTCATCATTTAAATTTATCTATGCTAAAAGATAAATTTAACTAAAATCCTTCTTTAATTTTTAAATAAAATATACATTATTTTAGCATCCCAATTTTTCTCTTACTTCATTGGAAAACATGGATTTCCATTGTCATGGGGATTACTCTTTTAACATAAAAATGGATTACTAGAAATTCCTCTTTTTTCTAATTAACTATTTATGCATAAACATAAAAATTAAAATTTTCATGATTATAATGAGAATCATTCAATTAATCTAGGATGATTAATCCTAGAATATGATAGGAAGTCCTCTTTTCATATTATGAATGAAAATGATTTATGTGTTAATTTTTTAAAAATTTTACCATATCTTCTTTGCTATTACTGATAATTCTCAATAATTTTGAAAACATAAAGTTTAGTAATATCATATGATAGAATAACCATTAATTCCAGAAGGTGATTCCAACCTTCCACTGTCTAAGAGATATAAGGGTCAAGCCCAGGATATGGGAAGTTCTAGAATGGAAGAAATGTCCTTTTCTCGGAACTCAATCCCTTGGAATTCAACTTCTGAAGTTCCACCCTTGAACAAGGGAGTGAAATGCTATCACTGTCAAGGATTTGGACATCGCAGTATGGATTGCCCAACTCCTTTTGGAACAAGGTTTTCAGGGCGAGAAAATTAGGAATCAAGATTCCAAACTCCAGCTCCTTTCTTCCAGAGTAATCAGGTTTCTTTCTGCCAAAATCAGAGAAATCCCAAAGGTAGACCCTCTAACCAACCCGTAGTTTTGATCCAAAGTAATGCAAGACCTCCACATCAGAATAGGGAAAGTCAAAGAGAGATGTTTCCAAATTGGCTGTCCACTTCCAAGGTAGTAACGCTGGAAGTGATTAAAGAAGAAGAAGAAGAAGATGAAAGAGATCATACTCCACCTACGAGATGACGACATCTCGTGTTTCTTTAAGTGGGGTAGGATGTAAGATTCCTCCCTCCAGCTTTTGAGGTGTACAGGTGTAAGAACCTCCCCTTCTGATCTTGTAATTATTCCCCTCTTTGAAATAAAAGAAAGATTTTGTTTTACCTTGTTTTGACTTGGAGAGAGAAAATATCTAGAGAGAGATAATCCAAAATTGAGATATTTTTGGATATAAAAATCCTCCTAGTGTCTAGAATGGTTTCCCCTGAAACAGAAATTCAAAAAGAACTTTCGAATGTGCATTTGGAATTAATTGAAAATAAGTATAAAGCACCTTAGCCTAAGGGTCTAGATTTTCAAAAATTTTTGGATTATGGTCCAATTAAGTTTCCTATGGGCCAATAGAATCAATCCAAGTGTGGGGAGGAGATAAATCCAATTTATAAAAGAAAAATACCCAAAAATGAGTAAATGCCCACTTAAGATGAAGAGTTGACTGAGTACAAGGTTCATTAGTAAAAAACTATGAATATTATTAAAAAAATGAGATATTTTGGGTATAATGATTCAATTTACCTTTTGAAAGGTGATGGTGTTGGCTTGGGCACGGCAGGACCTTGACATCAAAGGCCTTGGCAAAATCCTTCACCATCTGCACTACTTCGGCCATGGAAACTGGCTTGGCATTCTTCACTAGGATATTCAAAGGTTCGTTCAGTCCCCGAATGAACCTGGCAGCTGTTCTTCATCCAGTAGTGGTGCGTATTTGAGGAGGAGAGAAAACGCTTGGTGATATACTTCAATAGTTCTGCTCCCCTGGGTTAACTCTAAGAATTCGTTCATCTTTGTTTCCAAAAAGCCGGGAGGACATAATATCTCCCTTAGGTAAATTTTGAGATCATTCCATGTCTGAGTGTTTCGATCCACACGGTTTGTCTTGCAGTGGTTTTTCCATGCTACTCTGGCTGTTTCTACTATCTTCAGCCTTGCAAGAGCCATTTTGCTCTTCTCATTGTACCCGGTGATATCGAAATACTCTTCCATTGCTTCGATCCACTTCTCCACAATCTCACCCAAGTTTTCCCCTTCACCTTTGAAAGGTCCAGGCTACGATCTATGAAGAGTTTTACGAACATCCAAGTCGAGCTCTTCCTCATCGAGTTGGGGGTTATCATTCCTACCACGATGACCTCGATCCATGATCCTGTCAATACGAAAATTCTTGTTAAGTCCTTTTATTTACAATTCAAATTCGACTTTAGATCCAACTAATTCTGGGGTTCTTTAGATTGGTCAGTTCTCCACAGAATCATGGGATAAAGATCCCTTTATCAGATAATAATTCATTCAGAACATATCATTCATATTCTTAACACAATAATGGTCCATCAGACCAAAAATTTCATTTGTCCATGGAAATTTCACTTATGCAGGTTTTTAATTTGTCATCCCTTAACTGGATCCACTAGGTCAAGTGTTAACAGTAGCAATCTGTCAGCACAATCCACTAATCTCATAGTGATTTGCTGAAGTCATTATCGTCATTCCAGTTACAAACATCATCACAGGGACTCGTCTCGTTCATCCTTATTGTGGCTTTGTTCAACTGATCGCTTTTCAACCAAAATTTAGGAATCATCCTTTTTTTCAATCAGAATCCAAATTAACTCATCAATTCTCAACCAAAATTTTAAAATCATATCAACCACATTCAAATTCATCATCTGGATAGCATTTTTATTTATAATTTCAAGGTCTTAGATTTACTCGTATATACTGCCAATAAAGAGCTGCAGTTATATCCTCGATATATACGGGTAGTCACGGTCCTTGGAATTATAAGGTAAATACCATCATGACTAGGCCTCAAGCAAGTCAGGGATTTCCATACAATTGCGGTACTTCATCTGAAGATCCACTTTCAATTTTATGAATCTTCATTCTCAATATCAATTTGTATGAATTTTATCACACAATTACAACCTTTTACTGTTACTTCACAAATTTTTGATATTTTTGGCTTTTCAATTGATCTACTTTAGTCAATTCGCTTTGATACCAGCTGAAAGATCCGTGCCCCCTCCGCGCAACGGATTCAGGGGTGCTAGTAGCGGAAGTAGCACTTCTTGCACGGGGCAGGATCCCTCACTTGGGGCCTCGCCCCACGGATATCCGAACAAGAGACTTATCCCTTGGTTCTTCAAAAATCAAACCCGAAAAAACTTCCCCCTACCAGAAAGCACCGGCAATTCCTCCAGGATATTTGTACTCTAACGTAGTCATGGTCATTACTGACCAAACTGATACGACCGAACATGAGTCACTTGGTCAGATCAAGGAAGAAACATGCACTTAGATCATAGAAACCAATGCTTTTTTCCCCATCGAGAGGCACAATCGTTGATTCTTTTCGATATATTAATTACTATCTAGGATTTACTTCATCTATCGTACTATAACAGAATTGAGTCTCATTTTACGGATCCATCAGTCCAACCCATCCAGTCCCATGGGTTAGCCAACCGCCCAACCACTGTAGTCATGGGATCCATTTTCGATAGTTCCTAGCTCATAATACCCGATAATATATTCACTTATAAAAATAAAGATGGAATCTCCGTTGAAGATCAGCAAGATCAACCAACAGAGCCATGGACTCATCGGTTGAGGACTAGCAAGGTCAATCAAGCAGATCCATATAAAAGATCAGCAAGATGAACCAACAGATCCATGTAAAAGAGCCATGGACTCATCCGTTGAGGACCAGTAAGGTCAATCAAGCAGATCCATGCCTGATTTCAGAAAAGAACTCTTACTCCTTGTTCCAATATCTTCCCCGATGCATGTGTGGGTATCTTTGGAGACCCACAGCCCGAGCACCGTATGGTCAGCACTCTCTAGGATCCTTCGCAGGTCACCTAGCGCTTCACTCATAGGCCGCTTCCTTAGTCCCTCATCCACCGTACCGGAAGCTCACCATTTAAATCGAACTGAGGCGCTCGTCAAGACCTCAGCCTTACTACGCGGCCGTTGACTCTCCGTCCTCAACTGTTGCAACTTTATCTCAGTAAGGGCTTCACGATCTCATTGTCAAGACGGTCAAAATGCTTTCCTAGCATTATTGACATAAAACAGTCATTTAAAAATAGGTCATAAATACAATTTCTGTAATGAACTCTCGTCTTTCACATTGTTCCACATCTGTCCACATTACTTAATCCATATCCAATTCATATGTATTCCTATTCTCATCCAATCACATCATTTTTCATCTCATCACATCTTCCCTCATTTATCCTCATCACATCTCATCCACTCGCATCTACCCATATTCACATCCCATCACACCTCATTCATTTACATCACATATCATTCATTCACATCTATCTCAATTTACATCACATCTCATCACATTCATTTCACATCTCATCTCATTCATTCTTATCCCGATTCACTTCACATCACATCTCATCCATCTCATTCATTTACATCTGATTCACATGACATCACATCTCATTCATTCACATCCTACTTCACATCACATTACATCTCATCCATTCACTCACATCGACATCACATCCTTTCACATACACATCCACAACCATTCTTTCACATACACATCCACATACACATACATTCTTCCACATACACATCCACATCCACATCCATTCTTCCACATACACATCCACATCCATTCTTTTACATAAACATCCACATTCATTTCCATTACATGACATCTTATTTTCATCTTATCACATCTATTCACATCCTCTCACATCTCATACACATATTATCGCATCCCATTTACATCTTATCACATTCTATTTTTATCTTATTACATCCATTCACATCTGGAAAGACCCTTATCTCCCTACGATGCAATACAAGCGAATAGAGGTAATGCCTACCTCCAATGGAATGCAAGCACTCCTTTCGCGCTAGGGACTCAACCTGGTTAGGTGCACGAAAGCTTATCCTCTAAAGGAGAGATGCCTATGGCTACCATCACATGACACTAGATTAAGCACACACACAAGCTCAACTTGCCCTCATTCCTACACACCCATTCACTCACAAATACAAGCAAGAGGAACACAATCACTATGCACACAAGCAAAGAGAAAGACCTCACTCCACTCCTATCTTCCTACAAGCATGCACACACTCAAGCATCAAGCTTTCATGAAAGCTTCAAATCAGTCCACATACACAAAAACGAAATACTAAAAGCGTGCATAAGAGTAAAATGATTAGAGAAGAGGATGAGAAAGACTCATGACATTGCTATTGATTCAATGAAGAGATTTATCTCATACAAAGATGTAGATGGGGTGAGAGAAGAGTCTTCACCTCTATGGAGAAGAGGGAGAGTAGCTCTCTCAAAGGAGCTCTTGCATGAACTTAGCCCAAAGTGTATGTGAGCTCTCAAATGAGCCACTATTTATACTAAAACTCCTAAAACTCCCAAAACTTCCCATGTGGGATTATTCTCAAGCCCACTCCCACACTCACCTACAACTTGGAACTCTCTACAAGAGCCCTAAATAAGAATGTCAAGTCTCTTGTTTTCCTGCTTCCATCTTTGTGTTGCATCCTTGCATTGATCACCATGTTGAGATATTCAAGCTCGATGTCAGTGTGAGCCAGCTATGCTATGTGCTGGCAGATTAGGTAGGAACATGTGTGAGACATAAATGACCGCGTGTCCAGCTGGTCATAGTGTGTGGACATTAGCTAGGGTTAGTAGAGTGTGGACACAACTCATTGTGTGTTGTGTGGATTATGGATTAGTGCATTATGCTTTGTGTGAGAGTGGACATGGCTTCCCTCTATGGTTAGGGTTTGCAATATACATTAGGGTTTGCTCCTGTGTGTGTGGCTCCTCCTCCTCTAACGATCTTTCAACATGGTATCAGAGCCTTGTGCTGTTTATTAGGGTTTATGAGTGAGTGAGTGAAGAGGGAGAAGAAGAAGCTGTGAAAAGAAGCTGTGAAGCTGCCATTGGAGCTGTGAAGCTTGGAGCACACCAAATCTTATCAGATCTGAGAGCTAGGCCTAACGGGTAAGGTCTTCTAAACATCCTTGAGCGGATTGCAGGTGAAACAGGCAAAAGCAAAGCATTTTAGAGCAAATCAAAGCAAGGCAAAATTCTGGTTTTTGAAGGTTTCCATTAAAGCTTGGGAACATTGATGTATGGTGGAAATATGTGTGATTCTGGCAAAGCAAACATGTATCTGACAATGAGAGATGTAATGGCAACTCTTATGCAAGCCCTACTGTGAGTTTAGAGCAATTTGGATGTATTTAATTGAGTGGAAAACTCTGGTTTTTTGAGCTCACACAAAACAGAGAAAAGAAGCCAAAAATTGATCAATTTGGAGCATGTATTTGACAAAAATCCAAGCATTGATGGGTTACACACATGCCTAGGTGTCTTGGGCACTTGTAGCACTAATCAATTAGCATCTTAAAGCTTCCCAAAGGGCCCTACAGCAGGCGGCGCAGACTGCAACAGAGAAACAGAGCACTTTTTGATCATTTTGCCCACGAGGAGTTTGATTTCTCATTGGTTACTTGACATCTTCCACAAATTTCTTAGCAATTGGATGCTTTACATCTTGGAGAAGAGGGCTATGTAATTTGTTTGGTCAATGATGCTTAATTGAGCTGGGAATGAGCTGATTAAAACAGGCTGTCCACTGGTTGCAGAGAAACAGAGCATTTTAATCGAGCAATTAATCTTTGGTGTTTTACAATTGGACAAATTCCTCTTACATGGAGTTGATGGACACTATTGCTAAGCCAATGAATGCCTGGTTGCTCAATTTGGTGAAATATTGAAGGAATTAGAGCCAAATCATTACTGGTTTTTCTGGTTTTTCTGGTTTTTCCAAAAACAGAAAAAGGGGTTTTCAAAAATTGATAATTACACATGTCAAATGGAGTTGATACTCAACATTGAGGTTCATTAGGTGTGAATGCAAGTTGCCTATACTTGATTGCACCATTACATTGCGATTTGGAGCCTTGGAAGGCGTGTCAGTTCAGGGTATCCCGCACTGCGTGAGTCAGTTCATCTCGGATAATTACAGGTTGATTTTCTACATCAAATTTGGAGTTTGTTGGCTATCTTGGAGTATCTGGAACATTAATTGGAGTGTGGTTGAGCTGAGGAAGGCTCATTTACAGATTTGAAGTGTGCGGAAGGTGTATGCATTGAGCAACATGTCGGACAATCCAGTTCAGATTGTTGGTGAAAAGCTGGATAGGAAGAACTTCCAGGCATGGAAGTACAGGATAAAGAGTTTCTTGAAAGGGAAAGGATTTTGGAATCTCATTACAGGTGCTGAGCCAGAGCCTGAGCTACCTCGGCAACCTACACAGCAGCAGCTTATTGCTCATAAGCAGTGGTCAGAGAGAGCATTCAAAGTGCTGCATTATTTGTCTATATGTATATCTGATGCTATGCTCATACACATTCAGGATGCTGAGAATCCCAAAGATGCATGGGATACTTTGGTCAAAATGTTTGATACAGATACGAGTGCTCGCAAGTCTCAATTGCGACAGCAGATACACAATGTGAAAAGGAATAAAAGGAGTATACATGATTATGTGCAAGAAATCAAGAAGTTTGCAGATGCATTGGCCACAATAAATGCCCCCATGCCTGATGATGATTTGGTGGATATTACCTTGCGTGGTCTTGGCAAGGAATACAAATCTTTTGATACATCTATCTCAGTGAGGAGTACAGGTCTACCCGACTTCGATGAGTTGGTTTCACTCTTATTGGTTGAGGAAATCAAGCTCAGTGATTCATTTTTGGATGCATCTACTAGCCATGATGATGGCAGAAATCAGGCATTTTACTCGCAGAGAGGTTTTAGAGGCAGGGGGAGATTCGCATCACGTGGACGTGGTGGTAATGGTCGTGGATGGCAGGATAGACCTCCACAACAGAATTTTCAGCCTTCATATGGTGCTCGAGGTGGTCGTGGATATGCACCACAAAGAGGCAGAGGTACCCCTCGTGGTCGAGGACGTTGGCAAGGCCAACAAAATTCAATGCAAGATGTGGAATGCCATTATTGTGGCAAATATGGTCATATGGCGAGAGATTGCTTTTGCAAACAGAATGATTTGAGAGGGGGAAGAGCACAACGTGGTGGTCATTATGGTGGAAACTATGCACAACATGGTGGCAACTATGCATCAAGTAGCAATGATGGAACTGCAAATCATTTGTTTGCCATGAAGCATGTTGTGGGTTCTATGACAACAAATGCTGAGAATGATGATACATGGTACATGGACTCAGGAGCATCAAATCATATGACATGCCATGGAGAATGGTTTGAGCACATGAAGCCCATGGATGTGAAGGGCTATGTGGAAACAGGTGATGATACTCAGCATGTCATTACACATGTTGGTAGTGTATCTTTGGTCATGCATAATGGTCAGACAAAGTCTATGTCAGATGTGCTGTATGTGCCTTCAATCACTAAAAGCTTGGCCTCAGTTGGTCAAATGGTGGAACAGGGATTACAGGTTCGCTTCAATGAGCATGGATGCTTCGTTGAAGATTTTAAACATGGATGTAGAGTGATTGCTAAAGGCAAGAAAGAAGGAAGACTGTTTAAGCTGGATGCTGGAATTCCTGAGCTAAAATCAGCCATGTTCTCAAAGAGCAGGAATGTGGTACAGGATATTGATATGTGGCACAAGAGGATTGGCCATGTAAATATACAGAGATTAAAGAACATGCAAACAAGAGGCATTGTCAATGGTTTGCCTAGGTTCAAATATGATGGACATATGCATGTTTGTGAAGCCTATCAGTTTGGGAAGCAGGCAAGATTGAGATTTCCTAGAGAAGGAAATATGAGTAACAGGCCACTTGAGATCGTGCACAGTGATGTATGGGGTCCTGCACAAAACCCATCTATCAAAGACAGTCTATACTATGTTACATTCATTGATGACTTTAGCAGGATGACATGGATATACTTTCTCAGGGAGAAGAGTGAAGTATTGGAAAAATTCATGGATTTCAAAGCTTTTGCAGAAAAGCAGTATGGCTGTTGGATTAAATGTCTGAGGATAGATGGAGGTGGTGAATACACCTCAAAAGCTTTTGAACATTTCTTGAGGAAGCATGGGATAAGAAGACAATTGACATGCAGGTATACACCTCAGTAGAATGGTGTGGCTGAGAGAAAGAATAGAGTTATATGTGAAGTGGCAAGGGCGATGCTTAATGAAAAGAGCATGCCAGATTACTATTGGGCAGAAGCATGTGCTACTGCAGTATACATATTGAACAAAACACCTATAGCAGCCATTCATGGAAGCACGCCAGAGATGCGGCTCACAGGTTACAGGCCAGACATTGGACATCTTAAAGTTTTTGGATGCATAGCCTATGTGCATGTGCCTGATGAAAGAAGAAGGAAATTGGATCCTAAGGCAGAGAAATGTATATTTGTGGGATATGCACAGGATCGAAAAGCCTACAAGTGTTATAATCCACAAACTAGACAAGTGGTCATCTCACGTGATGTGGTGTTTGATGAGCTTGCTAGTTGGTATAAAGCAAAAGATGAAGGTGTTATTGAGTCACTGGAAGCAGATGTGCCTGTGAACTTGCCATCACAAGCAAGTTCTAGTTCTACTACTATGTCTGGGCCAGCAGCAGAAGCTGAGAGTAGCAGTGTACGTCCATGGTCAGGACATTTGAGGCATGAGAGCGTAAGCACTGGGAGTAGTGCTATGGATAAAGGCAAAAAGAAAGTCGAAGGAATTGGAATCACAGGATATGAGTCATCCAGTTCTGAAAGTTTAGATGAGGAGCTTGGCATACCTGTGTTACGCACACCTGGTGCTAGACAGGACAGATATGTGCCACCACATGCTAGAGTCACAGGTGTACAGAGTGACCCGCATGCATTGCGGAGATCCCAGAGGGTCAGATATCCTGTTGACAGGTTGACATACAGAGATTTTGCTATGCACTATGCATACATGACATCTATGGTGAAGCATGTGGAACCTACATGCTATACAGAGGCTGTTGGAGAGCATGTATGGGAGAAAGCAATGGACATAGAGATGGACGCATTGGTCCATAATGATACGTGGGATTTGGTTGCCCTACCAAAGGACAAGAATGTTATTGGATGTAAATGGGTCTACAAAGTGAAGTGCAAATCTGATGGTTCTATTGAAAGACATAAAGCAAGATTGGTAGCAAAGGGTTATGCACAGACCCATGGATTGGATTATGATGAGACGTTCAGCCCAGTGGCTAAGATGGGCACAGTGAGAGCAGTCATTGCTATGGCTGCAGCTAATGGCTGGGAAATGCATCAGATGGATGTTAAGAATGCATTTCTGAATGGAGATCTGCAAGAGGAAGTATACATGGCACAGCCAGAAGGGTATGTACACCCTAGATATCCCACTCACGTATGCAGGTTGAAAAAGGCATTGTATGGTCTGAAGCAAGCACCACGTGCTTGGAGTGATAAGATGAGCAGATATCTTATCTCACTTGGTTTTCAGACTTCTACAGCAGATTCTTCACTCTATGTGAAGAAGACACAGCATGGGATTGTTTTACTAGTCATCTATGTGGATGACTTGATTATTACAGGTGATCATAGTGCAGATGTGATGCATGTCAAGAAAGCCTTGAGTGGGCAATTTGACATGAAAGATCTTGGTGAGTTGAGATACTTCCTTGGCATTGAAGTGGTGAAAGATCATGCAGGTACTTGGTTAGTACAGCGCCAATATGCCTTGGATATGTTGGCAAAGTATGGCATGACAGGGTGTAAGCCTATGAGTACACCATTGGAGCAAAATGTGAAGTTGCGGGCTGATTATGGCGAGGAATTGGATGATCCTTCCATGTACAGGAAGATGGTTGGTAGTCTCATATATATGACTATCACACGCCCGGATTTGAGTTATGCAGTGGGGCTAGTCAGCCAGTTTATGCAAAGTCCCAGGAAACCACATTTGGATGCAGTGAGACGCATCATGAGATATGTGAAAACCACAGCACATTATGGTTTATTCTATGAGAGTGGTAAAAGCTTGGACATACATGGCTACACAGATGCTGATTGGGCAGGTAGCGCATATGACAGGAGGTCTACTAGTGGATATGCTTTTACATTTGGCAGTGCTGTGGTGAGTTGGAGTAGCAAAAAGCAACCTACAGTTGCTTTATCCAGTACAGAGGCTGAGTACAGAGGAGCAGCCATTGCTACTTGTGAGGCTATATGGTTAAAGAGTCTCTTGGCAGATTTATGTGAGCCTCTTGATGGGAAAGTTGTCATACATTGTGACAACATGAGCAGTATGCAGTTGGCAAAGAATCCAGTATTTCATGCGAGGACCAAACACATAGAGGTCCATTATCACTTTGTCAGAGAAAAGGTGCTGGATGGTACAGTTGATCTTCACTATGTGAAGACTGATGAGCAGGTGGCTGATATCTTCACGAAGCCACTTAGCAGGGAGAAGTTTGAGTACTTCCGGACTATGTTGGGAGTACATGGGATGAGCTTGAGGGGGAGTGTTGAGAGTCTTGATATCCCAAGCTCATCTACATCTTCATCGGCAGTACATCATGAGCTTGAGAGGGGCTGTTGAGATATTCAAGCTCGATGTCAGTGTGAGCCAGCTATGCTATGTGCTGGCAGATTAGGTAGGAACATGTGTGAGACATAAATGACCGCGTGTCCAGCTGGTCATAGTGTGTGGACATTAGCTAGGGTTAGTAGAGTGTGGACACAACTCATTGTGTGTTGTGTGGATTATGGATTAGTGCATTATGCTTTGTGTGAGAGTGGACATGGCTTTCCTCTATGGTTAGGGTTTGCAATATACATTAGGGTTTGCTCCTGCGTGTGTGGCTCCTCCTCCTCTACCGTTCTTTCAACACACCACTCGTCACGTAACATTCTCCCCTTCCTATTTTGCGCACGTCCTCGAGCGCGTAGATGCCAAGGAAGAGTAGCATCTCCAGTGTGTACCTGCAAGCAAAACGATAGGTGGTTTGTGTGTTCTTAAAAAAAAAAAAGCAAAAGTACTGACAGACAATAACAAAACAAGCAATTTTATTGAATAAGACATGGCAATAAACGTCCAATTAGCTAGAGGAAGGAAACATTGAAGCAGTGTAGAGATTGAATAGGTTAGTTCAAGTCTTAATAATTACTACCTGCAGCCAACTAAAGTAAAGAATGTTTTATGCCAAATGTATTGTTCTTTTCCTAGAAGCAAAAGACAACAGTTAATCGAGGGACTATCAAGTAGTATACTGAGCCTATGCTAAGTCAAAGATGTCGGTTCAACACTAATAAATCTAACCTAATTATGTAGTGGCAGACTCTTGATATTGCTTAGTGTTTTGGTTTAATATTTTAAGCACAACGGCGACTATCCTGGATTAGACAAGCATTTCTCTTGGTGCCTTTCTGTCCTTTTTTTTTTGGACAGGGCTCTCTTCAAGAGTATGTTTGCGCACCCGCGGTATGGCTATTCCTTACTACACAAGACATTGGTCTGGGAAAGGTATAGACCTCCCTCGCCTACCATGAATAACAAGGCAATAGGCCACAAACATATACACTTTGCTTTTATTTTTGTCATGCCAATTTTTGTTATGGAAGGTTTATTAGATTGTCCCTAAACAATGTCCTAGTAAGGGCAATATAGCCACTGACGGTCCTATGATTAATTTAGTCTCTTTGTCCTAGGTCTGGAACTCTACCTTTAGCACAAAACACTAATTACTTTGTATTGCTAAATGGGTAAAAACAATTATGGTCAAACTTACACTATCAAGTCTAAAGCCACTAAAATGCTATCCCTACTCTAGACCAAAGGAGATGCATATTGCCATGCTTAGGAAAGTGAAATTTATAAACAATCAAGCAATAAGAAAAATACAGAAAACATTAGAGATTGGCATGAGTTCACCTGTTTCTGTTAAAGCGCTAGTTGGTGAAGAATTGTTTGCACTTGATTGTATGACTGTCAATTGTTGCGGTACTGAAGCGGAAGATGTAGTTTGGTGCTTGTATCAGTTTTATTCCGACAAAACAAACTAAAAAGAAAGAAAATTAAAAAGAAAAAAAAAAGAAACATTGGTGCTAAACACCGGATTTGGCCGAGGAGAAAAACCCAATGGGAAAAAGTGCCCTGGCTTCTAGTTCTTATTAAGAGAGTACAAGTGCTAGTCTTGCACTGGGGGTGGATGTATGTCTGCATTCTCAGGTGGGTGGACATCAATAGCTTCAGGATGTAAAGATAACCCAGAACGTAATCCTACCCATGGAGAAGATGGCAAGGGAAGAAGTGCATCTTCACTAACATATGGTATGGGCACAGTAGGAAGGCTAAAGAGGCACCTAAGGTTTTGAAACCGTTCTAAAGACTCACTCACATTGAGCCAAAACTGACATGTAGATTCATGGGGAAGAAGAACTTGCAAAATGGGAGGGGTTAGCAAATGAAGGGTGTCCTCGTGCCATGTTTGAGCTCTTTCCTCTTCCGGGAGTCTTTGTTGGTTGGGTCCACGTTGCGGCATCATAATTGCCTAGAGATTATGTCGTTGGGGTGTGACCCCCATGATCTGCTGCATCATACCAGTGCCATAGCAACGGAAATATATATGCGACACTGCCAACATATATGGGAAGCATTCCCCAATACCATACGAGCACAGTCGTGGCAGTGTGGAAACAGATGATGTTGCTGGTAGTATAACTCCACAAATTGTCTTCCACAGCACTCCTCACCCACTGGGGCATAAAACTATCGAGAGTGCATCTAAAAAGGTGCAATGTTGTAGCCCCCTTGATGGTCAGGGTGAGTGCTATCTAGGTCCAAAGATGGACTGCATGTGTCCAGCCAAGTCTCCATTTGGTTATTCTACACAACACATAAGGAAGTGTTCAGATTTTTTATTTAATGCAAGTTGAACGAAGAATGCTAGTATGTACAGGCATGACGGGAATAGAGCTAATAGATTCGATAGACGAATTGCCAAAAAGTAGCTTTTGTAGCATGATAGGTCTTTCAAGAATGAGTTTGCTTTTGGATGTAACATTATGCAAATTGTTTGTGGGGTGTTGAGGTATGGCACAGGTTCCTTTTTGTTGGACTCTTTTTGGTACCCATTTTAGAGTATGTGCAAGAGATTGAAGTTTAGTCGATGGTGGTGAGATTTTAACGATAGGCATAGGAAATGCATTGGGACAAATAGGAGAAGGTGTGAATGGAGATGTTTGAACACTTCTGAGCTTTGGCAACCATATGGCAGCTGTGTTCTTATGGAAAGAGTAGAATACCAACGACATTCCAAATAGTTGGAGTTGTAGGAAGAATGCTCTTTCCTTGATAGTCAGGGAGTCTACTTGTGTAGGAGCCTGATTGAAAGTTGTCGGCTTTGTAAGACAAACTTTGACATTGCTTGTGTTTTGAGGAATAGACTTTGAACTTGATTCGGTTGCAATATCCTCCTTCTGATGTGTTGCCTCTGAGATAGAAGTGAGTAAAGGTACCCACTTGCCTTTTTCTTCCCATGTCAGTTTGGAGTATCCCTTCTTGTTCGAGACCTTCTGATGATGTCCGATTGACGCGTCAGCTTGTGTTTCCACCTGGACTCTTTCAGGCTTGGTAAGGCGTGGTTTCCAGTGTTGATTTGGTTTCTGTAATTGAGGTGGTATTGACTGCCTTTGTTCTTGAGTAGATTCAGCCTTGTGCTTGCAGAACCTTCTTTGGGATCCACCGTTGTTGAGTGGTCTTGTTGGAGGTGAAACTGTTGGCTCTGGTGAACCTCCTCTTTAGCTTTGTATTCCTTGGATGTTCCTTGGCAGCATTGGGTCTTGGCTTGCGAGCTGCTTTAGGTAACCAGATTTGAGTTCTAAGTGCCTCCCCCCTTCCGTAGCCTTGTGCATATAAGAGAGATGTTGGCACATGCCATCCTTGAGTACTATCATTGTCATTATTCACCCAAATCATTGGATCTTTTGAGGTTGTCTCTATCACAGTGGTGATGGTCTCCACCTTTTGAAAAGATGGGAGTGCCGAAGCACTTGATCCTGTAAGGTGAGTAGAATTTACCAACAAGGTGTATTGTTGTGAGTTCCAGTCCATACCGCATTTGGTGGTTCTAATCCATGATCTGCCTAAAACAACATCCACCACTGCTTGGCTCTTGTTAGCAACATAAAAAGTCACGTGCATAGATTGATCCTGAATGGACATATTAATACAGCACTTGCCTAGGGCTGGGGTTTCATCACTAGAGAAACTCAAGAAGTTCAATGATGCATTGGTGAGCAAAGGTTGGCCTAATGATGTCCACACTTCATATGACAAAACATTGCAGTCGGCTCCCGAATCTATAAGTGCAGACGCTGCAAAGATTGCTCTTTGAGTAGGGATCCTTACTTCAATATGAAAGGGATCTACAAGGCTTCATCATCATTCAAGTGGATGGCCATGATAGCTGCCTTGCGGCGCTTTCGTGCTAGTGCTACTCTAGCCTGAGCTTCTTCTTTTGCTTGACTTTGTAACAAAGCTTGAGCTTTTTTACGTGTCTGGCTAGCATGTATGCATATCAGCATATCATCTATTAGAGGTTCTTCATAGCGCTTCAAGTGGCTACCATTGATGAAGTTAGTCATTGGCTCTCCATCTAAGGTTTCCAACCTTACTGCACCACTCGTCGCACTAAGCTCGTTGATCACAAATGGACCAAGTCCTCGCATTTTCAGCTTGCGTTTTTGTTTCTTCAATGTGTAAAGCAACACTAGATCACCTCTCCTGAAGCAACCTTTCTTCACATGCGTATCATGCCAACGCTTTTGGCGTCGTTTTTTCGCATACATGCCAATGACTGTCAATAGCCTGTCTTCATCTAGCCTCTCCAATTCATCGATCCGTGTAGAGAATTCATGATCCGTCCACTCAAGTTGTTTTGCAACTTGAAGTGTAGGTACAATAAATTCTATCGGAAGGATAGCATCCAATCCAAAAACTAGATTGAAAGGTGTCGTGCCTATGGACGTTTTGTAAGCAATTCGGTAAGCCCATAGAACTGAGTGAAGTTTCTACCCAATCTGTTCTATGTCCCTCAACAATCTTTGTAAGCGCAGTGCAAAGAGTCTTGTTTGTGCTCTCAGCTTGACCATTTGCTTGCGGGTGATAAGGCGCTGACCTCTTATGGATGACCATAAAGTCTTCCAAAAGAAAGGTAATGACTTCATTGATAAAATGCACACCTTGGTCACTCACAATCTCAATAGGTAAACCGTAGCGTGTAAACACATGATGTTCGTATAAAAACTTTGCAGTGGTCCTAGCATCGTTTTTTACTATGGCTTTTGCTTCTACCCACTTCATAAGATAATCTGTGGCTACAATGATATACTCAGCATGTGTATGGCATGCTGGTGGTTTAATCGGTCCCACAAAATCAATTCCCCATTTTGCAAAAGCTCTAACCTCCATAATTGGTCTCAATGGCATGTCCTCATACTTGGTAGGAGGTTTGGCTCTTTGACATTGATCACATCGTTTGACATACTCTGTTGCATCATGAAAAAGCGTAGGCCACCATAGTCCTGACCATAGTATAAGTTTGGCAGATAGTTGTTTCTCGACAGAAATGTCCACCCCCAACTCCTGAATGTGCATGAGTCAATACGCTAAGGTAGTCACTCTCACAAACACAAGTCCGTAGGTTTCCATCTTTGCCCCTTTTGTATAGCTGGCCTTTAATAATCTACAAACTCACTGTTTCTACCTCTATGGCTCTCTTTCTATGCCTAGGCATCTTATTGTCCGTATGACCCTGCGTCAAATACTTCACAATGTACGAACTCCAATTGGGTGTTGTTGAAATATAAAATAGAGTCACATGAGGAATGGGTTTCCTTTGTTGACAAATTTTATAATTTCGTACGTACTCTTCTGTATCAGCATGAAGTGTTGGCCACCAATATCCTTCCCACAAAACTCTTTTAATCGTATCCTTTCCAGAGACATGTCTGCCTCCTAAGTTCACGTGAACATATGAGATAATCTCATCATATTGATCAGGGTTCAGGGCGTAGACGAAGTATTCCATCTTTTCCCAATTTATGCAATCGTCCAGAAAGAAGCTTATAAGGAGAACAATGCTCTAAGGTCATTATCTTTTCATTGGTGGAACTAATGGAGTTAACAAATCCTGTCGTTGTTAAAACTTGAATGATGGGTTTTGCCCATCTTGGTGCTGTCTCAACCAAGAATAGAGTAGCGTCAGGAATATCATCATCTACACCAATGTGTGCTTCTCCTAAAGTTATCCTGGAAAGATGATCAGCCCACTGATGCATTTTTCCCTTCTTTACTGCTACTTCAAATTCAAATTCAAGTAGAATAACAAACCAGCGTACAATCCTTCTGGTTGCACATGGTTTGTTCACAAGGTAAAGCAAAGCTTGATGATCTACGAAGAATGTAAATTTGTTGGCCAAAAGGTAATGCTGAAACTTCTTCACAGCATAGATCATAGCTAAGCCTTCTCTTTCCATGGTGGTGTAATTCTTTTCAGCACTATTCAACTGGCGGCTAGCATATGAGACTGGAAAGTCCATTTTGTTCTCGCCACCTCGTTGAGCTAAAATACAGCCAATTGCAAAAGCCGAAGCATCTATATGCACGTGGAATAAATTATCCCAATCCGACGACCTGAGAATAGGTGCTGTCAGTAATGCTTTCTTCAATTTTTCAAAGGCTTCTTCACAATCCTCTGTCCATTCAAATACAACAAGGAGTGCATACAATGGCCATGCTATTTCAGTGTACATGTAGATAAATCTACGATAGTAGCCACAATGACCCATGAAAACTTGTACCCCTTTTGCATTGTAAGGTTTAGGTAGCTCAACAATAACAGCTATCTTCTCCGCATCCGCCGCCGTGGATATACCATTCCTAGACACAATGTGGCCTAGAATCTTCCCTTGCCTAACCATAAACTTGCATTTATCAGGGTTAAGGCATATGCGATACACTTTGCATTTCTCAAAGATTTTTTTGAGATGCTCTATGTGTTCTTCTCTGTTGATGGAATGCACACACAAGTCATCCATGAATATTTCAAGAAATAATCGCAGGTATTCTTTGAACGCATGGCTCATCAACCTCTGAAAGGTGGCTGGAGCGTTAGTCAAACCAAAAGGCATGACTCTATATGCAAACACTCCCCATTCTATAGCAAATGCGGTTTTGTGTTGATCCTTGGGATCAAAAGATACCTGGTTGTAGCCCGAAAATCCATCAAGAAAGCTGTATGCCTTCTTACCAGCTACCGTCTCCAATACATGATCAGTGAGTGGAAGCGGAGTGGTCCCGGACAGTAGAGCAGCATTTACTTTCTTTAGATTGACACATACTCGTAGTTTTCCATTCTTCTTAGGTAGTACTACCACAATCGGTGAAACCCATTATGTATGTTCAATCTCATAAATAAATTCAGCCGCTAACAGCTTGTCAATCTCTTCTTTGATCTTTTTGGAAAAATTATCGTTATACATATAAGGACGCTGCTTGGACGGCTTGGCATCTTCTCGCATGGGAATTGTATGTTAGCAGAACTTTGGATCTACCCCCTTAAGGTCTTTGTAACTCCAAGCAAATATATCTCGATACTCTCTCAGAGTAGAGATTAGCAATTCTTCCTCCGCTTGGGTTAAGTCTGTGGCAATCCACACGTTACGTGGCTCTTCGCTTGGTTTTGCTAGGTCTATTTTCTTGGCATCCTCAGGGCCATCATAGGAAACTCCTGGTTCCTCAGGTTTCTGTCGAATAGGTTGTTGCAAGACTATTTTCCGATCTTGTATGGTGAATTTCTTGAAGTTTGAGGGGATATTTGTGGTATCCTCTTCTTCCTCTGAGTCATCACTCATGGAAGACCATGCTGCTTTTAGCATTCTCTTCTATTCTTGCACTAGAGCTTTACGCTCCACTCTCGTCATGGTGCTTTGTTCAGTCTTGACTGAATGCACTGAAGCCTTGGATTTTAGCTTCGATTTTCGTTTCCTCTTCTTCTTTGGGTTGTCACTCTCCTTCTCATTTAGCTTTTGCACTAATTGAAAGCCGTATCTCCATTTCATCTCGTCTTTCATGCAATCATCAGCTCCCAAGTAGTACAAGTACTCGTTCTTCCCTACAAAGGTTGGAGGTGGAATAAAGTCCTCTTTATCCACATCTCTTTCTTTTTGTTGTTGTTGTCCCTTTTCCTTGACTTCCTGTTTGCGAAACTTTCGGTGACTCTTGCAAAACTTACGTTTTGGTTTGTCAGTAGGAATACTCAGCAAGACCTCTCTGCCTTTTAACAACAATCTTATCTTCTCTAACTTTCGGTGACTCTTGCAAAACTTACGTTTCGGTTTGTCAGTAGGAATACTCAGTAAGACCTCTCTGCCTTTTAACAACAATCTTATCTTCTCTAACTCTGATTTAGGGACTATGGCATCGTCATCAGAATCCTTCTCTCATCAGAGGATTCTAAGCATTTATCCTCATCTCCTTCGTCAGCTGAGCTATTCAGACATAGTTGCTCCCAATGCTTCTGAAGAAACGGAGTCAAACTCATCCCCACAGGAGAGTGCGTCATCTCGATAAGCATGGTTTTTCAGATTCACCCTCGTGTGGTTACATTCTCATGTCTGAGGTACAAGTAATTGTAACCCCAGTCTTGAATCATTTTGAATTGGCGCATGAATGGCCTTCCTAGGATCACTTCGTAATTTGTGTTCTTGCCAAAGTCTCCAATAGTAAAAGTATGTTCGTACTCAATGCCACATGACTTGACTAGAATGTTCTCAAGCAATCCTATGGGACTCTCTAGATTTCCATCTGCCAATTGCAAACTCATCCTTGTACTTCTAATTGCAAGTTTTTCCCACATTTTCCATACAGTTTTTGTTGCTATACTCACCCCTGCTCCGCTATCTAGAATAGCTATAGATTCAATCTTGTTGATCTCCACAGGAAGCGTAGTATTTCCTTCATCGTCTTCACAATGCTTGCCAACTTTGTTCACAAGAACCGGAATTGTTTGCTTAAGCATTAGCTCAGAAGCCTTTGCCTTCAACAACTCCTTAACCTTGATGTTCTGGTTCCACAATCCTTGCTCAGTTAGTTGTGTAGCCACTTCTCCCCACAATCTTGGCCTAAGCTTTAAGAACTCTGCGAGTGGAATGGTACATGTAACTGGTGCCGACATTAAAGCTTGCAAACTCCCTATGTCTCGTTCCTGATGAGGTTGTCATGTCATTGATGGTACTCGCATGATTTGGCTATGTGCTTTGTATAGTCCTAAATATGAGGGCAGTGTCTTGCATGTGAGCTTGTTGCTCCGAGCTGAGACAACAGTCTGAGGATCATCTCGTAAAGCATCTAATTCTTGAACCCTTTGATTCGAGAATTCTACTATAGAGAACGGTGGTGACTTGTCAGAAGATGCTAGATCCTCAACTTGTTTTTGCACCGCTTCCCACATCTCCCTTGCTACTGCTTCCTCTATTTCAGGAATTTCATCTCCAAAATCCACGGTAGTCAATGGTTTTGACTCGTCTGCATTGGTATGAGGTAAATCATCTCCTTCAGGCATTTCTGGGGAATGTAGAGATACAACTTCACTTCCCTTTTCCATGCTTGGCTGGCTTCTGGTATCGTCTCTAAGTTGGGCTTCAGAGAAGTAGGTCCTCTTGCGTACATAGGTGGTGGGCCGTCTATTAGAGTCTGAGTATCCCTAATCAACTGCTTATGGATAGCCAAGTTGATTGTCTCTTCATCACACGAGGGTTGGGATATTCTTGCAGCTTCTTAGGCAGCTCGGTCAGAGCTGTGATCCTACTATTATACACTTGAAGCGCTACATCTAAAGGCTCGTACACCTTATCCATAAGGACTGATCCTGCTGAGCTTTCCTCAGACTCGGATGCTTTTCCCTTTTGCTTATTTTGAGTTTTCTCTCCTATTTGTTTCGTTTTCAACATTCCTTCTAGATCTTTTGGGATAGAGTTTCCTCCATCAGAGCTCTTCTGCTCCTTCGACTTCTTACTCCCCTTGCTGCGTGGTTTACGTCGAGTTGATTTCTTTCTCTCTTTTCCATCTTTGGATAGAGCCTTAATCTCATAGGGTTTCTCAACAACCTCTTTGACATTCTTTTGCACTTGGGCTCTAGTCACTACTCTTAGCGACACTAGTTCGTTCTCCTCCTCAGATGTCATGGGTGATGGAATCACTTCAATATAGTTGAGGGACACTTTAGCTTTTTGTGCTGCCAAATCCGCAGGCTTCAACAAGCAATCCTTTGGTAGATGGTCAATGCTACACCCTTGGCAAAACCTCTCTATAGGTGGAAATGTAGATGCTGTGCCTATGTTAGCTAAGAGGGGTCGTTTCTTGTTTGGACATTCTCTCGCCCAATGTGGTCCACCACATTCATAGCATGGTCTTGTTTGTTGCATGGGGTATAGTATCTTTGTAGGATATGGTCCTGGATAACCTTGAGTCTTGGTTGGCTGAGATCCTATAAGCATCAAAGAGCTTGGGTCTCCATTAAAGTCATGAACTAGGCTTGGTCCGGTTGGGTTCTCAAAGTAGGGTTCGACAAGAGGATGCTCCACTTCGATGTAGTATAGTTGAGAGCTAACCATCTCCATACCTAATTCAGGATTCTCATATTCCACATATCTAAAGGAAGCTGTGCCAGGTGGAGGAGGTTGAGCTCCTAACATTGGCCGTGCTTGCTCTTGAGCAACTAAGGTTCTCTCATGGTTCACAACTTGCTACCTAGAGGTGCAGAGTTGGCTGCTTGTTGCCTTTCTATCCTTGCAATGTGATTGCAGTCCGAAGTCACATGTGTGTAGTTCCATTTACAAAGTTGGCACCACTTCTTTGTTGGTTGATTGTTTTGCCAACCAATGGTGAGAAGGTTGGGCACTGCTTGGTTTTATGGCTACCTCCACATCCTCCACAAACGTAGGGGCCTGTAGGTACAGTATGCATGTATGATGGTTAGGGTCGGTAGGAAGGTCTGTAGTATTGCCTCATCTTTTTCAATACTATCTCGACAATCTGATTTAGATTAACTAATGGCACACTAGAGTCAGAGCCCTTCCCAGAGCTACGTTTATCTTCCGGATGACTATCTTGGTTTCCCATGCCAATCATGTCAAAGTTATCGTAATCCATGGCATCCATGCAACACTCATTAAAGATGACATGCTTCTTTGCGTACAAGTGAGCGTGAAGCGTCTTGTTTCGTAAGCCTTCTAGGAAGATAGAAATTAATCTTCCTTGGCTTGGCTCATTAGGGCATTGATTGATGTACTGCTTTAGCCTATTTATGCAATCTCGCATAGATTCTTGATCTTTTTGCTTAAAAGCGTAAATTTGAGCTACCGCATTGTGCTTAATTCCCATTTTTGAAAATGCGGCTATAAAGCTCTTTTCCAGCCCATCAAAAGATCGGTTTACCTTAGGCTCTAAAGTTTGAAACCATGATAAAGACTTACTCTCTAGCGTCAAGCCAAATCCTTCGATTTGCGTATGCGTATCCGTGACTTGCTCTGCATGTATAGCTTGCTTAAAAGCTGCTATATGGTGGAGAGACAGAAGACTCTCTACACTTGTAGCATGAGTAGCATGATCCATGTGTATCTCAATCCAATGGGATTCGCATCCCTTTCGGAGCTAGGGATTCAACCCGTACACCGGTGCACGGAAGCTTATCCACGAATGGGAGAGAATACTATGAACACCACTACCTTGACATAGACTTTACACACACAAGCTCAATCTTGCCATAACTCATTTACTCATCATCCCACTCATTCATGCATCCAATACAAGAAGAAAGCTAAGCTAATGCATACACAAGCTCAAAGCATACTTCATTCTCAAGCACTTACTTCCCTAGCATGCACACAAACCTTGAAGCTTAATGGAACTTGAAATAAACATGCATTCTCATTCACTACTTAAGCAATGCCTTGCCCATGGATAAGCTACAAGCTATGGAGAAGCGTAAGCTTGAATCCACTACCACACAAAGCCTAATAGAGAATCCACAAGCATCAACAAAGGAGCATACACACTAGAGAATAGAAATGAGAAGAGAGAAAAACATCATCTCATTGCATTGAATTGGAAGAGCATTGCTCATACAATAGTGTAGATAGGGAGAGAGAAGAGCTTGCACCTCTATGAACAAGAGGGAGAGCTAGTCTCAAGAGAGCTCAAGCATGAGTTTAGCCCAATGTGTCCATGAGCTCTCAAATGAGCCACTATTTATACTAAAACTCCTAAAACTCCCAAAACTTCCCATGTGGGATTATTCTCAAGCCCACTCCCACACTCACCTACAACTTGGAACTCTTTACAAGAGCCCTAAATAAGAATGTCAAGTCTCTTGTTTTCCTGCTTCCATCTTTGTGTTGCATCCTTGCATTAATCACCACTCGTCACGCAACATTCTCCCCTTCCTATTTTGCGCACGTCCTCGAGCGCGTAGATGCCAAGGAAGAGTAGAATCTCCAGTGTGTACCTGCAAGCAAAATGATAGGTGGTTTGTGTGTGTGTGTGTTTTTTTAAAAGCAAAAGTACTGACAGACAATAACAAAACAAGCAATTTTACTGAATAAGACATGGCAATAAACGTCCAATTAGCTAAAGGAAGGAAACATTGAAGCAGTGTAGAGATTGAATAGGTTAGTTCAAGCCTTAATAATTACTACCTGCAACTAACTAAAGTAAAGAATGTTTTATGCCAAATGTATTGTTCTTTTCCTAGAAGGCAAAAGACAACAGTTAATCGAGGGACTATCAAGTAGTATACTGAGCCTATGCTAAGTCAAAGATATCGGTTCAACATTAATAAATCTAACATAATTATGTAGTGGTAGACTCTTGATATTGCTTAGTGTTTTGGTTTAATATTTTAAGCACAACAGCGACCATCCTGGATTAGACAAGCATTTCTCTTGAAGCGGAATCAAACTCATCCATAGGAGAGTGCGTCACATCTCGATAAGCATGGTTTTTCAGATTCACCCTCGTGGTTACATTCTCATGTCTGAGGTACAAGTAATTGTAACCCCAGTCTTGAATCATTTTGAATTGGTGCATGAATGGCCTTCCTAGGATCACTTCGTAATTTGTGTCCTTGCCAAAGTCTATGATAGCAAAGGTATGTTCGTACTCAATGCCACATGACTTGACCATAATGTTCTCAAGCAATCCTATGGGACTGTCTAGATTTCCGTCTGCCAATTGCAAACTCATCCTTGTACTTCTAATTGTAGGTTTTTCCCACATTTCCCATACAGTTTTTGTTACTGTACTCACCCCTGTTCCGCTATCTAGAATAGCTATAGATTCAATCTTGTTGATCTCCACAGGAAGCGTAGTATTTCCTTCATTGTCTTCACAATGCTTGCCAACTTTGTTCACAGGAACCGAAATTGTTTGCTTAAGCATTAGCTCAAAAGACTTTGCCTTCAACAACTCCTTAACCTGGATGTTCTGGTTCCACAATCCTTGCTCAGTTAATTGTGTAGCCACTTCTCCCCACAATCTTGGCCTAAGCTTTAAGAACTCTGCGAGTGGAATGGTACACGTAACTGGTGCCGACATTAAAGCTTGCAAACTCCCTATGTCTCGTTCCTGATGAGGTTGTCGTGTCATTGATGGTACTCGCATAATTTGGCTGTGTGCTTCATATAGTCCTAAATATGAGGGCAGTGTCTTGCAGGTGAGCTTGTTGCTCTGAGCTGAGACAACAGTCTGAGCATCATCTGGTAGAGATAAAGCATCTAATTCTTGAACCCTTTGATTCAAGAATTCTACTATAGAAAACGGTGGTGACTTGTTAGAAGATGCTAGATCCTCAACTTGTTTTTGCATCGCTTCCCACATCGCCCTTGCTATTGCTTCCTCTATTTCAGGAATTTCATCTCTAAAATCCGTGGTAGTCAATGGTTTTGACTCGTCTGCATTGGTATGAGGTAATTCATCTCCTTTAGGCATTTCTGGGAAATGTAGAGATACAACTTCACTTCTCTTTTCCATGCTTGGCGTGGCTTCTGGTATCGTCTCTAAGTTAGGCTTCAGAGAAGCAGGTCCTCTTGCGTACATAGGTGGTGGGCCGTCTATTAGAGTCTGAGTATCCCTAATCAACTGCTTATGGATAGCCAAGTTGATTGTCTCTTCACTCACGAGGGTTGGGATATTCTTGTAGCTTCTTAGGCAGCTTGGTCAAAGCTGTGATCCTACTATTATACGCTTGAAGCGCTGCATCTAAAGGCTCGTACACCTTGTCCACAAGGACTGATCCTCCTGAGCTTTCCTCAGACTAAGATGCTTTTCCCTTTTGCTCATTTTGAGTTTTCTCTTCTATTTGTTTTGTTTTCAACATTCCTTCTAGCTCTTTTGGGATAGAATTTCCTCCATCAGAGCTCTTCTGCTCCTTCGACTTCTTACTCCCCTTGCTGCGTGGTTTACATCGAGTTGATTTCTTTTTCTCTTTTCCATCTTTGGATAGAACCTTAATCTCAGAGGGTTTCTCAACAACCTCTTTGACATTCTTTTACGCTTGGGCTCTAGTCACTACTCTTAGCGACACTAGTTCGTTCTCCTCCTCAGATGTCGTGGGTGATGGAATCACTTCAACATAGTTGAGGGGTGCTTTAGCTTTTTGTGCTGCCAGATCCACAGGCTTCAACAAGCAATCCTTTGGTAGATGGTCAATGCTACACCCTTGGCAAAACCTCTCTATACGTGGAAACATAGAGAGGGGTCGTTTCTTGTTTGGACATTCTCTCGCCCAATGTGGTCCACCACATTCGTAGCATGGTCCTGTTTGTTGCATGGGGTATAGTATCTTTGTAGGATATGGTCCTGGATAACCTTGAGTCTTGGTTGGCTGAGATCCTATAAGCATCAAAGAGCATGGGTCTCCATTAAAGTCATGAGCTAGGCTTGGTCCGGTGGGGTTCTCAAAGTAGGGTTCGACAAGAGGATGCTCCATTTCGATGTAGTATGGTTGAGAGCTAACCATCTCCATACCTAATTCAAGATTCTCATATTCCACATATCTAAAGGAAGCTGTGCCAGATGGAGGAGGTTGAGCTCCTAGCACCGGCTGTGCTTGCTCTTGAGCAACTAAGGTTCTCTCATGGTTCACAACTTGCTGTCTAGGTGCAGAGTTGGCTGCTTGTTCCCTTTGTATCCTTGCAATGTGATTCTTGGTGTTGAGAGTGGATTAGCAAATCTAAGGAGGATCAAACATGGTTATGGTCATGATTAGGTCATGATTAGAGATAAGATTATGAGTGGATTAGGAGATACTAATGAGACATGGCTTAGGCATAAACATGGAAACACACGAGTTGTTATCTTCATTAGCAAGAGCCTCTTATATAGGCAAGTAGTACATGACCTCATGACATCACCTATGATGTCTTACAAGCATAAGATGCCATCTCCCCCATGTGGGTATGCCATCTCCCCCATGTGGGTATGCCATAAATGCAAGATGCCCTCTAGGCTATATTTGAAGTAGGCGCCCATTTGAGGATGTGTCTTGAGTAATGTAATCAAGGTTATATAGCCCCTTTCAACCTTTGAATGGATTTGGGTGATATATCCAACAAACCCTCCTTCAACCAAATCCATGACAATGCTACCTTTATGATGGCAATTCTAGGCTCTAGTTACAACATACAAAAACTAGTTATGATGACCATGCTGGTGCCCGTAGGTCTTATTCCAGTTAGGTTTACAATGCTAGCAATGATGGATGATGCTAGAATACCATAGTAAAGCTTACAATGAGATAGTTATGTTTAGGATGGAGAGGTTTTTAAACATGGTATGGGCTATCCCTTGATTTTACTCAAAAGGCCCATTCTTCTTCGATAAAATTGGCCTCTTCGGAGGCCTCTTCTTGAAGCTCTTCTTTGTCTTGACTTGCGAGAAATGCCTTTTGTGCCTTTTGTTTGAAGAAACAATTTTCTTCAATATGATTGTCCTTGCCGCAGAATCCACAAGTCTTCTTCTTTCCTTTTGTGTCGATGAAGTTCTTCTTCTTGAAGTGTGACTTGTTGTTGGAGAAGTATGCCCCTTCCATTATCCCTATATTCTCTTGCTTCTTCTTGTACTCCTCAAGGAGTGCAGCTTCAATGGCTTCTAAAGTAGGATCCGGAAGATTCATGAGAGTTGACACTAAATGTCCATATTCATCATAAGGCATGCTTTTCAATAAAACTGCAATGGCATCTTCCTCATCTATTGGTGCTCCTATTGTTGCAAGTTGTGACATTAGGTTTTTCATATAATTAAGATGAGAAGGTAAAGACTCAGAAGCTTTCTTTTCAAGTTTAAAGAATTGGATTTTCAGCCCTATCTTGGAATGCTTCCCTTTTGCCCCAAATAATTTCTCTAGGATTTCCCATGCTTCAGCGGAGTTGTTTGCATTAGAGATATGATGTATGTAGTTGTCACTTAGACCTAATGCAATTATGGCAAAAGCTTTCTCATCCCTAGGTAACCATCCTTGCTCACCATCTCTAGTGGTAGGTTTTTTCTCCTTTCCACTAGCAACTCCCCACAGACCTTTCTTCATGAGAATAAACCTTACTCTAACTTGCCAGGTATGAAAGCCTACCCCATTAAACTTATCAACATGAAATGAGGATGTAGACATGATGATAAAGCAAGGTCTTACCACTTGAGTATCACTCAAGGGCAGTGTCTAATGCTTTTACAAGATTAGATACCTTCACCAAATAGATGAAGGTTATTTATGAAAAATTCAGACCAGTCATGCCCTCCTAAAACATTGTTTGCTCTTGAGTTGTAGACATTATTTCTTACCCGTCTCCTCGGCTTTCTGCTTTTCTTCTTAGGCCTCAAATGTTGAATGTTCGATGATTCAGCATCAGATGGTTCATCCATTGTGATTCAAAAAATGATGTAAACAATATCATCATCACAATATAGTAATATCATCAAGTATATGGTGACCAATGTGATAAATGCTTTCAAAACAACTTCCAAAAATTGGGTCACTTGGAGTACTTGAAGGAAGTAGAGGCCTAGGTCCAAGCATCTAATGCTTTAAGTACTTTAAATATCAGTGATTTGAGACTATTTTAAGCACAAAACATTGGTGATTAAGTGGAATAATCACCCATTCATTTACTGTTAAGAACTGAAGCTCCAGAAGCTCTGTCAGTCCTACAGCCACCAAACCACGCAGCCATTTGCAAATCTGACCAGATCAGCGTGTTCGCAGCCTATGAAAACCCTTGAGGCTCTGAGGAATTAGAGTTTGGTGAAGCGATGGCGATGGGGCAGCGTTTTCCCCCAAATAAAAAGGCGCCGGTTTCTGCTGCAATGCCGTTGGCTCCAGACGCTCTCTGGCTAATTCTGCCCGTCAGCAGCTTCGTGTTTGAGTTGAGAATGCCTGGCTGAGAGCTTGTGGTGAATCTTGAAGTGGGCAATGAGATCTTGATGCTCCATGGACTGCCTATCTTTCAGCCTAGATAATAAGAGAGGATAAGATATGATTAAGTTAATGAAGTGCTAATTAATCCCTAATAAGTGAGATTTGGATGATGTAAAACCTGCTCTGATACCAATTCTTGGTGTTGAGAGTGGATTAGCAAATCTAAGGAGGATCAAACATGGTTATGGTCATGATTAGGTCATGATTAGAGACAAGATTATGAGTGGATTAGGAGATACTAATGAGACATGGCTTAGGCATAAACATGGAAACACACGAGTTGTTATCTTCATTAGCAAGAGTCTCTTATATAGGCAAGTAGTACATGACCTCATGACATCACCTATGATGTCTTACAAGCATAAGATGCCATCTCCCCCATGTGGGTATGCCATCTCCCCCATGTGGGTATGCCATAAATGAGCAAGATGCCCTCTAGGCTATATTTGAAGTAGGCGCCCATTTGAGGATGTGTCTTGAGTAATGTAATCAAGGTTATATAGACCCTTTCAACCTTTGAATGGATTTGGGTGATATATCCAACAGTGATTGCAATCCGAAGTCACATGTGTGTAGTTCCATTTACAAAGCTGGCACCAGTTCTTTGTTGGTTGATTGCCAACCAATGGTGAGAAGGTTGGGCACTGCTCGGTTTTATGGCTACCTCCACATCCTCCACAGACGTAGAGGCCTGTAGGTACAGTATGCATGTATGATGGTTGGGGTCGGTAGGACGGTTTGTAGTATTGCCCCATCTTTTTCAATACTATCTTGGCAATCTGATCTAGATTAACTAATGGCACACTAGAGTCAGAGCCCTTCCCAGAGCTACATTTATCATCCGGATGACTATCTTGGTTTCCCATGCTAGTCATGTCAAAGTTGTCATCGTAATCCATGGCATCCATGCAACACTCATTGAAGATGACATGCTTCTTTGCATACAAGTGAGTGTGAAGCGTCTTGTTTCATAAGCCTTCCAGGAAAATAGAAATTAATCTTCCTTGGCTTGGCTTCTCATGGTCAGGGCATCGATTGATGTACTCCTTTAGCCTATTTACACAATCTCGCACAGATTCTTGATCTTTTTGCTTAAAAGCGTAAATTTGAGCTACCGCATTGTGCTTAATTCCCATTTTTGAAAACGCAGCTATAAAGCTCTTTTCCAGCCCATCGAAAGATCGCTTTGCCTCAGGCTCTAAAGTCTGAAACCATGATAAAGACTTACTCTCTAGCGTCAAGCCAAATCCTTCGATTTGCGTATGCATATCCGTGACTTGCTCTGCATGTATAGATTGCTTAAAAGCTGCTATATGGTCATATGGGTCACCGGATCTGTCATACTTCTTGACAAGCTTTTGCAGCGCAGATGGTCTCACTTTTCTAGAATATTCATCGTCATGTCTCCTATATGAGTCTCGGCCTCTAAATCTAGGCTCTTCAAATGTCAGTTCACTTGGTCTATGGGGTTCTCTTGGAGGTATATATCCACCTGCTCGTGGTCTTTCTTCTCCCCTAGATTCTCTAATAGCCCCGGTTCTCCTCGTAGGATCAATCGTTGGAAAGACTGGTCGTTAGCAGTTGTTCGCATGGAAGGTGCTGGTCGAGCCACACTTGGGGTTCTAGCCCATGGTGGTGCTAGTGTTTCTCCTCAAAAGGCAGATTCATCTGGATGTGCCGTGTCTAAGGTAGACACCTCAGTGAAAAGGGGCCTTCCTTTCCATGTCAATTCCCTAACCTCTGGCCATTCAAGGGTTCTAAAGTCGTTCCCCCATCTATCATGAACACGCTTAGTGAAACCTTCTAGATGCTCTATAGTTATTATATGCGTGAGACTGGAAGCTCTAAGCGCGGGTGCTTAGTGGTTGCATAGTAGGTTTCTACCACATCCCTATACACCTCTTTAATTGGGTCGTCTTGATAGATTTTAACTATGTCCCATGGGTTTTTCTTGGTCTCTTTTTCTTTACCCGTTCTTTCTCTATCCTTCCAATTCCTGTCAGAAAACAATTCTTCAAGTAAAGAAATGGGCGTACCAGGTCTGCGTGATGTTCCTGGCACATTTGGGTCTGATGGAAGCTCCTCCTTCTGCTTTGCTTGTGCGCTAGGTTGAAGTACACCCAAAGCATCCACTTGTTCAGGATTTTTGGTGACCTCGTAGCGTACTCCATTTCTACCCATGTACATATCGTCTTGGTAGTTTACCCATGGTGTTGGTTCAAATGCAGAATGAATGTCTGCAATTTTAACAACAAACCGGCTCATTGGATCTTTGTAGATCTCACTGCCATGCGCGTTTGTATACAAGAAATGGAGTCTCATGTTGTCAATCAACTCCCCATTTGGGATTTCAAATGGATTAGCAGAATCTGCCATACCAATGGGTGTGGATGGTCTATTTATGCCAAATGACTCATTTACGTCCATTGAAATATCACTCTCAGTTCTTGAGAGGCTCTCTGTTTGAGATTCCGAAGATGTCTCGAGAATGCTCTCCAAGTTGCCAACAACCGATTGAGTGCTGCTCCCTTGAGTTGTTACCCTAGATGGTGCACTAGTGTTACGTCCCCCTAGTATTGTTCCCGAGCGTAGATGCATACGCTATTTTTAGCACGTTGCAGTGTCCAGTTTTGATTTTTTTTATTTTTTAATATATATATATGCATATGTTTTTTTTATTTTTTTATTTTTTATAAACCCTACCTAACCACTAAATGCGACTAACATGAATATGTGTGTAAATGCATATTTTATTTTATTTTTATTTTTTACTAATTACACAAAAATACTCATTATGCAGAATACACTAATTATGTAAAAAATTACAAAAATTTAAAAAAAATGCAAAATATGCAAAAAATGTGGACTCTAAGAAAAACACATAATTTATAGATTTTTTTAATTACTATTTTTTAATTATTATTATTTTTTTTATATTTTTTTAAAAATGCAAAAAAACTAAAAAATTGCCTAGTATGCAAAAATTACAGATTTAAAAAAAACTAAAGACTAACAAAACAAAAATAAATAAAAAATAAAATAAAACACTAACCTTTTTGGGCCGGCCACCTTATCTTCTTCCGAATCCTACGCCGGCCACCTTATCTTCTTCGCGCTCTCTCTGCTGCGCCCACCCTTCACCGAAGGCTGCTGCCTAAGTCTTCACCTTCGTCTTCCTCACAGCCACCTTCTCTACTGCTCACCTTCGCCTTCTCCTTCGCCTCCTCGCGGCCCTTCACTTCCACACCTTCGCATTCGCCTGCTCTCTCTGCTGCCTTTAGCGGCGCCCACTCCTCTGTAGCCTTCGCAGCTGCTGGTTTCGCTTCCACACGGCCTCTGCAGCCTTCGCACCTGCCGGCCACCTCACCTCCTCGCGCCGCCCACTCCTCTGCAGCCTCTTTCTCTGCTTTCAGCCGGCCCTTCTCCTCCTAGCCCTTCGCCGCCGGCTCCTTACCCTTTGCTGCAGCCCCTTCTCTGCTGCTCACCTTCGCCTTCTCCTTCACCTACTCGTCGCGGCCCTTCACTTCCACACCTTCGCATTCGCCTGCTCTCTCTGCTGTCTTCAGCGGCCAGGCGCCCACTCCTCTGCAGCCTTCGCAACTGCTGGTTTCGCTTCCACACGGCCTCTGCAGCCTTCGCAGCTGCCGGCCACCTCACCTCCTCGCCGCCCACTCCTCTGCAGCCTCTTTCTCTGCTTTCAGCCGGCCCTTCTCCTCCTAGCCCTTCGTCGCCGGCTCCTTACCCTTTGCTGTAGCCCCTCACCTTCTGCCCGTAGTAGCCGCCTTCACCACCTAGGGGTGCTACTATGGTAACTTATGAGGTAGCTTAGATTTAGAAGCTACTTGGTGATATGGGTGAGTCCATGGATAGGGCAGTTGATGTTTATTGTGATAACATGAGTATCATATAATTGGCTAGTAACCCAATACACCATGCTAGAATGAAGCACATTGAGGTGCAAATGTTATCACTTGGGGAGGGGTAAGGTTCTAGCAAATGATGTAGATATGGTATATGTTAGCTTAGAGAATCAGATGGTTGACATCTTCACAAAGGCATTGGGCATAGAGAAGCTCCACAAGTTTAGGAGCTTACTTGGAGTGCAGTGTGTAGAGCTGAGCTCGAGGGGGAGTGTTGAGATATTGAGCTCAACTAGTTTTGCGGACATTGAAGACCCACCAGGGTGATAGCTTCCGTAGTTATGCGATTCGTATGGTCGGTGAGATTATGGTTGACATGAAGCTAAGTGGATGATCACAAGTTGTGCGATAGCCACTTTGGAGTACAAGTTCTAGCAAAGTCATAGTGCTAGCTCATATAGTCGAGTTCACGCTATGGACTGAACATTGTATGTTATTGAAAGAAAGTATTTTCCCTTACAGTATATACTCTTATCTATTTAGTTTACTAGTTGTAGAGAAGAGTAGAAGATAGAAGAAAACTCAGCCACATCCATCTCTTTCTTGTGTCTTGCTCTCTCTTGTGTGTGTGTTTGCTTACAAGGAACTTAAGCTCTCTCTCTCTCTCTCTCTCTCTCTCCCCCGCATACTCTTTAGCAAACTAATGGAAACCAAAAAAATCAAGCTACATAAGCTTGGAAGCTTGAACATAGTGAATTTTGAACCAGAAAAAATACAATAGAAAGCTTGGGCCGCTTCGATACCACTATTAGCTCACAGAATGGATCTAGACTCACACATACACGATGCTCAAAGATAAGAACACAAAGATGTAAAGTCTGAGAGAGATTGACAAGCTCAATAAAAGAGAGAGATTAAGCTCTTTACAAGTACAAAGAGAAAGTACAAATAAGCAGTAACCCTAAACTATGGATGGTTGGTCATATACTAGCTAAACCTAAGGTGCCTATTCACATTTGAATGGCCAAGGAAAACAACCAAGTGGGATAAAAGTCCCCATGGCATAAAGTACATGGCTTCACGGTGTAATACTATCATATATCTAACAACTACATTCCCTCTTAAAGAAATCTAAAGAGACATATTGAAACCTAGATAAGATTCATGCAAAGAGTTAAGGGTGATGTCAACCATTTTCTTATTAGGGATAGTCTCATCAATGTCGAGAAGCTCTTCTCTGTTAAGACTTGTAAATTTGTTAAGTGTTCATTCATGGACTCCTTCTCCTACATTTTCTCATTATCAAGTTTCTAGTTGTTGCTCGAGCCATTGGCAGCATCATTGGATGATTGAAGTCTGTCACTAGAAGTGGGAGATCAAAGAAGTTGAATCATGAATTGAAGAAGTGAAGTTAAATCAGATGATCAAATCGGACGATTGAAGAAGTTAGATCATCGATTGAACTGGTCCTTCACGATCCGATCGGGCAATTGAGAAGTTGGATTGTCACGATCAAACTCAGCCTGAATTGCATGATTGAATCGTGCTGAATTCCATGATTTTTGCCATTGAATTGGTTGTAAAAGTTAGATCACGGATTGAATCGGGAAATTGTTGTAAATCTAGTTGTTGAAGATTGCAAAAGTTAGATCACCGATTGAACTGGTCCTGAGACGACTGAATCATGTAGAATCCCACAATTTATGCAAGAGAATTGGGTGATTGTAAAAGTTAGATTGCCGATGAACTGAACCTGCTTGACGAGCAGGAGCTTTGATTTTGGCTGTATTTTTCTTCTAACTAGAGCTTTGGTGTTTTGTAAGCTTCCACTGGATCTCTGAGTTTTATTTGGTGAAGAGCAGCAGGTGGTTGTGGGCTTCTGGTTTTTCTTTGAACTGTGAAGAAGATGCCTTGTTCAACTCTGTGCTTAGGTAACAATGGCATCAGTGGTAGCAGGTGGTTATGGTGTTTTCTAGGGTCGTATTCTCGTCGTATTGCTTCTATTTCTTCTTCTCATAGACAATTGTTGTAGCAGTGGCTATGTCTGCAACAGCTATGGGTTCAACAGTGACAATGACTTCAACTCATCTCACAGTCATCTCAAAAGTGAGTGTTAGTAACGACTCCAATGACTTCAACAGGAGGCAACTCAACTTCAACAGTGCAGTAGTTCACTTTACGTCTAACAAGCAACATTATCGTCGCTAATTCATCTCTCCGTCCTTCTCTACAGTCTTCATTAGCTCGTCTCTGCAGTCGTATTAGTTTGTCTCTGTAGTTTGCAACATTAATCATCTTGTTAGTTCTTCTCTATAGTCTCTATCCTTCTCTGCTATCATTTTCTGCCATCCGATTTTGACAATGGCACCATCAACACACTGCTTCTCCAACAGTTGTGAGGATAACCTACTAATGCGTGGCAGCAGATAACTTCTACATTCGCCTACTAGTTCAGTTTAATCTCTCTAATGCCATTGTCAACTTATGGCAAAGCTGATAATGCAACAAAAGCTGATAATGCCTTTTTGTTGCAGGCTATTGTGTGTGTCTCCTGTAGTCTCATCTATTCTCTTTTCACAGTCCATGTCTGTGGGGCGGCCTTGTTCGAGAAAGGAAAGAAGAAGGTATGCGGTCATCATCTCTAAGGTGCATATGTTGTTCAGGGCTTGTTGCTGATACATGTAGCAGGCATGTAGAATAAGAAGACCTGCAAGCAGCAAAGAAGATACCACCATCACCATGTTAACCTTCTTTTGCACTAATTCATATCCACTACACAATTTGCTACAAGAAGATAAGGTTTGTAATTAAAACCTTAAGTACACTAAGGTCTAAAAGTATTTAATTGTTGCGAATGTCCTCCACAAGTGCTTGTTCATGTGCATAATGCTTTGAAGCTCATTTTTTAAACCTTTTTTTTTGCACTTGGTGGTATAATGCTCCATATGGGCAAACCATATGGGCAAAACCCTATTCAAGCCTAAGTCTTATGATGCTTTCCTTTTTATCATATTTTCTAAATGGTGCCAAGAAGCTAAAACCCGCCTATACACAAAAACCCACATTTAGTTTCTAGGTTTTCCTTCCCACAAATAACAAATACCCTCTTTCTTTCTTTTAAAATTGGATATACACATAAATAATTTTTTAGCAGAATGATGAATCATATATTCTTGAAACACCAATACTTTGTCATTTTGAGAATGATCCTAATTTTCCCGATGCATGGTTAAAAATGTAATCAAATCATTATTCACATGATAATTATTCATATAATGATGGTTTTCTATTCTTTGAAAAGTGCATCACTGTACCATTTAGAAAATTGCTTCTAGAATACTTGGAAGTATACATGCTACACAGCCACCCGGTTATGAGAATGATGCACACCCAGATTTTGTGTATAGGTTATGCAAAGCCCTATACCACTTGAAGCAGGCACCTAAAGCATGGTCAAACAGAATACCTTGTTACCATTGGATTTCAGATATCCAATGAAGTTTTTTCACTTTATGTGTGAAAAAGACAGATAGAGGGATAATGCTATTAGTCATTTATATAGATGACTTGATTATCACTAGTGATAGTAATGTTGACATACGTGATGTTAGGAGGCTTTTGAAGCACAAGTTTGAGATGAAGGATTTGGGTGAGTTGCGATATTTCTTGGGCATAGAGTTGTTGAGATCACCTCATAGCATTTTATTATTACAGAGGCGGTATGGTTGGGACATGTTGTCCAAGTATGGTATGACACACTGTAAACCTGTTTTAGTGCCATTGGAGCATAACACAAAGCTTCCATAGATATAGGTGAGCTTTTAGAGGACCCCACTACGTAAAGGTGTATAGTGGGTAGCTTTACTAGGCTAGACTTGAGTTATGTTGTTGGACTTGTAAGTTAGTTTATGCAAGCCCCTAGAAAGCTACACTTGGATGTGGCATAAATTCCATAGTTAATTATGGACTTTTCTATGAGGCTAGTACAGAGATATAGCTATATATGTACACATATGCTGATTGGGCTGGTAGTGTCATATACAAGAGGTATAATAGTGGCTTTATATTTTAGTTTGGGAGTGCTACTATGAGTCAAAGCAGTATAAGAAACAACCAAAAGTTGCTTTGTCGAGTACAAAGGTAGAGTACAAGGGTGCTACTATGGTAACTTATGAGGTAGCTTAGATTTAGAAGCTACTTGGTGATATGGGTGCTACTATGGTAACTTATGAGGTAGCTTAGATTTAGAAGCTACTTGGTGATATGGGTGAGTCCATGGATATGGCAGTTGATGTTTATCGTGATAACATGAGTAGCATATAATTGGCTAGTAACCCAATATACCATGCTAGAATGAAGCACATTGAGGTGTAAATGTTATCACTTGGGGAGGGGTAAGGTTCTAGCAGATGATGTAGATATGGTTTATGTTAGCTTAGAGAATCAGATGGTTGACATCTTCACAAAGGCATTGGGCATAGAGAAGAAAAACAACCTCATGTATAATTATGTTGCCCTTACCAATTACCACGACCTTTTTTGACTCCCCCTACCTCTAAATTGGCCTCTTCCACCTGTGTGTTGTTGTTGTGAATCCTGGGACTCTTGATTGTTGCTGACCATAATTTTGATTACCTACTCGGCCACCACTTTAGCCACGTCCATGACCTCTACCTCATCCTCTACTTGCACTTGTGTAGAAGGCCTGGTGCTCTCTGGGTTTTTTTTAATTTTATGAAGACTATTGATCTTCACCCAAATTCTTCTCTTCAATGATCTGCATATTGACACCAAATCTGTGAAGTTGGGAATGTTCCCCCATGTTTGAATAGACGTCTTGAACGCCTTGTATTGTGGCCCGAGACCACGCAGACACACTTCCACCTTATCATCATCATCAACATAAGCACCAATAGATGCAAGGGATTCCATAATGCCCTTGATCTTCAAGGCATAATCATTCACAGACATATTTTTCTTCTCCACAGTATGAAGCTCATTCTTCAACTGAATCTGTTGTGCGTTGGTGCTAGTTACATACAACTTTACCAAGGTATCCTATTCCTCTCCTTACGTGACTTGGCATCCTATATATGCTCAATCCTAGTGTCCTGTATGTTGATATGACTTTCCTTGCTCCTTGATTCCAATCCTTGAATTCTTTTGCATCTGTAAGAGTTGGATTAATCTCCGGTATCTCTGATGCCTCCTCATGTTCACCTTCAATGTAGTCCCAGTAACTTTTTTCCATCAAGAAATTTGTCAATCTAAACCTCCAAGCATAGAAGTTGTTCTTATCAAGCTTCTCTATAACAATCTGGTTTATTCCATCATTCTACAGCTTGTCTACAACACAAATTTACTAAAAACAGCACTCTTGTTTGACCTACACAAACTGTTGTATTCTCTACAACAGTACTATACTGCACCCAAACTATCACAACCAGTGACCTCAATTTGCATACATACACCCAATGGAAACTTTATATGAACTCTTTGTAATACACACAGTGTCTGCACAACAAATCGCCCCTCTTGCAGTTCCAAAAACAGAGTTCTGCAAAGAATTGAAACTTATCCGCAGTGCTCGTCATGTGAACGCCTGTAAAATGAAAAACGGAGGTGTAGGCACGCCCGAAATACGTTTTTGGTCCAAAAAATTATGTCCAATGGACCAACTAAAAGTATAGTTGCCCTGTAGCTCTACTTCCATGAAGAAATCTCGTCAATCAGAGTTCGTTTATTGGTGCCTCCCGAAGAGATCCCGACGACAAGGGTGTAGTAGCCAACACAAAGGGGGAAGAGTAGATGAAGCTCTTACCCTCGTATCACTTCCTATGCTTCTCTTGCTTGCCTCTCAGCCCTTAGCACGAACTAGGCTCTGATACCATGAAAAGATGCAGGGGAGAAGAGAGCTTGAGCTCTTGCAAGCACACACACACTCACACAAACCCTAGAAGAGAACACACAAGGTGAGAGGATAAAAATTCTTCTTCTTCTTCACACAACAAAAGAGGTCTACAAAGAAGATAAAGTGAGAGGATAAAAATTCTTCTTCTCTTCACACAACAAAAGAGGTCTACAAAGAAGATAAAGTGACTAACACACATAATAGAGTATAAACAAGTAGTCCATAATGTGAACATGCTAAGAGAAGTGGGTAGATGTAGACTAGTCTTGGTGTAGTCCAGTTGTAGAATCTCTAGTGAAGATATGTTGGTGCTAGCTACCAAACCCGCCCTGTGATGTAAATGCCAAACAGGCATGCAGGTGCCTCGTGAGTGTCAGCACATGAATGTTGACCTTAATATCTCAACATGACCACCGCCCGCCGGTGTGCTTTGATGGCTTCGACTGTCGGTGCCCTCTAATAGCTTCGACCGTGTTGTCACCGTCGGTGCACCTCCAACCGTCGTCACCATTGTTGCCCTTTGATAGCTCCAACTGCCGTTTCACCACCCGGTGCTGACTTCACCACCGATGCACCTTTGACCGCCATCACCACTGGTGCACCTCTGAACGCCATCACCATCAGTTCCCCTTTTACCGCCTCCGACTGCCATCACCGGGTCGGTGCCCTCTGAGCTCTCCGACCACCTCGTCTCACAGGCCCGTGCCCTCCAACATCTCCGATACATGCATGGACAACTCCGATGGAACTCATGGAGGAAACACCCCTCTCCCTTTCTTGAGGGATGGCGAGATTCTCTTCGAGATCCTCTTGAGCACCATCTTCCTTTTCCTGATAGAAGATCTTACCTCTACACTACATGATGAGGGTTGGGACTTTGAGAAGGAGGACACCTGAGGAGGAGGACATCCAAGGAGGAGATAAGGGGAGCACTCTCTCGGTAGGGGGGGACGGAGACTCTCTCTTATAGGAAATTCATTGTAGCGTATTCTGGTAGAGGGACTCTTTCTTGTATCACATTCACTCTAGCACATTCAGCGGAGAGCACATTCTCTGGTGTATGACATTGTCTGTGGTGGAGCACAGTCTTTCTTGTCTCATTCTTGTCTATAGTTTGGTATACATGTTGAAATTTGAGCATTGTGATGTGCTATGGTGGATCAAACACTAGAATCAACATCATTAACAAAGTGATTAGCAAATAATTAAGACATAATTAGTAAATAATTAAGATGTAATTAGTGAGTAATTAGCAAATAGATTAATGTAGGCATGGATACTCAAAAACCATCAAATTCTCATTAGGGCAATGCCTCAATTTATAGATTTTACATCAAGAATCAAATCCCACTAATTTCTCCATGATTCACTCCACCTCTTTTCCATGATTCTCTCCATCTCTTCACTTTTCCCAGAATATCTCCCAAAATATCTCCACACTTCCTAAATCTTCTCATGCTACCCTTTATTCTTTCCTAGTAGATTCTTCTCACCTTTTCACAGGTTCTTTCACATTTACTCATTCTCTTTTATAGCCTCTAACCAAGGGCTTGTTCCCGCACACACCTTATTCACTTGTATTTTCAACACCTCCCCTCAAGTGAATACTTTCTAGCACACCTGGACCCTATACCAAGTTTCCCTCTTACTTGATAGCCCGCGACTAGTGCCTCAAGTTCCTAAACTCTATAGTCCTTGACACTCTCTCTCTCTATGTGTCCAAGACCACTATAAGTGCCCGCGACCTTGACTAAAGTGCTCACACATACATCTACCACGTGGCCTACATCATCCATGGCTCAGAGGTGGTTTTACTTTGTTGGGACAGGTTACATTGGGTTGTGGGGTCTCTCTCTCTCTCTCTCAGAAAAGATGATCCGACTCCACTTCCTTTGGAGCCTCCATGAAGTTTGCCGATGTCGTTCCTTCTTCACTGGGTTTGCTGTAGAGCAGTCTCTCGCCATGTGTCCTGGCTTTCCACATTTGTGGCAAGTGAAGGTCCTTCCTCCTACTCTGCCTCTTCCTCATCCTCGTCCTTGAGAGAATCCTCCTCGGGTGAAGAATGCTTTTTCTTCTCCTGCTGTTGAGTCGAGCCATTTCTTCTCTTTGTCTCTTCTCTCTTGCTCTAGTAGAGCTGCTTCTATCTCGTGTAGCTTCAATTCAGGTACATTCTTTAGTGTTGCTACAATGTTTTTATAATCACCTTTGTCCACACTCTTTAGAAGCACTGCTAGTGCCTCATTATCTTTTACCTTTTTGCCAATAGTAGCTACCAGCTATTGCTTAATGCTTTTATATTTGTTCAAGTGTGTGATTAAAGGTTAACTTTCCTTCATGTCCAATTTGTCTCAATTAATTTTTACTTGTGTACCAAATAATTTATTGAGTTCATCCCATGCATCTTTTGCCCATTGTATCCCTGTGATGTGATGAATGATTTCATCATTTAAACTGAGTGCAATAAGTCCCAATGCTTTTTCATTCCTGCTCTTTCCATGTGTTAGTATATGTTCAATACCCGAGCATGTATCTCACATTGATGTATAGTGCACATTTGTACGACCCCCATTATGAGGAGAATCCATTGGTACATATATCTTTAGTGGCAACCCCAACTTAGATGCTGGAAGGGGTTGTAGTTGTGATCGTTGATGGTTAGGAGATAATGAACAGTACATGAAATATTCCTCCCTTGGATACTAATTTCATCATTAGTAGGCGGTGGTTGGTTGTTGGTACGCGATATGAATATGCGAGCAGTGAGTCGTGTCAATGTAGCGTAGCCGCCCACGTCTTGGACACATCCATTGCACTACTTGCAGCACTATAAATGGATATAGTTGGCACAAGCAAAGGAATCCAATTCTTGTGAGCATATATTTCCTATACTCTCAGTACGCCCTCCATCCAGAGGCTGTCTAGATCACCATCTAAGCTGTATACTAGAGCGCACGGGTGGACATCACTGTCATATTGTACCTATCTCCTGTTTGGTATAATCAAAATTTTAAAATTCTTTCCATTCTCTCTATTGCATTGTCTAGTGTACTTTCTCTTACTGTATCTTTTTCCACTGTGCCATATTCTTACATTACATCCATCTGATGTAAAGACCAACACTTTGTTGCAACCATAATAATGAGATCTCTTATAGTTGCCATTCTCACAACTGGGCTGAATGTCTCCTCATAGTTAATGCCATAGATTTGTGCATATCCCTTGGCATAAAAATTGTGCCTTATACCTTCCCACTAAACCATATGTGTTATGCTTGACCTTATACACCCACTTTCATCTAATTGCCTTCCTTAGGCAAAGGCGCTAACTCCCATGTTGCAATTGCATCCAACACTGCCACCTTCTCGTTCATGGCATCTTTCCATTTTTATTTCCAAGTGCCTACTCAAAACAAGTGGGATCAAACAAAGGTTTAGACATGTTGTTGATCTTGAGGGAAGGTGTCAAAAGATGCAAGATTCACACCATCTAAGGTTACAAAACCTTGGATAAATGCGTCGCCTACTAGTTGGTGAATAGAATTCCTACATCAAAGGAAGAATTATAGGTTGTTGTCTTCTCAAGAGATAATTCTATAAAGCTGACCTAACTAGCAATTTAGCTAATAGGAAGCTGTAAATTTTTTGGTCACGCCTAACTGATTACATTGATGGAGATGAAGCTTTGATCAACGACGCGTTATTACTATCAACAATGGCGGACGAGTTGTTCATTTTGAATCATTATCAAAGCCTATTGTATGCAGCTACTAAAAGCGTGGTGAACTGATAGTGAACTACTGAAGTGAACAAGACAGTGAGTAGAAGCCACCTTTTGATGAGTGTACCCTGAGCCTAACACTCGCAATGCTATATGAATTGTTAGATCTGAGCTATTTGAGCTCCTTATTAGTACTAAGATTGGGGTTTTTGGGATTGGCCCATCCACAGACTAGAGTCAGAATTTGTCACTCTTGTATCTCATCTATTTCAAAATTGTAAATAGTGTTGATTTAGTTTTAACTTGTTTATTCAATCAAATGTGCTAGTCGTTGTGTCGCATTTCCTCCTATCCTCACAATTTTTCACAATGGTGTGCCACGTACATGATCCCAGGTAGATACACACACTTTGGTCAACCTTCTCCATAAAGCACTAAAACAGTTCCTACTATAATGTTGGAATTTTGTGTTGATGTGCTAGTGTGTAGGAGCTTATGACCATCACAACATGTGAAATGAAAGAAGAGGATATAGAAAGCCAAGTTCTCTTTTGGGAAATGTTAAATTCCACTATGCAACAATGTGGTTACTCACCTGCAGACTTCCATTGCTTTCATGGGTAAGGAGTCTAGTGTAATTGGCTTTTAGTGAGAATGATCTTCAATGGGGGCCAAAGAATTGAATGGAAAAACGAGAGCATTCATGTCTATTCCATTGGGAGCAAAGCTTGGACTAACACACAAGGAAATTTGTGAAGACATATCTAAGAAATGAGCACCTTGCCATGTGTGAAAGCTAGAGATTATGTATAACCAAGGAGGACGCATGAGGCCAAAGTGAGCTAATTAGGAAATGGTGGCAAGAAGGCAATGTACATGATTTCAAGAATATCTCACACCAAGGAAGAGATTTCAAGAATAGTTCACCCTAGACAAGATATATGATGGAGAATGGAGAACAAAAATAAAGAGGTCAAGCAAGGAAAATCAGCTTTTTCAGTCTCAAGGTGAAGGCATGGCTTCAGTAATATGGTGTGAACATAGGTTTCATCATTGGTGGATGGTTGGTTTATATGATGTTCATTGTTTGAAACTCCTATTCAAGAGTATTATCAATGCTCTAAGAGGAGGATTATAGCTTTGATAAAGTCTATTTCACATTGTATGGGTCTAGATGATAATGATGATGATGTTATGGTGTGAACTTGGGTATGGGGATCATTGGATGGTTAGTTTGTACTACAATGTACTTCATTATTTTAACCTTAATTGATTATTATTGATGCTCTAAGAAGAGGCTTATTATACACACTTTGGTAAAAGCTATTTTGGATTGTGTGTAGATTTAAATGATAATTATGGTGATGCTTGTGTGAACATGGATCTGGGGATCACTAGTGGGGATGGCTTGTATGATGTTTATTATTTGAAACTCCTAATAAATATTTATTAATGCTTTGAGAGAAGAGGGTTAATATACATGATTTGATAGAAGTAATTCTACATCGTGTGTTGATTTAGATGATAATTATGATTTATTATGTAGACTTTTGGATGGTTATTATCATAGCTTGGATGGCTGTCTTATATTATGTAGTTTATTATCAATGATTTGAGAATATGACTATTATCCATGTTTTGATTAAGGGTATGACAAGATTACGAGCTTGTTTGGTGATTTGGGGGGTAAGAGTAAGGGGGTTTTGATTTCATATGTAGAGCCAAGGCCAAGGAAGATGTATTTCATAAATAGTATGCCAAATGTGCAAGTGTCCAAAATTTCTTGCCAAATGCCAAAGTGACTTAAAAAGCTCGCAATATAGAGCTCACATGAAAAAATCCCCCAAGGATATAGAGAGTGAAGAGCTATGAATGAATGTCTCTTGAAGAGATTAATCCATGACAGGAGTATTGATGGGGCAAGAAGGATTTGACAGTGAGAAGAAGGATTTTACTATCACATCCTTAAGATGAAGTGCTAGTATGGCTACTACATTCCTTCCAATTTCCTTGAATCCTCTAAATAAGCCTACAATAAGGCTCTGCAAGAAGAAAAGATATAATTCATTATTTTGGGCCAACAATGATCAACTAATGTACTTATTTTGCATGGGATTCTATCGATTCGTCATGTCACATTGAGTTTATCTCTCACGAGGCTTTACCATGTTTAATCATTGTATTGTTGAATCTTATATGTGTATCATGAATCTAATAGAAAAGAGTTTACACTCCCATGTTATGAAGAGGCACTTAACATGCATGGAAATTCAGATATAAACTTGTAGTGATCAAAAAATTTACAAATATTGCATGTGTTATTGACGCGCACACTAGGAGAACATGCCTACCACTCCAACATTGCAAACTATTGGTAGCTTCACCCCCCTGCTGATGCACACCTTATAAAGTTTCAAAGATGCACAAGGACAAACTGATTAAAGATAAACCCATATTGAAAATTCTCTTGTAGGTAGAATGCTTTGGTGAAGAGCAAGGGGTTCACACAATTATGAACTTGCACCTTCTTGTTTTCACTTTAGGATTGTAAAAGCCACACTATATGAGTATATGATTTGACATTAAAGAAAGAATGTAAATTTTTTCATTTCAAAATGTGTAGATAATTGTCACAAATTTAAGTCTTCTTATTCGAATAAACAAGGGGGGAAATTGTGTGAACTTCTCCAGTTTATCTAAGAAGTTTATGTAATATGTTTATGTATTATATCTCCCAGTTATGTCCCTTTCATTTGAGCTTTTGATTGAGGAAACAAATAGAGATCTAGTATTTTCTTTATCTTAGAAATTCACAATTGTCTTGATAACTATAAGCATACATTATATTATCACTTGTTGTTTTGGCATGCCCCTTTAACATTTTTAACATTATCTTAGAAATAGACACTTGTCTTAGTAATATACCCCTTAAATATTATAATCATACATGAAATACCATGTTGCATTTGATTTGACCATTATGTTAACACTCCTTTAGTAATGAGACTTTTATAATCTTTATGAAAGAAAGCAACATTTATCTTAACCTAGGATTAAGGAAATTTGGAGAGATTAACTCTTAGAACAATGAAAAGTAAAGCGTAACAAAATGAAATGTGAAGTATCATCATCCCCAATCTCAAACACGCTAATGGATGAAACAATAATCAAAAGTTGATCCCCATTATAGTATAATGCATCGCTCTAGTCTTTAGCGATTAGCACGACTTATCGCCCGGACCTAATCACCTTACGATGATCCAGTGGAAGGTAGGTAGACATAGGCATATCATCAATCATAATGCTTGGAATTCTCGCACTGCTAACCCTACCCTCAAGATCATGCCCACATGATTGGACTCACACTCATCACTATCATATACATCATCATCATATGCATATGTGTCAATGGTATCATGTGCATGTGTATCACTATCATCATGTGTATGTGTGTGCGATACACAATATCATCATGTGTATGTGTGTGTGCAATATATATCAATATCATCATGTATATGTGGTTGTGATACATCATCATAGGTATGTGGGTGTGATACATCATCATCATCTGAATAGTCTACATCTTGAGGGACATGATCATAACTACTCGTGAGTGTAGGGAACTTACTCAAGTCTCCACGCACATCATCGCAACAATGTTGAACCATCCATGTCAAAGATAGAACAAGAAAATCACCATGTGTGGAGGACCATCAAGACCATCTGGCACATACAGCTCTCTCATTAAGTAGATGTCTGAACTAACTAGTAGGTAAACCCTCAAGCTCATACATAGATGACATAAATATGTTGCCTCATCATAGCATGATGTCAGGGAACAAAGATCTAAAGGTTGGAGTCTCGTGGTGCCAAATGTATGTGTGAACTTGGCAAATGATACGCAACACGTGACTTGAAATGGTAGCCCAGTATAGAGCAAGTAGAGCCATCTCAATAGAGCGTGAGTAGATGTCAACTGATGAGAGTCTTATAAGATAGTGTTGTAGTGATGTCGACAACGATGATGATGTTGAGTAGCAAGGTGATCATACGAAGGATAGTAATAAAATGAATAGCTCATAACTACTATAAACAATCTCTATAGAATCTCCCAAAAAATATATAAAAGAGACCCAAAACATGCTACGCGTACGAACAAAGGCTAGCAAATCACAAATGCATGCGAACAAAGGCTAAAATCCCCAAGTGTGTAAAACAAGCCCACAATATTCTAAAGTATGTGAACAAGCCCATAAAATCACAAAGTGTGTGAATGCTCTCCACAAGGTACTCCCAAATGCATGAACACTCTACAAAGCACACAACTCACACCGCATGTGAATAAGCCCAAGCGCGTGTATGAACTCACAAAAAAGAACCCAAAAGTGTGTTTGAATGTGCACAAACCCAACAAAAATCCCAATGATGATGGAGGTTGCATGCAAAACACCCCTAAGGAAAATAAACGTGTTGTGGACAAAATAGTAATATGGTTTGGACCCAATGTGTGAAGAGCCCAAAAGATAGTGTGATCAATGTAAAAGAAGAAATTCCTCAAGTGTAATGTCAAAACCCTAAATGTTCAAAAACTCCTTCTTCTCTTTTTCACACTACTGGTGGCAACTAGAGAGTTATGAACGCTTAGAAAGCTCGATGATGGCTATAATCCTCAGTCTTTTATTGAGCCTAGAGCTTCCCAACTCAGTGATGGTGATGATGCAAAACTTTTTTATCACTCTTTTTTAAAAACATGTTGTCTAAGCTGCGTTGAGGCCAAGCAAGAGGATTAGCCTAGGATTAAGGAAACCTTGAGAGATTAACACTAAGAACAATGAAAAGTAAAGTGTAACTAACAATGACTCAAAGTAAAGTGTAATGATAGTCCAAAGATATCAAAAGGTCATGAAAAGGTGTCAAAAGGTAAAATAGTCCTAGAGCACATGCCTTTTATAGTCCCAAGGCCCATTTGCTGTAATCCCACATGCAAATGATCCTAAGGCCATGTGCATAGGTCAATCCCATGTGCATGTGCATCCTAAACATACTTTGTTACACTTCACTGACAACAATGCATGAACAAATAATACCTTAGCACTCTAAGTAATCACAATACCAATGCATAGAAAAATTTAAATTTCTTAAACTTGTGTGTGTGTGTGTGTGTGTGTGTGTGTGTACATAGAATCAAAAAAATATACTTTTTTAGAAAAAGGATCTTAGATTGGAAAAGGACATTTTGTTTTTGTTTTTTCCATTGAGATGAGTGGGTCCTTCCCCCACTCCCTTACCTAGTTGCACAAGGGAATTTCACCTAGCTACCCACACGCCCCTGCTGGTGCAACACCTCATTCGGTACCCTCATACTATTGACCCACACACACACTTGAGTATCACAAGACATTTTGATTTTGCATACATGACATAAATGATAAAGAAAAGAAAATATTATGACATTCATGTCCTTTAAAGGCTAATGGAGAGAAAATGGTGCCAACCATCTAATACATAGATCATGAGCACTCAATATCTAAATAAGGTGTATAAATCATTTTTCAATAATTTTTGTTAAGAGATAAGGGTTGTCTCTTTGAGCCACCTACTGCAAGGACCCCATCTAGTGTCCTTTCAATCAACAATATGTCTTGGTACACCTTTCCAGATAATCAATCAATATACTTTCATATTAAAAAATTTAAAGTTAATAATGACTTAAAAAGCATGCCACATTTATTATTGTTGTTAATTTACATAAGAAATTGTTCGCACAACTGCACATAATCAATTTAGTGGATGGGAAGTCATCACCTAAACTATTCAAATATTCTTTTCACAATATTTTTTCATAAACTACTAAATCATTTGACATTTGATATGTCATTTGTACTAACTCTCTTCTGTACTTAGTCACATCTTTGACATCAACCATCAACCATCAACCATGAGCACTTTTGACATACATTACAAACCACTAGTTACAAATTGAGCATGTACCAAACTTCATTCCATCTGTCAAGATTCCAAAAGAAAACAAAAGCATACATAAAATTCTAGGTTTTTGGTAAGTTTGGACGCGCTTCTCAAATACCAAGCATTAAGAAACAAGGGGATAAAAAATAATCATTGATCTTTTAGTGTTAGCTTAGTTTTCCAAGCTAATACAAGTCATGTAATTGAGCTATATAAAAGTGGCCTTATCTAGAAAAATGGGTGAAGGTTGACTTCCAAAATTTTAAAAATAGAAAGATAAATTTGTTGAAATTACTTCAATTTGTTGGTTTATTATGCATCTTCACACAATAAGACTTTTCAAGACAATCATGTACTAAGTAAATAAACATATTATTATTAAAAATTTATTGCAATAGCCTTGCTTTTGAGGTGGAATTTTAAAAAAATCATGTTTTTAAATGGTGGAAGATATATATGCTAACACTTTATATACATATAGAAGAAATTGTGTATTGTATTTTGTGATGCTCTTAAAATTCAATTCAAGGTGTTTAAAGAGAAATGAGTTTTCTACATAGATTTCTAAGCAGCACAAAAATTGGTTTTTTACAATTCAAAAGGCTATTTCTTTTTTGTTATATGCAAGTAGAAATCCTCTTTTTTTGGACATTTAAGTAAAAGAGAAAGTGGCCAAATTTTATTAATAAAGAATTTTCTTAATATATTTAAAGAGCTTTAAGAGGCCAAATTTTCTTAATATACAAGATTTAAGAATTTGAAGCTTTCTTTGTGAGAATGAGAGCTTCTTCGAGAGGAGTTGCACTGCCGCCATCGCCAGAATAGAGGAAACTTCCATCAAAATTTTAACAGCTCGCGATGCGACGCGGCCGGGCCTTTCAACACCATAGCAGCTTGATATAAAATTCGGAAAATTATTAAGAAGAATACTTCCATTTCAACGGCCATAGCTCAATATATTGAAATTATCGACACGCATATTTGTTTAATGTCCGTGCTTGAATGTCTGCGAGCAGCTGGAACGCCGTTTTTCCTTCCTTCAAATAAACAATTCAAGTGCAACTGAGCTTCTGTGCTCTTGATCTGCATTATACATACCTGTCTTCTGTTCTTCTTTACCAGATCTAGCTAGCTTCCATCCTCATTTATAATAATTTCTGTTTCAGCCATGAGACTCCTTGCCTTCGCCCTGCGCCTCACCTGTTTTCTTCTACTAATGATCTCCCCCACCTTAATACTAGCCTCACACGCAGGCTATGGAGGTACTAATTCTCCCTTAATCAACCTTTTGAAGCTGTCATTTTTAAGCTTCTGTGTTACATGTATCTGGTGTTGATTTATAGTAACCCTAGGAATTGTATCTGTACATGTATCTGGTGTTGATTTGCAGTCGTAATAGCATTTTTCAATGATCTTGTATATACTAATCCTAGGGTTTCATGTACTGCAGCTCAACGGAGCTTCTTCTTCACCAAAAACCATGTAAACCTTGATCAGACTTATCATTTCTCTCTGCACTTATTTGTACGCTGACCCATATAATTACATTTTCTAACACTGTGATTATCTCGTTGCACTTAATTGCTCTCAGAGAAGAGACCCATGGCCTCCGAGGAGAGCTGCAGGACCGAGCGATTGGGGAGGCTCTGGACCATCTGGTGCAAATTGTTGCTGATATAATCATATCACAATAATCTCTACTGCACTACGAGATGAAGCCTTAAGTCTGCACTACGAGATGAAGCCTTAAGTCGGCCCTTGTCGTTGTATTGTCTCGTAGGAAGGACTTGTTGATGCTTGAGACTCAACAAATGGTTTGCGCGCGCGCGCGCGCGCGTGGGGGGACCATCATCTGGTGTGCTTGTTCATGCTCAATAAAAGCTTTTTCTTTTTTGTGTAACATGGCAATGGCCCATAATATGATGGTAGAGGTGAATAAACCACAAGTTTTCCTTGACTATGGTACTATTTCTTGTGCTTATCTCATGATAATTTGATAAGGATCCCTTTTTTTTCTTTCCTATACCTCCTCCTATCCCTCTCTCTCTTTCCATTCTGAGTAGTGCTTCATCAAGGATGATCTTATATACATCATCTTCTTTCACATCTTCTAAGATCTCTTGGACCTCAAGTTACGACTTATAAAATCATCTTTCACTCACAGAAATGTACTATTCCAAAGTGTCTCTTTGAGGGCCTTATCCACCTAAATACCAAAGCCACCCTTGTCATTGTTGTGGATCTTGAGGTAGCCCATACCACACTTTGGGATCTTAGAGTCTAGACTTCTAAAGTAACTCCCATATTTAGCACTCTCTCTACTATTAGTTTCCCCATACAATGAATAATTGAGTTTTTGGGAACTTTCAACTTAGTCGCTTTCCTATTTTAACTATTTGTTAATGAGTTAGTAAAGATGCATGCCAATCAAGTCTCCACTTTCTAAATTTTATTTCTATTCTTCTACTTCAAAGCTCAATTTTTATTTTTATTATGTTTGCAAAGTTCTAGGATGAATGGAGTTGAAAGGCTTGTCAATGCCTACCACTAAAAAGGGAGTAAGGATATGAGTGGGTTGCAGGAGTGGAGGAGTTATTGTAACATGCAGATTTGCATGCTGCCATGCGTAAGTAGGTGTCCGATTATCCTCTCGTGCATGCAAGCTGGCGAGCCTGAGAAATGAAAGATGCATAGACTCAAGGAGCGGGTGAGAGCATTAGTGATTGGGGAGGTTGGGAGCCAGAGGATCCAAAGGAGGTTATAAGCAAAGTTGAAGGCGGGGAGAGGGATGCAAAGAAAATGCACCCAGATTGGATTGCAGCATGCCTTACTGCTTAGTCGCGTAGAGAAGACAAGCGGGCCAATGCAATGAGGAGGTAGGTATGTCTCTTCTCGATGTGCAATGCTATATTATTTTACTCTGGTAGATCAATAGCTAAAGCAAACCTAGGGAAATGGTTGCAAGAGGACATATTCCATGATAAGGTGGTGTCTGAGGTCTTTTATGTTGGTAAGGGTTTCTTTAACGTATTTTTCACGAAAGGATGGGCTGTATATGATCTCTTCGCAAGGGCTCTATTGTTTATGGGACATAAACTGATTCATGCACTCCCCTTTAACCCTCTGTTTGATGTAAATAAGAGCTTGCACGAAGCTTGCCCTGTCTGGGTTGAGATACTAGGCCTACCACCTTGGCTAAAGCCGACGCTGGGAAGAAATTGCCAGCACGTTAGTAGGCTCAGTGCTCTATATTCCAAAGGATGAGGATAGTGGTCGCCAGGAAAACAATGTGTGCATCACATGGAATACCCTAAAAGAAACTCCTAGAAGCTTAGAAGTGGAATTGGGCAAGCTCGGGAAGCTGGAGCTGAGTCTAAAATAGTGTGTGCATCACATGGAATACCCTAAAAGAAACTGATAGGTGGAAGGGGGTTGGACTAAGGTGATTGACAAAGCTAAGGGGAAGGCCAGCCTGGAGGAAAAGTAAGGAAGAGGCCATAAAGATTCAAAACAAGAATGTATCTAGAAGAGTAGCTGGGGGGTAGTAATTCTCAAAGCAACTTAATTCCATTAATGTACTAAAACCCTTTCATCCCTTTAGGTGGGGTGGATAGTGAAACATCCACTGTGGAGAAATTCAACTGGCTGATAAAGACAGCCTCGAAGGATATATAGAGAGGAGCCCCAGAAGAGGTAGGGGCAGAGGAGGCAGACATGGTCCCTGAAATTGCCTTAGGATGAAAAAGAGGAATGAAGTTAAAGGTTACACCTAGAATGTCAAGGGGATTAGAGATAAGAAGAAGAATTCTTCTTTTTGTGGAATACTTAAAGAATGGGGGCTATCTATTATGTCTATCCAGGAACACAATCTTTTTGGATAGGAGTCATATAGGAGGGATAGATTTGAGGACTGGGCAGTGATGTATGGAGGGGTTGGGGTTGGTTATAGAGCGGGGTTTTAACTATCATTTTTTTTAAATCCTTGCATAATAGCAAACCATCTAAATGGTAGGATGATGGTGGTTGAGGCTTGAATTGATGGAGAAAGGTTGTGGGTGGTGAATGTCTATGGGGCTCACAACTACAAGGTGAGGAGTGAAATGTGGGAGTGGATTTCTAGATTAGACATTCAGGTCAGACAGATGTGGGGGGAATACAATTGTGATGGGACAAGAGAGAAGGAAATGGAAAAAATGGGGCTAGTTGATGGGTGGAACTTGGGGAGCTAGGGATCTAATCCAGGCCACACTTGCTTTAGTCTATAGTACTTTAGCTCTTCCTCCAAAATTGATAGAGTTTTTTTAGTTGACATGATTCTTCGGAGCCATAATCCATAATACACAACACACACTATGTGTTATGTCCACACACAGCTAACCCTAGCTAATGTCCACACACTATGACCAGCTAGACGTGGTCATTTATGTCTCACACATGCTGCTACCTAACATGCCAACACATGGTGCAACTAGCACAAGCTGACATCGAGCTTGAATCTCAACATTTATCCCACAGGTTACGAGGTGTCTTATAGTATTTCTCCCAGATGTAGGGCTTCAAGATAAAAGGTCGATGCCAAATGGGCTTCCGCCCATGAGCTCGAAGGTTATGGGGTGAGCATTGGAAGGGGGCCGCTGGTAACTGCCATGTTGTCGATGTGGATGTTGCGTTTCCAGGCGTCATGTTTGGCATGAAAATAAGGCTGAAGGATGTGGATATCCAATCAGTCTGTAAGCCTGCTGATTGGGGCATGTTAGAGTTGTCGATCGAGTAGGATACTGATTGCCTACTTGAACTCCATGAAATCCAGTGGGTCACGCCAGTTGAGGGGGTTGAGTGGTGGGTCCACCCCTTTGTGCTCCTATGAGGGTGGTGGGGGAATCTCTCCTTCCTCCAAGGGTGTGGGGGAAAAGAGGTCGGGAAGTCATTACGCGACTGAGGTGGAGGAGCAGTCGATGGAGATGTAATGGTGTGGCATGGGTTGCGTCGACGAGGAAGGGTGGGGTCCTTGTTGATGTCCAGTGTATGGTGTTGAGGTCCTTAGGGAGGCTCATATGAAGATTGAGGGTGGGTAGTTTGTGAAGCAAGTGTGGGTGAGGGAGGAGGAGAGGGAATGTGAAGGGGTGTAGTGGATGGTGAGGGGAAAAGGGTAAGAGCAAGTGAATGGGTGTGTGCGGGAACAAGCCCTTAGCAAGAGGCTATAAAAGAGAGTCTGTAAATGAGTGGGTAGCAGTGAAAAGGTGAGAGGTATCTACTGAATCAAGGGTAGCAAGAGTGAATATAGGGGTGTGGAAAGATTCTAGGAAAAGGTGCCCCAGATGTAAGGAGGTGGCACAAATCAAGGAGAAATCAGTGGGATTACATGCTTGGCATCTTGTGGATATAAACCCTATAAATTGAGGCATTGGCCTAATGAGTATTTGCTGGTTTTTGAGTATGCATGCCTACATTATCCTAGTAGCTTAATTGCTCACTAATCTTGTCTTAATTATCATCTTAATTACATGCTAATGATTTTTATTCTTGCATTTGATCCACCATAGCTCATCACTTTGCTTGCATTTTAACATGGTATCAAAGCCTCAGATTCATGCCCAACATGTCTTAGTCCATCATCAAGTGTTTTATTCACTTCATTAGTCCATAATCATAATTATAAGCATTAAGCTTCTCTCTTCTCCATAGCCAAAGTATACCCTCAGCAGGAGCTCCCTCTTCCTTCACATATACTCATTGCCCAAGCCCTTTTAGGGGCATAAACTACACTCAAGGCTCTCCACGCAGCCCAAAGCATTCAGTGTTTCTCAATGCATAGCTCCCTAAAATCGTAATTTCTCATGCACCTTTTTTGTGGAGAAGACCTCAAATCCACACCTACACAGAAGCAATTGGCCTAATTCCTCTTGGCCCCATGCATTTTCAAGGATGCTCTACATGCTAGTGATCTCAGTTTTGTGAAATTCCTCAAGGAGAAGTGGCATCAAATCTGTAAGTGACTTTGGTAAAACATAGATTAAGCATTCATCAATGTTTGATCAAATCTTTTGTTTCTTAGCTTGATCCTCTACTAGACTAATTGCTATTGATTCTTTTGAAAGGATTTGAGCTCATTTGGACTCTAAGGCACCAATTTTGGCCTCCTCGCACACTCTATTTTTTGCACGCAAAACAGGGGATTATTTCGCTAATCATTTTTTGGTGCAAGGGATGGTTCAAATTTACCATTGGGTATCTAATACAGATCCCTATCACTTCAGATTACAATTTGGAGATGGTTTGATACTCCAACCATTCAGTACAGTTCAACTACACTTGGCTTTATGTAATTTTTGGTGAATTTATGCTGATAAATCTGTTGTAATCATCATTTAACACCAGATTTGAGCTATAAAAGGGTAGAAATTGGCCTTGAATCTTGAATTGGATCAAGAGGTAAGACCTCCTTCATATTATCATAAGCACGGCACAAGAAATAGCTAAATTTAATGGAGAGCAGTTTCATACATGATGGCAAACAAAGCCCATGTATTTACTCATGAGGAAAAATCTGTGGGGGCTAGTTGAGGGAAGAGATGAATGCCCAGAGGAGATTGGGGAGAATGAGTGGAAGATTAGGAATGAGAAAGCTTTAGGACTCATTACACTTAGCCTAAATGAGATGAAATCATTCTCCACATCACAGGGATACAACGGGCTAAAGATGCATGGGATGAACTTAATAAATTATTTGGCACAAGCAAAAAATTCAAAGATAAATCTGCTAATGCAATTCTACAAACTTGACATGAAGGAAAAAACCTCTAATAACCACACACTTGAACAAATACAATAAGATGATGAGGTACTAGCAGTGCTTCTGAAGAGTGTGGACAAAGGAAAATATGGGAACATTGTGGCAACCTTAAAGAATGTACCAGAATTCAAGCTACATGAGATAGAAGGAGCTCTACTAGAGCAAGAGACCAAGGTCAAAGAGAAGAAAGGGTTGGACCCTACAATTGGAGAGGAAAAAGCTTTCTACACCCAAGGAGGATTCTCAAGAGGACGAGGACGAGGAAGAGGCAAGGGAGGAGGGACCTTCACTTGCCCACAACTGTGGGAAGCCAGGACATATGGCTAGAGACTGCTACAGCAAACCCAGTGAAGAAGGATCGACATCGGCCAACTTCATGGAGACTCCTAAAAGGAAGAGGAGTCATGACATCTTTTCTGAGAGAGAAAGAGAGAGAAACCCCACAACCCAATGTAGCCTGCTCCAATAGAGTAAAACCACCTTTGAGCCACTAATGATGTAGGCCATGTGGTCGATGTATGTGTGAGCACTTTAGTCAAGGTCACGGGCACTTGTAGTAGCCTTGGACACATAGAGAGAGAGTGTCAAGGACTATGAGTTAGGGACTTGAGGCATTGTTTGCAGGCTACCAAGTAAGAGAGAAACTTGGTATAGGGTCCAGGTGTGCTAGAGTTATTCACTTGAGGGGAGGTGTTGAAATATACAAGTGAATGGGTGTGTGCGGGAACAAGCCCTTAGCAAGAGGTTATAAAAGAGAGTCTGTAAATGAGTGGGTAGCAGTGAAAAGGTGAGAGGTATCTACTACTGGTATCAAGGGTAGCATGAGTGAATATAAAGGTGTGGAAAGATTATAGGAAAAGGTGCCCCCATATGTAGGGGAGGTGGCACAAATCAAGGAGAAATCAGTGGAATTAGATGCTTGGCATCCTGTGGATGTAAACTGTTTGGTTCATCATAGCATAGCGGAGGCTACACTCCAACCCACACACTTTGTCAATCCGTGAATGCAACCCGGTTAGCGCATAGAGGCTATCCCGAATGGGAGAAGATTAGTTAACCACACACTAATGACTTCTAGTCCTACTCAATCCTTCTTCAACAATCAAGCAATCGATCTAACATAATCAAAGCATCAAGATTAGGCTACACTTAAGCATAAAAATGCAACTTATGCAAAGAATCTAACATGCAAAGAGCTATCACACAAGCCTCAACTACACATCATTTCATGCACAAGCTTCATCACATGCACTCTACAATTCACAAATCAGATTTTAGCATCAAAACATCATTACAAAATCTAGATTAGCAAGTGTGTAGACCGCAACCTTAAATCATTGAATACGTAGAGAATAGAGAGTACAAGATTGAAGCAAGAATGGAGATGGAGAGCCTTGGGAGAGCACATGAGAAGGAGCTATAGAGTAAGCTCTCTCTATGAGTCTCTCAACCAAAAGACCAAAGAGTCCTCTCTAGCTCTCAAATGGGCCACTTTTTATACAAAAACTCTAAAACTCCCAAAAGTTCCCATGTGGGATTATTGTCAAGCCCACTCCCACATTCATCTACAACTTGGAACTCTTTACAAGAGCCCTAAGTGTCTTTTTTGTTGCATCCTTGCATTGATCTTCATTCGTCATGCAACACTCCCCCCTTCCTATTTTGCACACGTCCTCGAGCGCGGTAGGAGCACAAGCTGCAAAAAAACAATGGATACAAGTTAAGCCTTTTATTGAAAAGAAAAGAAGAAAAGAAAAAACAGCAATGACAATTCCACATGTGAGCATACAAGTGAAAGGCTGATTAGAGTTTTAAAGAGTACTAAAATAGGTGAGTAAAGACTATTCAAAGTGAGACTAAGTGGTAGATAGTGCTATGCAAAGGCAAGTGTGCTTATACACCGCCGGTTATAACCGCAGTCTCAATGTCCTACAAGTATTTAAGTTATTCCTAAGTGGCAAACCTACTCCTAAATATGAGCAAAGGTGATTGGAACTCTTTTTTTTTCTCTCTTTTTTTTTTTTTGATGTGTGTGTAGAAGGTGATAAAGATTAAGGTTCCATCCCAATGAGACCCAAGTAATGGCCAAGAGACCTCCGCCAAGAGAATCTAAAAACCGCTAACTATCTCAAGGGCGACAGACCCTTTTTCTTTCTTTTATGACCTAAGGAGTACCCCATGAAGATGAGGGCATCGGTCTCGAGGTCCCATAGTGTACCCCAGAGTCCTACCAACATCTATCAAGGCGATAGATTCCTTGAAGGTCTTTTTTTGAAGCTTTTAGACATCAGTGTTCACCCCATGGAAACCAAGGCATCGGCCCCAAGTGCTAAGACAACCCCAGGTCCTACCAAGCATTCCTCATGGCTGTAGACACGTCATGTCTCAATTCACTTTGTATATATTTTTTAAGGGTATATTTTCATAAATTTTTATTACTCCTAGCACCTAGCTCATACCTAAGAGGTAGCTACCACTAGGGATAACTAATATACCTTGAAAGCATAAGAACTTGGCATACTCCATTGGTATATATCCTACACTGTCTTTAAATAGAAATATCTTTTACTAAGTCCTCTAAGAATCTAGAATTCACTCACCATATTTTAACAACTAATCAAAAACTTAAACCAGCCAATATTGTGTGAACATGCAAACCATATATCCAAAAGATAAAAGCACATAAAGAACAAAAGATTATGATTTGAATACACCTGTTGTAGTGCCCGTTGATGTTGTTCGTTTGCATTGATGCATTACTGATTTTGTGCAGATTGCTCCTCCTTGGTCTTTATAGGCGTAGCATGTCTCCCCCCTTCCTAATTTGTGTGCGCGGTAGGTGGACTATTGGGGCTTGTTTGATGCTCTTGTTTAGTTGAGATCTCTGCGAAATGGTTATTAACAAACAAGAAAAGAAAAGAAAGGAATAAAATTTACTATTGGTGCCAATCACCGGAATATAGCCGAGGGGAAAAACCCAGTGGGAGAAAAGTGCCCTTGCTTGTCGATCTTATTGTGGAGTCGCTGAACTTACCCTTGCGCTGGTGGTGGATCCGTGTCCCCTTCTGCTGGAAAGATGGTATCAATTTCCTGAGGATGCAGGGACAACCCTTCACAAAAATCGGCCTCTGGAGAAGGTGGTAGAGGAAGGAGTGCTTCCTCACTAAAATATGGCATTGGTTCTATGGGAAGGTTAAGCAGACAAATTCGATTTTGGAACTGCGCAATATAGGTACTCATATTGATCCAATATTGACATGTTGAGGCTTGGGGAAGGAGGGCTTGCAAGATTCGGTGGTTGCAAGTCATTTAAGCTTGTATCCCTCCATTGTTGTGCTTGAACCTCCTCAGGTAATCTACGTTGATTTGGTCCTCTCTCTGGTATTCTCACATTAAGAAGATTATGGCGTTGGGGTGTAATTCTCACAATTTGTTTCATTAAGCCCGTGCCATATCGTCTAAAGTAAGAGCGGCATATCCAACAAATATGTGAAGCTTCTCCTAATACGAGTCGTGCACACTCTTGACAATGTGGAAATGGGTGATGCTGTTGATAGAATAACGTGACAAAGTAATGCCCACAGCAATTTTCACCTAAGGGAGCATAGAAGTACCTAGAATGAGTTTGAAACGGACGAGCACTATAACCCCCGCGATGATCAGGTCGAGTACTATCAGGGTCAATGCATGGTGGACATGTATCTCGCCAAATATCCATCAGGAGTTATCTGGACGTAGAACAATGAAATTTAGAACACTCATATCCATCATTACACTTCCAATCAAAAACAAGATTATCTCAAAAAGAACACAATCCTCTAAAGGTATAAGGAACCACATTATTCAAACATTGATCTACCAAAGAGCTTCAATTGTAGTGTTAATGCCTTATCTTTGGTTTTAGGTATATCCTTTTTAAGAGGTGGGAATTTTAGCAATTGTCTTGGAATTTGAGCAAGATAAGAGAATTTAGGCATTGAAATGCTAGAATCTATGCTCAAATGAGACTCATTTGGACTTATCTTAGGTACACAAGTTGATGGTGGAATTGTGTAACAAGGAGAAATTGGGACAACCGGTGTTTCAATACATGTTTTAGGAAGATCAACACAAGTAGATTTGTAGGTGCTATCACATCCACCTATCCTATCTTGAAGAGTTTGTGTTGATTTCTTTTGCACCCACTGATATGGAAAATCAAGGGTGGCTTTTGGAATCTTTCTGAAACACTTTTTTACCCCTAGCAAACCATGGCATTTTGGAAGCCAAATTGCTGTTGCACCCTCATAATAGCCTTGTGCTTTAAGAACATGTTTTGAGACCCAACGAGTAACAATCTGAGGTTTAGGCTTGGAAAAGATGTGCTTCTTAGGAGGCTTAGCAACTGGGCTAGATGGTACAAGTTTGTATGCATCTTTGGGTAACCAAATTGATAATTCCTTCTTGCGTGGCCTTCTTTGAGTAGCAACTAGAGTAGTTGGAACATGCCAGCCATGGCCCTCACTTGAGTACTCATCAATTATCCACATCATTTGTTTTGGAGCTTTAAGAGCAGATTTTGAGAGTGGGTTGTGTAAGGTAGAAACATTAACCTTTTGACACGATACAGCTCGTGGAGTAGCAGATCCCAAGATGCAATCAGAATCAATTTGCAACTTGTATTGTCTATTCTTCCAATCTAATGTGCAATTGGTAGCATTTAACCACGATCGACCGAGAACAGCCTCTACTACTGCCTTGGACTTACGTGCCACATAAAAGGGCACTGACATCTGGTGATCCTTAATGGACATCATAATGACACATTTTTCCTCTATAGGGTTATCTTCACCTGAGAAGCTTCGTAAGTCAACAGGAATTTGCACAAGTGGTGGTTGTCCCAAGGCTTTCCATGTGTCAAACGAGAGAACATTAAAATCTGCACCAGAGTCAATTAAGGCAGAGACAAAGTAGGTAGTCTCTTGAAGATGAAGGCACACTTGAATATTGAATGGATCGACATATGGTTCATCAGTAACCAACTGTAAGGCCATCATAGAAGCTTTGCGACGCTCTTTGGCTTTTGCAACCCTAGCTTTAGCCTCTTCTTGAGCCTGACGTTTAAGCAAGTGCTTCTTTCCGTGTTTGTGCAGCCTGCATCTGTTGAAGCATGGCTTCAGTTAATGGTTCATTGTATTTCTTGAGACGACTTCCATTAATGAAGTTAGGCATTTGCTCACCTTCTAGTGTCTCTAAACGCACTGCACCACTTGGAGTAAGCTAATTAATCACAAACGGTCCTAGGCCACGTTTCTTGAGCTTTCTCTTATGCTTCTTAAATGTGTACAAGAGCACAAGGTCTCCTTTTTTGAATCGGCCAGTTGTTACATTTCTATCATACCATTGCTTCTGTCTTCTCTTCTCAGCATACATCCCCATTACCGCCAACAAGCGGGTCTCATCAAGCTTTTCCAATTCATCAACGCGTTGTGAAAGCTCATGACCAGTCCAATCCAATTGTTTAGCTACTCGTAGAGTAGGTACAAGAAATTCAATGTTTAGCTACTCGTAGAGTAGGTACAAGAAATTCAATGGGAAGAATTGCGTCTAGCCCAAAAGCAAGCTCAAATGGGGTTGTGCCCACAGATGTTTTATAGGCTGTCCTATATGCCCAAAGAACTGAGTGCAACTTTTGCTCCCAATCAGTCCTATGTCCCTCAACAATCTTTGTGAGTGCTGTGCAGAGAATCTTGCTAGTACTCTCAGCTTGTCCATTGGTCTTGGGATGATAGGGTGCAGAACGCTTGTGAATAACCATAAATTCTTGAAGCAAAAATTCTATGACCTCATTCACAAAGTGCACACCTTGATCACTAACGATCTCAATAGGTAAGACATAGCGTGTAAACACGTACTCATACAAGAACTTGGCTGTGGTTCTGGCATCATTTTTGACTGTAGCCTTTGCCTCTACCCATTTGGTCAAATAGTCAGTTGCGACTATAATATATTCTGCATGCGTGTGACGAGCTGGAGGTTTAATGGGACCGACAAAATCAATACCCCATTTTGCAAAAGCACGTGTGCTTAACATAGGTCGCAATGGCATATTGTCCTTTGTGATGGGAGGTTTGGTCCTTTGACAATCGTCTCACAACGTTTCACATATTCTTCGGCATCCATTTGTAAGGTTGGCCACCAAAGCCCAGACCACCTAATCAACTTAGCTGTGGTATTGCCCGAAAAGTGTCCACCCCCAACACCTGCATGTGCATGAGTCAAGATTTTCAAGTAGTCAGCTTCACATACACACATGCGTAAGTTGCCATCCTTGCCCCTCTTGTAGAGTTGGCCCTCTATCAGCATATAGTTTGCCACTTCAACTTTAATAGCATGCTTTCGATGTTTAGGAATTTTTTGATCCGTATGACCATGCTGAAGATAGTCCACAATATACTTACTCCAACTTAGTGTAGTTGAAATTTGGAATAATGTGACATTATGAATTGGCTGTCGAATTTGACATGAAGTACAGTTACGAACAAATGTTTCAGCATCTGCATGCATGGTAGGCCACCATTGCCCATCCTGAGATATACGTCGCACACAAGTAGTAGCTGATGCATGGATTCCATCGATACCTGCATGTGCCCATTCCAAGATCTCCTCATATTGGTCGGGGTTAGGTATAAGCCTCAACACTCCATCATTACCCTGACGATATAATCTCCCTGAGATTAACTTGAATGGTCGCCATAGGTCCACATTAGGACCCGCTAGTTGTATCTGCCCACTTGTCAAAATTTCTAAAATGGATTCAGACCATCTAGGAGCTGTCTCTACAAGGAAAAGTGTTGAATCTAACATATCATCATCCACACCCACAGGAGCTTTGCCAGAGGTGATTCGAGACAAATGATCTGCCCTAAGATGAGTTGTTCCTTTTCGAACTGCCACTTCAAAATCAAACTCAAGAAGGATGATAAACCACCTTACAATCCTTCCAGTTGCACAAGGCTTATTTACCAAATATAGCAATGCTTGATGGTCCACAAAAAATATGAATTTGTTTGCCAAAAGGTAATGGCGAAACTTTTTCACTACATATATCATGGACAACCCTTCTCTTTCTGTTGTGGTATAATTCTTCTCAGCATTGTTCAACTGTCGACTAGCATATGAGATTGGGAAATCCTTATTATGTTCTCCTGATTGAGCCAAAATACATCCAATTGCAAAGTTTGAAGCATCAATATGGACATGAAAGATTTGGTTCCAATCTGGTGCCCGTAATATGGGTGCAGTCACTAATGCTTGCTTCAACTTTTTAAACGATTCCTCACACTCATCAGTCCAATTAAACTTTACAAGAAGAGCATATAATGGTCTGGCTAGGACAGCGTACATGTAGATGAATCTACGGTAATAGCCACAATGTCCCATGAATGTTTGTACCCCTTTAGGGTTGATAGGCCGAGGTAATGAGACAATGACATCAATTTTCTCCATATCTGTTGAAATCCCATTGCGAGAAACAATATGGCCCAAAATTTTCCCTTGTCTTACCATGAATTTGCATTTGTCAGGATTCAAGTATATACGATAAAGTTGACACTTTTGAAACACAAGTCTGAGGTGTTCTATATGATCATCACGCTCTTGTGAGTGAACACATAAATCATCCATGAAGATCTCAAGAAATTGCCTAAGGTACTCCTTGAATACATGACCCATTAACCGCTGAAAGGTTGCTGGTGCATTTGTTAGACCAAATGGCATAACACGATAGGCAAAGATGCCATCTTTAGTAGCAAAGGTTGTCTTGTGTTGATCCTTTGGATCAATTGACACTTGATTGTAACCGGAGAATCCATCCAAGAAACTATATGCCTTTTTCCCTGGAACTCGTTCCAGAACATGATCCGTGATTGGAAGTGGGTAATGATCACGCACAGTAGCTACATTTACCTTCTTGAGGTTTACACATACTCAAAGTTTTCCATTTTTCTTGGGCACCACTACAACAGGGGAGACCCATTCAGTGTGTTCAATCTCATAGATAAATTCTACCTCTAAGAGCTTGTCTATTTCTTCCTTTTTTTTCCGTGCAAATTTTCATTGTAAGTATAAGGACGTTGCTTGGAGGGTTTTGCATCCTCTCGCAATGGAATTGTATGCTGACATATGCTTGGATCAACTCCTTTTAGGTCTTTATAACTCCAAGCAAAAACATCGCGATACTCCTTTATTGTTTGTATTAATAACTTCTCCTCATCTAAGGACAAGTCTGTGGCAATCCACACATAACGAGGCTCTTCTCCTGGCTTAGCAATATCAATCTTTTTTGCATCTTCTGGACCATCGTATGAAACCCCTGGCATGCTTGGTTTTTGTCGCATGGGCTGTTGAAGAACAATCTTCCGATCTTGAAGAGTGTACTGTGTGAAATTGGGAGGAACATTGAGACCTTGTTCTTGTCCACTTGAGTCTCCACTCATTGAAGACCATGCGGTTTTGAGCTCTCCTTTGCCATCTTGCATCGGATTTTTTTTTTCAACCGTTGTCTTTGCACTTCCAACACTCTCTTTTGAATCGGTTTTAGACTTGAGTTTTGGTTTTTGTTTCTTCGTTTTTTTACAATTTTTGCTAACAGTTGTTAGCTTTTCCCCTGCTTGGAATCCATCTGATCGTTTTACTTGGTCTTTGATACTATCTTGTGCTTGGACATAGTATAGATATTCGTTCTTTCCTGAGAAGTGAGGTGGTGGTCGAGAGTGTTCACTCTTAGACTCCTCCTTTTCTTTTTGTAGTCTCTCACGTCGTTCCCTCTCATCTTGTTTATGGATTCTTTTATGGCTCTTACAGCATTTACGTTTGGGTCGGCTTTGAGGGATTTCTACTTGAACCTCCCTTCCTCTCAAGAGTAGGCGTGCCTTTCCTAACTCATCCTCAGTGATTATCACATTATTATCAAAATCCGAGTCCCATCCGTCTTCCTTATCAGCATCATTAGCAGATTCGAGTGTTAAATCCTCTACTGAGACTTCCTCGACATGCAGTGCTGTTGTGGATGCATTCCTATAGTAGAAATCATCTAGAAGGTCACGTGGTTGTACCATTCGTATAGGTATAATGTCATATCCATCTGAGTCACAGAATTGAATTGGCTTAGGTAAAGCACAGGTCGATAATGTTGCAAGGACATGACTCCATTCTAATGGATCAATTAAATGCTCAGGGAAGGGTTGTGGAATGTATGCCTCATCTGCGATTACCCTTAAGTCTCTCAGTGTTGAAATCCCTACATGAGGCTCCACACATCCACAGATCTTCTCGCCCGTCTGACAATGTAACTCTTGAGCCCTCAGATGAAGCAGAATCAAACTCATCTATTGGAGACCTTGTTACATCACGATATGAGTGATTCCTTAGGTTGACCCTTGTGATGATAGAATCATGTTGGAGGTACAAATAATTGTATCCCCAATCTTGAATCATTTGAAATTGTTGCATGAATGGTCCACCCAATATCACTTCATAGTTTGGATGTTTTCCAAAATCCACTACTGCAAAGGTGTGCTCATATTCAATCCCACATGTGGTGACCAATATGTTCTCAAGCAGCCCAAGGGGATGTTCTAAGCTTCCATCTGCTAGCTGCAAGCGCATCCTGGTACTCCTAATAGCTGGTTTGCCCCACTTTTCCCAAATGGACCTTGTCACAATGCCCACTCCTGCACCACTATCAAGTATTGCAGTTGAAGCTACTTTTCGCACTTCTAATGGGAGGGTAGCATTTCCCTGATCGTCCTCACAAAATTTTCCTACTTTGTTGATAATAGGAACTGGCATAACATGCTTTGTCTCGGGGTGTATAGTACACTCATGGTGACCCTTTTGTAGCAATACCTGCTCTGACAAACATGTGGCAATTTCATTCCACAACTCAGGTCGAATTTTTATCAAATCAAGCAATGGTAAGGTACATGCCACTGGTGCTGACAAAATAGCTTGCACGATACTCATATCCTTCTCCTTTGTCAACCTTTTATGCATGGAGGGTATCCTTAAGGTTTGAGAACAGTTCTCATATTCTCCCAGATATGATGGTAAGGTTTTCATTGTATGCTTACTTCTAGGAGAAACAATTGTTTGAACTTCCTCCTGGATGCTTGGGCGTCCAGAATTGTTTTCCGTGCCCCTGGTAAAATCCACCTCAGAGAATGGAGGCGAACTAATAGAGGACATGTTCTCATTAACTTTCTCATGAACTGCGGCCCACATCTCATTTGCCATGTCCTCGTTAGCATCAATAACTTCATCATTGCATGGGAAGACAAGGCTAGGTGGTGGTAGAATACCTCCTTTCAATTGAGTGTCAATTGGTCCAGACCTTTCGCTATGAGCTTGTGAAATGAGCTCACTTTTCATTTCCCGACTTGATGATACTTCCAGTATGGTTTCTAATGTTGGCTTAAGAGAGGTTGGGCCCCGAGGAATAGGTGGTGGTGGTCCCTCAAGTATTGACTGAGCTTCCCTAATGAGTTGCTGATGTACAGCTAGATTGATCTTCTCCTCACGAGGGTTTGGGTATTCTTGAAGCTTCTTGGGTAGCTCAGATAAAGCTGCAATGCGACTTCTATGAGCATCAATGATGGCATCTAGAGTCTCATTCACCTTATCCACAAAAACAGAACCCCCAGAACTATCCTCAGTCGTACTAGCCTCATCTTGTTTAGCACTAGGCCCAGGTTGAGGTTGATGTTCCTCATGCACTTCTTGGGATGTAAAAGTTTTATCCCTCATGTTTTGTTTAGAGGCTTCTTGAGAACTAGTGGATGCACTTTTAGTTTGCTTGTTTCGGTTCTTCTTCCTCCTAGTGGTCTTTTTTCTATTGGACTGTAGGGTCTTGTCCACTAGATTTGTCTTTGCATCCCTAGTTCGAGGTGTCTCATCAGTCTGTATTTTAGCATTTCGTGTCTGTGATCTAGTCATGACTCTAAGTGGCACGACATCCTCATTCTCAGATGAAGGTGGTGATGGAACTGCTCCTACAAGGTTGAGTGAGACCTTTGGTTGAGAGGTGCCTTCCTCATGTGGTTTCAGTAGACAATCCTTTGGGAAGTGTTCTACACAACACCCTAGACAATATCTTTCAATTGGTGGAAACTGTTGTACTGTCGTATTGGATCGAGATGCTTGCCTTGAGAGATGTGGACAATCACGAGCCCAATGGGGTTCTCCACACTCATAACAGGGGCCCATTAGTTTGGCTTCTACTTTCCTTTGCTGCCATTGACCTGAGGGGCCTGGAGTCCTAGGTTGGTAGCCGCCTAGCAACATCAAAGAGTTTTGTTCCCCTGGTTGAGCCTCCAGTACTTGGCTTGGGTATGCGGGACTTTCAAAGAGATTTTCTTTGGATGAATATGATGCGTATTCCTCCTCCACATAGCCTGGGTTTACCAATTCTCTACACATATTTGAAATGTCGTAGTCCACAACCCTTACAGGAGCAGTCCCAGGAGCAGGCGGTTGAGCACCAAGAACAGGTCGTGCTTGCTCTTGTGCCATCAGTGGCTTACGTTCAAAATTAGTATACTGTTGATACATTTGTGGAGCCACTCCACCCCTTGGCTGCTCACGCTCCTGTCTCATTCTTGCAATGCGAGTACATTCCTGTGTTGTATGGGTAAAGTTCCAAGCACAGGCTTGGCACCACTTTTTTGTGGGTTGGTTTGTGACTAGAGGAGAAAAGGTATTACATTCCTCTGTTTTATGGGTACCGCCACATGCCCCACAAAGATGAGGACCTGTAGGAAGTACACTCCTCATTCGTTGCTGTTGTTGTTGTGGCTGCATGGGTTGGCGATAGGTCTGTCCCAATCTCCTTAGTACTAGGTTAGCTATCTGGTCTGGATTTGGTAGCGCCCTAGACCCTGAACTTTGGTCATCACCCGAGTGATCTCTAGGTTTCACCTCAGGGCCAGAACCATCTTGGAATTTGAAGTTATCGGTGAAATCCATAGCATCATGGCAACACTCATTGAAATTTGTATGCTTCTTCGCATAGAGATGTGTATGCAGTGTTGAATTTTTTAGTCCTTTTAAGAAGAGAGAAATTAATCAACTTTGGGCGGGCTTCTCATCTTCTGGGCAACGATTAATATATTGCTTCATTCTATTTACACAGTCTCTAACACTCTCATTCTCACCTTGCTTGAAAGAGTAGATGTGTGCTACCGTGTCATGTTGAATTCCCATCAAGGAAAAAGCAGCAATGAATCTCTCTTCCAAAACTCGTAAAGAAGATTTGTCTGAAGCCTCTAGTGCCTGAAACCAAGCAAGGGCTTTTCCCTCAAGAGTAAGTCCAAATCCTTCAATTTGAGTATGCTTGTCAGCCACTTGCTCAGCTCGAACTGCTTCCCTAAATGCTGCTACATGGTCGTATGGATCTCCCGACCCTTCGTACTTCTTTACCAGTTTCTGAAGAGTTGATGGCCTTACTTGTCTTGAATACTCATCATAGGGCCTACGGCCTCTCACTCTCAGTGGGAATTGTTCCTCTCTTTGGTAAGATGGTCCACATGCATCCCAAATTGGTGTAGGTCCCCTATTACCAGCCTAGCCAAACCCCTCCAAAGATCTTGTCACCCGCATTTCAGGAGGCGCATTTATGGGAGGCCGAGTTGGCTCCCCTACCCTCCGATTGTTATAGTGAGAAAAATGTTGTTGTGGTGTGACCTGTGGTCGCACATTTGGTGTAGGACTATATCTTGGTGCTAGAGTTGGGCTACTAGCAGTGGTCCACTTTGATGTTGAAGGTACCTCTCTAGTGAACTCTTGTAGGGGAGGAGCAACAGTTTCTCCAAGAAAGGCTGTCTCTCCTGGTTTGGCTGTATTTGTTGAGAACACTTCCATGAATAATGGTTGTCCTTTCCACATGAGCTCCCAAATCTCCTTCCAATCTAAGGTTCGGTATTCATTGGCCCTTTTATCAATTATTCGGTTCATGTGTCCTGCAAGCTTCTCAACTACCACCACAAGAGCTAGAGGAAGATCTAGCTCTGGCATTCTAGTTGTGGCATAATATCCCTCTAAAGAGTCCTTATAGACCTCTTGAAGTGGGTCATCCTGTAAGACCTTTGTCACTGGAATTTGTCGTACAAACTCCCATTGGTTCTCAGCCCCCTGATCCATTTTGCTCTTGCCTTTCCTATCCCTTTCCAAATTTAGATCTACAAGAAGTAAATCATCTATGGATGGCTGTAAGGACTGGGCATTGGATGGTCCAGGCATGTCCGGCTCAATGAGCCAATCATCTCTAGACTCCCTTGCTCTGGAAAGTTTTGATAAGTCTAAGAACTCGGTTTTAGAGAGCTCCCCTAATTTGTCTACATTCTCTGGATGGTAGGTGACTTCGTAGCGAACACCATCTCCACCCATGTACATGTTACCCTGGTCATTGACTAGAGGTGCTCTATCAAGTTCTGAGAAAATGTCTGCGATCTTAACAAGATACCGTTGTTGTGGGTCCCTAAAGATCTCAGCTCCTTGAGCATTTGTGTAGACATATTGGAGTCTCACATTAAGTGTTAACCCCATGGTGTCGGCTTCAAATGGATTAAAAGATCTTGCGGGTGTCCTATTTGGGGCTACGGAATGACTATTTGACGGCCCTAGATTGTCCATGGACAATGAACTAGTTGTTCTGGAGGAAAGGGTATCGGATTGGGATTCGGAAAGGGTTTCAGCAATATCTGCCAAATTTTTTATCGATTGGGTCCCACTTTCCTGCGTAGGTACTCTAGAAGGTGCCCTATGCCCTATGGCAGAATCTATAAGACGTCCCGACCGCAAGTGCATAAGGTCGATTTTTTTTATTTTTTTATGTGTTTTTTTTTGTTTTGTTTTTTTTATACAAATATATATATATATATATGTATATATATATATATATATTACCCTACCTAACCACTAAAGGCAACTAAAATGAGTATGTGTGGTGTAACTATCTATCCTATTTTTTATTATATTTTTTTAAATGATTTTTTTAAACTTTTTTTTTCTCTTTTCCTAATTACAAAAAATATGAATCACGCAAAAAAATACTAATTATGTAAAAAATTTTAAAACAATGCAAGTTCTCCTAATTATGTAAAAATTTACAAAAAATAAAAAATTACAAAATATGCAAAGAATATGGACTCCTAAAAAAACACTTAATTTATAGAATTTTTTTTTAAATTTAAAAATTTCTATTTCTTTTCTTTTGTTTTCTTCCTTTTTCTTTCTTTTGTTTTTATTTGTTTTTATTTTTTTTTGTTAAACTAATAAATTTCATACTAATTACACAAAAATATGAACTACTTATGCACCAAATTACAGAAATTTTAAAAAAATGCAAGTTACTTTACTTATGCAAAATTTTACAGAAAATTAAAAATAAAAAATGGACACAAAATACAAACACAAAAAAAAAATCTTTTCTCTCTTTTTTTTTAATTTTTATTTTTCTCTTTTTATTTTTCTCATTTTTTTTAAAAAAATTATTGTTTTATGGTTTTTTTGTTTTTTTTTCTTTCTTTCTTTTTTTTTCTTTTTTTTTTGTTTTTGTTTTTATTTTTAAACAAAAATTATTATTTTATGGTTTTTATTTTATTTATTTTATTTTTTTTCTTCAATTAACAAAGAAATTAACAATTAAAAAAAAATAAAAATACCACTAACCTTATCAGCTCGCTCCACGCCGTTCTGTGCGCCTCGCCGGATTCTTCACCGGCGTCTTCAATGCACCGCTTTCGTTGCCTTCGCGAGCTGCAGCTCTTCACCACTCGCTTCAACTGCTGCAGCCGCCTCGACTCCATTTCACGCCTCCCACACGCCTTTTGGCCGCCTACCAGTCAGCCAACTTTCTTCACCTTCGCTCCTTGCGCCAGTACCTTCTACTAGTTGCAGAACACTCCACTCCACGCCAAGCTTGCTTGTGAGTCGCTTAGGCTTCAAACTCCCATAGCTTGTTTCTTTCGGCTGTTTTGAGTTGTTGTGAGTTTCTATGAGCTGCACTGTGGTGGTACTTCTTCCATGCGGCCTCTCTCCACGCTGCTGCGCTGCTTCTCTTGCAGCTATACTGGCGCTTCAGCCACCTCCAATGCTTCCCACAGCCCTTCGCCGGCTTTGCTTGCGCCTACTCCACTTCAACTGACACGTCAGCTGCAGACGCCCCCCACACGCCTCTGCAGGCTGCGCTCGATGCAGACGACGCCCCCCACTGCAGCGCTTCTAGCTGCTGCCACGTCAACGTATAAATATATATATATATATTTTTAAAGCCACCTCTGCTCCTCGCTTTCAGCCGGCCGCCCAACAGCCCTTCGCCTGTCTACAGCAGCGGTTCAACGAATAAATATATATATATATATATACTTCTTTTTCTTTGCTGCGCCCAATGAAGACGCCTCCCCACACAACGCTCTGCAGCCTCTTTCAGTGTATATATATATATATATATATATATATATATATATATATATATATATATATATATATATATATATATATTTTTTTTTTTTTTTTTCTTCTCTTTTTTTTTTAAAGGCTGCCTCCAACACTTCCTACCTACCTCTCGCCAACCCCGTCAAAAATACAAAAACAAAAAGTACTTAAACCTGATTAATGGCGGGATTTCTCTACCGCAATGGGGTTTTAATTTTTTTGCTTCTAATCAAAAAATAGAAAACACACAAGGCGCCCTTGAGATCACACACTCAATGCCCTTGCAAACTCTACTCTAATCTACCCTAATCCACGATTTTGCAATCAATGGAGCACTTAGTAATGAAGTAATGGTTAACACCCTTCACTAACTTAGGTGTGCGTCCCCGGCAGCGGCGCCATTGTTTGGTTCATCATAGCATAGCGGAGGCTACATTCCAACCCACACACTTTGTTAATCCGTGAATGCAACCCGGTTAGCGCATAGAGGCTATCCCGAATGGGAGAAGATTAGTTAACCACACACTAATGACTTCTAGTCCTACTCAATCCTTCTTCAACAATCAAGCAATCGATCTAACATAATCAAAGCATCAAGATTAGGCTACACTTAAGCATAAAAATGCAACTTATGCAAAGAATCTAACATGCAAAGAGCTATCACACAAGTCTCAACTACACATCATTTCATGCACAAGCTTCATCACATGCACTCTACAATTCACAAATCAGATTTTAGCATCAAAACATCATTACAAAATCTAGATTAGCAAGTGTGTAGACCACAACCTTAAATCATTGAATACGTAGAGAATAGAGAGTACAAGATTGAAGCAAGAATGGAGATGGAGAGCCTTGGGAGAGCACATGAGAAGGAGCTATAGAGTAAGCTCTCTCTATGAGTCTCTCAACCAAAAGACCAAAGAGTCCTCTCTAGCTCTCAAATGGGCCACTTTTTATACAAAAACTCTAAAACTCCCAAAAGTTCCCATGTGGGATTATTGTCAAGCCCACTCCCACATTCATCTACAACTTGGAACTCTTTACAAGAGCCCTAAGTGTCTTTTTTGTTGCATCCTTGCATTGATCATTCGTCATGCAACATAAACCCTATAAATTGAGGCATTTGCCTAATGAGTATTTTCTAGTTTTTGAGTATCTATGCCTGCATTATCCTAGTAGCTTATTTGCTCACTAATCTCATCTTAATTATCATCTTAATTACATGCTAATGATGTTGATTCTTGCATTTGATCTGCCATAGCTCATCACTTTGCTTGCATTTTAACAATTTTGCGGAGGAGTGGCCAGGCAAGGTAGCTCCATGGGCAAAGTCCATCAATGCGTCGACCTTGCACTCGACTATGTTTGGTACTAGCCTAGAGGGTGGGGGTGGAGGGTGAGTGATGTGGGCCTCTACAGCTTGTAGTTTTACGTCCTTTTAGCAAAAGGTATCCTCGGTCACCTACCAATACGTGTGGAAGGAGAGGCGGAGGCAGTTGCTATCTTCTTTGGCACATGTAGCTCTCTATTTGGTTTCATGGGTCTGCGTGTGTCAGCGAGGGCAGGGGCTTGGTTTGTGTGCTTCTCAACCTCTTGGGCAGCTTGGAGATGTTGATGGAGCTTGGTGACTCTATTGAAAGGGTGGTGGCGAGTGTGGCCTCGCGGTCCTCTAAGGCGGCATGGAGTTGCTGGTTGGGGAGCATAGCTTGATGATTGGCCTTGGTGATGAGAATTTGTTGTTGGGCTACTGTGATGTGTTCTTGCTATCTTTGCATATAATCTGTTAGATGAGATTAGCTCCTATGCAAGGTTGAAAAATACTTGGCTGAAATCTGAGATAATGCCATGGGTTAAGCGAATGCCCTTGGAGTAGGCAGCTTGGGAGCTAAAAATTTCCCATGTGGTCCATGATATTCTATTGAGAGGAGAATGGGGATGATCGACTTGATTTAGAAAAGGTAGGGGGTGGAGAGTGGAAATGATGAGGGAGGGGACTGGGGGGTTTTGAAAAGGTTTTCATCAAAAAATTGGGTGGTGCGCTGGAGATCCTTCTCTTTCTGTGCTTTTCTTTGGGCTTTTGCCTCATGTTCCTCCTTGAGTCGTGCCTCTACCATAGCAGCAGCTTGGTGGTGGGCAGCCTCCTGTTCTTTGGTGTTGATGTGATGGTGTTTGGGGGGTGGAGAGGTCAGAGAAGGTCAAGTTTTTGGGAGAGGAGTGGGAATGAAAGCGGCACTCTGGAGGCGAATGGGCTAGGGGAGTTTTGGCCAACAAGCAGTGTGGTAGATCACCTTGGTGAGAAGGGAGGAGGTTGTTATCTTGCCCTAGGGGTTGGCGCATATCACATGTAGCTCCTTATGGATGTACTCTGCCCAGTTGACCTACACCCCTTGATGAACATGGAAGAGGGTGGGCATGTGGCACTTGTTGAACCTGTCTATCCATTAGGTGGTGAGGATGAATGAAAGATCTTGGGCTAGCATAACAAGATCTGGGCATGAAATACTATGCCATTCCACACTATCCTTAGTTGTGGGCCCCTGTGCACCGCTTATGTGGCACATCACATTTTCTAGCCAAACGTAGGGCTTCTACCTGCGGGGGAGATACAGTGCCTCCCGAACGAGGTCCAGACTAAGGTTGAGAGTATGGGGATCACCCTTGTTGTCAATAACCAACATTGTAGCCTGGTTTGCATCATATGTTTCCATGAAGTAGAGGAATTTGAGAAGGTCTAGTCCCCAGGGTTGAAGAGTCGGTAAACCATAGAGCCCTATCTGCTCCAGGTGGGCCACATCAATTATGGCCTTGTTAACAAGGTTTCGTATAATAGAGAAACTTGTGTTCAACCTTGTGGTTGTTCTTCATTAGGATATGGATGGTTGTTTCTTGCTAATTTCCCTATTAGCGGAATGGCAAGATAGTAATCTGGTGTGACAAATTAGTCAGGCAGCAATACCGTGGAAGACGTGAAGACTCCCGTTGCTAGAGATTCTAGGTTCAAACACCAACTCTCAAGTGGTCACGGGGAAAGTATGGGACTTCTCTCTTGTGGGCAAGCTTAAGCACAGTGAATCCACCTCACCCACTTCTCACTTAGAACGTACACATGAGTAGGAACACAACATGTTCATTCAAACTCAATGGGAAGTTCTTACTTGCATAGAAACTCTGTTTTTTCTAAAAGGACTGTCTTACGCCAGAATGCTGGTGGAGGAAGCATTTGGCTTATGGTTTAATCTAAGGAGAGTTATGTTGCAACAACCGGCGGGGAGTCATCGAAGGACGTCTCCTGGCAAAGCGGTCCCTGAGTGAAGTGCTAGGACACCTAAGGAGGATCCTAGAGGGTTCTGACTAGGCAATGCACGGGCTCACGGGCTGCTAGGACACCCATGCGTATGTCGAGGAAGATATTGATGGACTGGAAAGAAATTATCTAAGTGAATTGGAACTTGAAATTGGATCTCGTTGGTTGACTAGCTGGTCTTCAACGGAGAGTCTCGATGACATTTTGATTGTAAAACATTGGACTAGAATTTTGAGGATTATGATGGAAACATTATGGTTTCATTCCAATTTTGCCTTAAAGACAGTTGAATCTGTGAAAAAGGCAATTTCATATTGGGTGTGTAAGTGGTGTGTCTATTTTATATTTTGCTTGAGCGCCGGCTAGGGGCCTGGGAACTCTTTTCCCTGGTACCCAGGACAAACACAACCTAATTTTTATAAAAAGAGATCCCACCAATACATTGGTTGGGCGGTTGGCTAACCCATGGGCCGGTTAGGGTTAGGCTGGATCGATGGATTCCTAATTCAATTACGTTCTAGTTACGATAGTTAGTGTAAGTCCCAAGAAGATTCTTGTTCTGTGGGAAAGAATCAACGGCTATGCCTTACTAAAGGGGGAAAAACAATGATTTCTATGAACCGTGTAAGTCCCTTCCTTGATTCAACCATGTGACCTATGGGTTCGATCGGAATAAGATAGGATAGTTAAGGCTTTTGACCCCGTTGGATAGATTCTCATTAGAAGAATTCCTAGAGGAATCACCCGTGCCTTTTGGGCGAGGAAAGTTTTTTCGATCTCGGTTTCGGGAGAACCGCTGGACTAGTCCCTTGCCCGGACATTTGTGTGGGCAAGGCCCCGAGTGGGAAACCCTGCCCCGCGCGAGAGGTTGCTACTTCCACTATTATCTCCTCGGATTTCGGTGCGCGGAGGGGGCAAGGATCTCACAAGTTACAACATGCATCTAGAGTATTCGGTCGGCAGGCTAATACTAGATAATCATGCATTTTGTGATCTCAACCTCCTCTCGAAAAGCAGGGTAATAATTGATATCAATTATCCTCTCCCGTAGTTTACATCTTGAATTCAAGTTCCTTAGCCGTCTTGCATAGACTCATTTTCTTTCTGTTTGATATTATGCAGTTGTGCCACAGGACTCCATCTGCCAACCACCACTTCGGGCAAAGCTTGGCACAAACACATTCTTAAGCAGGGTGAAATTGATCTTATCTTCTGGCTTGAGGGTTTGAAACCATTGATGAGCTTTTCCTTCTAGAGTTAGTGAGAAGGCATGAATCATGGTTACATCACTTACTAGCCCGTAGGTTTCTCATGTGGACTCAAAGATCTCCACATGTTGGATCGGGTCCCCATCCCCTGAGAAATTTTGTATGAGCTTTGAAATGATGTGTGGCTTCATTTGGGATGGTCTCGATTCTAGAGCAATGCCTAGTTCCTTGACCATTCCTCGGCCCATTTCCGTAGCCATATTTAATAAATATGTACTGCTATATTAAGATCTACATTTGGATCTTCCCTTGGTCTTTGAGGCACTACTCCCCCCCTACCTAGACCTTGTCCTCTTCCAACATTGGCTCTTCCATGCATTTTTGGTCTATGGGTAGGTCCACTCACCTCATTCTAGCCTGGCTCATTATTAGTAGCCTCCGTCCATCTTTGTAGAATTAAGAGCTCCATGTCCTGAGATGATTGATCATTTGCTCTATGTCCTTCTTTTTGTACATGCGGTCATCTACTTCCACAGTTTCCCTCGGTAGGTTAGGTATCAAACCCTTCCTCCGCTCTTGGCTCTTCATTAATGGGCTCTAAATTTAGGATGTCTCCCTCAGTCCTACCCATGACTACTTTTGGTTCCTTTCCACATGATTGAAATGGATTCACATTTCCCATTTCCTTTTGTTCAGCCCTAGCCCTTCGAGTATCGAGCTCTTATTTCCTTAAGCTCAATTCTCATAGTTGTCGTTCTACTTCAACCCTTTTCAAATCTAGTTCCACTTCCTTTGAGGTTGGGAAGAATACTTGACCTGTCTTGGCTACGCTTTCCAAGTCTCTTCTCATTCTGGAGGTGCCAATGTTAGACAGCCTAGAACTTGAAGGTTGGGTTGGTAATTCTTGCCTTGGACCTAGTCTTGTGCTGGTTGACGGACATGTGCCCGCAAATTGCACTTCCTCATCATTGCTGGTTTGGAGACCAAAAAATCCAAGCTATATCATTGATACCACTAGATCTTGTAGAGGGAAGGGTGGTTCTCCTCTTCTCCAAACCCAGAGAATTGTAACCCTTCTTCCATGGATTCTTCACTACTTGTATACGATGGTTAGATTCCTTAAGACACTCAATTGAGTGCTCGTTCGCTGAGTGGCCTGAACCAACACTCTTTTGATAGGAAGATCCTGGGTGGTTTGATGCACTATCGTTGGGAGTGAGGTCATCTCCGCCGATGAGTTTTCTAGACCTCAAGTACATGTGAATGTGAGTTGATAAGTTAATTTGCTATCCCCAAATTAATTTTGATAAGATACTGTCAATCTGATTTTTTTTTAAATGTGGTCGTGAGACTGCAGATAACAGTTCTCGTCTCGTGAGATGTCAGAGAATCATTTACGTCATGAGATCTAAATTGTTCACGTCGTGAAATGGTAAGTAGTTCACGTCGTGAACTAGTTTCTGCACTCTCACGTGGTCAAAGATTACTTCGGATTTTCAAGTCAATGTTGCCTTGATCTAATTTTAATGGTCTCAATGTGCTCAATTAAAGCACTTTCCTAACCTTAATCTGACAATACTAGGTTCGTGAACTAAATCTGGTTACGCCGTGAAACTACAGATAATAATTCACGCCATGAAAAGCTATGCCATTCACGTCGTGAGACCTAATTGGTTCACGTTGTGAAATGTCAGAGGATCGTTTACATCGTGAGATCTAAATCATTCACATTGTGAACTATATAGTGTTTCACATCATGAAGTATTTTCTGCTAGTTCATGGCGGATTAAAATTTTATAGGGCCCGTTATGTCAGAGATGTCAAGATAAGACAACCTATTTTTAGCAAGGTAATCCTATGATTTGCGGCACTGATTGCAGGAGTAGTTCACGCCGTGAGATAGCGGGAAATAGTTCACATCATGAAGTGTTTTCCTGCACTTTCACGTCTGAAGTTCCTACATCAACAGAGAGGAGTTTGGGTGCAAACTACCTATCCAGATGCTCCAAAATGGTTGTGCTAAACATAAGGAGTGTAATGCGAGTTCAAAACACAAGCAATGGCGCCTTATTTTGTGATTTTTATGGATTTTTTGAAGAAACAAAAACAGAGTACCATCCTGCTCGTTTATGTTCATGAATTTGGTGATACAAATATTAAAATTGAAAGGAAAAAATGGTGTAGCTTTCCTCTAGGGTCACCCCGGTACTCACCCACACAACAAAAACAGTCCATTTCTCATAAACCTTCACTTCCACTCAAACCTTATCCATTCATTCCATACACAATGCACTTCCAGAATGCAAAGGCAATGATGAAACTTGTATAGTGGGAGCTGAAACTCAAGGAGGACGGAAGAAACAAGGGTGTTTCCCCCGCAGTAGCACCAAAAATGTTATGGACTACCACACCTCCAAAGAAGGAACTCTATGCATTCACCTTTAGAAGAAGCAATAGAACACAACTTACCAATGGTTTGAGCTCGTGACCATTAAGGTCTCCAAACTCACTTCAAGAAGCTCCAAGCTTAATCTCCACGCTATCACAGTAGAGTCGCTCACACCACCACGCAAGGAAATCTCTCTCTCACACTTCTCTACACTGTTGAAATATACACACAAGTGAACACAGTGTGTGCGAGAACAAGCCCTAACAAGAGGCTGTAAATGTGAGAAAAGTTGTGAAAAGGTGAGAAGTATCTACTGGGAGAGAATAAAGGGTAGCATGAGAAGATTTAGGAGGTGTGGAGATATTCTGGGAAGAGGTGGAGAGAATCAAGCAAAAGAGGTGGAGTGAATCAAGGAGAGATCAGTGGGATTAGATGCTTGGATGTAAGCTCTATAAATTGAGGCATTGGCCTAATGAGAATTTGCTGGTTTTTTATTATCCATGCCTACATTAAGCTATCAGTTAATTGCTCACTAATCACGTCTTAATTATCATCTAATCTCTTTTCTAATGATGTTGATTCTAGCATTTGATCCACCATAGCTCATCACATTGCTGCAAATTTAACATGGTATCAGAGCCTAGCTTAGAATCCATGAATTTTATGAGCCCATTATCTTGCTAATCACCTAGCTAATTAGGATTAGTAGATAATCAAGTTTTTTTTACCTCTTTTTCAAAGAGCTTATGTACCCCCAGCTGGTGGAGGAGCTTGATCTCCCTCCAGGCTTAACAATAGGCTTCAAGCCTTTAGCCACACATAGCCACAAGCCTTATGCTCCAGCCCATCAAAGCGATTCACCAAACCGCCTTCTACAACTGCAGATTATCGTGAATTCGCTGGCGTATTTTTTCTGAAGAGAACTGGAGATCTTGTCTACACCAAAAGACATTGCTCTAATTCCTCTTGGCCCTAGGGGTTTTCAAGGGTGCTCTACAAGCTGGTGAAGATAGTTTTTGATTTCATCAAGTCTATAGTGAGATCCAAGCTCTCCATCAATCTACAGGAGGTGACTTTGGTAAAACAGAGATTAAGCATTCAATGTTTGGTCAAATCTTGTGTTTCTTGGCTTAATCCTCTACTAGACTAACTGCTACTGATGGCCTTGAAAGGGGTTGAGCTCATTTGAACTCTAAGGCCCCAGATCTGGACTCCCTGCATACTCCATTTTTTGCACAAAAATTAGAGGACTATTTTGCTAATCAGTGATTAATCAGCACTAATCATTGTATTTTGGTGCAATTGAGGGTTCAAATTAACCATTGGGTATCTGATACAGATCCTTATAACTTTAGATCGCAATTCAGAGATGGTTTGATATTCCAACCATTCAGTACAGATTTGTTACCCTTAGTTTAATGTAATTTTTGGCAAATTTATGCTGGATAAATCTGTTGTAATCATCACCTAAACACCAGATTGAGTTGTAAAAGGGTAGACACTGCCCTTGAATCTTGAAATTGGATCAAGAGGTAAGACCCCCTTCACATCATATTAGCACGACACAAGAGATAGCCAAATTTAATGGGGAGCAGTTTTATACATGGCAAACAAAACCATGTATCTACACATGAGGAAAAATATTTGGGGACTAGTTGAGGGAAGAGATGAATGCCTAGAGGTGAGTGGGGAAAATGAGTGGAAGAGCAAGAATGAGAAAGCATTAGGACTTATCGCACTCAGTTTAAATGATGAAATCATTCATCACATCACAGGGATACAATGGGCAAAAGATGCATGAGATGAACTCAATAAATTATTTGGCACTCAAGCAAAAAATTCAAAGATAAATCTGTTAATGCAATTCTAAAAACTGGATATGAAGGAAAGTGAACCTTTAATCACACACTTGAATAAATATAAAAGCATTAAGCAACCATTGGCAAAAAGGTAGAAGATGATGAGGCACTAGCAGTGCTTCTGAAGAGTGTGGACAAAGGTGAATATGAAAACATTGTAGCAACCTTAAAGAATGTACCTGAATTGAAGCTGCACGAGATAGAAGGAGCTCTACTAGAGCAAGAGACCAGGGTCAAAGAGAAGAAATGGCTGGACTCAACAACTGGAGAAGAAAAAGAAATCTTCACCCGAGGAGGATTCTCTCGAGGACAAGGACGAGGAAGAGGCAGAGTAGGAGGAAGGACCTTCACTTGCCACAACAGTGGAAAGCCAAGACACATGGCAAGAGACTGCTACAGCAAACCCAGTGGAGAAGGAATGACATCAACAAACTTCATGAGACTCCTAATAAGGAAGTGGAGTGAGATCATCTTTTCTGATAGAGAGAGAGAGAGAGAGAGAGAGAGAGAGAGAGAGAGAGAGAGAGAGAGAGAGAGAGAAACCCCACAACCCAATGTAACCTGCCCCAACAGAGTAAAACCACCTCTAAGCCACCGATGATGTAGGCCATGTGGTAGATGTATGTGTGAGCACTTTAGTCAAGGTCACGGGTGTAAGATTCCTCCCCAGCCCCTCAAGATGTCCAGTTTCTTCCCCCTGTAATCAATCCCCTTTTCAGAATAATAAAAGATCTTGTTTCTACCTGTTTTGGCCTAGAGAGAAAGAAAATGTTCTAGAGAGAGGTAATTCAGTTTTTAGATATCTTTGGATGGAAAAATATCCCTTCTTATTAAAATAAATTCCCCCAAAATAGAATTTTAAAAAGAAATTGCTAAGGTGTATTAGAAATAAATTATAATGTGCACAAAAGATCTTAGCCTAAGGGCCCCTGTTTTCAAAAAATTTTGGATTAAGGTCCAAACAAAGGTTTGACAAGACAATGAAATTAATCCAAATGTAGGGAGGAGATAAATTGAAGAATAAAAGAAAAACCCCCCAAAAATGAGTAAATGCTCACATAAGATGAAGAGTGGACTAAGGACCAAAGAAAAGAATTAAAAAACTAAATTTTGACACCTCGGTGTGGGGATCTCCCCTCATGAAGTAGGCACCTTTTTCTCATCATTACCCCCAATTTCTAATCAATAAAATGAGATATTTTCATCTCTCCTCTCTCCTGTTTCAAATCTAGATCCAAAAAGTAAGCTAAACTGACCCAAAAATGGTCAAAATTAACCAAACTAATCTGAAAAATTCTAAAATCAGTTTGCTTGGTTAGAGGCTCACTTTTTCCTATAAATAGAAGCCTCTCCCTTTGTAAAAGCTTAATGGTGTTTATGCACTGTTACTCTACTCATGTTTTGAGCCATCTACATTGAATTTTTTAATAATTCAATTGTTTTTGGCCTAATCCTCTCCAAAGTGAATTGGTGACCACTATTGCTTCAAACAAGAGTAGAACCCTCAATCCCTCAAGCCAAAGGAGAGCTTGCAAGCTCCACGTAAGCTAATAAAGCTGCCCAGGATAGACAGAAGCAGTATACAGATAAGAAGAGGTCAGGCAAAAAATTTGAAGAAGAAGATATGGTCTTCATTCGAGTATGCCCCAAAAGAAGTTCTTTATCTCTTGGGAAGTACAAAAAGTTATCCCCCAGATACTGTGGGCCATATCTGATTACAAAGAAAGTAGGTGACTTAGCCTATGAATCTCTTCTACCTCCTCATCTCAAAGTACATAATGTATTTCATGTCAGCCTACTTAAGAAGTATGTACCGAGCCCGAATCATGTGCTTAATGATGAACTCTTAACTTCTTCAACCCAAGGGTAGATGGAACTCCAACCTGAAGAAATCCTTAATGTTCGATCGAGAGAAGGTTCTCAGGAATAGAATTCTGAGAGAATTATTAGTCAAATGGAAGTTCTATCCTTTTGAAGACGCCACCTGGGAGAAAGAAGTCGAACTGATGCGGGATCACTCCCAGTTTGCGAGATGAGGACATCTCGCGTTTTTCAAGTGGGAGAGGATGTAAGATTCCTCCCCAGCCCCTCAAGATGTGCAGTTTCTTCCCCCTATAATCAATCCCCTTTTTAGAATAATAAAAGATCTTGTTTCTACTTGTTTTGGCCTAGAGAGAAAGAAAATGTTCTAGAGAGAGGTAATTTAATTTTTAGATATCTTTGGATGGAAAATATCCCTTCTTATTAAAATAATTTCCCTCGAAACAGAAGTTTAAAAAGAAATTCCTAAGGTGCATTAGAAATAAATTATAATGTGCACAAAAGACCCTAAGGGCCCCTGTTTTCAGAAAATTTTGGATTAAGGTCCAAACAAAGGTTTGACAGGCCAATGAGATTAATCCAAATGTAGGAAGGAGATAAATTGAAGAATAAAAGAAAAACCCCCCAAAAATGAGTAAAGGTTTGATAGGCCAATGAGATTAATCCAAATGTAGGGAGGAGATAAATTGAAGAATAAAAGAAAAACCCCCCAAAAATGAGTAAATGCTCACATAAGATGAAGAGTGGACTAAGGACATTACCCTCAATTTTTAATCAATAAAATGAGATATTTTCATCTCTCCTGTTTCAAATCTAGATCCAAAAAGTAAGCTAATGTAAGATTCCTCCCCCAGCCCCTCAAGATGTCCAATCTCTCCCCCTGTAATCATTCCCCTTGTCAGAATATTAACACTGTTTCTACCTATTTTGGCTTAGAGAGAGAAAATATTCTAGAGAGAGGTTATTCAATTTTTAGATATTTTTGGAGAGAAAAATATCTCTTCTTATTAAAATAAATTTTCCCAAAACAGAAGTTCAAAAAGAAATTCAGAAGGTGCATTAGAAATAAATTATAATCTATTCAAAAGGCCTTAGCCTAGGTCCAGATTTTCTGAAAATTTTAGATTAAGCTTCTAAGGGGTCAATTAGATTAATCCAAATGTAGGGAGGATATAAATTGAAGAAATAAAGAAAATCCTCCCAAAAATGAGTAAATACTCACATAAGATGAAGAGTTAACTAAGGACAAGGTTATTAGTTAAAAAAGAAGAGATATTTAGAGGAAATGATGCCATTTTGACACCTCGGTGTGGGGGATTTCCCTCATGAAGGAGGCACCTATTTCACATGTGTGGTGGAGTTTTAAACTCTCAAATAATGAGATATTTCATCTCTCCTCTCTCCTGTTTCAATTAAAACCAAAAAGTAAGCTAAACTGACCTAAAAATGGTCCAAAAGTGACCAAACTGATCTGGAAAATTCTAGAATCAGTTTGCTTGGTTAGAGGCTCACTTTTTCCTATAAATAGAAGTCTCCCCCTTTGTAAAAGTTTAATAGTGTTTTATGCACTGTTACTCTACTCCTCCCAAAGCCAAAAACAGTGAATTTATTGATAATTCATTAGTTTTGACCATTTCCTCTTCAAAAGAATTGGTGGCCACTCTTGTTGCAAACAAGAGTAGATCCCTCAAGCCATCAAGCCAAAGGAAAGCTCACAAAAATTCATGTAATCTAGAAATCCTACTTTTTCTTTATTCCATTTAATGATTTTCTAATTTTTATTTTCTTTAAAATGAAAAATGATGTTATGCCTTGTTGGAAAGGCTTTCCCCCTCTCTTCATTCTTGAATTCAGCCTTTCTTTATCCTAGATATATAATCAAATTGTTAGAATTAAACTTTTCATATTGTTTCTCTTTAAAAAGTGAAATTTGATTAGTTTAGAATGCTTTCAACCATTTGGGATAATTTCTAAGAAACTTGAGAATGAAAAAAGTTGAAAAATGGTCAGCCATACAAAGGAAGTTATGGCAAAATTTTCTTAAATTTTGTGGAATAAGGTTTATCTTTTATTATTCAAAAAGAGTAATCCCCACCGTTTGTGTATTCTAAAAGTGTTATTTTCATTCTATGCATAGAAAAATGCATATTAGAAATATTTTTATTGTAAAAGTGTTATTTCTATTAGAATTAATTTCTATGGATAGAAAGATGCATATTGGAGATTTGTTTATTATAAAAGCGTTACTTTCATCAAAATTGATTTTTATGCATAAATAGATGCATAAAAGAATTTTTTTATTATAAAAGTGTTACTTTCATCAAAATTGATTTTTATGCATAAATAGATGCATAAAAGAATTTTTTTATTATAAAAGTGTTACTTTCATCAAAATTGATTTTTATGCGTAAATAGATGCATAAAAGAATTTTTTATTATAAAAGTGTTACTTTCATCAAAATTGATTTTTATGCGTAAATAGATGCATAAAAGAATTCTTTATTATAAAAGTGTTACTTTCATCAAAATTGATTTTTATGCGTAAATAGATGCATAAAAGAATTCTTTTATTATAAAAGTATTACTTTCATCAAAATTAATTTTTATACATAAAAAGATGCATAAAATAATTTTTTTATTATAAAAGTGTAATTTTCATTAGAATTAATTTCTATGCATAGAAAGATGCATATTGGATATTTTTATTATAAAGTGTGATTTTCATTAGAATTAATTTCTATGCATAGAAAGATGCATATTGAAAATTCTTTTTATTATAAAAGTATTATTTTCATTTAATTTTAATTTTATGCATATAGAAAGATGCATAAAGGAATTTATTTTTATTTCAAAAGAGTTATTCTCATTGATTTTGATTTTATACATAGAATGATGCATAAATGAATTTATTTTTATTTCAAAAGAGTTATTCTCATTGATTTTGATTTTATGCATAGAAAGATGCATAAAGGAATTTATTTTTATTTCAAAAGAGTTATTCTCATTGATTTTGATTTTATGCATAGAAAGATGCATAAAGGAATTTATTTTCAAAAGATTTATTCTCATTAAATTTTATTTTATGCATAGAAAGATGCATAAAGGAATTTATTTTTATTTCGAAAGTGTTATTTTCCTTAAAATTGAATTTCTGCATAAATAGATGTATAAAAGGATTTTTATAAAAGTGTTATTCCCATGTGATGTGATGTGAATCAGATAAATGTGAATGAATGGATGGATAGATGTGATGTGAATCAGATAAATGTGAATGAATGGATGGATGGATATGATGTGAATAGATGTGATGAGATGTCCTGTGAATCAAGATGTAAATGAATGATATGGGATGGATGTGGATACATGTGAAAGAATGGATATGGATGTATGTGAAAGGATGGATGTGGATGTATGTGAAGAATGGATGTGGATGTATGTGAAGAATGGCAGTGGATGTATATGAAAGAATGGATGTGGATGTATGTATGTGAAAGGATGGATGTGGATGTATGTGAAAGGATAGATTTGGATGTGTATGTGATAAGTATAAATGAATGATATGGGATGGATGTGGATGCATGTGAAAGAATGGATGTGGATGTATGTGAAAGGATGGATGTGGATGTATGTGAAGAATGGATGTGGATGTATGTGAAGAATGGAAGTGGATGTATATGAAAGAATGGATGTGGATGTATGTATGCGAAAGGATGGATGTGGATGTATGTGAAAGGATAGATGTGGATGTGTATGTGATAAGTATGGATGTGGATGTATGTGAAAGGATAGATGTGGATGTGTATGTGATAAGTATGGATGTGGATGTATGTGGAAGAATATATGTGGATGTGAATGTGATGGATATGAACAAGAATAGAGGCGATGAGATGTGATGTAAATTGGATGGATATGAATGATAAAGGATGTGAATGAATGATATTATGGGATGTGAATGAATGTGTTAGCATGTGAATCAGGATGTGAATGAATGATAAGGGATGTGAATGAATGTGATAACCTATGAATCGGGATGTGAATGAATGATAAGAGATGTGAATGAATGTGATGGCATGTGAATCGGGATGAGAATGAATGGTATGGGATGTGAATGAATGTGATGTGATATGAATCAGGATGTGAATGAATGAGATGTGATGTGAAATGGATGTGATAAGATGCGATGTAAACTGGATAGATGGTAATGAATGTGATGAGATGAGATGTATGGGTAAAATGCAAGTGGATGAGATCTGATGAGGTTAATTGAGGAAAGAAGTGTTGAGATGGAAAATGATGTGATTGGATGAGAATGGGAATGCTTATGAAATGAATGTGGAATGCTTATGAAATGAATGTGGATTAAGTAATGTAGATTGATGTGGAAAGACAAGAGCCTTTCGTTATAGAAATTGTATTTATGACATGTTTTTAAATGACTATTTTATGTCAAGAATACTGAGGAAGCATTTTGACCGTCTTGTGAATGAGGTCCTGGAGACCTAGCTGATAAAGTTGCAACAGCTGACGGAGAGTCAACGGAGGACGTCTCGCATAGCAAGGTCAGCCGAGGTCTTGACGAGCCTTGGTTTGATTTAAATGGTGATCTTCCGGTACGGTGGATAAGGGACCAAGGAAGCGGCCTATGAGTGAAGCGCTAGGTCACCTGCGAAGGATCGTAGAGGATGCTGACCATACGATGCTCGGGCTCTGGGTCGCCGATACCCACACGTGCATCGTGGAAGATATTGGAACAAGGAGTAAGAGTTGTTTTCTAAATTTGGGCATGGATCTGGTTGATTGATCTTGCTGGTCCTCAACAGACGAGTTCATGGCTCTTTTATATGGATCCGTTGGTTGATGTTGCTGATCTTCAACGGAGATTCCATTTTGATATGTGAATATATTGCCGGTTACTATGAGCTAGGAACTATCGAAAAGGCCCTTGAGTGGATAGGTGGTGAGCGTTCTGGTTGCCAATGATGCCATAGGTACACCAATGAAGGAATGATTGGAAATAAGGATTCAACCGGAGATTTTGACGATTATGTTCAATGGTTTCATTAAAAGATTATTCTTATAAGATGTTGATTCTGTGAAAAAAGGCAATTTCGTATTGGGTGTGTGAGTGGTGTGACTAGTTTTAAGTTTGCATGAATTTTTGGCTAGGGGGCCTGGGAACTCTTTTCCCTAGTACTCGGGACAAAACCTAACCAAACTCCTAATTGGATCCCATCACTACAGTGGTTGGGCGGTTGGCTAACCCATGAGACTAGATGGGGTTAGGCTAGACTGATGGATCCCTAAAATGAGACTAAATTTCTGTTGGTACGATATATGAAGTAAATCCCGGATATAAAAATTGTTCTATGGAAAAGAATCAATGGCTATGCCTCTCAATGAGGAAAAAAGCGTTGGTCTCTATGATCCAAGTGCAATCTTTCCCTTGATCTAACTATGGGACTTACGGGTTTGGTCAGCTGAGTTCAGTTAGTTAAGGCTTTTGACTACGTTAGAGAAAAGTTATCTTGGAGGAATCGTCCATGCTTTCCAGGCAAGGGAAGTTTTTTTGAGTTCGGTTTTTGAAGAACCGATGGATTAGTATCTTGTCTGGATATCCGTGGTTTTGGGCGAGGCCCCGAGTGTGGGACCCTGCCCCATGCAAGAAGTGCTACTTCTGCCTGCTAGCACCCCAGAATTTGTTGCGTAGTGGGGTCAGGGATCTTACAGCTGGTATCAGAGAAATTTGGCTAAAGTGGATGAACCAAGAAGCCAAGAATGTCATAAATTTATAAAGTAGCAGTAAAAGGTTGGAATTATGTGATGAAACTCATACAAATTGATATTCAGAATGAAATTCCTAATTTGATAATTGGGTCTTCAGATGGAAGTACTGCAATTGTATGGAATCCCTGACTTGCTTGAGGCCTAGACATGATGGTATTTACCTTATAATTCCAAGGACCGTGATTACCCGTATATACCGAGGGTATAACTGCAGCTCAAGTAAATCTAAGATCTTGAAATTATAAGCTAAAATGCTATCCAGATGAATGAATTCGAATGTGGTTGATATGATTTTAAAATTCTAGTTTGAGAACTGATGAGTTGAATTGGATTCTGATTGAAAAATGATGATTCCTGAATTTTTGGTTGAAAAGCGATAAACTGAGCAAAACCACAATGAGGATGAATGGGATGAGTCCTTATGTTGATATTTGTAATTGGAATGACGATAATGACTTCAGCAAATCACTCTATGAGATTAGTGGATTGTGCTAACAGATTACTACTGTTAACTCTTGACCCAGTGGATCAAGTTAAGGGATGACAAATTAAAAGTCTATAAAATTGAAATCCCCCCATGGAGGACTGTTCAGATGGAAATTTTGGTCTAATAGACCATTATTGTGTTAATGATATAAATGATATGTTCTGAATGAATTGTTATCTGATAATGCGGGTATCTTTATCCCATGATTCTATGGGGAGCCGACATATCTAAAGAACCCCAGAATCAGATTAATCAAAAATCGGATTTGAATCATAAATAAAGGGAACTTAACAAGATTTTTTGTATTGATAGGAACATGGATCGAGGTCGTCGTGGTAGAAATGATAACCCCCAACTCGATGAGGAAGAGCTCGGCCTGGATGTTCATAAAACTCTTCATAGCTTGCAGCCTGGACCTTTCAAGGGTGAAGGGGAAAAGTTGGGAGAGGCCGTAGAGAAGTGGATCGAAGCAATGGAAGAATACTTCGATGTCACCGGGTACAATGAGAAGAGCAAAATGGCTCTTGCAAGGCTGAAGATTGTAGAAACATCCAAAGTGGCATGAAGAAACCACTGCAAGACAAACCGTCTAGATCAAAATACCCAAACATGGAATGATCTCAAAATTTACCTAAGGACGAGGTTCTGTCCTCCCGGCTTTTTGGAAACAAAGATGAACGAATTCTTAGAGTTAACCCAGGGGAGCAGAACTATTGAAGTATATCACCAAGCGTTTGCTCTGCTCCTCAAATACTCGCCACCACACTGAATGAAGAATAGCTGATGGCCAGGTTCATTCGCGGGGACTGAACGAACCTTTGAATATTTTGGTGAAGAACGCCAAGCCAATTTCCATGGCCAAAGCAGTGTGGATGGCAAAGGATTTCTCCAAGGCCTTTGATGTCAAGATCCCACCAAAGCCAGCACCATCACCTTTCAAAAGATTATTAGTTCCAGAAAGTGATTCCAACCTTCTACCATCTAAGAGATATCCGGGTCAATCCCAGGATAGGGGAAGTTCCAAAATGGAAGAAATGTCCTTTTCCCAAAATTCAATCCCCTAGAATTTAACTTCAGAAGTTCCACCCTTGAACTAGTGAAATGCTATAACTGTCAAGGATTTGGACATCGCAGTATGGATTGCCCAACTCCTTTTGGATCAAGGTTTTCGGGGTAGGGAAATCAGGGATCAAGATTGTAGACTCCAGCTCCTTCCTTCCAGAGGTTTCTATCCTGCAAATTCAAGGAAATCCCAGAGGTAGACCCTCTAACCATCCTGCAATTTCAATCCAAAGTAATGCAATATCTCTGCCTCAGAATAGGGGAAGTCAAAGAGAGTTGTTCCCAAATCGGTCGTCCACTTCCAAGGCAGTAACGCTGGAAGTGATTGAAGAAGAAGATGATGAAAGAGATCATACTCCACGTGCGAGATGAGGACATCTCGTGTTTTTTAAGTGGGGTAGGATATAAGATTCCTCCCCCAGCCCCTCAAGATGTCCAATCTCTCCCCCTGTAATCATTCCCCTTGTCAGAACATTAACAGATCTTGTTTCTACCTATTTTGGCTTAGAGAGAGAAAATATTCTAGAGAGAGATTATTCAATTTTTAGATATTTTTGGATGGAAAAATATCTCTTCTTATTAAAATAAATTCCCCCGAAACAGAAGTTCAAAAAGAAATTCAGAAGGTGCATTAGAAATAAATTATAATCTGTTCAAAAGGCCTTAGCCTAAGGGTCCAGATTTTCTGAAAATTTTAGATTAAGCTTCTAAGGGGCCAATTAGATTAATCCAAATGTAGGGAGGAGATAAATTGAAGAAATAAAGAAAATCCTCCCAAAAATGAGTAAATACTCACATAAGATGAAGAGTTGACTAACGACAAGGTTATTAGTTAAAAAAGAAGAGATTTTTAGAGGAAATGATGCCATTTTGACACCTCAATGTGGGGGAATTTCCCTCATGAAGGAGGTGCCTATTTCACATGTGTGGTGGAGTTTTAAACTCTCAAATAATGAGATATTTCATCTCTTCTCTCTCTTGTTTCAATTAGAACCAAAAAGTAAGCTAAACTGACCTAAAAATGGTCCAAAAGTGACCAAACTGATCTGGAAAATTCTAGAATCAGTTTGCTTGGTTAGAGGCTCACTTTTTCCTATAAATAGAAGCCTCCCCCTTTGTAAAAGCTTAATAGTGTTTTATGCACTGTTACTCTACTCCTCCCAAAGCCAAAAACAGTGAATTTATTGATAATTCATTAATTTTTGACCATTTCCTCTTCAAAAGAATTGGTGGTGTAACGTACCCATCTTCACTAATAAAGAAATGTCCATGTAATTATGAGTTTTTATGGTATAAATATCAATGATTTTATTATTTGAGTCATTTCTACTTAGAATCTTCAAATTCTGAGCCCAAATTTGGAATCTGCGCGCGATTTTACCCTAATATAGGATTTTACAGCATCCAAAACGGACACCGGATCAAGCCTATACGCTAATTTCAATCATTTTAGTTTAAAAACGGCGACCTTTAAACCTTAATAAATGCATGACCGCACGTCCGATTGACGAACGGTCTGAACCCCTGCGACCAGGAGAACCTCCCGGACAAAAAAAAAAAAAATCGCCCCCCGGGGCGATCCGGCACGCAAATCGAGGCGGGCATCCCAAATTTGGGTACCCCGCTCTAAATTTTGGTCCGTACACACTTACTAGGGCACCCGTACAATGGCCGCCCACTGTATGGTCCACGCGTACCCTTAGTAGGTGGACACCCAGACCAGATAAGGTACATGCGTACCACTCCTTTCCCAGACAACCGACACCGTACCTTTCCCCTAGACCCATGCAGGCCACTGATCCATAGCCTTTGAAGGTACACCGTCCTTTCGTCCTTGCTTTGCGCAGCGCCCGTACCCTCACCCCTCAGCTATATAAACCCCCGAGGTGCTCCTCAGTCGGCACGCATTTCTGTGTAGCGTACACCTTGCTGTGCTGCTGTCCGTACCGCCGTCCGTCCCTGTGTAGCGTACTTGCTGCAAGTACAGCCGCCCTTGCAGCCACCCCTCTCACACCCCCTCATTTGGCTCTTTTCAGATAAGCCAATTTTCCTCCATCCCCCTCTTGCCAAGAGCCAGTGTCCTTAACTCTTCTCCCCCCCTCCCCCCTCCCATGTGAATAGACTTACAGAGAGGCTTGCAGCAACCCCTCCCAGCCCTCTCCACGTTTTTGCCTTTGCCCTTAAGGACATCTCACAATTCCCCCTCCCCATTTGCGTAGACTTTAGTAAGGGATTTTTGACTCAAGCAAGGATTCGTGCGCCATATTCTTTTGCTCATACGGTGAGCAAACGAGCTCGGAATTCAGATCCGACTGAAGCGTTTCGATCGCAGCAGCGAGCTCTACAAGGCGACGCCTAAGATGGCCTCATCTCGGAGACGACAAAATATTACCTCAAGAGGAGCACGTAACAACGAGATGGGAGGAGATGCGCCCAACGCGGCTCCAGTCCTCCCTTTTCAAGCCCCTCAAGGAAACGGTGGCCAGGTTAGCTTGGTTAATTTTTAAAAAGAAGAGATTTTTCTTAAATTAGTGTTAATGAATGGTGTCTTTTCCTTTTAAAATGACGACATAAAAATTATATGAAGTTACGAATTATGTGATGTTGTATTCGATAAATTACGTTGAAATTGTTATCTTCATGAATTATGAATGCTATATTTAGTAAATTGCATTGAAGATGTTATCTTTAGAATTCAAGATTTTTTATTTTTATTTTATTTTTTTGGCTTCAATGCTAACTCCGTTCCGTGCTTGTGTAGCCGGGCGGCGTCGTTAGCAAAGCCCGGGAATGGCCCAAGGTATCCCTCATACCTTTGGGGAAATAAGGATCGCCGATTGAGGCGAGAGATTATGAGGCTGCCTAGTTCTGAGGGCCCAGGCTAGTGCGGTAAATAAGCCCACCCTAGTGTGCAGACATCCCTCTGAGGGGCGGGAGGATCGAGCGATGGAGCCTGAGAGGGCGACAGGCCGGCTTGAGTCCTCGCCAGCGGCCGACGATGAGGTGTATGGTCCCGTAGGGTTTTGCCCAGCATGTAGAGGCTGGAAGGCCGAATTCTAGATCATCGCCAGAATAAGAATAAGAGAACCGGTTTGGCTTGTATGGAAATGGAATCATGTATAAACTTTTTATATAATTACATCTTGTCTTTGGTATGATTGTATTGTGTAAGAAGGCTGTTTTAACGAACCTTGTGAAGAAGGGCCCTAATTAAGGAATATGTTTATTTATGTCAAACAGTGTGGTAGTATTAATTAGAAAACAAATTGATGCGTGAGTAGGGTGGAAAGTGGGAGGATGGAATGCCCTGACGGCACCATCCTACGGACGGGTGGACCCGATTAGTTGGGTAGCTTTCCAACAGATTAAGTGAAAGCCCTACGTTAGATAGTTAGGTTCTTGGGCAACTCTATTCTAGAAGACTAGGCCAGCGGCTGTGCCTTGCATAAGATGAGGAAAAAAGCGTTGTCTCTAGAAATCAAGTCTAGTAGTTGCCCAATTTTTGATCAATTGCCCTATGGGTGATTTAATGTTTAGAAAATCACGCTCCCCCTGGGATAGAGCTAGGTCATACCTATGAATCGTATCCTTGAATCTCTACAGGGTCAAGGTGTCGATGAATAGGAAATTTTTCCCAAGATAAGACTTAGCGGACTATCTTAAGTGTTTCTCCCATTTTTAAAAGGGAGGAACCTTACAATTGGTATCAGAGCAAGTTTAGCTCCTAGGAATTGCAGTTTAAGGACTGTTTTGTAATAAATGTTTTACCTAACATAATGCCAATTAGTAAAGACATCCTACTAAAACAAATAAGTTAAATTGATGTTTGAATGATTGTAGGAAGAGGAAGACGCCTACTCCAAATTTCTAGTTTTCCAATGCATCTTCGAGACTGCTAGTCACTCCTCGAATTTTGAGTTCCGCAACACCATGGTGCAAATATTAGAGAAGATATCCCTCCCTCATTTCTCTCGTATTCAGAGAGGATGGGGTAGAGATTTCTGGAGTCGTGGGCCGAGATACTTCATCATCCGAGCAGATCAGATTGGGAACCTCACCACCGACCTTAAGCGGATTCGTTGGATTGAGAAGCTCAAGATGATCCGCTTATTTTGGTTTGTCGGTATCCCCAGGGCCGACACCTCGGTGACTATAGATGGGGTTCGCATACCTCAGGATCGTTGGGTGTATGACAAAGTGATGCAGGTCTTACCTGCTCTGATCGAGTAGCAGTGTTGGGATCTACCCCAATCCAGAGTTTACCACCCTTACCATCAGTTTTTAGAGTCTTAGAAACTACAGCGGAACCCCCATATTTCACCTATGTGGACCGCTCTACCCTTATGTCATAGTCAAGCCTAGGAATTCCCCTTGATGTCAAATAAGACTAATTATATAAGTCTCAGATCTTTGTAATAAAACTTGTCCTTGTAAATATTTGGAAATAAAATAATTTCAATATTTTACTCTCCAAAAATTAAGCGTTGTGCAAATATCAATCTTGTAATCTTAAAAATTGTTTTTACGATGATGGCCAGGACGACCACCCTCCACTTCCCAATGCGCTTTACACCGATACCCAGGAGAAGAAGCTCCTGCTCAAGCAAATGCAACCTCCCTCCTTTAAAGGAGAAGGTTCAAAGGTTGAGAAGGATGCTGAAGTCTGGATTGAGGCGATGGACGATTATTTCTCTGCTCTGCCGGTACTGGAGTAGCAAATCAGTCTATGCTCGCACGGTTTCGCCTCATTGGAGATGCTAAACTCTGGTGGAAACAGTGGTGCCGTGACAAGGAAGTCACCGAACATTCTCAAACATGGGAAGACATCAAGCAGGCAGTGAAGGAAAGATATCTTCCTCCATCCCATGAGTCCATAAAGATGAATGAGTTTTTTAGTCTTAGACAGTGCAGCTTAACTCTTGAGGACTACTATTCCAAATTTATTACCCTTCGGAAGTATGCCCCAGCTATGACTACCTCCCAGCAAGTGGCTCGTTTCTGCCAAGGGCTAAATGAACCCCTAGATTCCCGCCTTGAAGCAATGAGGCCAAGCACATTAGAACCCCTAGATTCCCGCCTTGAAGCAATGAGGCCAAGCACATTACAGGATGCTCTCATACGAGCAAAGCCCTTGTGAAAGAAATGAAGGCTAACAAACCGAAGAACCAAAAGAGATCTTACCCTGAGGCAAACCTTAGAGATCAACCCTACAAGAAACCTCAACAGAATTTTCCCTACTACAACAGAGGGCGACAAGGCAACTCTTTTGCCCCCCGCTCGTATGCTGCTTCTTCCAGAGAGAAGGCCCTCTGTGTTTTGAGTGCAATGAGCCGGGACACTTTAGAGCCAACTGTCCCAAGATGACAACATCATTTCCCCAAAGTAACAGAGGAAATCAAGGCCGTGGAACCCCTACCCACCAAGGTGCAAGAGGCAGTGGCCGTGGCAGAGGCCGTGGAGGAGCTGTTGCTAGAACTGCCTGTGTTATAAGTGAAGAACCGACCTTGGAATCGGCTGAAGAAGAGCGCGCCACCGTCCATGCGGCAGTAGAACACCAAGGTCCGAATAAACAATTTGGTGTAATCCAAAGCCCCGCCACTCATCACGGTAAGCCATTTCAGCTTTTGATTGATTGTGGCAGTACCCATTCATTCCTTTCTCCTAGGTGCTTGCAAAAATTAAACTTGAGTCAAAAATCAGCTAGAAAAATGATTGTAGAGTTAGCCAGTGGGAAAGAAGTAGTATCTTGCCACTCTATAGGGAATCTTGATTTTGAGCTGGGTAATGAGCAAACTCATGGCCACTTTAGAGTCTTGCCATTAGGAATTTATGATGGAATCCTTGGGATGGATTGGTTAATTGCAAACAAAGCTAGCATTCATTGTAACCAGGGGAGTATCACTTTTGAAAACGAGCATGGCCAAGTAATATCTGTTCAGGGGATCACAGGAAAACCTAAGTCTAGGGTAGTCAAGGCAAAACATCTTCTCAAGGGAACACGTAAGGGTCAGCAAGTTTTCTTAGTCAAACTCAACAAAGTCATTGAACCTAGTATGGAGACAGAACCCTCTTGGCTCCAAGAATTCTCTGACATCTTCCCTGACGAGCTTACAGGGTTACCGCCTCCTCGAGAAGTCGACCATGAAATCGAGGTGATCCCTGGAGCTCAACCCGTCTCAAAAACTCCCTATAAAATGTCCCTTCCTGAAGCCATTGAACTTAAGGAGCAACTTTCCCAACTCATTGAACAAGGATTTGTACGCCCCAGTAGCTCTCCTTGGGGAGCACCTGTTCTTTTCCAAAAAAAGAAGGACGGGACTCTCCGCCTCTGCATAGATTATCGAGGGCTCAATCAAGTCACTGTCAAGAATAAGTATCCTATCCCTCGCATCGATGAACTTCTTGACAGGCTTCATGGGGCCAAAGTCTTCTCAAAAATAGATTTGAGGTCTAGTTACTATCAGATCAAAGTCAAGGAAGTAGATATACCCAAAATAGCCTTCAATACCCGTTATGGCCACTATGAGTTTACTGTAATGTCGTTCGGGTTAACCAATGCTCCTGCAACCTTCAACCGCCTAATGCAAGATATATTCCGTCCTTACTTGGATGAATTTGTGCTTGTTTTCTTTGATGACATCTTAATCTACTCCAAATCAATGGAAGAGCATAAGGAGCATGTGCGTAGAGTTGTGCAATTGCTGCGCAGACACAAACTCTATGCCAAGAAGAGCAAATGTACCTTCTTTACTCATCAAATTGAGTATCTTGGATTCATCGTCTCCAAAGATGGCATCTCGGTAGACCCTGCCAAGGTCAAGGATATTCTAGAATGGCCACCCCCTAAATCAGTTCGTGAAGTTCGTGAATTTTTGGGAATCACGGGTTGGTATAGGATTTTTATCAAAGATTATGCCTTGGTAGCTACACCCTTGACGGACCTTCTTAAGAAGGATTGCAAAATAGTGTGGTTGCCAATCCATCAAAACAGCTTTGATCAGCTGAAAGTCATTATAACTTCTGCCCCAGTCTTAAAGCTTCCTGATTTCTCCAAGGAATTTGAAGTGGTTACCGATGCTAGTAGTCTAGCACTTGGTGGTGTCTTAGGCCAAGAAGGAAGACCAGTCGCTTATACTTCCTGCAAGCTGAAGCAATATGAAGCAAACTATGCCACCCATGATTTGGAACTCTTAGCAGTTGTTCATTGCCTCAAATTATGGAGACATTATCTCTTGGGAGGCAAATTCCAGCTTGTAACTGACCACAAAAGTCTAAAGTGGATCTTCACCCAGCCTAACCTCAACATGCGGCAAAGGAGATGGATTCAAATTCTACAAGAATATGATTTCGACATCAAATTCCGCCCTGGAAAAGATAATGTAGTAGCTGATGCACTTAGCCGCAAATCTTTCTTGAATGCAATTTCAATGCCAAATAATCCCATAATGGTCAAGGTGGAAGAAGTCTCATCTCATGACCCAGATTATCAGAGGATGATAAAGTTAGTAGAAGAAGGGGGCAATTCAGAGAAAGAGAAGAATCTAATCAAGGGATACTCCACTCATGAAGGAAGCCTCTACTTCAATCACAGGCTATGTATCCCTAAGGATCCTGCTTTAAAGAAACTAATCCTCCATGAAGCTCATGATAGCCCTGCTGTTGCAGGACACCCAGGTTATGCAAAAACATTAAATGCGATAAGAAGGAGCTTTCATTGGGCAGGCTTGAAAAATGATGTGCTTCGGTACTTGAAACAATGTCTCTCATGCCAAAGGATCAAAGCTGAAAGGGTCAAGATGCCTGGAAAACTTCAACCCTTAGATATTCCCCAAATGAAGTGGGAGTGCATTAGTATGGATTTTGTCACAAGTCTCCCCACTGTTCAAGGAGGATATGACTCCATTCTAGTAGTAGCGGACTTACTTACCAAAGTAGCTCACCTTATACCAGCAAAGAAGACCTTCAAAGCTTCTGATGTTGCTCGAATATTCATCAAGGAAGTCCTCAAACTTCATGGTCTCCCAAAAAGGATAATAAGTGATCGGGATTCTGACTTCACCTCAAAATTCTGGCAGTCTTTATTTCAAGCTCTGGGAACTCAACTTTGCTTTAGCACAGCTTATCATCCAGAGACCGATGGCCAGACTGAGAGAGTCAATCAAGTAATTGAAGACATTCTCAGAGCATACTGTGGACGGGAACCCAGAAGGTGGATTCAATACCTTCCTCTGGTAGAATTTGCCTACAATGCGTCTTATCATCAAAGCATAGGAATGTCACCATTCAAAGCACTCTATGGGCAAGAATACTTGTCTCCTCTAAATTTCTCTGATCCGACCATAAGAGTTGAGGCATCCAGGAAAATGCTCGAAGAGATGGAGGAACAAACCAAGGCTATCCAAAAGGATATTAAAGCTGCCCAAGATCGACAAAAGCATTATGCTGACAACAAGAGGTCTGAAAGGATCTTCAAGGAAGGAGACAAAGTTCTTCTATGAGTGCGACCCAAACGAAGTTCTCTATCACTTGGGAAATATAAGAAGCTCAGCCCTAGGTATTGTGGTCCTTATACAGTTATCAAGTGTCTAGGTAAAAGTGCCTATAAACTCCAACTCCCAGCCCATATCAAAGTCCATAATGTATTTCATGTAAGTTTGTTAAAACCTTATGTCCCCAGTCTCGATCATATTCTTGATGATGAACAAGTTGTAATCCCTACTCAAGGAGTCCTTGAATTACAGCCCCCAGTAGCATCATAGATTCTAGGGAAAGGCAACTCCAAAATAGAACTCTTGTAGAACATCTAGTTCAGTGGAAAGATTACACTGAAGAGGATGCAACTTGGGAAGATGAAGCTACACTCTTAAAGGATTATCCCCAATTCATGACGAGATGAGGACATCTCGATTTCTTTAAGGGGGGAAGGATGTAACGTACCCATCTTCACTAATAAAGAAATGTCCATGTAATTATGAGTTTTTATGGTATAAATATCAATGATTTTATTATTTGAGTTATTTCTACTTAGAATCTTCAAATTCTGAGCCCAAATTTGGAATCTGCGCGCTATTTTACCCTAATATAGGATTTTACAGCATCCAAAACGGACACCGGATCAAGCCTATACGCTAATTTCAATCATTTTAGTTAAAAAACGGCGACCTTTAAACCTTAATAAATGCACGACCGCACGTCCGATTGACGAACGGTCTGAACCCCTGCGACCAGGAGAACCTCCCGGACAAAAAAAATTTTCGCCCCCCGGGGCGGTCCGGCACGCAAATCGAGGCGGGCGTCCCAAATTTGGATACCCCGCCCCAAAATTTGGTCCGTACACACTTACTAGGGCACCCGTACAATGGCCGCCCAAGAACCAAAGGACGGCCGCCCACTGTATGGTCCACGCGTACCCCCAATTGCGGTACTTCCAATTGAAGTCCTAATTACTAATTTACGAATTTCAATTTGAATAACAAATTATATGAATTATATCACACAATTACAACCTTTTTGTGCGTCTTGATAAATTTTTGACATAATTGGCTCCTCAGTTGATCTTATTGGAGATCTATGACATATGTATGATAAACAGATTTTTCTTTATCCGATCGTCCGTAAACAATCACTTAAATAACATGAAAAAACATTTGTATATTTATATACAAGTTGCAATAAGTACATAGAGTGGCTCGGCTCCAACATTCAAAATCTCCTCGGGAGACGCATAAGACGACGGTACTGGGCCATAGTCATGCCCTGTTACATAATTTCTCTAATTACGAAGAGAGCTATTATTTTCTCCTTAGGGATAAATGGACTAAAGAGTCTATAAACTCGGCAAGCAAGTCTGAAATTTTGAGGCGTTGAATGATATAGAATGACACCACGCGTCATTTTCAGCTTTATCAAAATCATGGCCAATGAGAGGTTTTGCCTCAGCATTGCATGCCGGTTGCAAGAGACGTGGATATATAGCCCTGCAAACCACTTATGCTGTTGTCTCTCCACTAGGTTAGGAAAATATAATTCCTCGAAATGGCGTGCGAGTCTTGCTCGGCTTGTTCGAGTTGAAGCGGAAGAGATGAGATGTTCGAAGGCGAACGCAGTCATATCTTGAGACTGGGTGAGGTCGGGAATACCAGATAAGTAGGGAACTTCCATCTAAAAAAAATTCTTTGATTAAAAATTCTTCATTAAAGAGGCTTACGGAATGAAAATACATTATGAAAAATGCTTTTTCTGAATTTTTATTATCAATTTATGATAAGAATTCGCTCATCCGTATTAGTTTTAAAATGCTCTGATACCAACTGTAAGATCCCTGTTCCCACCGAGCAACGGATTCGGGGTACTAGCAGCGGAAGTAGCACTTCTCACGCGGGACAGGGGTCCCACACTCGGAGCCTCGTCCACGGATATCCGGACAAGAGACTAATCCATTGGTTTTTCCAAAACCGAACCCGAAAAACTTCCCTTACCCGGAAAGCACGGGCGATTCCACCTAGATAACTTTTTACTCTAACGTAGTCAAGATCATTACTGATCACGCTGATCCGACTGCACCTATAAAGATACTTGGTCAGATCAAGGAAGAAACTTGCACTTGGATCATTGGGATCAACGCTTTTTTCCCCATCAAGAGGCACAGCCGTTGATTCCTATCCATAGAACAATTACTATCCGGGATTTACTTTATCTATCGTAATAACAGAAATTGAGTCTCGATTTACGGATCCATCAGTCCAGCCTAACCCCATCAGTCCCATGGGTTAGCCAACCGCCCAACCACTGTAGTGATGGGATCCAATTAAGAATTTGGTTAGGTTTTGTCCCGGGTACCAAGGAAAAGAGTTCCAAGGCCCCCTAGCCGGAAGTTCATGCAAACATAAAATGGTATCTGTAAGATCCCTGTTCCCACCGAGCAACGGATTCGGGGTACTAGCAGCGGAAGTAGCACTTCTCGCACGGGACAGGGGTCCCACACTCGGAGCCTCGTCCACGGATATCCGGACAAGAGACTAATCCGTCGGTTTTTCCAAAATCGAACCCGGAAAAACTTCCCTTACCCGGAAAGCACGGGCGATTCCACCAGGATAACTTTTTACTCTAACGTAGTCAAGATCATTACTGATCACGCTGATCCGACTGCACCTATAAAGATACTTGGTCAGATCAAGGAAGAAACTTGCACTTGGATCATTGGGATCAATGCTTTTTTTCCTATCAAGAGGCACAGCCGTTGATTCCTATCCATAGAACAATTACTATCCGGGATTTACTTTATCTATCGTAATAACAGAAATTGAGTCTCGATTTACGGATCCATCAGTCCAGCCTAACCCCATCAGTCCCATGGGTTAGCCAACCGCCCAACCACTGTAGTGATGGGATCCAATTAAGAATTTGGTTAGGTTTTGTCCTGGGTACCAAGGAAAAGAGTTCCAAGGCCCCCTAGCCGGAAGTTCATGCAAACATAAAATGGTATCTGTAAGATCCCTGTTCCCACACCGAGTAACAGATTTGGGGTACTAGCAGAGCGGAAGTAGCACTTCTCGCGCGGGACAGGGGTCCCACACTCGGAGCCTCGTCCACGGATATCCGGACAAGAGACTAATCCGTCGGTTTTTCCAAAACCGAACCCGGAAAAACTTCCCTTACTCGGAAATCACGGGCGATTCCACCAGGATAACTTTTTACTCTAACGTAGTCAAGATCATTTACTGATCACGCTGATCCGACTGCACCTATAAAGATACTTGGTCAGATCAAGGAAGAAACTTGCACTTGGATCATTGGGATCAACGCTTTTTTCCCCATCAAGAGGCACAGCCGTTGATTCCTATCCATAGAACAATTACTATTCGGGATTTACTTTATCTATCGTAATAACAGAAATTGAGTCTCGATTTACGGATCCATCAGTCCAGCCTAACCCCATCCAGTCCCATGGGTTAGCCAACCGCCCAACCACTGTTGTGATGGGATCCAATTAAGAATTTGGTTAGGTTTTGTCCCGGGTACCAAGAAAAAGAGTTCCAAGGCCCCCTAGCCGGAAGTTCATGCAAACATAAAATTAGTCACACCACTTACACACCCAATATGAAATTGCCTTTTTCTTAGCATCAGCTAACTTTAAAACAATCCTTTAATGAAACCATTATGTCATTGATGACAATCCTCAAAGTCTCTGGTTGAATCCTTATTTTCAGTCATCGGTATACTTATGGCATCATTGGCAACCAGAACGCTCACCACCTGTTCACTCAGGGGCCTTTTCCATAGTTCCTAGCTCATAGTAACCGGCAATATATTCATATAATAGAATGGAATCTCCGTGGAAGATCAGCAAGATCAACCCACAGATCCATATAAAAGAGCCATGGACTCATCCGTTTTGAGGACCAGCAAGGTCAATCAACCAGATCCATGCCCTGTTTCAGAAAACAACTCTTACTCCTTGTTCCAATATCTTCCACGACGCACGTGTGGGTATCTTCGGCGACCCAGAGCCCGAGCACCGTATGGTCAGCACCCTCTAGGATCCTTCGCAGGTGACCTAGCGCTTCACTCATAGGCCGCTTCCTTGGTCCCTCATCCACCGTATCGGAAGCTCACCATTTAAATCGAACCGAGGCTGGTCAAGACCTCGGTCGACCTTGCTACGCGAGACGTCCTCCATTGACTCTCCGTCAGCAGTTGCAACTTTAACAGTTAGGTCTTCATGACCTTAATCCACAAGACGGTCAAAATGCTTCCCTAGCATTCTTGACATAAAACAGTCATTTACAAACAGTCACAAAATACAGTTTCTAAATCGAACTCTCGTCTTTCCACATTATCCCTCAGTCCACATTACTTATTCCACATTCCATTCAGTGTGTACTCATTCTCATCCATTTCCTCATATCGATGACACATTAATTCACATACACATTCACATTCACATCCATATATCCACATCTACATGCATACATCCATTTTCACATCCTCATTTATACACCCACATCCCATATCCACATTCATACATACACATCCCATATCCACATTCATACATACACATCCATATCCACATCCATACATCCACATCCACATCCACATCCACATCCACATCCACATTCATACATCCACATCCACATTCCCATTCACATCTATACATCCACATCTACATCCACATACATACATACATCCACATCTGTATCTACATCCATACATCCACATTCACATCCACATCCACATACATACATCCATTTCCACATTCCCATTCATGTAACCCCATATGCCTTCACATCTAATCTTTTACATCACATCCATTCTTGCCCTATCACAACCCATATACATCTTATCCTATCACATACACTTCTTACCTCATCTCATACACATCTTATCACATCTTAATTCATCTTATCACCTGCTAACTTATTTCATAAGTATCTTATCACCTCTTATCACATCTTATACACCTCTTATCACATCTTATACACCTCTTATCACATCCTATCACATCTCATATATCTATTTATAGAATACAAGAGAATTCTTATATTTGATATAAGATTTCTTTACACATTTATTTATGCATAAATTCCATTTAAGGAGATTAATACTTTCGAAGTAAAATCAATCTTTTATGCATCTTCCTATGCATAAATTCATTTTAAATGAAAATGACACTTTTGAATTAAAATTCAATCTTTTATGCATCTTCCTATGCATAAATTCAATTTAGATGAGAATGACACTTTTGAATCAATCTTTTATGCATCTTCCTATGCATAAATTTAATTTGGTAGGAATTACACTTTTAGAATAAAATAATTTCTCTTATGCATCTAAGTTATGCATAAAATCCATTTATGATGAAAATCAAACTTTTAGTATAAAAAGAATATCTTTTTTTTTGGGCATACTTCTATGCATGAAATCCAATTATGATAAAATTAACACTTTTATAATAAAATAATCAACTCTTATGCATACTTCTATGCATGAAATTCAATTGTGATAAAAGTAACACTTTTATAATAAAATAATCAACTTTTATGCATACCTCTATGCATGAATTCAATTGTGATAAAAGTAACACTTTTATAATAAAATAATCAACTTTTATGCATACCTCTATGCATGAAATCCAAATATGATAAAAGTAACACTTTTATAATAAAATAATCAACTCTTATGCATACTTCTATGCATGAAATTCAATTGTGATAAAAGTAACACTTTTATAATAAAATAATCAACTTTTATGCATACCTCTATGCATGAAATCCAAATATGATAAAAGTAACACTTTTATAATAAAATAATCAACTCTTATGCATGCTTCTATGCATGAAATTCAATTGTGATAAAAGTAACACTTTTATAATAAAATAATCAACTTTTATGCATACCTCTATGCATGAAATCCAAATATGATAAAAGTAACACTTTTATAATAAAATAATCAACTCTTATGCATACTTCTATGCATGAAATTCAATTGTGATAAAAGTAACACTTTTATAATAAAATAATCAACTTTTATGCATACTTCTATGCATGAAATCCAAATATGATAAAAGTAACACTTTTATAATAAAATAATCAACTTTTATGCATACCTCTATGCATGAAATCCAAATATGATAAAAGTAACACTTTTATAATAAAATAATCAACTCTTATGCATGCTTCTATGCATGAAATTCAATTGTGATAAAAGTAACACTTTTATAATAAAATAATCAACTTTTATGCATACCTCTATGCATGAAATCCAAATATGATAAAAGTAACACTTTTATAATAAAATAATCAACTCTTATGCATACTTCTATGCATGAAATTCAATTGTGATAAAAGTAACACTTTTATAATAAAATAATCAACTTTTATGCATACCTCTATGCATGAACTCAATTGTGATAAAAGTAACACTTTTATAATAAAATAATCAACTTTTATGCATACCTCTATGCATGAAATCCAAATATGATAAAAATAACACTTTTATAATAAAATAATCATCCTTTATGCATACATCTATGCATGAAAATCAATTATGCATAATATAAAAATCAATTTCTCTATGATTACAATGAATATCTTCAATTAATCTAGGATGATAATTCCTAGAATATGGTAGGAAGTCCTCTTTTCATGCTTTGAATGAAATTATTTTATGCATAATTTTTATAAAAATTTTGCCATAGCTCCGCTGCTATGACTGATAAATCTCAATTTTTCTAAGGGATAAAGCTTATCATTAAGAAATAATTAGAGTGATCCCTAATTGGATCAATAATCCATAATGGATTGAATCATCAATATTCGTGAAATACATAAACTAAAAGCATAGAAAAAAACCATTAATTTGGCCTCAAGTATAGATTAATCTTGGATTAAGAAAAAGCTTCATGAAAAGCTTCATTTGGCTTGAGAATGGGTCATGAGTATGACCATTTCTTGAGTGAGAGAGAGAAATTACATAAAAACCATTTGAATTAAGCATAAATAGAAATTTATGTAATTCTTAACTATCATTAATCAATTAACTTCAATAGCATTCATCAAATTATGTAACTCTTCACTACCATTCATCAATTAACTTCAATAGCATTCAAAAACCATTCCAATTAAGCTTCTCAAGCTTGAGAGGGGTTGAGAAGAGAGAAGCATTGAGAAATTATAGAAAAGATCAAAATTCACCATTTACCTTACAAATTGCTTGATTCTTTGTTCACGGTAGAGGCCCCCAACCAATCAATTGGTTAAGTATGTTGATGGAGCCATCAATGGGGATTGAAGAAAGAGGGAAGCTTCAATTTCTTCAATTTGGAGAGAATTTTAGAGAATAGTAGAAATTAGCATTATTTCAGCATAACTCTAGTATAGTAAAATTCTTCTATTTTTTTTCAAAGGACTCATGTTCTATTTATAGGAGAGGGAAGCTCTAACCAAAGCTAACTGAATTCTAGAATTTTCCAGATTCAGTTTGGTTGAATTTAGACTAGATTTGGATCTAGTTTGGTTCCTTTTTGATTCGGTTTGGTTCCATTTTGATTTGGTTTGATTCAAGAGAGAGGAGAGATAAAAATATCACATTATTTTTTTGTTTAAAACTCATTCAAGCATGTGAAATATGCACCTCCTTTAATGGACTCCCCGCACCTCCTTTAATGGACTCCCCTTCCTTACATATGTGTCAAAATGGAATCATTATACCCAAAATATCTCATATTTTTAATATTGCTCATAGCTTTTTTACTAATAAACCTTGTACATTTTCAACTCTTCATCTTATGTGAGAATTTACTCATTTTTGGATACCCAAAATATCTCATATCTTTGATATTACTCATAGTTTCTTACTAATAAACCTTGTACATAGTCAACTCTTCATCTTATGTGAGCATTTACTCATTTTTGGGTATCTTCTTTTACAAATTGGATTTATCTCCTCCCTACACATGGATTGATGCTATTGGCCCATAGGAACCTTAATTGGACCATAATCCAAAAATTTCTGAAAATCTAGACCCTTAGGCTAAGGTCCTTTATAACCATTTCCAATAAATTCCAATTGCACATTGGAAAGTTCTTTTTGAATTTCTGTTTCAGGGGAATTAATTTTAATAATATGAAAAATTTTTCTATCTAAAAATATTCAAAATCTGAATATTCTCTCTCTAGAATATTTTCTCTCTCTATGTCAAAATAGGCAGAGACAAGTTCTTTTATATTTCTGAAGAGGGGATTGATTACAGGGGAAGATGCTGGACATCTTGAGAGGCTGGGGAGGAATCTTACATTCTCTCCCACTTGAAAAACGCGAGATGTCCTCATCTCGCAAACTGGATAATTTCACAAGATGCACGAATATGAGACTTAGAGAAAAAATTAATGAAGATTAACCACCAAAACAAAGTCTCAAAGAGAGCAAGATTCAAGACAAGAACAAGATTTCAACTTTATTCATTCTTGGAACATATACAGTAAAGATAGAAGAACTCTTTACACTTCCATAAGCCCGCCGTCCATCATATGGTCACAAAAGCAGCAGTCACAAGCTGCGCACGTATAAGGTAACTCATCTATGGGAATAATTCTGTTGGTTATTGCTGCACCTATCTGAGTGGTATGAGGTGATCTAACAAAAGGACCTCTGAGAGGCAACCCAAAAACGGGGTAAAGGCATATCTTCTGATGAGGAAGAAAACACGCCAGTAAGAAGACCCGCTCAGAAAACCCAAGATGTCTTGATCTCATGACGCAGTAGTATCGGGGACCCAAACCCAAGGCTTCAATAACCATGGCCAAGCGGACATTGTTACGAAAGTGCTGCTGACCCCAGGGTGTTACCCTAGTTATATCTTGATAGGTCTGCCATTTGGTCTGAGCTACAGAAGTTCCCAAGTGAGGAAAAAGTGAGCGCTCATACTGTTCTATAAAATCCTTCTTCACAGACTCGCTTGCGTCTTGAAGGTGAGAAATCATCATGAATAAGACTAATTCCTATTGCCAAGCCATGAAGGAGATTAAGAAAGAAAGGAGATCGATGGAAGTAAGATTACTGTGAGCGACAAAGTAAAAGTTACGACTTATATAAAGGAAGGAGCTAGCGTAACTTAGAAGCCAACGGTATCTTGCCACTGAAGTTTTACCGTCTTTTCCTGATTTGGGTTTGGCACATTTTTCTATAGAAGGCATTAAGAACTTTGAGATGAAGAGATAAAAGAAGTTCGTAGGCTAAGTCACCTACTTTCTTTGGTCCACAATATCTGGGGGATAACTACTTATACTCCCCTAGAGATAAAGAAATTCTTTTGGTTCGTATTCAAATGAAGACTATAACTGCTTCTTTGAATTCTCTGATTGTCCTCTTCCTATCTGTATATTGTCTCTGTCGATCCTGGGCAGCGTTTATATCTTTATGAATTACCTGCATCTGTTGCTCTAAGTCGCCAAGCATTTGACTGGTCATCTCGACCCTAATCAATGGTTCGGACTTGGTTAATGGAGTTAAGCAATCTTGTCCGAGACGGACCCTGATTAGATTTGTATGAAGGAATTGGTCTCTGAATTTGGGTTCTAGACTTCCCCGTGCCCTTTTCATGGTAGGAGTCGGGCAGTCTTTTAACTGATGACCAAAACCTTGGCATCCAAAATACCGGTTCTCACTTCTGAACTCATCGTTCTGAATCCTTAAAACAGGTGGGCTCCTGAGAAGGTATTCTGGGAAAGTGTCTTTCCTTTTTAAACAGAATCTTTCTTTTATTTAGAGAAGGAATAATTATTAGATCAGAAAAGGAGATTCTTACTCCTGTATACCTCTAAGGCTGGGGGAGGAATCTTACATTCTACCCCACTTAAAAAGTGCAAGATGTCCTCATCTCGCAAGTAGAGGACAACTCTTTTGCTTAAGATCCAATTTATTCTGGGGTTCCTTATATTCCGGTCAACCCAACAGAATATGGGAATAAATATCCCTTATATAGAACTCATCATTAAATAACAATTCATTCAGATCATATCATTCATATCTTTAACACGATAATGGTCCATTAGACCGAAAAATTTCCTTTTGAACATTCCTCCACGGGAATTTTAGTTAAGCAAGTTCTCAATTTGTCATCCCTTAACTTGATCTACCGTCTAACAGTAGCAATTTGACAGCACAATCCACTAATCTCATAGTGATTTGCTGAAATCATTTTCATCATTTATCATTACAGGGACTCGTCCCAATCATCCACATTATGGTTTCGCTCAGCTTATTACATTTCAACCCACTTTCAGGGATCATCACTTTTCAATCAGAATCCAAATCAATTCATCAGTTCCCAAACAGAATTAAAAATCATATCAACCACATTCGAATTCATCAACTGAATAGCATTAATGATTATAATTTCAAGTCTTAGATTTACTCGTATATACTGCCGGTAAAGAGCTGCAGTTATACCCTCAGTATATACGGATAGTCATGATACTCGAAACTATAAGGTAAATACCATCATGTTTAGGCCTCAAGCAAGTCAGGGCTCCATACAATTGTGGTACTTCCAATTGAAGTCCTAATTACTAATTTACGAATTTCAATTTGAATAACAAATTATATGAATTATATCACACAATTACAACCTTTTTGTGCTTCTTGATAAATTTTTGACATAATTGGCTCCTCAGTTGATCTTATTGGAGATCTATGACATATGTCTGATAAACAGATTTTTCTTTATTCGATCGTCCGTAAACAATCACTTAAATAACATGAAAAAACATTTGTATATTTATATACAAGTTGCAGTAAGTACATAGAGTGGCTCGGCTCCAAAATTCAAAATCTCCTCGGGAGACGCATAAGACGACGGTACTGGGCCATAGTCATGCCCTATTACATAATTTCTCTAATTACGAAGGGAGCTATTATTTTCTCCTTAGGGATAAATCGACTAAAGAGTCTATAAACTCGGCAAGCAAGTCTGAAATTTTGAGGCGTTGAATGATATAGAATGACACCACACGTCATTTTCAGCTTTATCAAAATCATGGCCAATGAGAGGTTCTGCCTCAGCATTGCATGCCGGTTGCAAGAGACGTGGATATATAGCCCTGCAAACCACTTATGCTGTTGTCTCTCCACTAGGTTAGGAAAATATAATTCCTCGAAATGGCGTGCGAGTCTTACTCGGCTTGTTCGAGTTGAAGCGGAAGAGATGAGATGTTCGAAGGCGAACGCAGTCATATCTTGAGACTGGGTGAGGTCGGGAATACCAGATAAGTAGGGAACTTCCATCTAAAAGAAATTCTTTGATTAAAAATTCTTCATTAAAGAGGCTTACGGAATGAAAATACATTATGAAAAATGCTTTTTCTGAATTTTTATTATCAATTTATGACAAGAATTCGCTCATCCGTATTAGTTTTAAAATGCTCTGATACCAACTGTAAGATCCCTGTTCCCACCGAGCAACAGATTTGGGGTATTAGCAGCGGAAGTAGCACTTCTCACGCATGGGACAGGGGTCCCACACTCGGAGCCTCGTCCATGGATATCCAGACAAGAGACTAATCCGTCGGTTTTTCCAAAACCGAACCCGAAAAAACTTCCCTTACCCGGAAAGCACGGGCGATTCCACCAGGATAACTTTTTACTCTAACGTAGTCAAGATCATTACTGATCACGCTGATCCGACTGCACCTATAAAGATACTTGGTCAGATCAAGGAAGAAACTTGCACTTGGATCATTGGGATCAACGCTTTTTCCCCATCAAGAGGCACAGCCGTTGATTCCTATCCATAGAACAATTACTATCCGGGATCTACTTTATCTATCGTAATAACAGAAATTGAGTCTCGATTTACGGATCCATCATTCCAGCCTAACCCCATCAGTCCCATGGGTTAGCCAACCGCCCAGCCAACCGCCCAACCACTGTAGTGATGGGATCCAATTAAGAATTTGGTTAGGTTTTGTCCTGGGTACCAAGGAAAAGAGTTCCAAGGCCCCCTAGCCAGAAGTTCATGCAAACATAAAATGGTATCTGTAAGATCCCTGTTCCCACACCGAGCAATAGATTCGGGGTACTAGCAGAGCGGAAGTAGCACTTCTCGCGCGGGACAGGGGTCCCACACTCGGAGCCTCGTCCACGGATATCCGAACAAGAGACTAATCCGTCGGTTTTTCCAAAACCGAACCCAGAAAAACTTCCCTTACTCGGAAAGCACGGGCGATTCCACCAGGATAACGTTTTACTCTAACATAGTCAAGATGATTACTGATCACGCTGATTCGACTGCACCTATAAAGATACTTGGTCAGATCAAGGAAGAAACTTGCACTTGGATCATTGGGATCAACGCTTTTTTCCCCATCAAGAGGCACAGCCGTTGATTCCTATCCATAGAACAATTACTATTCGGGATTTACTTTATCTATCGTAATAACAGAAATTGAGTCTGGATTTACGGATCCATCAGTCCAGCCTAACCCCATCCAGTCCCATGTGTTAGCCAACCGCCCAACCACTGTTGTGATGGGATCCAATTAAGAATTTGGTTAGGTTTTGTCCCGAGTACCAAGGAAAAGAGTTCCAAGGCCCCCTAGCCGGAAGTTCATGCAAACATAAAATGGTATCTGTAAGATCCCTGTTCCCACCGAGCAAGGGATTCGGGGTACTAGCAGCGGAAGTAGCACTTCTCGTGCGGGACAGGGGTCCCACACTCGGAGCCTCGTCCACGGATATCCGGACAAGAGACTAATCCGTCGGTTTTTCCAAAACCGAACCCGAAAAAACTTTCCTTACCCGGAAAGCACGGGCGATTCCACCAGGATAACTTTTTACTCTAACGTAGTCAAGATCATTACTGATCACGCTGATCCGACTACACCTATAAAGATACTTGGTCAGATCAAGGAAGAAACTTGCACTTGGATCATTGGGATCAACGCTTTTTTTCCCATCAAGAGGCACAGCCGTTGATTCCTATCCATAGAACAATTACTATCCGAGATTTACTCTATCTATCGTAATAACAGAAATTGAGTCTCGATTTACGGATCCATCATTCCAGCCTAACCCCATCAGTCCCATGGGTTAGCCAACCGCCCAACCACTGTAGTGATGGGATCCAATTAAGAATTTGGTTAGGTTTTGTCCTGGGTACCAAGGAAAAGAGTTCCAAGGCCCCCTAGCCGGAAGTTCATGCAAACATAAAATGGTATCTGTAAGATCCCTGTTCCCACCGAGCAACGGATTCGGGGTACTAGCAGCGGAAGTAGCACTTCTCGCGCGGGACAGGGGTCCCACACTCGGAGCCTCGTCCACGGATATCCGGACAAGAGACTAATCCGTCGGTTTTTCCAAAACCGAACCCGAAAAAACTTCCCTTACCCGAAAAGCACGGGCGATTCCACCAGGATAACTTTTTACTCTAACGTAGTCAAGATCATTACTGATCACGCTGATCCGACTGCACCTATAAAGATACTTGGTCAGATCAAGGAAGAAACTTGCACTTGGATCATTGGGATCAATGCTTTTTACTCTAACGTAGTCAAGATCATTACTGATCACGCTGATCCGACTGCACCTATAAAGTTACTTGGTTCGATCAAGGAAGAAACTTGCACTTGGATCATTGGGATCAACGCTTTTTTCCCCATCAAGAGGCACAGCCGTTGATTCCTATCCATAGAACAATTACTATCCGGGATTTACTTTATCTATCGTAATAACAGAAATTGAGTCTCGATTTACGGATCCATCAGTCCAGCCTAACCCCATCAGTCCCATGGGTTAGCCAACCGCCCAACCACTGTAGTGATGGGATCCAATTAAGAATTTGGTTAGGTTTTGTCCTGAGTACCAAGGAAAAGAGTTCCAAGGCCCCCTAGCCGGAAGTTCATGCAAACATAAAATGGTATCTGTAAGATCCGTGTTCCCACCGAGCAACGGATTCGGGGTACTAGCAGCGGAAGTAGCACTTCTTGTGCGAGACAGGGGTCCCACACTCGGAGCCTCGTCCACGGATATCCGGACAAGAGACTAATCCGTATGTTTTTCCAAAACCGAACCCGGAAAAACTTCCCTTACCCGGAAAGCACGGGCGATTCCACCAGGATAACTTTTTACTCTAACGTAGTCAAGATCACTACTGATCACGCTAATCCGACTGCACCTATAAAGATACTTGGTCAGATCAAGGAAGAAACTTGCACTTGGATCATTGGGATCAATGCTTTTTTCCCCATCAAGAGGCACAGCCGTTGATTCCTATCCATAGAACAATTACTATCCGGGATTTACTTTATCTATCGTAATAACAGAAATTGAGTCTCGATTTACGGATCCATCAGTCCAGCCTAACCCCATCCAGTCCCATGGGTTAACCAACCGCCCAACCACTGTAGTGATGGGATCCAATTAAGAATTTGGTTAGGTTTTGTCTCGGGTACCAAGGAAAAGAGTTCCAAGGCCCCCTAGCCGGAAGTTTATGCAAACATAAAATTAGTGACACCACTTACACACCCAATATGAAATTGCCTTTTTCTTAGCATCAGCTAACTTTAAAACAATCCTTTAATGAAACCATTATGTCACTGATGACAATCCTCAAAGTCTCTGGTTGAATCCTTATTTTCTGTCATTCATTCATCGGTATACTTATGGCATCATTGGCAACCAGAACGCTCACCACCTGTTCACTCAGGGGCCTTTTCCATAGTTCCTAGCTCATAGTAACCGGCAATATATTCATATAATAGAATGGAATCTCCGTGGAAGATCAGCAAGATCAACCCGCAGATCCATATAAAAGAGCCATGGACTCATCCGACCGTTGAGGACCAGCAAGGTCAATCAACCAGATCCATGCCCTGTTTCAGAAAACAACTCTTACTCCTTGTTCCAATATCTTCCACGACGCACGTGTGGGTATCTTCGGCGACCCAGAACACGAGCACCGTATGGTCAACACCCTCTAGGATCCTTCGCAGGTGACCTAGGGCTTCACTCATAGGCCGCTTCCTTGGTCCCTTATCCACCGTACCGGAAGCTCACCATTTAAATCGAACCGAGGCTGACCTCGGTCGACCTTGCTACGCGAGACGTCCTCCATTGACTCTCCGTCAGTAGTTGCAACTTTAACAGTTAGGTCTTCATGACCTTAATCCACAAGACGGTCAAAATGCTTCCCCAGCATTCTTGACATAAAACAGTCATTTACAAACAGTCACAAAATACAGTTTCTAAATCGAACTCTCGTCTTTCCACATTATCCCTCAGTCCACATTACTTATTCCACATTCCATTCAGTGTGTACTCATTCTCATCCATTTTCTCATATCGACGACACATTAATTCACATACACATTCACATTCACATCCATATATCCACAGCTACATGCATACATCCATTTTCACATCCTCATTTATACACCCACATCCCATATCCACATTCATACATACACATCCATATCCACATCCATACATCCACATCCATACATCCACATCCACATCCACATCCACATCCACATTCATACATCCACATCCACATTCCCATTCACATCTATACATCCACATCTACATCCACATACATACATACATCCACATCCGTATCTACATCCATACATCCACATTCACATCCACATCCACATACATACATCCATTTTCACATTCCCATTCATATAATCCCATATGCCTTCACATCTAATCTTTTACATCACATCCATTCTTGCCCTATCACAACCCATATACATCTTATCCTATCACATACACTTATTACCTCATCTCATACACATCTTATCACATCTTAATTCATCTTATCACCTGCTAACTTATTTCATAAGCATCTTATCACCTCTTATCGCATCTTATACACCTCTTATCACATCCTATCACATCTCATATATCTATTTATAGAATACAAGAGAATTCTTATATTTGATATAAGATTTCTTTACACATTTATTTATGCATAAATTCCATTTAAGGAGATTAATACTTTCGAAGTAAAATCAATCTTTTATGCATCTTCCTATGCATAAATTCATTTTAAATGAAAATGACACTTTTGAATTAAAATTCAATCTTTTATGCATCTTCCTATGCATAAATTCAATTTAGATGAGAATGACACTTTTGAATCAATCTTTTATGCATCTTCCTATGCATAAATTCAATTTGGTAGGAATTACACTTTTAGAATAAAATAATTTCTCTTATGCATCTAAGTTATGCATAAAATCCATTTATGATGAAAATCACACTTTTAGTATAAAAAGAATATCTTTTTTTTTTGGCATACTTCTATGCATGAAATCCAATTATGATAAAAGTAACACTTTTATAATAAAATAATCAACTCTTATGCATACTTCTATGCATGAAATTCAATTGTGATAAAAGTAACACTTTTATAATAAAATAATCAACTTTTATGCATACCTCTATGCATGAATTCAATTGTGATAAAAGTAACACTTTTATAATAAAATAATCAACTTTTATGCATACCTCTATGCATGAAATCCAAATATGATAAAAGTAACACTTTTATAATAAAATAATCAACTCTTATGCATACTTCTATGCATGAAATTCAATTGTGATAAAAATAACACTTTTATAATAAAATAATCAACTTTTATGCATACCTCTATGCATGAAATCCAAATATGATAAAAGTAACACTTTTATAATAAAATAATCAACTCTTATGCATGCTTCTATGCATGAATTTCAATTGTGATAAAAGTAACACTTTTATAATAAAATAGTCAACTTTTATGCATACCTCTATCCTTGAATTCAGTTGTGATAAAAGTAACATTTTTATAATAAAATAATCAACTTTTATGCATACCTCTATGCATGAAATCTAAATATGATAAAAGTAACACTTTTATAAGAAAATAATCAACTCTTATGCCATGAGTGAGAGAGAGAAATTACATAAAAACCATTTGAATTAAGCATAAATGGAAATTTATGTAATTCTTAACTATCATTAATCAATTAACTTCAATAGCATTCATCAAATTATGTAACTCTTCACTACCATTCATCAATTAACTTCAATAGCATTCAAAAACCATTCCAATTAAGCTTCTCAAGCTTGAGAGGGGTTGAGAAGAGAGAAGCATTGAGAAATTATAGAAAAGATCAAAATTCACCATTTACCTTACAAATTGCTTGATTCTTTGTTCACGGTAGAGGCCCCCAACCAATCAATTGGTTAAGTATGTTGATGGAGCCATCAATGGGGATTGAAGAAAGAGGGAAGCTTCAATTTCTTCAATTTGGAGAGAATTTTAGAGAATAGTAGAAATTAGCATTATTTCAGCATAACTCTAGTATAGTAAAATTCTTCTATTTTTTTTCAAAGGACTCATGTTCTATTTATAGGAGAGGGAAGCTCTAACCAAAGCTAACTGAATTCTAGAATTTTCCAGATTCAGTTTGGTTGAATTTAGACTAGATTTGGATCTAGTTTGGTTCCTTTTTGATTCGGTTTGGTTCCATTTTGATTTGGTTTGATTCAAGAGAGAGGAGAGATAAAAATATCACATTATTTTTTTGTTTAAAACTCATTCAAGCATGTGAAATATGCACCTCCTTTAATGGACTCCCCGCACCTCCTTTAATGGACTCCCCTTCCTTACATATGTGTCAAAATGGAATCATTATACCCAAAATATCTCATATTTTTAATATTGCTCATAGCTTTTTTACTAATAAACCTTGTACATTTTCAACTCTTCATCTTATGTGAGAATTTACTCATTTTTGGATACCCAAAATATCTCATATCTTTGATATTACTCATAGTTTCTTACTAATAAACCTTGTACATAGTCAACTCTTCATCTTATGTGAGCATTTACTCATTTTTGGGTATCTTCTTTTACAAATTGGATTTATCTCCTCCCTACACATGGATTGATGCTATTGGCCCATAGGAACCTTAATTGGACCATAATCCAAAAATTTCTGAAAATCTAGACCCTTAGGCTAAGGTCCTTTATACCCATTTTCAATAAATTCCAATTGCATATTGGAAAGTTCTTTTTGAATTTTTGTTTTAGGGAAATTAATTTTAATAATATGAGAAATTTTTCTATCTAAAAATATTCAAAATCTGAATATTCTCTCTCTAGAATATTTTCTCTCTCTATGTCAAAATAGGCAGAGACAAGATCTTTTATATTTCTGAAGAGGGGATTGATTACAGGGGAAGATGCTGGACATCTTGAGAGGCTGGGGAGGAATCTTACATTCTCTCCCACTTGAAAAACGCGAGATGTCCTCATCTCGCAAACTCAATAATTTCGCAAGATGCGCGAATATGAGACTTAGAGAAAAAATTAATTAAGATTAACCACCAAAAAAAAGTCTCAAAGAGAACAAGATTCAAGACAAGAACAAGATTTCAACTTTATTCATTCTTGGAACATATACAGTAAAGATAGAAGAACTCTTTACACTTCCATAAGCCCGCCGTCCATCATATGGTCACAAAAGCAGTACTCACAAGCTGCGCACGTATAAGGTAACTCATATATGGGAATAATTCTGTTGGTTATTGCCGCACCTATCTCAGTGGTATGAGGTGATCTAACAAAAGGACCTCTGAGAGGCAACCCAGAAACGGGGTAAAGGCATATCTTCTGATGAGGAAGAAAACACGCCAGTGAGAAGACCCGCTCAGAAAACCCAAGATGTCTTGATCTCATGATGCAGTAGTATCGGGGACCCAAACCCAAGGCTTCAATAACCATGGCCAAGCGGACATTGTTACGAAAGTGCTGCTGATCCCAGGGTGTTACCCTAGTTATATCTTGATAGGTCTGCCATTTGGTCTGAGCTACAGAAGTTCCCAAGTGAGGAAAAAGTGAGCGCTCATACTGTTCTATAAAATCCTTCTTCACAGACTCGCTTGCGTCCTCAAAGTCTCTGGTTGAATCCTTATTTTCAGTCATTCATTCATCGGTAAACTTATGGCATCATTGGCAACCAGAACGCTCACCACCTGTTCACTCATCAGGGGCCTTTTCCATAGTTCCTAGCTTTGAAAATCTAGACCCTTAGGCTAAGGTCCTTTATACCCATTTCCAATAAATTCCAATTGCACATTGGAAAGTTCTTTTTGAATTTCTGTTTCAGGGGAATTAATTTTATTAATATGAGAAATTTTTCTATCTAAAAATATTCAAAATCTGAATATTCTCTCTCTAGAATATTTTATCTCTCTATGTCAAAATAGGCAGAGACAAGATCTTTTTATATTTCTGAAGAGGGAATTGATTACAGGGGAAGATGCTGGACATCTTGAGAGGCTGGGGAGGAATCTTACAAAAATGAGCATGGCCAAGTAATATCTGTTCAGGGGATAACAGGAAAACCTAAACCTAGGGTAGTTAAGGCAAAACATCTTCTCAAGGGAACACGTAAGGGTCAGCGAGTTTTCTTAGTCAAGCTCAACAAAGCCATTGAACCTAGTATGGAGATAGAACCCTCTTGGCTCCAAGAATTCTCTGACATCTTCCCTGACAAGCTGACAGGGCTACCGCCTCCTCGAGAAGTCGATCATGAAATCGAGGTGATCCCTGGAGCTCAACTCGTCTCAAAAATGCCCTATAAAATGTTCCTTCCTGAAGCCATTGAACTTAAAGAGCAACTTTCCCAACTCATTGAGCAAGGATTCGTACGCCCCAGTAGCTCTCCTTGGGAGACACCTGTTCTTTTCCAAAAAAAGAAGGACGGAACTCTCTGCCTCTGCATAGATTATCGAGGGCTAAATCAAGTCACTATCAAGAATAAGTATCCTATCCCTCGCATATCGACGAACTTCTTGATAGGCTTCATGGGGCCAAAATCTTCTCAAAAATAGATTTGAGGTCTGGTTACTATCAGATCAAAGTTAAGGAAGCAGATATACCCAAGACAGCCTTCAATACCCGTTATGGCCACTATGAGTTTACTGTAATGTCATTCGGGTTAACCAATGCTCCTGCAACCTTCAACCGCCTAATGCAAGATATATTCCATCCTTACTTGGATGAATTTGTGCTTGTTTTCTTTGATGACATCTTAATCTACTCCAAATCAATGGAAGAGCATGAGGAGCATGTACGTAGAGTTCTACAATTGTTGCGTAAACACAAACTCTATGCCAAGAAAAGCAAATGTATCTTCTTTACTCATCAAATTGAGTATCTTGGATTCATCGTCTCTAAAGATGGCATTTCACTAGACCCCGCCAAGGTCAAGGATATTTTGGAGTGGCCACCCCCTAAATCAGTTCGTGAAGTTCGTGGGTTTTTGGGAATCACAGGATGGTATAGGATTTTTATCAAAGATTATGCCTTGGTAGCTGCACCTTTGATGGATCTTCTTAAGAAGGATTGCAAAATAGTGTGGTTGCCAATCCATCAAAACAGTTTTGATCAGCTCAAGGTCATTATTACTTCTGCCCCAGTCCTGAAACTTCCTGATTTCGCCAAGGAATTTGAAGTGTTTACTGATGCTAGTAGTCTAGCACTTGGTGGTGTCTTAGGCCAAGAAGGAAGACCAGTCGCTTATGCTTCCCGCAAGCTGAAGCAATATCTTGCTCTGGTAGAATTTGCCTCTACAATGCATCTTATCATCAAAGCATAGGAATGTCACTGTTCAAAGCACTCTATGGGCAAGAATGCTTGTCTCCTCTAAATTTCTCTGATCCAACCATAAAGGTTGAGGCATCCAGGAAAATGCTCGAAGAGATGGAGGAACAAACCAAGGCAATCCAAAAGGATATTAAAGCTGCCCAAGATCGACAAAAGCATTATGCTGACACCAAGAGGTCTGATCTTCAAGGAAGGAGACAGAGTTCTTCTACGAGTGCGACCCAAACGAAGTTCTCTATCACTTGGGAAATATAAGAAACTTAGCTCTAGGTATTGTGGTCCCTATACAGTTATCAAGTGTCTAGGTAAAAGTGCCTATAAACTCCAACTCCCAGCCCATATCAAAGTCCACAATGTATTTCATGTAAGTTTATTAAAACCATATGTACCCAGTCTCGATCATATTCTTGATGATGAACAAGTTGTAATCCCTACTCAAGGAGTCCTTGAATTACAGCCCAATAGCATCATAGATTCTAGGGAAAGGCAACTCCGAAATAGAACTCTTATAGAACATCTAGTACATTGGAAAGATTACCCTGAAGAAGATGCAACTTGGGAAGATGAAGCTACACTCTTAAGGGATTATCCCCAATTCATGACGAGATGAGGACATCTAGATTTCTTTAAGGGGGGAAGGATGTAACATACCCATCTTCACTAATAAAGAAATGTCCATGTAATAGATAAATTTATGAGTTTTTATGGTATAAAAATCAATGATTTTATTATTTGAGTCATTTCTACTTAGAATCTTCAAATTCTGAGCCCAAATTTGGAATTTGCTCACGATTTTACCCTAATATAGGATTTTACAGCATCCAAAAAAACGGACACCGAATCAAGCTTATACACAAATTTCAGTCATTTTAGTTAAAAAGCGACGACCTTTAAACCTTAATAAATGCACAACCGGGCGTCCGAATGACGAACGGTCTGAACCCCAACGACCAGGAGAACCTCTTGGACAAAAAAAAATTTTGCCCCCCGAGGCGGTCCGGCACACAAATCGAGGCGAGCTCCCCAAATTTGGTTACCTCGCCCCAAAATTTGGACCGTACACACTTACTAGGGTGCTCGTACGATGGCCGCCCAAGAACCAAAGGACGGTCGCCCGCTTGTGGTCCACACGTACCCCTACGTGGACACCCATGCTGTCCTAGACCAGATAAGGTACATGCGTACCACTCCTTTCCCTGGCAACCGACACCGTACCTTTCTCCTAGACCCATGCAGGCCACTGATCCATAGCCTTTGATGGTACACCATCCTTTCGTCCTTGCTTTGCGCAGCGTCCGTACCCACCATACCCACAGCTATATAAACCCCCGAGGTGCTCCACAGGCAACACACATTTCTGTGCAGCGTATGCCCTATTGTACCGTCGTCCGTACCGCCCTCCGTCCCTGTGTAGCATACTTGCTGCAGTACAGCCGCCCCTTGCAGCCGCCCTCTCACACCCCCTCATTTGCCTCTTTTCAAATAAGCCAATTTTCCTCCATCCCCCTCTTGCTAGGAGGCAGTGTCCTTAACTCTTCTCCCCCCCCCACCCCCCCTCTCGGTGTGCATACACTTACCGCAGCCCTCACAGCACTCCTCTACGTTTTTGGTCTTAAGGACATCTCACAATTCCCCCCCCATTTGCGTAGACTTTAATTAGAGGTTTTTGCCTTAAGAAAGGCTTCAGTCGAATTGAAATCCGACTGAAGCGTTTCGATCGCGTCGGCAGCAAGCTCTACAAGTCGACGTCCAATATGGCCCCATCCCAGAAACATCAGAATACTGCCTCGAGAGGAGCATGCAACAACGAAATTAGGGAAGATGCTCCCGATGCGGCTCCAACCCTCCCTCTTCAAGCTCCTCAAGGAAATGGTGGCCAGGTTAGCTTGGTTATATGTTTTTTTTTATATATTGCTAATAAATGTGTATCTTTTCCTTTTTTGAAATAATGACATAAAATTGTATAAAGTTACGAATTGTGTGATGCTGTATTCAATAAATTGCATTGAAATTGTTATCTTTAAAGAGTGCAAGTTTTCCTGGCTTCAACGCTAACTCCGTTTCGTGCTTGTGTAGCCGGGCGGCGTCGTTATTAGCAAAGCCCGGGAATGGCCCAAGGTATCCCTCGTACCATTGGGAGAATAAGGTTCACCGATTGAGGCGAGAGGTTATGATGCTGCCTAGTTCTGAGGGCCCAGGCTAGTGCGGTAAATAAGCCCACCCTAGTGTGCAGACATCCCTCTGAGGGGCGGGAGGATCGAGCGATGGAGCCTGAGAGGGCGACAGGCCGGCTTGAGTCCTCGCCAGCAGCCGACGATGAGGTGTATGGTCCCGTAGGGTTTTGCCTAGCATGTAGAGGCTGGAAGCCAAATTCTAGATCATCGGCAGAATAAAGGAAAAGAATAAGAGAGTCAGTTTGGATTGTATGGAATTGATTCATGTATCAACTTTTATATATATATCTTGTCTTTGGCACGATTGTATTGTGTAAAAAAGCTATTTTAACAAACCTTGTGAAAAGGGCCGTAATTAAGGAACATGTTTATTTATGTCAAACAGTGTGGTAGGATTAATTAGAAAACAAATTGACGCGTGAGTAGGGTGGAAAGTGGGAGGATGGAATGCCCCGATGGCACCATCCTACGGACGGGTGGACCCGATTAGTCGGGTAGCTTTCCAGCAAATTAAGTGAAAGCCCTACACTAGATAATTAGGTTCTTGGGCAACTCTATTTTAGAAGACTAGGTCAACAGCTGTGCCTTGCATGGATGAGGAAAAAAGCGTTGTCTCTAGAAATCAAGTCTAGTAGTTGCCCAATTTATGATAAATTATCCTATGGGTGATTTGACTTTTAGAAGATCACGCTTCCCCTGTGGGATAGGACTAGGTCTTACCTATGAATCGTATCCTTGAATCTCTACATGGTCAAGGTGTCGATAAATAGGAAATTTTCTCCAAGTTAAGACTTAGTGGACTATCTTAAGTGTTTCTCCTATTTTTAAAGGGGGAACTTTACACCTCTTCCACCTATACGAGATTGATTTTCTTGTTGTTGTTGCTACTAGTTTTGATTTTCAAATTGACCATTACCTCGTCCTCTAGATGACCTACCTTTGCCTCTACTTGTATTTGAGTAGAAGGCCTATTCATTTGCATTTCTAGAGGATAAGCATCAATTCTTAAAAGTCAAGAAAGTTATCTCGTACTCTAATGGAGGTCTAAAACTGGTTGTATTCTTTGCAAGACCATTCAATAGAACATGGACACTATATTGTCATCATCATCTAATTTTCAATAGACACAAGGGCATATGCAAGCCCTTTAACCCTCACTGAGTAATCATTTTAAATACTCAGCTTCACTCTTATCACATTATGTAACTATATTAGCTACATCTTCTAAGGTTGGGTATTTATGTTGTACATCTTCACCAAGGTGTCACAAGCCTCCTTATGCACAATCATAGAGTCTATCACACTGATAGACAATTGTTACAACACTTTTCTCACTCTTTCATGCCATGCTTTACATGCTTGCACTTGTTAAGTGGTAGGTTTTTCTTCACCCTAGTTCCTTTTTATCACTTGTGATAAATTCCCAATATCCTTTTCCCATAAGGAAATTAGTTATGCTAAACTTCCACGCTGGAAGTTATTTTTATCTAGCTTCTCGCTCATAATTTATGACAAGCTATGAGACATCGTTACTTGCAATAGATTACAAAATATAGTGCTTGCAAAAACCTTCTACACTTGCAACAAATCTATAGTCTTCTTAACAGGTGGTATTGTAAACCTATTATGTAGCAACTATATATGAACTAGTCATATAAACATACATCTATGAACACTTGTAACACTTAGATTCTCTGCACTACTGATAGTCTTGTAACCGAATTTCTACTAAAACTTTGCACCAAACCAAAAATTAGACATACACAATCAAGATCGACACTTTACAGAGTGCTTATAAAAAACTTGCGGAGCCAATGGGGCTTAAAATTTAGGCTCGAAACGTGCCCGAATTGCACCGAAACACATAAAAACTCAAATAACATAGTTAACTAAACCTAATTAACATAGTAAGTTGTAGTTTACATAGTCTTATTCCTTCACCCAAAAGCATTCCTCAATTTGAGACAGTGACTTCCCTGTCTGCATGTAGCTCTCATAGCTACCAAAGTTATTGTTCCAAAATCAAAGAGAGAAAGAGATGGACATACCCTTACTTATGTACCGCTTCCTTGCTTGCCTTCTTTTTGCCTCTTGCTTACCTCTCCTTAGCTCTCACATGAACCATAGCTTTTCTGATACTATAAAGAGAATACAAGGGAGAGTTGGAGTCTATGTTGCAAGTAAACACACATACACAAGAGAGAGAAAGACACAAAAGAGAGAGATCGATGGTTAAATTTTCTTCTATATTTTAATCTTCTCTACTATGACCATAAACTAAAGAGATAAGAGTCTATACTATAAGGGAAATTACTCTCCTATTATAACATATAATGGTCGATCCATAGTGTGAACCCGATTATATGAGCTGGCGCTATAACTATGCCATGTAATCTAAATATGGCTATCACATAGCCTATCATTTGACTGGCAGCATATCAACCATAATCTCGCTAACCATGCTAGTGGCATAATTGTAGAGGCTATCACCCAAGAAGGTCATCAATGTCTGTAGCACTAGTTGAGCTCAATATCTCAACAAGGTGTTAACTTCAATCTTAATAGTGTTGACTTTAGATTGTGATTTTCTTTCTTCAAAAAAATTATCCTCTTTTAGAAATAGAGTTTTATTATCTTAGAGAATCCGCATTCTTGTTCCAATATTTTTTAGAATACCCAAGAAGCCATAATCTATCCATCACACTAACAAATTATTGGGGGGCAAGGTAGGGGTCACTTGAATATATGTAAGTGTCTGAGAAGTGTCCCATGTTGGTTCTTCAAAGAGTTTATTAATTTGTATGTTTGGGATAAATTTATAGAAATATACATACATAAGGGGTTTTTTTAATGATTTTTAAAATAACTTGTAAGTTCATATGGAAAAGGGATACTCAAAATTTACAAATAAGAGATTTTTAAAATGCCCCTTAAATGCACAATTACATATAGAAAGGATCCCCTAAGAACAAACCAATGAACTTGTAAGATTATGGAACATTGAAAAAACTTTAAAGAGATTATCATAGAGGACCATCACTCCAAAGAGAAGATACTTAGACCCATGTAAACATAGTGATTTTATCTCATCAGGATATAATCTTTTATGCCTATGAGAGACCTAGGAAAAAGGTTTAGAGAGATTGTTAGGTGGATAGAGAGAGGTAGATAGACACAACCATCACCCCAAAGAGATTATTAAGTAGATAGACAGAACCATCAACCCAAAGAGATAGGTCCTTACCCATGTAAACAGAGTGATTTTATTTCATTTGAGTGTAATCTCTTATAACTATGAGAGACCCTGGAAAACCATATTCCCTTGTTGATGATTAAGCATGAAGAATATACTTTGAGCATAAATCATCAGGTGATTTGATTGATTCTGGCTCCATGAATACATAATTTGATTGAGCATGAAGAGCATACTTTGAGGATAAATCATTAATTGATTTGATTGAGTTTGGGTTCATGAATACATAAATCATCAGTTAATTTGATTGAGTCTAGCTCCATAAATCATCAATTGATTTAATTGAGTGGCTCCATAAATCATCAGTTGATTTGATTGAAAGCTCCATGAATATTCCCTTATTGATTGAGCATGAAGAATATACTTTGAGGATAAATCATTAGTTGATTTGATTGAGTCTTTCTCCACCATGAATACATAAGTTACAAGATGAGAGAGTTATTTGTGTGGTATTTAGACTTCTTAGTGATTATGTTAAGTAAAAATAAAAGGCAAGATCCATTTTTGTTAAATAAGTTGTGAGATGAGAGAGTTATTTGTGTGGTATTTAAATAAGAATAAAGACAAGATCCATTTTTTCTTATTCAAATTTAAAATTTTATTTCTCAATAAAGTTTATGTTTGAAGCAAAGCATTAAGCTTTTATGAGGATAAAAACTATGAAACTCAACTCTTTTACAAAAACTCCAAGAAAAGACTCTCTTTCTCTCTCCATACCTACTTATCTCTCACACACAAAAATAATGCTTTTATGGGCCAATTCTCATAAGAGCTTCAATGTTAAAATGAGGATGTAATTTAAGTTGTATTGAGTGTAGAGATTTTGACTTATATACAACTTAATTTATGAGTATTCACACTTGTTTGAGCTCGCTTTTCACTAGTCTAGTCTCCTTAAGCTCCTATTAAGGCCTATACACATTCTCCACAATGGGAGTTTAATAGTACATTTACTATTTCAATGGATCTCCAAGCCAAAAATGGCTTCTCTTGGGCTCATATCATTAGGCATCATGAACCCGTCCCCTTGGTCAATGTAGACCATTAATCCTCCTTTAATTAGCATATTTAATATTGTCATTGGCACTCTTATTGGCCTTTGACTTGCATTACATAATTTCCTTTAAAAAAAGGAAAAACATTGGACATTTGTTTTGCACTAGTCTTGTAGGAAAACAAAAACTTTTTTTTTTGTATATTTTTCCATATGCACATAGAAATGTCGCTTATCTTTAATAAGAAGGTATCAAAGAAAATACTATCAATAGAAGGTAGTAGTTGGAGAAGATTATCAAGTATCAAAGAAATACAAATTATATATTTTCATGGTCATAGTTAGAGAAGAATATTAAGAAATCAAAGATATTCAAATTATATATTTTCATGGTAGTAGATAGAGAAGGTTATCAAGTATCAAAGAAATTCAAATTATATATTTTTATGGTCATAATTTAGGCACTTGTTCTACTTTTTTACTTTTTCTTAAAAAAATCTTAAATACTTTTTTAAGCACATAGTGAAAATAACACGAAAAATCTTTTATATGTATAAAAAGTGTTGAAGTTTATCTTTCACTAATGGAATACGTGATTTCTCTTAAACCTCGCCTCAAAATTAGGCTATTACACAAACTTTTAAGTATTTTTAGTATGTTTCATTAGTAGGTACATGATTTTCAAATCATAAATTTGCCATGCACATGATGTTTTTTTAAATGCTTATATGCATGGTAAACGATTACACTTGAGGTCATTTCAAGGGTTTTTAATTCCATTTACTTTTTATTTTTTCAAACAAAAGAAATAAAAAATCATCCTTTAATTTTATATTGGGTCAAATGAATGTATGTTTTTTATTTTTTGAATAATGTTGATGGATGATGAAGTTTCGTACATGCTCAATTTTTAAGTAGTGGTTTTTAGATGTAAGTTAAAAAAACTTTTGGTTGATTGGTTCTACAAACACAATGTCAAAGATGTGAGTGTGTACATGTGAGCGAGTCCAAATGAAATATACATTCTTATATGTAAATTAACAACATTACTAAATGTAGCATACTTCTTTGGTCATTAAAATGTTTTAAAAAAGTTTATGAAGGTACATTTAATTATCTTGAAAGTTATACACTTCTATACCAACATATGTTTTATTGAAAGAATTCTAGATAGGATCCATGTAGTAGAGGTGGTTCTAAAGAGAGTCTTCCCATTACCCTCAACTCTTGATAAGGATTGTTGGAAAACTATTGATGTTCACATGCCATTTAGTTAGCAAGCATAATCAATGTACACACACCATTTAGTTAGCAAGCATAATCAATGTACTAGATGGTTGGCATGGATGTTTGTCTTTATTAACTTGTAAAAGTTATGCACGTAAATTGTTTTTTTCCTTTGTCAACATCATGACATGTATGCGCAACCAAAACATTCTAAGATATATATTTTCAAAGTATGGTAAGCTTTTTCATTTAATATATATTTTGGTAAGAAAATTTCATTATCTATACATTATTGGTATTGTAATTACTTAGAAGGCTTAGGTGGTTGAATTAATATGTTTATAAAACTATCATTATATTGTTGTGAAGATTATAAAACTATTAATATTTCCAAAAGAGTGAAAACATAATGGACAAATCAAATGAAACATCTTATTTCACACATCCTTAGAATTTTCAAGGGGAATATTATCGAGACAAGTGTCATTTTCTAAGATAAAGGAAATCCTATATCTCTTTTTCTTTACTCAATCACAAGATCAAATTAAAGGGATTCACTTGGGAGAAATAATATATAACCTTTTTAAAGAAAGGAGGAGTTCACACGAAGGACTTTTCTTCATTTGGATATTTAAATAAGAAGATTCAAATGTGAGCATTTTTTAGTAGAAGTGAGAACTAATATTCTGAAATGAAATTTTCATTTCTTTCTTTGTCAAGTCATAAATTCATCTAACGTGGCCTTAAAGTGGTTCAAAATTCTAGCTATAAAGTTGCAAGGTTTAAATTTTTTCCACCCACCTCCCTTTATTAAGCATTCTAATGTGTACCATACAAGCAAGCATGGAGTGTCGGAAATCATCAATGCTCCACCCTCAACATTGTCATAGTGCAGGTGACACATTGCTCTATTTTGTAAGGCCCCATATATAAAGAGTATTCATCATGTTGATGAGCATAAAGGCATCTGACATATCCGAGTTTAGACACTATAAATGCTAGGCATAGTAGGTGGTCGGATTGTTAGGAGATACCTTATGTAGACTTAGCACCATTGACTACAGTCTTGGCTAGAAGGAGATCTTCTTAAGACACCTAGTCCTTGGGTTACGAGGCTTGAACGAGCGCTAAAACAACCTCAAATGGGCCTAGAAGCTATACCCATACTTGGTGGTCTCTTTGGTCTAATATTATCTCAGTCATGTGATGTGGTCAGTTCGATCCATTTGGAGTACTCGTAGGAGGGTGGCCGACCATGGTTGTGACCTAGGATATGACCACACCTGAGTACTATATATAGACGTATCTTAAACTGCATTGTGCTCCGTTGATAGTGAATGACATCCTCCATCCAAAGTCTACCTAGATCACTATTAAAACTCCTTGCCTAAGTGCACGGGTGGCCATATGCCATCAACTTGTAGCTTTGGTTTGCAATAGTATTACTACTTTAGAAAAGAGGAGATTTGTTAGAGACTTGATGGAAGGATAAAGGACTATGAGATACCTTTTATAAAGCCTCGAGCAGTTGACTCAATATGATGGAGAATATGATATCCAACCTCCACAATGTGAATGTTTCCCATATGACTAGATTCCAATCTATGATATTCCTAAGTGGAACTTTCACATGATGTCAAGGGTTTTTTTGTTTGGGAAGGTGGGGGGAGGGAGTGCTCGAAGAACCCAATTTGTAGTGTAATTTTTCCAATTAGAAGCTTCAAATTTGGTAATGTTTTAATTCTCAAGAAACACATTTAGTTATAATCGTGATATTTTCTCTATTTAAATGACTAAACTCAATTAGTGGGTACTTTCTCGAGTAGCTTAGCTCATCACATGACACACTCTAATCAAGAGGTTGTGAGTTGGAGCCTTGACACTCACACACCGTAGGATTGGTGTAGCTTCTAGCTCAACTATATCCACTTGAAAGGGGGATTTTGGGAAAAAATAAAAAGTACTAAAACCTGGCTTTTTTCAAGCATGGTTACTTTTAAGCATTGCCTTCATTTTGATTGCTTAGAGAAAAATGCATTTTTCAAGGAGAAAGAAAGGTAAGTGGCAATTTTTCAAGGAGAAAGAAAGGTAAGTGGCCATTTCAGATCATGAAATGCACTTCAATTGTTCTACATATAAGGAGATAACTAAATTTTCTTAAGTAAAAATAAACAAGGAGTACATCCTAGGGATGTTCACAAAGGCCTACCTATATTTGGAGAGAGAGAGAGAGAGAGAGAGAGAGAGAGAGAGAGACGGCCTAGCCTACAGAGATAGAATATGATACCAATATCATCATCAAGGGTTTTCTAAATAATTAGATAAAGGAGAGAAAGTAGGGGCTCATCATGAAGAGATGGCTACTTGATTTAATAAAATTGTCTCCCTAATAATTTAATAAAATTTTCTACTAATTGTGCCTAGAAAACTTCCCTAGCCAATTATTGTGCCTCTAAAACTTCCTAGCCAAAAAACCTAGAGAGAGAGCCGGTTAAGGTCAACTTTATGGATATAGAGAGAACAATAGACGACGGAGAGACTTGAACACTAAGGCCTTTACATGGCAGGGCTTGAGTTTTAGGAAGCATTCTTTGTAGAATGAGATCAGAATAAGAACTTCTTCGAGAACAGTTGTAATATCGCCATCGCCAGGGCAGAGCAGAATTTCAACAGCTCGTGATGCGATGCGAAAGGCCGTGTACGTTTCAACGATAGCGTAATGTATTCTTTTAAATTGTTAATTAACACGGATCTCTGCATTTCAACCACACCTCAATATTCAAATCATTAACACGCACATCTGCCTTGTTTGTTTGGGCACTCCTTTCAACTTTCCTTCAAATAAACAATAATTCAACTGTAACTGAGCTACAGTGCTCTTAATCTGTATTATATATGACTAGTTATCTCTCTAACTGCAAGAGTTAGCATCCTCGCTTGTTTCTGTAATTTCAACGATGAGATTCCTTGCTTTCCCTCTGGGCCTCGCCTTTCTTCTGCTACTAATGATCTCGCCCACCTTAATCATGGCCTCGCATGCAGGCTATGGCGGTACTAATCCTCCGTTAATGAGCATTTTGCAGTGTATATAATCTACTGTATATCTGTATCTGGTGTTAGTTTTTAGAGTGATCTACAGTGTTACTTAAGAGCTTCTAGGATGCTCGCTCTACTGTGATGCCATGCTTATAGCTTTATCTCGCTGTTAATCTTGTCTGCGCCTTTACTAAGCCTGGCTTTTGAACTGCAGCTCAACGGAGCTTCTACACCGACGCTGGTGCAAACCATGTAAACCTTTTGAATCTACACTTGCTTGTACAGTGACCCATGTAATCATCTTTGCAAATTTTCTCACACTGTGATTATCTTGTTGCACTGAATTACTCTCAGAACACACGGCCTCCGAGGAGAGCTGCGCAACCGACCGATTGGGGAGTCTCTGGATCATCTGGTGCAAACTGCTGCTAACATAATCATATTTTGTACTACACTATGAGAGGAATCCTTAATTAGGCCCTTGTCTGCCTTGCTTTGATGCCTGTTGAGGCTCAATGCATGCATGCATGCATGCATTATTATTATTATTAACATGGCAACGGCCCACCATGTGATGTTAGTGGTTAAACCACTTTACTATGTTAGCGGTTAAACCACTTTACTATGCCACTATTTCCTGTGCTCATGATAAAGGTTGATATGAAGGCTAATTATGCTTTTGTTTCTTTATCATCTCTCCATAAAATTTTTAAAACATGAGTTAAATATGATAATCTAGGAATAGGTTCTTTGTAGCTAGAGTGTACAGCTCTAGCATATGCAATTGTGTTGTTGATTAAAATTGAAAGAGGATACAACATACGGTATATACAAGAAGTAGGATCTTTCACAACACAAAAATTTAAAACTCAAATTGCACAATAATAGAGATAGAGAAGAATAAAGTATTACTGAATAGATGGCAAAGCTCCACACTTGGTTTGCTCCTATGAAGGGAGCTTCGATGGGTGATCTGGAACTGCTAAAGCGGAGGTCAAGTATGCTAGTAGAAGCCAGGAGTAAACTCACAGTGATGACTGATGAAATGTGTGGAGAAGAGGATGGCTGTATTTCTATGTAGGCTTATATATGTCATGTTTCTGTGTGGAGAAGGGGTAGGAGAAGGGGCAGCCATGACACAACTGTGTAGGTCCATGGTCATAGTCAGTGCCACCATCCGCGATGTAGACTCGGCCCATAAAGGTGAACTAGAAAAGTACATACATGTCTTCCTACTTCCCATGGCCATTCGGGCTTATCTTGGCCCCACAATGTCAGGACATGGTGTGTCTAAGAGTAAAGTCTACCTACTCCATGTGTGAACTATTATGACATAAAAGTCTAGTGTAGCATGTAGCTTATTTGGCAGTGTGCAAAATTTGGCTGTCTCTAAACCATATAGCCTCCTAGGCCACCTTCTCATGTGAATATGGGGATGTTGTGAGCTTTGCTGCTCAATCACGGCTACTACTACTCATAATGGGGGCCATATAAACATGACTTGGCCGATGCCACTAGTAGCTAGTGCATAGATAATACAATGTTCAACACCCTTTCTCAATGTCCATCCAAAGGTGAACTACCTCTGTGGGGTTTGATGTTGAGGCAATGTAAAAATGTCACATAATTCTCTATCGTCGAGTAGTAGAACATCTCGACCTCCTTGAACATGATCCATAAGGTCCCAAGTGTTGGTTCCTAAGGATGGAGTCATATTCTGCTTGCATGGTTGCCATCCACTTTGGATCCCCTTGTACTTCAACAAAGGTAGTAGGCTCTTAAACCTTGAGTACCTATGTCACAAGAAGCCCTGTTTTTCTCCTCTGACCTTTTGGATCTATGAAAATCTTGAGGCCCATCCTCAATGGGATCAAAGATTTTGCACCATCCAAAATTTTGATGGTGCAATACTTGTTTTTCTCCTTTGAGCTTCTGGATAAAAATCTTGAGTCACATCCTCGATGGCCGAAGTTTCTACACCATCCAAAATTTGGCTGTACCACTTAGGGAATGGCTTACTATTTTTTTTGGCACATCATGCTCTTGTTCTTCATCTTTAAAATCCATCTCTGAAGGAAATGGGATGGGTTTCCCCTCTAAAATGCAAGGAAGCTTGTGCTACCTTTGTGTTGCTTTGATGATTTCCTTGTTACATGAAGAAGAAGAAGAAAGCTCCTCCTCCATCCGATGTGGCTATTCTTGGATTACCACATTATGGTTCACTTCTATGATCTTCTTTGCTTGAGGGTCATAGAGCCGATATCCCTTCGACTCCATGATGTAACTCAAGAAGATACATTTCTAGCTTTTAACATCCAATTTGGTCCTTTGAGCATATGGATCATGTACATGTAACATTACACTTTAAAACTTTCAAATGTGCAGCTGAAGGTTCCAAAAGGATTTTGGTAGATACTTGCCATTAAGCCTACTCTTTTCCATCTCAATGCCATCTCCACAATAGCTTGATTTATGTGCTATTATTGTGCTGTGCAACACCATTTTATTGTGGAGTACCAAAAGCCCGATATTGTTGTTAAGATATCAACCATCTCGATCCATTGTTTTATATTCATGCCATATTCACCCTGGCTAATGAGCAACACATGCTCACACTCTCTCCAACTATACTAGTTGTCCACCATCACACAATGTTAGCAGCTCACAACTACTAACACCAACAACAATCATGAGTACTAACGCATACTCAAGTCCAGTTTTCTCTAAGCCATGGGTATCCCCAATGACCCCAGAGGGTGATCAAACACATCAGATCATCAGAGCCTCTTTCCCGAGAGAAAACAACTGTTGTCCAGTGTGTGGCTGAGAAAACCCCTCTTGGTAATTACTCACACCATATCACCACCATCACGTCCCAAACATTTTGGCTTACGAGAGCACAAAGCTCGTCAATCTCACAAACCTACACAAGGTTGTCCATTCAAACACACTACAAGTTAGCAACATATGCAAAAAGTCCACGACAGCACATAAATAATAAATCCAATACTTAGTTCCAGCTATCCCTAATTTCATATGTCCTACACATGGAATATTCGGAATCACCCAAGTGCCATGCTATGAACATAGTGGTAATTAGGCGTCCCCATAGAAAGATGGACGGACAAACCGTGACATTTTTGCTACCCAAATTAGCTTGGATTGCAAACTCTGAAGGTCATATAAGGTGTTTCTTCAAATGCCTTTGTAATGACCTTATCATCTCTATCAAGAATGCCTACACCATTCTTGTCGAAGTAAACTCACATCACGGTTTGTGTGATGGTCAAGAGTGAAAGGAGGTTTCTCTATATAACTCGAACCCAAAGAATATATATATATATTTTTTGGTACGATCTTCTTTAGACATAAGTGAAATAGTACCTGAACATTTTATTGGATAATTTGCATCATTTCACACTACCACCACCATGATGTCATCTCCCATAGGCTTTTTATTGAGGAATACCAATCCTTACAACTAGTCATGTGCCTGAAAGCCCCACTATCAAAATGATCCAAGAATCATCATGTGATGCAACATTAGCTGTCTTATTGCACACTTCTTTAATGGCAACCAAACAACTCTTTTTTTGTAGCATGAATAGATTCTTTCTTATCCTTAGAGTGGCATTCTTGGCATTTGGCTACTTTCCTGGATTCTTTTGTTATGTTCCCTTTCTTGATATAGGAAAAGAATTTAACCTTTGTCTTCTAATTAAACTTTGAAGAGTTAGAATCTTGGTCGCCAACCATTATGACACTGCATCCTCATCTCCTCATCATCTTGAAGTAATGAGCTGAACTCCTCAAATGTGAGAGGAGTAGGCTTGATGCCAACATTTGAAGATGTAAAAAAACTATCATACTTAAGGTAGCCACCAAGGGTGCCCACAATGGAACCAGTTAGAAGTAGCGGTGTGCATGCATCAACATTGAAGGCAATGCACTGACACTCTAATGACCAAAGGCCGCTCGTTGTAGTGTCATTCCAACGACATCTCCTAGGGATAGGAGATCCTACCTAAGGTCGCTGCACTGAGGCCATCTTCCAGAGATAGAGGATGCCACACTGACTCAACCATAGGCAATTCTTGGATCACCCTTGACATCTCTTGTAATACCTTTTTGTCTGTGTCTATAGTCACTTGTCTTTAACTTGAGCTGTGTATCATCCTCTTCACTATGACCTCTACTGAGTGTGCACGGTGACATCTGGTGAGAGTGTGCATGGTATAGTGAAGGACCTGTAGTGCTCTTAGAGTGGTGCAAGTGTGTCGGGCAACCAACCATGATATAGGTACACTAAAAATTTGGCATGCTCCATGGGACACTCGAAACTTGGAGTCTTGCTAGCTCATCCTTATCTCTGTGTCCTCTTTGTACGCCCAATACACGCTCTCATGGTAGTTCAATCAGCCCATTGAAGAGTCCCCTCTCAATACTTGGCCATAGTTGGAAGAGGTTCAACTATGTACAACCTAGGGATTCCCTTCCACTTCTTCTTATGGGGCAACCAACCTTGTTGGTAATCCCACTCTTGGCAATAATGTTGGAGGCCAAGCCAACCCTGCTAGTCTAGTCAATCCTCCTAGTGCATAACCCCTTTCCATAGTGTTGGACCGAGTTAATATCAAGCTTCTAACCTTTAAAGGATCATCCACATTGAGGATGTGGATGACCACATCCGACGGTTCATTTCCATGTGCAAGAGCTGGGGCCTTGAGTGGGAGGATGCCTTCTTGGTAATCTTTCTGTCCACTCTATAAGGTTATGTAGATAAGTGGTTTAGTCAATTTCAAGCTGACCACTTTGTAGATTGTACCATTCTGAAGGACACCTTCTTTTGCACCTTTCATCCTTGTAACTATGAGGACCTCATTCTCCAAGAGCTAGGGAAGCTACAATTGCTACCAAGGGAGAGGGTGTCATAACTCATGACACAGACTAGAGTGCTGGTGGCCCGCTTACCAACTTACCCTAGTGACTTCATGGTGTATTAGTGGGTGACATAGGCCTTACCCACCACCCAATAAAAGATTCGAGAGAGAGCCCACACCAACTACATTGTTGGAATTTCAAGAGCTAGAATCTCAACTTAAGAATGCATGAGTCATGTTTGAGATTGATGTGGGCTCTGTACTTCCAACAATGACACAATTGAATGACTCGGTGGCTCAGTTGAAGCGGGATCTAGAGGCACTCAAAGTGAGCCAGAAACCTCCGAGCAAGGAAAGTATCCTACCCTGATTGAAAAGGGAGATTGAAGAATTGAAGACTCAACAATAAGCTAAGAAGGGCATGTGGTGTGCTATATGCAAGTCCTTTGAACACACCATCCAAGAATGCCCGAAGAGGAGGTACTACTAGTTCTCTGAAAAAGGAGGACATGATGATAAATATTGCTACTACCTCAAGGTACCCATGGTTGTTCCCCAAACCTTCCATGCTGCTACTCCTCCTCCTTTGCCAACCCACTCCTCAGTAGGTGACCTACCTTCCACCACTCACTCCAATCCTCTTGCACTAGCCACCATGGCAGTATCCCTCATGAGTTATCCTACTCACCCTCCCCAACCCCCCAACAACAATCACCCCATCCTCATTAGCAAAGCTGCTACCCCCTTCTTGAAGGTGCTCCATCCTGCATTACCCCAAATCCAAAGATCATTATACTCGAGATTGCCCCCACCAAAGGGCCTTCGCTTCCTTCAACTTCACATTCCCAACCCCAACCACCCACTTAGTCTTTGTTGAACATCCTCCGTCAGATTTCCCCTCTCCCTCTCCCATCCTTGGTGTGTCCATCACACTAACAACAGCCATTCATGATGAGGACCCACCATCGTGGTCACCCCACCACAAAGAAAGCCAATGCCTAAAGAGCAACAAGGGGAGGAGCCCACTTATAACACTCTTCCACTTCCCCGCTCAATCATAGACGCTCAATCATAGATCAGTCCTTCTTGCAAGACTTCAAGGACCTCCACAACCTACCCTCTGTGTTTGATAAACCACCTACCCCTCCCTCCCACATCCCAAACCATAGCTTCCACCTTTCTCCATGGATGATCTACTCAAGGAAAAAACAATGTCAGTAAACCTCTTTGGTTTTCCTCACATTAGCCCCATTGATATCGACAATGTCTCAATACACTACTGGATCAACTTAATGGTACAACATCAAATTCTAGTGGTGGGCAATATGGTGGGGTTCCACTTTCTTCAAGTATTGCTAGTTGCATGGGTATTAGCCATACCAGTCACTCCCTTACTGACTACTTACCAGAGCCCTTGCCTCTCTATGGAGAGATTGATTGTACCCCAACTTCTGGGGTAATAGTTGACAATGGCTTTGGGGTGAACCTCATGCTAGAATTCACACTCCATGCAATAGGTGTGAAGGTGACGCGACCAGCTAACTTCTATGTTTGGATCTTCGACCAACAGGAGGTGACCCCCATCACCCTAGTAGAAAATGTCACTGTCGTTATCCGAGGATTTCATTCCTTCCGGACTTTGTGGTGATCTGGATTCTTGAAGTCAGAGGGCTTACTCATTATTCATTAGTCGTCCATGGCTTTGGAGTACGTGTTTTGCATGATTGGGGTTCTGATTGGTTTTATGGATTCCTCAAGAGTAGTGCCCACATGAGCCAAAACTGAAGGAAGTTTTGGATCAGCCACAATAGCTCCCACATCTACAACCCCTTCTCCTCGGAAATCCTGGCTTAACCATGACCTAGATGTTATCTCCCACAATGATGAGTTGGAATCCTCGACTGGCTCCAGGCAGTAGAAGGCTTGACATCCTACATGGTGGACACCACGGAGGTACCAAACAAATCTGCAAACCCTTCCTTTGAGCACTATGAGGCTGTAGGCCTAGGAGACCTAGTCTCACGGGTTACCACAAAGCACATAAAGTGGTCAAATCTCTCTCCCACAAATCTGACAAGCCCCGACACCTCCGGTCTCTGAGACCGAACCGAATGTTCCATTGGGGGAGTGTCCCAAGTACCGGGTGAAATACCACTATGGCACCTTCCCAATTTACCACCGGCTAGCCCACAGCTTCCCTCTTCTCTCCAAAGCAACTGAATCCGACAAACCACTTAACCTTTCATCTTGCAAAGATCCCATCCAGGAATTTAATCTTGGCACTTCAAAAGAGCCTTGTCCAATCCTGTTAGCCTCTTGGCTATGGGACCACCCCACCCTCCTTGAGCAAGTTGTTGCCTTCTTCTAATCTTATAAGGATGTCTTCTCCTAGACATATAAGGATTTAGAAGGTGTTCCATCTGACATTGTGTCCACACCATACCTCTCTAAGAGGGCACCCGGCCCGTTTGAGGGTGGGCCTACAAGATCAACCCAAAGTATGCAGAGGCTATCAAGGTGGAGTTGTAAAAGATGGAGGATGCCAAAATCATCTCCCCCATCAAAACTCGACCCGTTCGAGGGCGGGCCTACAAGCTCAACCCAAAGTATGCAGAGGCTGTCAAGGTGGAGCTAGAAAAGATAGAGGATGCCAAAATCATCTCCCCCATGGAACACTCTGACTGGATTTCCCCTACGGTCATCTTGCCTAAGAAGAAGAGTCGAAGACTAACAAGATCTATGTCTGATCGACTTCAAGTCCCTCAACAACGCAGCCATCAAGGGAAAACTCAAGATGCTACTACACAATAATTTGGGGTCATAGGGGAGATAAAGGTTGGGGTGGCACATTCCACATTTAGATTAATGTCTTTTGCAACTAACAAGCATGGGAAGGAGTACAAGGTGCACATCAAGACATACCTTGAGGGCAATTGCCTAGATTTCCAATGAAGAATCCATGGAAAGAAGTTATATCTTGCTTGCAAGCACATCTACTATGTGTTCTTGCAAGTGCTATAGGTCTACACCAGAACAAGAACATGTTCATTCATCAAGTTGTTATACGATAGATAGATATTATTATTGCATTATGTAGGACTTGCAGATTCTAGGAAGATGGCATGACACCTTTTGTTACATTAGGACATTAAGTAATTCTTACGATTTTCTTCCTTATGTTCTATTTAGGGTTTTATTTCTGATGTTCTATGAGTTGTTATTTATCATGCCATATGAAACCATGTATCTTTTTTGGTTTCTCAATTAACAAGAAGTTATTTAAAGATAGACAATGCTACTTTAATAATTCAATGGTGACCATGATCCGAGAGATAAAAGGTAGAGGATTTTGGATAGTGGGCTGGTATAGTTCGTGGAAGCCTCTACCAGAACTCATTAGTGTTGTTGTTAGGAATAATGCTAAATGTCTAGCCAAAGGGTCTGGAACCATATCTTTTGTGGCAGCCCTACACGTGAAGAGAGAAGAAGCTATCAAATGTGCTCTATGTACCCCAGATAAAGAGAAATCTACTATCAATTGCTGCGATGATGGATTGTGGGCTTGAATTACGCTTCAAGAAAACTGAAGCACTAATTCTAGATGTTGTTGGCAAGGTGTCGGCAAAGGAGTAAGGCGCAACAATCTCTACGAGCTAAGTGCCCTTACAGTGTCCGCTGCAGATAAAAGCACAAGCAAGCTTTGGCACGAGTGATTTGGTCACATTGGATTTGCCGTGCTAAAGGAGATGTAGAAAAAGGGTATGGTAGCTAATTTGCCTGCATTTTTAGAATTGCAGGAACCATGTGAAGCTTGTATGATGGTCAAGCAACAATGCAAGGCATTTCCACACTTAGTGACATACTAGAACTTGTATGATGGTCAAGCAACAATGCAACGCATTTCCACACTTAGTGATGTACTAGAACTTGTTTCATTTTTTGACGTTCTTTGGATCGTCAATTTTTCATAATGTTTTCCCATGCAACGAGATAGAATTTTCTTTTGGGCTTTTGTGCCCTGTGTCACACATATGGGTTTTGTGGTTTGTGTGGTGGATTTTGAGGTGGATTCTTTTGCATCATGTGTAGCTTTTGGCTCTTTTGGGTTTATGTCCCCTTTTGGTTTTATGTTCTTCATAGGCTCCTTTTCCCTATCCTTTAATTCAACCTTGGTTTCAATAGTTTGTTGTCACTTATTTTTCTTAGGTTTAGAAGGCTTTGTTTTCTGTTTTGGGTTCTGCTTTAAAGCATGTTCTTCCAGCCATGTTGAGGTATTGTCTTGTGCATTCTTTTTTACCGTCTCTCGTGCTATGGCTTATAAGTGTGTAAGCAAAAAAATCCACAGAACAAGAGAAGTTTTAAGAAGAAGGGCACCAAAGCCATGAAGAGGAAACCTCAACACTTGCAAAGGTCCTCAAAGAAAGACTGAATGAAGCCAAGAGAGAGAAATGAGGAATCAACCAACCCCAGCAAATGACAACGATTGGATCATGCAGATAGAATTCTAAAAAAGTCCTTCTTACATAATTTGGATTACTCAATGAGACTATAGAGGGCCTGGACAGACTATTATAATTGATTGGAAGGCACAGCTACAACAAGTGCCTCTATTCGGGAACAAGAACAATGAGTGTGGCGCTTTCACCTACTAACAACTCACATGCTTTAAGACATAAATGCAACACTATGGAAATAGGTCCAGTACACCACAAACCAAGTTCAAACACTCCAAGAACACTTAACAGTAGCAGAAGAAACCCATCGAGATGTGATCTTAAAAAGCTTAAAGGCTGTTGGAAGAGCAAGAAGTAAGGTACCAAACACAAGAAAGCAATAATCTAGTTCTCAGCCAGACACTAGTACAAAGAATTAAAGAAAATACAGACCTAAAGGCACAAATGGAGCAAGACAAAGAACAAATTTAAAGAGAAGTTGCACACACTAAGGAACAAGCAAGCATCCATGCTCAAAAGCTTTAGGAGGTCCAAACATTCCACGCCAAGGAAGAGAAATTACAAAAGAACTTTACATCTATATCTATAGCTCTCAAAGATGCTGATCACAAAGTGCTCCAGCTTCAGGTAGAATGGGAACAAACAAACAAAGCCAATGTAGAGAAAATAAGGGCCTTGAATGAGATAATCAATGCCAAATTTTTGGAGATGGAGACGCTGTTGAATACCCACAAGTAGGAAATGCTACATATTACCCTAGCAAAGCCAGCCAAGCATTGGCAGCTGAAAGGCTTTAAAATATTGAAGAGACTCAAAAGTTGGAAACCTCAGCTAGACGAACACAAGAAGCTGCTACCAAAAGATTTGAGGAATTAGATGCAGCAAGAATGGTGAGAGAAATGGCCATTTTAGAACTTCAAACCAACAAAGACTCAAGTATACAATAATTGGAGCACCAACTAGTGATCCAAGAATGAAGTGAAAGACATGAGCCTATTGACGAGTTGCACTTGCTTCTTGAGAGAGCCTCAGAGATAGGTTCATTGCCACTGACTCCTCGGGCCCCTCCTCAAACTCTTACTCTCTTTTTGTCTACACTAACACTCTCCTTACTTCAATATGAAATAAATCTGTCTAAAGATTTAAGCCTAGGAGATCTGACACTCATTAAACAAAATACCTAACATGATGTTTGCCCTACCATTATTATGGGTATCTTCTGGGGGACCTAGTACTAATAACCGATCCCAAAGATGTATTCTTTTATCCATTACATCCTATTGGGCTCAACCTACGTAGTTGGTGTTGGCGGGTGCTGCAAAATTTGGACATCCACGACAATAGTTTCGATAAACTTGATTTGTTTGTACCAGATGATATTCCTGTTACACTTATTCCTGTTACACTGGCCAATTACGAGGTTGTAGCTAGAAGTTATCAGTAGGGATAATCAGTGGCTAGAAGTGTATAATACGAATAAACTTTTAGACCTCTGTGAATCTACCCTCTACCATACCTATGGCATTCTTAAACTGTATCGTTATATACATAAACATCTAGAAGCCATGCTGACCACAATTGTCTATAACTTTGATAAATACACATTGAATATCTTGATATATCTCCTCCGGAAGTCATATATCTCCAGGAGTTTATGAAGCTAAACAAACCCACCCACCCACCCTGGAGAGGGTCAAGAGGAAACGCCAAGTTCATCTAATCTTCCAACTTACTCGGTGTTTTCCTCTGTAGCAAGTAAATTACTAAATCCATACACTAGTATTCCTCCTACTGACAAATCGCAGGAAGATTGTATTTTCTCCCATCTTCTTTCTCTTCGATTAGAATTTCTCACTAACACTCTCGCCCCTCAAGGAGTTGCCAGCACCCCACCTATCTCTACCCGGCCAACTCAAGAGGTTAGTCACACTCTACCACAAGATACTCTTGAGCCTTTTACTGGTGATACTGTTCTTGAGTCTTTGCTTGCTCTGCCGAATATGAAGGATTCATTAGAGTAGGGAATCCATTGTTGAAGCCAAAGTTAATGTTCAAGGTGTTAATGCAAATAACACCTTCTTTCAACTGGATCTTTTGTTCATGGTGTGAAGGGTGCAGCCCCCTTTTGGAATATCTCAGTTGAGGATCATGTTATGTGCTCCTTGGCAATAGTTGTAGCAGTCATGGATAATCATGGGTGGACCTTGGTGATTTGGTCACCTCTGACTACAACATATGTTGAGCGTGTGGCTTTGAAAATGAAGATGGAGGTTTCTTATAGGTATGTTATGTTCAATTCTTGTTATAATCATGTGCACATGATGTTGCATACATGTTGTGGTTTTTTGCTTACGTCGTTGACTCTCATAGACAAGTGATGTTTCATACATGTTGTGGTTCTTTTGATTTTATTAGATGAACAATGGAAACTACTGAATCAGCATGCTTGTCAAATAATATTAGCCTTAATGTGAAGGTGGGTTTTAATGAATGATTTATCTCTTTCATTTCAATAAGTATTTAGCCTAGAAGGAGCTAATTGTATTAGCGGTTTGTATGTAGACTTGTGCATTTTAGATTTTGTTCTTGTCTAGAAAAGATTAAAGGCCATGCTAAAGAGATTGCAAGGTCATTGAAGTTGTCATTGGATAACTACTTCTTCTGGATAACTACTTCATCAATAATTGGCTACCATCCTCTCTGTGTTGCACAAGAGAAGGAAAAGGGGGCCAGATACAAGGTGGGCTAGAGAAAACCCCCTCACATATGTTGATGTTTATGGAGCTTCTTTGTCCCCCTTCAGGCTCCATTCTAGAGCTTTCAACCGGCACAAGTCCAGGCTTAAAGGCAGCTATTCATTCAAGGCAGCATTATATGGTTGTGAATAATGATAGTGATGTTTTTGGGCTACTTGAATGGCTTGGTATAACCTTATATTCCACAAGGGGAGACATTGGGAGCCTATTCACTTCATCTAGTGGATGATGACATTGATGACTTCAATATTGAAGCCCCCATGCATTAGTGAGTATTATCTTTTGATGTTTGTTCTCTACCTGCTTGTGCAATGAAGAGTACTACTCAATGAGGAGTATATTGGCACATGATTATTAATCCAATGTAATTAGTGTTTTGCCTTGTTATGCAAAACAAGTGGCCTCTCACATGGCAGGCTCTGAGCTCTATCATTATGTGCCAAAGGACATTGCCACATTACGTTGATGATTATGCGGTTGAGAGAGACTTTGACTAGTTTTCCATTGTTTTATTATCTTGCTAATCAAACATTTACTTTTTTGGATTGTAAACAATGGAAAAAAATTTAGATTTTAGTCAAGATGAAATCTTTTTTGGATTATAGTTTTGTACTTATGTTAACTTTCATAGTTGCAAGCATGAGAAAATTATTGACATTAAATATTTGTATGATTGAAATAATTACTTATTTGCATGGGTGTGTTGCAAGTTGTTAGTGGTAAAAATGTTATGAGGATGCTAGGTGATGGCCTCTATAACACCACGAGCTGCCACACACACAAGAAGAAAATGTAAAGGGATCAGAACTACGGGACACTAAAATCCTAGCTCCAAGGGCACCAATTAACTCTGCACCTATCCTCACTCCTTCAACTAACACAATCTAACTCAACTGACTCCTCTAGCTATCCTCCCATGTCAAATCTGACCTCCAGCACCTCTGATCTTCAACTTGTATGTCACAACTAACCTCCTTTGATAATCAAGTGACCTGAATCCTTCCCAGTTGACACACAGCTGACTGCAAGCTGATTCAGAAGGTTGATGCTGACCCTCTGATATGAGTCCTCCAAGCTCTCTAATTATCCTCAAGCATTAGCTAACCTTAAACCTCTAACACCATGATCTTAACGTTGTTGACCTTCTACTCACACCTGTCTGATAGGATCTAACTAAAACAGACCCAGCTGATTCAGCTGCCTCAACTGAATCAGATATCTCCACTTATGTGTCCTATGACAATCCGTGACTCTCAGACAACTCAAATTTCATAAAGATATAACATTGTAGACTCTCTACTAACTGCATCTAACTCAAACCTAATACCTAAATCACCTCTCAGCCCACAATCAGTCCTCTAGTTGTCTAACCAGACACTAAAACACTTCCCTTCAACTGAAACAAATAAGATCTACTCTTCTTCACATTCAGCTCTGCAATGACAGTTTTTGATGTTCATTTGACCCTATCTGACTCTGAATGCTCTCAATTGAAGGTGACAGTCTAACACCTCAACCCACTTCAATCTGACTCAACTGACTCCTCCAGCTGTCCTCCCATGTCAGATATGACCTCCAACACCTTTGACCTTCAACCTATATGACACAGTTGACCTCCTTTGACAATTAGTCAACCTGAATCCTTCCCAATTGACACACAGCTGATTGCAAGCTGATTTAGAAGGCCAATGCTGACCCTAGTCTGATATGAGTCCTCCAGGCTCTCTAATTATCCTCCAGCATCAGCTAACCTTAAACCTCTAACCCTAGGATCTCTAATTATCCCCCATCTAACCTTAAACTTCTAACCCTAATATCTTACTTAACACATTGCTGACCTTCTATACTGACACCTGTCTGACGGGATCTAACTGAAACAAACCCATTTGATTCAGCTGAATCGGATATCTTCACTTATGTGTCCTTTGACACTCCTTGACTCTCAGACAACTCAAATTGTATAAAGATATAACATTGTAGACTCTCTACTGACTACAGCTAACTCAAACCTGATATTTGAATCACCAAGGTTTCAGCCCATAATTAGTTTGAAACACAACTGACAATCCTATGGCTGTCAGACCAAACACTAAAACACCTCCCTTCAACTCAGACAGATAAGATCTACTCTTCTTCACACTCAACTGATAGTTTCTAATGTTCATTTGACCCTATCTGACTCCAAATCATCTCAACTAAAGGTGATTGATTCAACTATGAGTCAGCTCTGACTCCCACCAAGAAATCAGACATACACCCATAGTTGTTCTATCTCTACAAACTCAATCAAAATAACACAAATATAACTCCATATCATAAAATTCCATCAATCCAACAACAAATATTTAAGCTTTATGAATTTACATCTAGTACCTTACATAGTAGTTACTACCTTGATATATATATTTCTTTAAGAAATATACTTTGTTGAAATGCTCAAAAATGGCCACTTGAAAAAATTTGCTCGGATATTTCTACTCATAAAATGTACCCATCCAGAACTATACAAGACCATAAGTGTTCACACAGACTTAAACTATGGTCGATCGGGTGTGCCCAAGGCTCATAAATGGCCTATCGCTCATAAAAATGTTTAATCTCATAATGCTTGCATGAAGTACATTCACAAGTCTGAATCCATTCTAGCTCATTGCCACATGCTTTTTTATAGGGAATCATCATAAGTGTTCCATCTGACCATTTTTGGACACCCATCCAAGTTGTATATTTAGACACCCATCCAAGTTGTATATTTAGACACCATTGCTTCATAAATTGCTCATACATGTTCTTGGTGGCTCCAACTTTGTTATTTGATGTAGAATTATAGTGGCAACTCTTGTTAACCCCAAAATGGGTTAACAATTTTAGTGCGGAAGCTATCACCCATGTGGGTTAAGAATTTTAGTGTGGAGGCTATCACCCAGGTAGGTTATCAATGTTTGTAGCACTAGTTGAGCTTGATATCTCAACGAAAATAGTGGAGGTGTTTCTCACTAAAATCAAAGATCTTCTTGACTAGTTAGCTATAATTATCATGAGTGTGCTCTTCTTAGATCTCGCTTGTTGTTTTTGAGGGTAATGCTACCTAAGTGCAGCAAGGTTGGCTGCCCGGCACAATAAGTGAAGGGATATTCTCGGGATAGTATGTTCTGAGTCCTCGATGCTCACAACAAACATAGAAGATAGAATGGAGTGGGACACAACACAAGAAGAGACAAGACTGCAAAGAGAACAAGAACATTTACACCACTCTAAGAACACTATTACAGGTCCTTCACTGTACCGTCGTGCACACTCAGCAAAGTTCATAGTGAAGAAGAGACACACAACTCAAGTCAAAGACAAGTGACTAGACATGGACTACAAGGTATGAGAAGAGATGTCAAGGGTGGTCAAGGAATCATATCCTTCAGGATGAGTCGAGACGAGGGACCATATATGCATGCGGTTGAGTCGATGGCATCCTCTATCTCTGGAAGATTCCCTCAGCATGGGTGGCCCTAGGTAGAATCTCTTATCCCGAGGAGATGTTGAAGTGATAGTGCGACGACTTCAATGCTAATGTGTGCACCTTTGCTTCTGGCAGGTTCCACTATGGGCACCCTTGGTGGCTGCAAGCTACCCACCACTAGAGTGTTCATCGTCCTTAGAGAAGTAAGGTGCAAAGGGGGAAAAATCCCTGCCACCCACTGCACTTCGGAATCCTACCCGAAAATATATATATATATAATCATTTTTAATTTTCCACTAGCATGCTCGCTTCTATGCAGACATTTCTTTTCTTATCTCCTCACTGGGGCTATGACAATTGGCAAATTAGTAAGCTATTACACATACAGTCACACCATGACGTGCTCAAGCATAAGTTTGTGGAATCTCAGGCTGGGCACATGAGCTAGTCCAATTGGATTCTGACCAAAAAGTTGCATGTCGGATGCTATCACAATCAGGGGCACATGTCAAATAGAAAGGTGGTAGGTAGGTACACGGGTGTTGTTTTCCTCCCAATGCATGCATGCTTGCATCTAATTTGCTATCTTCCCCAGCCTGCTTGCATGTGCAATCTTATGAGCACGTCAGGCTACAAGAGGAAAACATAATGCATTCCATTTGCTGAGATGGTGGGACCATGCTGATGTTTAAAAGATGGTGCCAATGATGTATGATCCAAGGGAAAGGGTTGTCAGATGAGCCAAGGGGGAGGGATATTTGTTGAGTTTAAGTTAAGGGAAGGATCCATCGGACGAGTCATAAGGGGGTTATCGGATGAGCAAAGGGAAAGGGTTTTTTGGAGGAATCAAAGGGGGGCTCAGTGGACAGGTGGGATATTCATGACAAGGAACTCGATGGAGCCCAATAGAATAGTTACACAATGTAAGAAAGAAGGACGGAGAATCCATTATTCAGGATTATATCAACCGCGTGAGATATCTCCATTCTCATTTTGTAATGATGATAAAGACAAGTTCTTGGATGAAAGACTAATTGGGAGGTGGGAGGTTCTTAGAGGGCCTTGAAGATGTCCCTTACACAACTCCCTATACGCCCTAGCCCTTACTTCCTTTGAGCAATGTTGTAGGAGTGCCATGGACTCTAAGGAAAATTTCAAGGGAACTTGAGGACACATGTGAGGCATCCTTCAAAACTACTAGCATGAGATCCAAAGGGAAAGGGAAAGGTTCCTCTTCAGGACAACAAGTGGGGCAACTGGCAGAGCTGCCTTAATAATGCATGCAGCAACAAAATGTCCCAGCACTAGAGAACAGGCCTAGGCCGGGATCAAGTAGGGAAACCCCATCCTTACCCAAAGAGAGAACTAGTATGGTGCCCGATTTTTTGATCTAACCATACCAGCACACAAAATGTCCACACTTGAGACCTCGACCCACTCTCTGTTGTACTTACTGTCAAAGGTGGGGTAATCATGAAACCACTAATTGTTATTACCACCAGAGACCTCGACCCACTCTCTGTTGTACTTACTGTCAAAGGTGGGGTAATCATGAAACCACTAATTGTTATTACCACTAGAGACCTCAACCCACTCTTTGTGTCCGAGAGGAATTCTTAGGGTGCCCAAAGTACCCTTTGTGTGATGCATATGTTATGGTCTATATCTCTATATTATCTTCCCTTTTTCTCTCTTGTTCTTAACAATGGTCCACATTTTATGCACATGAAAGTAACAGAACACATTTTATGCACATGAAAGGTTATATAGTGTGATGGCATAAATAGTGAAAAAAGTTAATAACTTAATTTTAAGGACCACATTCTACTTCACCATAAATGGCCTCACTTTCTCATAGAAACACCATCTATATTTCTATCTTTCTCCTCTTGCTCAATAGTAGCTCTCCCCCCTCTCTCTCTCTACTTTGACATTATGGGCTCCAAGGAAATAGGTATGGCTATTCTCCAAACCATTACAAATGCAAAGGCATTAACTTTTCAGGGGGTTTCACTTGAAGAGACTCTGAGGTGGCTGGCAGCTGTTTCATCTTTAACTTCTAGTTTTCCTCCTCCAAAGTTGTAATCTTTTCCTTAAGCAAAGCTATCTCTTCTTTACGCTGCTCATCTGCAAATGCTTCCCAAGGTCTTGTAAGAACATTGTGAATCCTCTCTTTAATTCTAGCCCAAATCAAATTTCTTGTCTACATTAATTCCCCCTTCATTGTTGCCAAATCCGTGCTGCTCATGAAGACCCCATCTACATCAATCTCCTCTTCTTTTACAAAGTCCCTCAACTACTCCTGTACTTTCTTTAAAGCTATCAATTGCTGCAACAAAATCTCATTGGTTGTTACCAATTCAGTATTCTTCTTTGTTAACTCCTCCAATTCAGCAAAAAATGTAACCTTTATCTCTGTAAGCCAATCTATAATCACCATTTCTGATTGAATTTTTTCTTTAGCCTTCTCTTGCCACTTAGCCAAGTCTGCTTTATATTCTTCTTTCATCTTCAAAAACAACTCCTCTTGAGCTTTAACTTTTTCCTCCAGTTTCTTCACTTGTTGAGTTTTGACATCCTGTCTGGTTAACTGTTATTCCAAGCTCTACACTTTATTTTCTAACTCCCTCTGTCTCCTCTTATCAATCTGAGCATTGCTCTGTTGTTGCTACAACAAAAAATTATCCATTAACTTCCAAGATTTCTTTGCCTTTGCAATAGTAATTTCCTGTAGTATGTCTAAAGTCTGAAACCCCAAAACTTCAGGCCTCCCTGAAACTACAACATCTTCCTACTTGGTTAACTTTGCCTTGTTCATTTTCAACTTCAATCCCTTCTTTTGAGCTGAACTGGGTGATGCACTCACTTCTTTTTCTGATGTCCCCTGTGCAAAAGGTGATGGAAATCATCCTGAACCTTTCAAAGGTGAAGGGGAGCACTTGGGAGAAACAGTAGAGAAGTGGATCAAAGCTAGGATGAAGAGAAGTGGATCGAAGCTAGGGAGGAGGAATACTTTGATGTCACAAGTTATAAATGATAAAAGTGAGGTGGCTCTTGCTAGGATGAAGATCATAAAGACAGCCAGAGTAGCATAAAGGAACCACTGCAAGACAAACCACTTGGATCAGAACACCCAAATGTAGGATGATCTCAAGGCCTACCTGAGAAAGAGATTTTGTCCTCTAGGCTTCTCGGAAACAAAGATGAATGGGTTTCTTGAGCTTACCCAAGGGAGCCAAACTATGGAGGAATATCACCAGGCATTTGCTCTCCTCCTCAAATACTCGCCACCGCTATATGAAGATCAATTGATGGCCAGGTTCATTCGAGGAATGAATAAACCCTTGGATACCGTGGTGAAGAATGCTAAGCCAGTTTCTATAGCCGAAGAAATGCGGATGGCAAAAGATTTTGCCAAAGCCTTCCTAGTCCAAACTCAGCAGAAGTTTGTACCCTCTGCTTCCAAAAGAAACGAAAATTCTAAAAGAAATTCTGACTCCCCTCCACCAAAGAGAAACCATGCATTTAACTCCAACCAGTCCCATGGCGTGGGAGTGTTCAGAGAGGAAGAAAGAGCAATCTCCTAAAACTCAACTTCAGAAGTTCCACCCGTGACCCTCTCTAGAGCTCAACGAGATGAATTAATGAAAGTAAATAGATGCTTTAACTGACAAGGATACAGTCATCATAGCATGGAATGCCCAACTCCTTTTGGATCAAGGTTTTCAAGGACAAGGAAGTCAAAGACCAAGATTCCAAATTCCAGCTCCTTTCTTGCAAAGTAATCAAGGTTCCTTCCATCAAAATTAGGGAAACCCCAAAGGTAGATTCCCTAACCAACCCTCAGCTTTGATGCAAAGTAATGCAAGACCTCAGTCTCAAAATTGGGGAAGTCAAAGAGGTAGGTTCCTGAACTAGCCATCTACTTCCAAAGCAGTAACACTGGAAGTGATATAAGAAGAAAGAGATGTAAGAGATTATCCTCTAGCTGCGAGGAGATGGGGACATCTGGGTTGTTGCAAGATTAGGGTGTCCAGTTTTATCCAGTTTATGCTGGACTGGGACAATGCTTGGAGAGCAAGTTTTGGGGGGGGCAAGGTACTTAAAATGAGATCAAGCAAATAATAGAAAACACGCTTGCCTTAAATTAACCCAATATAACTTAAATTAATATAAATTAGTCTAATTAATCAAAATTAATCAAAAATATGATGAAATGATAAAAATGATCTTTCCATACTTAGAGTGATCCAATTTATTTTTCCATAGATGCACCATTACAAGCACACTAGTCCCTATAGGTTTTATATGATTCACATCAAAAATGTAATTTTACTAATTAGATTATTAATATTTGCAGGCCTTCTGATAGTCTGGAAGAATTTTGAAAAAGAGATAATTAAAAATCCAACCATTGGATTTGCAATTTTTACTAACCACCACATTCTACTAATGTCTCAGTATCTACCCACTCTTTTGATCTACAAGGTTGAGGATTTTAAGTGGTAGCTATTGTGGGTACAAAAAGTGGCGTATATTATAACACTTTAAAGACCTTGAAATATTTAAAGAAAATAGACAAATATCTTAAAATTTTCTCAAAAAATCAAGTTAAGCTCCATATTATGTGAAGATCTAAGGTACAAAATGGGAATCTCATATGAGTTTATATGTAAAAGATATTAGCATTTTATGGAATCAGTTCAAATTTGGGACAGGGTGTATACATTGACTTTGTACCTAAGAAAATGAGGACTTTTGACTATCTAATGCTTAATCAAGTTATGCAACTATATTTCCAACTATGAATATGATGTTCCAACAAAAGAACTTGAAACGAAATTTCTTAATTTACTAGGAGAGATTAGCCACTAAAGGTAAACAAATGCCTATTTTTTTACTGTTTACAGGGTGCCTGAGTGGACAAAACTGGGCACCCTGATCTTGCAACCACCCATCTCGCGTTTTTCGAGTAGGAAAGGATGTAAGATTCCTCCTTCCAACTTTTGATGATGTAAAGATGTAAGAACCTCCCCTTCAGCCTCTTGTAATCATCTCGCCTTTCAGAATGGAAAAAGATCTTGTTTAATCCAGTTTTGGACTTAGAGAGAGAAAATGTTCTAGAGAGAGGTCATCTCTCATCTCTCCTCTTGCAAACTAGATCTTTCATCTCTCATCTCTCATTTTTTGAATGTTTCTTCCTATAGAAGGGATCTTTATCCCAGGATTCTAAGAGGGTTAACCAAACTTTAAGGAACCCCAGAATCAGTTGGATCTAAAGTTTAACTCCTTTTGGATTCCAATTATAAATAAAGTGGTATTTTCACCTGAGCGTCTTAAGTTGGAAAAAGGTACTTGACAATTTCGTATTGATAGGATCATGGATCGAGGTCATTGTGGTAGAAATGTTAGCCCCCAACTCGATGAGGAAGAGCTCGACCCAGATGTTCGCAAAGCTCTTCATAGATCTCAGCCTAGACCTTTCAAAGCTGAAGGGGAGCACTTGGGAGAAATAGTAGAGAAGTGAATCGAAGCTATTGAGGAATACTTTGATGTCACAAGTTACAACGATAAAAGTGAGGTGGCTCTTGCCAGGCTGAAGATCGTAGAGACAGCCAGAGTAGTGTGGAGGAACCACTGCAAGACAAACCGCTTGTTTCAGAACACCCAGACGTGGGATGATCTTAAGGCCTACCTTAGAAAGAGATTTTGTCCTCCAGGTTTCGGAAACAAAGATGAATGAGTTTCTTGAGCTAACCCAGGGTGGAGCCGAACTATGGTGGAATATCACCAGGCATTCGCTCTCCTTCTCAAATACTTGCCACCGTTAGATGAAGAGATTAATTGATGGTTAGGTTCATTTGAGGAATGAATAAGCCCTTGGATACCCTAGTGAAGAATGCTAAGCCAGTTTCTATGGCCGAAGTAGTGCGGATGGCGAAAGATTTTGCCAAAGCCTTCCTAGTCCAAACTCCGCAGAAGTTTGTACCCTCTGCTTCCAAAAGAAACCAAAATTTTGAAAGAAATTATGACTCCCCTCCACCAAAGAGAAACCATGCATTTAACTCCAACCAGTCCCATGGCATTAGAGTGTTCAGAGAAGAGGGAGAAAGAGAAATCCCTTGGAACTCAACCTCAGAAGTTCCACCCATGACCATGGCTCAACGAGATGAATTAATGAGAGGAATTAGATGCTTTAACTGCCAAGGATACGGTCATCTTAGCATGGACTGCCCAACTCCTTTGGGTCAAGGTTTTCAAGGACAAGGAAGTCAAGGACCAAGATTCCAGATTCTAGCTCCTTCCTTCCAGAGTAATCAAGGTCCCTTCCTTCAAAATAAAGGAAACCCCAGAGGTAGATTCCCTAACCAATCCTCAGCTTCGATGCAAAGTAATGCAAGACCTTAGTCTCAGAATTGGGGAAGTCAAAGAGAGAGGTTCTCGAACTAGCCATCTACTTCCAAAGTAGTAACGCTGGAAGTAATAGAAGAAGAAAGAGATATATAAGAGATGAGGACATCTCGCATTTTTCAAGTGGGAGAGGATGTAAGATTCCTCCCTCCAACTTTTGATGATGTAAAGATGTAAGAACCTCCCCTTCAGTCTCTTGTAATCATCTCGATCTTGTTTAACCCTGTTTTGGACTTAGAGAGAGAAAATTTTCTAGAGAGAGAATAGAGTTTTGAGATATTTTTGGATACAAAGTTACCCTTTAATTTTAAGATGAATTCCCCTGAAACAGAAGTTTAAAAAGAGTTTTCCAATATGCATTAGAAATGAAATTGAATATGTGCACTGCACACCTTAACCTAGGAGTTCCTGTTTTCAGAAAATTATGGACAAAGAGTGTTCTAATGGTCCTATAGGATTAATCCAAGTGTTTGAATAAGGAAAATGCAAGAAGAAAAGAAAATCCACCAAAAATGAGTAAATTTTCACATAAGCTGAAGAGTTGACTAGTACTAGTACTTAAGTATTATAAAAATGTGAATTTTGACACCTCATGAGAGAGAGAACCCCACTTCAAGGAGGTGCCTAGAAATCACATCAAAGGGGTCATTTTTTATTCAAAAAATTCATAAAGTGGCTAGATATTTCATCTCTCATCTCTCCTCTTCCAAACTAAATCAAAACGTGGGCATAACTAGTCCAAACCATGTCCAAATTGGATCAAATTGGATCAAATTGAAGCGGGAAGCCTCTAGATCCCAGTTGGGCTTGGTTGGTGGCCTTGCTCACCTATAAATAGAACTCCATTCCTTTGTATTTTCATGCTACTGTAATTTTCATTTTAGTGTAGTTCCTTCTTCCCTCTTCCTTGCCTCTCCATTGTGAAGCTTTGGTGCTTCACTAAACCTCTTCTTCTCTTGAAGATTACCCTCTTCTCTTGGTGGCCAAGCCTCTTCCTTGAGGGTTACACATATTCTTGCAAGGTAAAGAATCGAGCACACCAAGGGTAAGCCTAAACAATGATATGTTCTCGCTTCTTTAGATGTTAATCTTCTTCCCAACCTCTCTACATGCTTGGGAAGCATTTTATCTCATGGTTTCCTCTTAAAACCATGCTCTTCTTGATTTATGTTATTGTTTAGATAAAGTAATGTTAATCTCCTATGCTTAAGTGTATTGTTTATGATTTGTATTCACTCTTTATGAAGGAATACTCACTTATTATGGTTAAATCCTTCTTGGAAGGTTAAACCTTAATACAAATCTCATTTTCTTACCCTAAACTCTAATCTTATCAAGCTAAAGATTAGGATTAATCATTTTTATGTTTATTAACCTACTTAGAATGAGGTTAATTCATTTAAGCTTGTTTTTATGATAAGAAATCTTATATTTATTCATTTTATGATGAAAGAGAGCTTATGATAACATTTATATATCTATTTTCATATGGAAGTTATATTTGGATATTTTATTAAATAAACAAGATGTTTAGATGCATTTATGATTATGTTTATGCTTAGGTTTATGCATAAACTAATTTTTATATTAAAAGTGGAATTTTGAGCATTCTCATTTCATAGAAAATATAAGAAAGTTATGGCAAAATTTTTATCATTAGAAAATGAATTTAAATTTATGCATAAACTAATTTTTATATTAAAAGTGGAATTTTGAGGATTATTCATTTGCCTAAAAAATAAAGAAGGTTATGCACAAATATTTCTAGGATCATTCAATTTATGAGAATTATGGAAAGGATTATGATTATAGTTCATTTAGATAAAAATGAATTAGTATGTGTGCATAAAAATTTTATGCTGCAAGAGGAATTATGGGTATAATTGATTTCGTAAATCCCATAAGGATGTATGCATAAATCTTTATTCAAAAAGAGGAATATTGAGCATATTTTATTTTGGAAAAATCGAGAAAAGAATGTGAAAATATTCATAGGAATGCATCGAGAAAGCATGGATAAATTTTTAATCAAAATAGGAATCACGAACATATTTAACTTTTCAAATTATGAAGTATATGTCTAGATTCTCGAAAAATAGAATCTTAAGTAGTACTGTCTGAACAGGAACAGGATTTCCCAGAAAAAGACCAGAAACATGCTTAGCCAGATGAATGTAAATACTTGTGACTGACTTATTCCTAGATTCCCTGAGAAAAGAATTTGGAATTCTTGAAAGGATCGAGGATCCAAAAGTGAACAAAAATTTAGACTTAATTAAATTGAGTCGAGAAAAAGTTATCTTTAACTAAGAGAGACCATCTTGTTTGTAGAAATCAAAATGATGTGAAATGAAGTTGAATGATGTGGAGTGATGTGGAATTTGTTGAATGATGTGGAGTGATGTGGAATGTGTGGAATTATGTGGAGTGATGTGTGGAATGATGTGGAGTGATGTGTGGAATGATGTGGAATGTATGGAATGATGTGGAGTGATGTGTGGAATGATGTGGAGTGATGTTGAATGATGTGGAATGATGTGGGATGACGTGAATGATGTGGAATGATGTGGGATGATCTGAATTAATGTGGAACGATGTGAAATCAAGAATATGGGATGACTCACCCTGGCGGATCGTTAAGAGAGCATCCAAAGATAAATGATGAGGAATGATATGGAAAGATGGGAATTTTGCTTAGAAACTGTAATTGCATGCGAAACCTATTTTTTAAATACTATTTTACATCAAGAATGCTGGGGAAGCATTTTTTATTATCTTATGGAATGAGGTTTTGGACCTAAGTGGATAATGTTACAACAGCCCTACGGAGAGTCAAAGAAGGACGTCTCGTGTGGCAAGGTCGGCCGAGGTCTTGACCAACCTCGGTTCGGTTGAAATGGTGAGCTTCCGGTATAGTGGATGAGGGGCCAAGGAAGCGGCCTATAAGTGAAGCACTAGGTCACCTACGAAGGAGCCTAGAGGGTACTGACCATACGGTGCTCGGGCTCTGAGGAGTTGCCCAAGAGACCCACGTGTGCATTGAGGAAGAAATGGATTATTGAGTTGGAGTTGTTTTCTAAATACGGGCATGGATCTGGTTGGTTAACCTTGCTAGTCTTCAACAGATGAGTCCATGGTGCCTTTTTTATAAATGGATCTTGTTGGTTGATCTAGTTAATCTTCAAAAAGAGAGTCCATATGGATTTTATGGAAAAAAGAGATTATACTCTTAGGTACTATGAGTTAGGAACCATGAAACGGCCCCTGAGTGAAGTATTAGGTGAGCCTAGAGGGACTGACCAGGTGGTGGACGCTCTGGTTGCCGATGATGCCATAGGTACGCTGAGAAAGGTATGACTAGATTTTGGATTTTATGGGTGGTATGAGAAGATTTAGGAGGTGTGGAGATATTCTGGGAAGAGGTGGAGAGAATCAAACAAAAGAGGTGGAGTGAATCAAGAAGAGATCAGTGGGATTAGATGCTTGGATGTTGTTAACCCATGGCGGACATGGCGACGTACTATATTTTACGTCATTAATTTAAATATTCTGAGTCATGGGCCGGGCTTGTCGGTACCATATGTTAAGGATGAAGGGATTGGGTGATCGCCGATGAGAGGCGCACCTTGGATATCAGTAGGATAAGGGTTAGGGTCGGCCGGCCATGTATGGGCGCCCAAGTGTGAACGGCCAAGTCACCTATATGAGTCAAATGTAACCCTAAAATCCTCATTCTCATGTGTTGTGAATAGAAGAGTGCTCTTGCCTTATCTCCTTGTTTTCCTTCTCCTGCGTGTGTGAGAGAGAGAGAGAGAGAGTGAGAGAGCGATCGAGCGCACTGTGTAGCGGCACGGCGAGACGGCGGAGAGGCGGCAGAGCGGCGACGGCGGCTCCTCCTTCACGGCTGCGACGCGGGAATCCTTCAAGGCAGCAGTTAAGCGGTGAGTGACACACCCTTTGGCATTCTGTTTGAGCTTCCTTCCCTGGTTGTATGCTTGTAGCCATTCGTGGCTCGCATACGGTGTCTGGCAAGTCCCCAGCTACGACCTGTGCGGCAAAAGCGCACATTTTTGGCGCCGCTGCCGGGGAGTTGCCCTGCACCAAGCTCCAGTTTGCAGCTCGGCTGCTGCGTGAAGTTTAATCTACACTATAGGAAAGGCGTCTGTGTTGCTGTTGAGGTGTTTCTGTGGTTTTCAATCTCTGTTTCTGCAATTTGTCTTCTGTATTCCTGTTTCTTTTGTTATATTTTCGCTCCGCGTGTGGGCGTACGTTCTGTTATCTGGTTTCTGCATGTGAGAGGGATTTCTGAATCCCCAGATCTGTGCTGTGTGTGCGAACTGCGCCGCGGCCAAGGTTGAACCGTAAGGAAACCCTAGAAAACTTATCCCATAAAAAAAACAGAAAATAAAAAATAAGAAAATTATAAAAAAGAAAAAAGAAAAAATTAAATTTTATTTTCAAAGAAAGAACCAAACGTGTGGAGAGGAAAGCTTCTCTAATTGGAGAAAAAATTTTTGAAAAGAAAGAACCCCAATTGACCCACGACCCACGACCCCGACCCCGGCCCCGGCCTCGGTCTCGGTCTCGGTCTTTTGATATATATATATAGGAGAGTGAGCCTCCATAGCTTTCTCTCAAGTGAGAGCTTATGGGAAGTCGTGCCCTATATGTAGCCCACTCCCCAAGGAGTAAAGTGAGCATGTGGGATAAAGCCCTCACCCTTTCCTCCACAAGCAAATAGGCTTTTGCCCCTTTCCCCCAAAGGAAACGGACTGTTTTGAGGACTACAAGAGCTCTGGATAGGCAAACACGGTGCTGTAAAGCACACTAGGACCCTTTAAACGATACGCTCGTTTCGAGCTATCACACGCCCTAGTCCAAGTTCGACCGTAAGTAAGGGGGTCAAAAACGAGTTAAAAACAATCTAAAAACAAGTAAAAACGGGGTGCGAAACACCTAAGAAACCACTTGTGTGAGTTTCAAGGGTAGTTACCAACGCACGTAGGGTACCCACGTCACATGCATCTACGCTCTGGTCGGGTGCTGGAGTCTGAGCCACTAGAAAGCATTTCAGTCTACACAGGCTCACACCATCCCTCCACGTTGGCATCTTGGCCTTCGGCTGGAACCCAAGGGAGTGCAACCCAAGATCCACGAATAGTGGATAGTGACTCGTCTTCTGACTCAGAAGCCATGGAAGGACACCCTACCAAGAACCTTGAGGAGACAAGCCAAAACATGCCAGTGTGGGCCCCACAACCCGGATCTAGCATGTTTAGTCGTCTAATAGAGACCTTTAGTAGAGCTACACGCTCTGAACATGCGACAAGCGAAGTAAATGAGGAAGGAGGGGTAGTAGATTCGCCATTCACATCTTATGTAGACCCTACCCTCCCAAAGAGTGTCCATGTGGATATTCTACCCACTTCGTTCAATGAGGGCCCTACTGAGTTACCACATTCCGATGCTCCTCCTAAAGTAGAGGTCCCTAGGAGCCAATCCATAAGAAGTGACATTGCGTCCACTTCAAGAGAACCGTTTGGCACACCAAGTCTGGATGGGATATTTCTCAATGAAAATTGGGAATATGATCTACACACAGAGACTCTAACGGACCTATATACGGGTTACACATATCATGTAGGTTGGTTAGAAGTCCTACGATCTACATCTAGCGCCACTAATCTAGAGGAGCAACAACACATGATATGTGAGGTGATTCATAGAATTATCCAAATTGAGAGGCAAAATAGGGGAGTGAACTTAGTTTCCACTGGCCCTATGAGATTTTTGGATACGGGCAAGGCAAAACAACCAACCCTATCACAATTGGAGACTCCCTCGGTGAGTCCCATAGACCCTTCATATGTTGTTTCGCCTGGAGTCTCAATGCAGGTTGAGCCCAGCAGCAGTAACTTTAGCTTTCCAACCTTGGCTCAACTTTCCATTAGGGAATCTGCAATGCCTACCCCAATGATGAGCATAGCTGAAAGTGCACCTGTTGCCACTGTAGTTAGTACGACACCGCTACCTAGTGGAACAGTACCTACAACAGTGCGTGCCAGTGCCTATCGGCCTTATGTACCTATTGTTACTCATGCTCATGTAGCTCCTACGCCTCCTAGTATGCCAATGGCGTATGCTCCAAGACCGCCTTATCATAACCATTATCCAAGGGGAGCTAGGCCTAGTCACATATCATATCCTACGTCATTTGCCAACCTACTCAGACCAACGCCAACTCCTATCAGCCAGGCTATCCCAGAAGTGCCTCCACCAACTATGCCTGCTCACCTAGGTGATCTCGCAGCGTTTGCTCAGACGATCGGACGATCTATTGCGGAAAACATGCGGGGCATGCCTGAGAGAGAACCTAGAAGCAAGGCAGTACAAGTGGCTAAGCTCACTCAAAACTTCAGTGGTAACGAGGATGTTAGGAAGCACATTGAAGTCTTTGAGCACGTGTGTGATTCCTTGGAAGAACACAACGAGCTGCATAAGTGTAAAGCCTTAGGCTTAACCTTGAGTGGGAAGGCCGGAGATTGGTATCGAACCTTAAGGGTTGAAGAGCGCACTCACTACCCCACTCTCAAGAGATTGTTCTTGAAAGAATACATACGTGAGGGTGTGCTTTGGGGGGTAGCATCTCAACTCCAAAAAGCTGAACGCGAGGAAGGGGAGTCAGTGAGAGACTTTATAAGTCGATTGAAGCATCTAAATTCTCGCTGCACTCCCGATGAACGCTTCAATAACAACCAACTCCTCGATAGATTCATCCGAGGATTGCGCCACGAGGACATTTACAATGGCCTAGTCATTAGAGGTCTTACAACATGGGAAGCAGTCACTGCCAATGCAATCCAGTTAGAAGACAACTTGATGATTGCAGGTAAAAAGGTGTCTTCAGAAACAAAATCCGTTAGTTCGCAAGTATCTGGGCACGAGCCAAGGACGGTAAAACCAATTGCCAAGGAGCCCAAGATATCTGAAATGTCTGTGACCGACCTTACTAAGGCTCTCCAAGAATACTTCAGGGGTAATCGAGCTCCTCAGAATAGCCATATGTACCCAAGGAGAGAGCAACAATGGTGTTCGGTGTGCTTAGGACCACATAGCACGAGTGAATGTCCCACATTCAGAGTCAAATTCAATGGGAATTGCAATGCATGTGGTAAGTATGGCCATCAATCTAAAGATTGCCTAACACTTAAGCGAATGTTGGCAAACCAGGCACCACTAGCTTGGTCAAACACACCTCAAGTACCCGCGCTAATGCCTGCACAACCTATCGAGCAACCATCACAGCACATAGTTCCAAGGAATCCGAATGTAGTCCAGTCTGTGCCATTACCACCGCCAGTGCTAGGACCACAACCTCCACATCCAAGGATTACCCCTGTAAACCAGATGGGTTGTGAGTCACATAGTGCATGTGGGGATTATGAAGAGGAGATAGACCCCACTGCTCCATACGGGATTGATACGTTTGAAATGATTCCCCAGTACTACATGGAGGATCATTTCGGGCAAGTCAAGCCTGTATATCAAGCGGCTGCTCTTGCCACAAGAGGGCAAAACCTTAATACCTTGGCAAGGAGACCACCTCTTCAATGTTACGAGTGTGGTGGACCGCATCGTGTAGCAGAGTGCCCTAATAGGCTACAGAAGATCTCTACTCAGATGCAACCAAATCAAGCGAGCACATCGGGAATGCCGGTACTTACATGCAATCGTTGTGGCATAGATCATTTGATCGCACAATGTCCACATAATCCTAATGCACCCAAGATTACGCCATTGAATTTGGTTGAGGTCACCAACCAAGCACGAAGAACCACACCCGTTGTACCCGCGAATGTAGTTACACGGTCAATGCTTCAAAATCAAAACTACATTCTTGAAGAGAGGGATACTGCATCAATCGCTCAGGCAAAGAAAAAGAAAACACGGCGAAAGAGATCGCTTAATGCCACAAGCTCCAAGCCCAGTTCAAAGACTAACATAGGGACAGGAGACGACCCCGTGTATATGAATGATCCTGAAGACGATTCTGATTCAATAGAAACCATGGGGACCAAAGCCACTACCTTAAGGGAGGAACCCACACGGGAGCTCAATGAAGGGGAATCAAGCGAGTACATAAATAAGGGAAAACAGAAGGAAACTTCCTCGGCCCCACAACCAAGTCAGTTAATGCCCTCTCGACCACCCAAACTGACTGAGACTCCCCAAGACAAGCCACGTGGACCAAAAACCCTCAAGAAAAAGATTGGAACTTACCCAAACCCAGTTGAGGAGATTGAACAAGTACAACACTTAAGGGGTTTGGTGGAAGAAACACAAAGAGAACTAGAGCCAAACCCGAGAAAAGTCAAAATTTCAGACACAGTGTTTCCTACGCAAGTTCAGCCTCACCGGAACCATAAACCGTTAGCTATACCGAGTATCATTCGGGAAGAAAGTGAGGATAGGACATCCGGAAGTGGGCAAACACCCTTCTTGCTGGAAAGAATGTTTAGTGAGGGAATGCCTGACCCCATCGAAGAGGAAGTGATTCCATCTTCACCAGTCCCTAGTCAAGGGGCGATGTCTCGAAAAGTACCGTTGAATGTGTCCAAGCTAATGGATTTCATGTCCTCTGAGATCAGAACCACGATCATATCCAAATTATACGGAGATCCTGAGCTATTCTTAGCTCTTCGGGCATTTCTCAATGGAGAACTAAAGGCGGGACTACCACAATTTGCAAATATGGATAGACCCGACACGCTTCAAGATGAAGGGGAGCATTGGGATCTACAACCCAACTTTGATGAAGATTCGGTCGTGGAAATACCTGTGAACAAGTTGGGACAGTACTTTGAAGGTGACGAATCTAATGCCACCCTCCCCATTACTACCAAGGGATTAACTTTAAAGGGAATCCTTGATGGTGGTGCTGGAGTGAGCATTGTGACTAAAAACTGTTGGGAATCTATGGGAAGGCCTCACCTCGAAGTCACAAACATAGTGGTTAAGATGGCAAACGGAACCATAGCTAAACCTATTGGAATGTTAAGGGACCTTAAGATCAAGGTCCTGGGATACAAGGTAAAACATACCTTCATTGTAATGGATTTCTCCAAGCATCCTATGTCATATCAAATGATCTTAGGACGTCCTTTCATGAGGGAAGCACAAATGGTGCATGACTGGTCGAAAAACCATGTCTACCTACAATTCCAGGACTCTGTCATTCGAGTTGATCTTGAGAATGGTCGTGCACATCCTTTAGGAAGCAAGGTTATCATTGATAATCGATCGGATACCACTATTCACTCCGCCCCATTAAGGTATTGCTATACATGCAAAAAAGAGACTGATGATGGGAAAGATTCTCCTTATATGGATGTCCTACCGGGTATGACTGAGTCGGATAACGTGGATTGGGTACACCTAGCGGCAACCATAGACACATGGGGAAATAGAGGCACAAGTTGGGTAACACCTGAGGGGCAAGATAAGCCACCGTTAGTGCCAATAAACATGATAGGTGTTATGCACTTGACTCCTGATGGCGAGAACGTGGCAAACTCCACCGACACTGAAAGTAGCGAAGACTCTGACCAATGCAACTCTGAGTATGAATCTCAAGAAGAAACTGACCCTGAGCCTGATGGGGAAAATGAATCAAATATTCACCCAAAGGTGGAAGCAAGGTGCTCAAGGCCTAGGACAGTGACCTCTTGCAGTTCATCCGAAAGTGAAGATCGACCAAGTGAGTTCGAATCTGATAGAACCAAAAATCAAAAACTTGGTATGAAGAAAACGAGACATAAGCGCCAACGCTATCGAGCTAAGGTACGAACTGCAATAAACAAGGAAAGATCCACTGCAGAATGGCTTAGTTATGTAGGAGCCATTGATGCTCATCGGAAGATAGCGGATAATTGGGGACAATACCTCCAAAGCGTCATGTGGTGTATTCCGCAACCTCATGACGTCGCCCAATTAGAAATCGAAGAGAAGCCGAAACTAAGTCGTACTGCAAGAAGGCGGCAAAACCAAGAGTTGGCTCAACAACAAAAGGAAGCGGAATTGAAAGAAAAAAGTCTGGCACAACAAGAACCAGTAGACTTACACCCCGCACCCGAGCATTTCAAATCATTCACCACAGGGGAACGTAAAGTGGTCTACACAAAAGCCCAACGAACGCCTACCAATGGGAGTAGCGGTGTCTACGATGGCCCTGCGGTAGTTAAGGAGATAGACTTAGCAGATCCGGGTGAAGAGTCTAAACCAGTTTATATTGCTCAAGACCTCACCAAGGCGGAAGAAGCTGCACTTACGAAGCTTCTTAAAGAATTCAAGGACATATTTGCTTGGACATATCATGATATGAAGGGTGTTCCACCCTCGGTGGTGCAACACACGATTCCAATGATTAGCACTGCTAAACCAGTCCAGCAACGTCCCTACCCAATGAATCCTAAGTACGCAAAGATTGTACAAGAGGAAATTGAAAAGCTGGTAAAATGTGGATTCATATATCCTATTGAGCACTCAGAATGGGTTTCTCCGATAGTCATCGTGCCAGAGAAGAATGGGAAACTCAGAGTGTGCGTTGATCTCAAAAAGGTTAATGCAGCCACCAGAAGGGATCATTACCCCTTGCCATATTCTGAACATGTGCTTGAAAGAGTGGCAGGCAAGGAGGCATATAGCTTTTTAGATGGGTACTCGGGTTACAATCAGATCACAATTGCAGACGAGGACCAAGCTAAAACAGCATTTATCACGGAGTTTGGAGTGTTTGCCTTTCGCGTCATGGCTTTTGGCCTAACCAATGCACCTGCAACATTCCAACGATTGATAAACACGGCCTTTAAGGAATATCTAAGGGACTTCTGTGAAGCTTTCTTAGATGATCTTTGTGTTCATTCCTCTTGGGACGAGCACTTGATGTGTTTACGAAAAATATTTGAAAGGTGTAGATTATATCGCATCTCCTTGAATCCTTTCAAATGCCAATTCTGGGTTAAACACGGAGTTATCTTAGGGCATATAGTGTCCAAAAATGGGATTTCCACTGATGAGAGTAAAATCAAGGTCATTCTGGAATTACCCCCACCCACCAACTACAAGGGAGTCCAACGCTTTATGGGCCATGTTGGTTATTATCGAAGGTTTATTCTCTTCTTCGCCGAGATAGCTCGACCATTGTATAAGCTTCTCATCGAGTTTATTTGGACCGAAGAATGTGACCGTGCCTATGAGCTATTAAAGAAGGCCTTGGCGAGTGCTCCAATCTTGAGAATGCCTAACTGGGATTTACTCTTCCATGTGCATATTGATGCATCAAACTTTGCTATTGGGTGTGTGTTAACTCAACCTGGAGAACACAAGCTAGACTACCCCATTAGCTTTGCCAGTCGCCAGTTGAACGATGCTGAGATGAACTACACCACTACGGAGCGAGAAGGGTTGGCAATGATATATGCAGTAAGGAAATTTCGTTATTACCTCCTTGCCACCAAGTTTGTTTTCTATGTGGATCATCAAGCATTGTTGTATCTGGTAAATAAACCATGCTCCACAGGAAGAATCACACGATGGCTATTGATTCTTCTTGAATTTGATTTCACGGTTGTTGTGAGACCTGGCAAGAAACATGTTATGGCTGATCATTTGTCTCGCATACCCAATGGTGAGGCTCCTACAGGGGTTGATGATGACTTACCTGACACTTCCCTGTTCATGGTGGAGACAATGCCTGAATGGAGTGAGAAGATTGTTAACTTTTTGGTTAATGGCTTTCCACCCAAGGAGCTTCGTAAAGATCTAGCTCGAAAGCTGATCAAAGAATGCGAACCCTATTGCCTGATAGCCGGGACTCTTTATAAAAGAGGAAAGGATGACGTTCTTAGGCGTTGTGCCCGAGAAGATGAGTATCTATACATTTTGCAAGAGGCACATATGGGTGTAGCCGGTGGTCACTTCTCAGGAGACTTAACTGCGCGAAAGATCTTACAATCAGGGTATTGGTGGCCCACTATGTTCCAAGATGCATCACTCTTTGTGAAGGGTTGCGATGAATGCCAACGATATAAGAAACCCCAGAGGAAAGATCAGATGCCCCTACATCCAATCAAAGTAAACCAACCATTTGAAAAGTGGGGTTTAGACTTTGTAGGTCCAATTAGCCCAGCGGCCCGAAACACACAATCTCGCTATATTATTGTGGCCACTGACTATATGACCAAATGGGCTGAAGCGAAAGCGACACGTAAGGCAGATGCGAGGACAACAGCCAAGTTCCTCTTTGAAAATATAATCACACGCTTCGGTTGTCCTTTTGAACTTGTGAGCGACAATGGAACGCATTTTATAAATGACGTGATTAAGGAGCTCACAACAAATTTCATGATATCCCATCACAAATCTACTCCTTATTATCCGCAAGCGAATGGCCAAGCCGAGAGTACAAACAAGACATTAATCTCTGTTTTGACAAAGACAGTTGAAGCTCATCGCACGGATTGGGATCTAAAGCTCACGACAGCTTTATGGGCCTATCGTACTGCGTACAAAGTGGCTATTAATTGCACACCATTCAAAATGGTATATGGCCAAGAAGCAGTCATGCCGTGGGAATTTGTCATTCCTAGTCTTCGTGTTGCTACTCAAGAGGGTTGGGATGGTAATCCCTTAGCAGAGCGTCTGTATATCCTTGAGCGACTAAACGAAGAAAGACAATTGGCTGTATACAATGCCCTTGTGGAGAAGGATAGAAGGAAAAAATGGTTTGATCGCCATCTAAAGGACAAGGACATCAAGGTTGGGGATAAAGTCCTGATGTATGGAGTGCGAAACGAAAAGAAGAAGCTCAAATATGCTGGTAAGGGACCATATAGAGTATGTGAAATTACACCGCAAGGTACCATCAGAGTGGAGACTCTCGACGGAGTTGAAACCATTGGATTCCTTAATGGGAGTAAATTCAAAAGATACTATGACCCCCTGAGCCAGGAGGAGTTACACGCAATCCATCAAAAGAAGGCAGCTAAAGAACAGGCTGAGCTTAAAAAGATACAAGCAAGAGTCGAAGCCAAAGAACGTCAACAGCGTGCTAGGAGACAACGAGAAGCCAACTTGGGAATTACGCAAGTATTTTTCGAGGAAGCAGAGGAGGATGCACTAGAATCTGACCCACCTCTAAGATACCCAATTGAGTTACAGAGTCCTTACGGGGAGGTGCTGTATAATGCATTATTGGATACAGGAGCTCAACATAATTTGCTATCATATGGCGTGTGGTGTCAACTGGGAAAACCACCTTTAACCAAGAGTTCTATCCAAGTTCAAGGAATCAACAAGAAGAAAACCCCTATATCAGGAATTCTGCACACTCTGGTTGCCTATGACAAGGGAACCATAATTCAAAGCTTTTTGGTTATGCCTACTGGTACCATGGGAGGGACTGTAATCTTAGGGCGCAAATGGATGATGGCCACCAAGTGCAATATCGATTGGGCAACCAGACAAGTCACAACGCAAGAACCAACACTAGGTCTGACCGCTCAAAATCCCGCACCTAAGTCATCCACTCAAATATTAGATAACGAAAAATCACAAAGTCCAGTGGCAAAACCATCTTCGATTGTTGGCCACCCCTCTAACGCTTCAATTCCAAGAGTGGAAACATGCAAGGTGGTCCCTAAAGCTTCACTTACTATGCCAAAGAGTATATACAAATGGGTCCCCAAAGCTTCGTTAACAGCTACTTCCCCTGCTCAATCTCGTTCAGCCACCAAGAAGCCTCGTAAAAGGAAAGCAGCTACCCACCCGAGAAAGGGCAATGTAACATCGCGATGGATCCCTAAAAAATTATTAGTAGCCCAAGGGTACTATGAGGGGAATGACCAGATTTGGGTCCCTAAACATAAGGTGAATCCCTCTACATCACCTGTAAAACCTTGCAAACCAATTGTTGCCACCCCAATGACAATTCAAGACCGTGGTAAGGGAAAGGTAACAGAGTGCTCCGCACCACTTCCAGAGTTAGTTTGGATTCCCAAACGATATCGATCATTACCACCTAGCTCAGGAAGGGGGGAGCCACATGAAGCTTCTAGCTCCTCATGCCAGGCACACACTCATATAGAAGTTTCTACATGCTCTACACCTACTCTTGTCAACACCCAACAAAAAACCGATGAGTCTACGTCTCCCCTTGTAATAGTATCGTCGGAAACCATTTCCTCCATTCGTCAATGGGAGCGTACACTACCATCTCTACAATTGGATGTGGCCACAAGGGTCATAAAAAGCTATTTGCCCACATCACAACCTATGACCCGCTGGACAAATTGGTTCCAAGAGGCTGCAACATCATTGCAAATAATATGATCTACCCAAGGAAAGGGGGAGCATGTACTCACGCTCGACATTCTAATGCTTCCTCCTTAACCTTCTCCCCTGACCATGTAATTGCCAAATTCAAGGGGATGTATATATATAGCTTCATACATTATAAAAAACAAAAAAAAAAAACAAAACAAAAAATAGTAAAAAGAGCAAGAGCACAAAAAAAAGGATAAATATCCGTATACAATCAAGAACTAGATTGACCTGTCTCACAAACCTACTGATGCTATATCTGTGTTTGCAGATATGGCAGATGCCCGATCATCATACACTTCATCCACTCCTACCTTTGGTGAGAGGTATCATCTGTACCTTTCTCAGATATTCCACATGTGCTATCCTGTAATTGAAACTGAATGGGATCATATAGATGTACTAGCCAGAGAGGAAAATATTGAGGAATTAGAATGGCTAATTCGCCTATTGACCATGACCGACCCCTACTCCGTAGAGGACATATCCCCGATAGCCCAATGCTTCCCTTTTCCACAAGATGACTATCCTCGCATGGTTACATTTTTGATGAGTTTATGTGGATGGGAAAATGAAAAGGAAATATCTGACAATGATGAATGGACGGATGAAACTCATGGCACTACTGAGGTTGACTTTATTTGTTTGGATGATGCGGATAGAGGCTTAGCCTTAGGGCTAGAGCCAGGACTCTACAACATCCTCTTACCGTATCCTCAGTAGTAGTGTGGTGACTGGTAGGTAGGTTAGCGTTTCCAAGTTTTTTCTAGTTTAGATTCCTTAAACAAGTCTTGAAATTTTCACACTGATGTGCCTCTCGAGGTATAGTGCTTGTTAGTTGATTGTACAGGTTAAAAAGTTTGAGGTGGGTTCGCTTCCAAGTCCAGAGACTGCCGCAACGTTCATCAAAATATATCTACATCAAATTGCAAGCTGTCTCGTCAAATCAAGGAGATCTCCAATTACAGGTGTAATTCTTCCATACCCACTCTCTTTCGTTTTTACTGTTCAATCAATTGCATAAACTATAATGCATGACCACATGGAAATTATCAATGTACTACTTAGTTTTTGAAGTTGCTTGCATGCTAGTGTAAATCATTAATGAGCTTAACTTTATTGGAAATATTCCTAGGCAGCATGACGTCTTTAGTTAACCTTGGAATACGATTGTCTTAGGTCTACGGTCAAACCATCTTAATGTTTGACACCTGGCCATGTGTGTGTTGCCCTCTAGGACATAGCTTTTATCCCTTGTCGAAAGGATGTAAGAACACATTTTAGTTCAGGAGCAAAGATCAAAAGAAATAGATTAAAAAAAAAAAGCCTACAATAAATGGCAATACAAGGGTTAGTGTGCTTTAATGTTGGCCTATCGCCTTATTGATACTTGGTAGGCGAGGAGTATTCTACTCCAGACCGATGCCTTGGTTGGTAGGGGGTAGCCTTGCCTAAAGTGAGCTAATAGATTCCTGGATAATGCCTTGTGTTAAACATGGTACCAGGATCGATGTTAGTTTTGCCTTAGGAAGGTCGCCATTGTGTGTAAAAATTGTCACGTGCATTTTAAAAAAAAAAAAAAAAAAAGAGGCAAAAGGCTCCTGTAACTGTGATGTTTCTTGTGTCCCTAGACGTGTGGTATTAACTTGTTCTTAGAGTAGACACAGTGTGGTCATCTGTTTATTTATTAAGCTTGGTTATTTTCCTTGACTTAGGCCAGTTATAAACCTTGATTAACCTGTGACACCTTGCTAACTCTTGAATTCCTTTCAATAATTTTAAACTCCTATTAATTTGCTACACTAGCTCACTCATGTGACTTTTAAACTAAGTTCTCATAGCAACATCCATTGTGGTCTCACATGCTTGAATTTATACACTTTATATCTTTTGAATTCTAGCATACCTTCACTCTACTTCCCTGTTTTGCAGACGGTCTACCACAACAACCCTCTTGAGCTTACCATACCATAGCTTCCGAGGACGGAATCTACATCAGGAAGGGGGGCATGTTAACCCATGGCGGACATGGCGACGTACTATATTTTACGTCATTAATTTAAATATTCTGAGTCATGGGCCGGGCTTGTCGGTACCATATGTTAAGGATGAAGGGATTGGGTGATCGCCGATGAGAGGCGCACCTTGGATATCAGTAGGATAAGGGTTAGGGTCGGCCGGCCATGTATGGGCGCCCAAGTGTGAACGGCCAAGTCACCTATATGAGTCAAATGTAACCCTAAAATCCTCATTCTCATGTGTTGTGAATAGAAGAGTGCTCTTGCCTTATCTCCTTGTTTTCCTTCTCCTGCGTGTGTGAGAGAGAGAGAGAGAGAGTGAGAGAGCGATCGAGCGCACTGTGTAGCGGCACGGCGAGACGGCGGAGAGGCGGCAGAGCGGCGACGGCGGCTCCTCCTTCACGGCTGCGACGCGGGAATCCTTCAAGGCAGCAGTTAAGCGGTGAGTGACACACCCTTTGGCATTCTGTTTGAGCTTCCTTCCCTGGTTGTATGCTTGTAGCCATTCGTGGCTCGCATACGGTGTCTGGCAAGTCCCCAGCTACGACCTGTGCGGCAAAAGCGCACAGATGTAAACTCTATAAATTGAGGCATTGGCCTAATGAGAATTTGCTGGTTTTTGATTATCCATGCCTACATTAAGCTATCAATTAATTTCTCACTAATCACATCTTAATTATCGTCTTAATATCTTTTCTAATGATGTTGATTCTAGCATTTGATCCACCATAGCTCATCACATTGCTGCAAATTTAACATACACAAGCATGCATGCACACAAGCATAGAGAATGCACATGTACTAGAGTACTCTCTCACAGTCTCTCTTAAGACAAGGCAAGAACTCTCATAGCACAAAGGGGGATTGTGTCCATTCATTATGAGAAAATACCTTATATACAATTGGCCCTTATTCACACTTGGGTACCCAAAACTTACTAACTAAGGCCTTGGGTGGCCAATATCTCATAATGTTACAACTTTTATAGTGCCTTTGCATGACACATATTAATGTCCTCAAATGGAGGAGCATAATTGTTTATCCTAACTAGGATTAACAATGTCAGCTAGCTCCCATGCATTGATTCAACAAGGTTATCTCTAGGAATCGAATATCCACCCTTGCTTTCCATACCCTAAAATAATACAATAAAGATGTCAGCGCATGTTGAAAATCAAGGGAGGGAAAGCTAACATCACAAATTAAATGTTGATAGAGATTACCTTTAGCATGTATTCACTTCAATGCGCAACTCGTGCATGCCACCACAAGTAATCCATGTCTGCAACATGGAGATCGCTTTTTTGTTTACATGTCCCTTTTTGAACCATGCATGAAGGTTCTTGAGTTCTATCTCTACTGCCTCTTGGGATGGTGCATCTTTCCATTCCCTACATCTAAATTTGAATTCTTCTTGGTAACAAGGAGGTATGCACTTCTTTGAGTGATTTTCAAGGCTTTGTTCCCAATGGAACAAGCAAGATCTCTCCTTGTCTTTCAAAAGTTTGTTTGGGTCTCCATTAAACACAGTTCTAATGGCTTTCCAATTGGCTTAAGCTTCATCAGACGAAGCCTCTAAACTTGCCTTTAGGTAGCCCTCTTTCACCATTACCTTGTTAAGTAACTCCCAATACAATGTCTGAGCCTGCTTGTCCTCTACCTTAAATTATCCAATTGCAATGGTATCCAACTCTTGGACATAGGGGTTATACACATGGCATGCCATGGTGGACCAATCCTACATTCTTTTCACAAAGTCAAAACACACCCAAGAGCTACCAAGCTCACCTCTTGGTTTCACTAGGTCAACTCCACTCCCTTGGCCCTTGGTGGACATCTTGAGGACTTGACATCTATCAAAAGAAGAGAAGGTAAATTGTCCCAGGAAAACCATTCTCTGAAAGAAGTCATCAGTACACTTTCTCTTACGTTGTAAGATGGCATCAAATCCTTGTGCAGAAGAACCTATTTCTATTTTCACCTCCCTCTTCCAACGTGCCAACCTAGACAAGCGACAAGGAAATATTATATAATTTTTCTTCCTAAAGATAGCATGGAATTAATAAAAAACAATGTTTACCTTCTTGTGTCCAAGGTGGGTTAATACTCTTCAATAGTGTCTACAACTCCACATCAACCATAGCCTTTGGCTCATCTTTGATAACAAAGTCAAAGATAATTTGTTTTGCTAGTGTCTTTTAAAATGCCTTGGGTCTACCACCATCTCTTTGCATAATTTCACTTAGCTTAGCCTTCACCTCTTTAATAGCACCTCATATGATATGAAAGATCCCTCCCCCTCTGTGCAACGAATTTCGGGGGTGCTAGGAGCGGAAGTAGCACTTCTTGCATAGGGCAGAACCTCTCACTTGGGGCCTCACCCCACGAATATCCGGACAAGAGAATAATCCTTCGGTTCTTCCCTCGCCCGCAGATAGGCGATTCCTCCAGGATATTTTTATTCTAACATAGTCAAGAACCTTAACTAACCAAACTGATCCGACCAAACCTGTAAGTCACATGGTCAGATCAAGGAAAAGACTTGCACTTTGATCATAGAAGAGTCCAATGCTTTTTTCCTCATCAAGAGGCACAACCGTTGATTCTTTTCCATAGAACAAGGGTTATCCAGGATTTACTTCAACTATCGTAACTTAACAAAATTGAGTCTCATTTTGGGGATCCATCATTCTAGCCTCTAACCCCATCCAATCCCATGGGTTAGCCAACCGTCCAACCACTGTACTGATAGGATCCATTTAGTAGTTATGTTTTGCTCCACGTACCAGGGAAAAGAGTTCCCAGGCCCCCTAACCGGTGCTTCAAGCAAACTTCAAGATAGTCACACCACTTACACACCCAATATGAAATTGCCTATTTCACAGATTCAGCTATCTTTAAAACAATCTTTTAATCAAACCATAGTATCACTGATCATAATCCTCCAAAATATCCAGCTTGAATTCTAATTTCCAATCATTCCTTCATCGATGTACCTATGGCATCATTGGCAACCAGAACGCTCACCACCTGTTCACTCAGGGGCCTTTTCAATAGTTCCTAACTCATAGTACCCGGGAATATAATCACTCAGGGGCCTTTTCAATAGTTCTTAACTTATAGTACTCGGGAATATAATCACATAAGAAAATCCAGATGGACTCTCCATTGAAGATCAGCAAGATCAACCAACAGATCCATATAAAAGAGCCATGGACTCATCCGTTTTGAGGACTAGCAAGGCCAATCAACCAGATCCATATAAAAGAGCCATGGACTCATCCGTTTTGAGGACTAGCAAGGCCAATCAACCAGATCCATACCCGAGTTCAGAAAAACAACTCTAACACCTTGTTCCATTTTTCTTCCTCGATGCACGCGTGGGTATCTTCGGCAACCCAGAGCCCAAGCACCATATGGTCAGCACCCTCTAGGCTCCTTTGCAGGTCACCTAGCGCTTCACTCATAGGCCGCTTTCTTAGTCCCTCATCCACCGTACTGGAAGCTCACCATTTAAATCGAACCAAGGGTGGTCAAGACCTCGACCGACCTTGCTATGCGAGACATCCTCCGTTGACTCTCCGTCAGCTATTGCAACTTTATCACTTATGTCTCCACGACCTCATTCACAAGATGGTCAAAATGCTTTCCCAGCATTCTTGACATAAAACTGTCATTTAAAAATAGGTCATAAATACAATTTTTTCTAATGAACTCTCATCTTTCCACATTGTTCCAGATCATTTCTCGTTACTCCACATTCTTCTAAATCGATTCACTTTGCTTATTCCACATCCAGTCGTATCTATTCCCATCATCCTTCATCCATTCTAATCCAACCATATCATATTACATCTCATCACATCTATTGAGATCCTCATCACATCACGTCACATCCATCCTCATCTCACACCTCATCCATTCACATCTACCCATATCCACATCGCATCAGATCACGTCACATCCATCCTCATCTCACATCTCATCCATTCACATCTACCCATATCCACATCACATCACATACATTTCACCCACATCTATTCTTATCACATCACAATCATTCCATCCATATCACATCACATTTATTCCATCCATATTACATCATGTCCACATCTATCCACATCACATTCATTTCATCCACATTACATCACGTCCACATCTATCCACATCACATCTCATTCATTCCATCCACATTACATCACGTCCACATCTATCCACATCACATCTCATTTATTCCATCCACATTACATCACATCCACATCTATCTCCACATCACATCTTATTCATTCCATCCACATTACATCACACATCCACATCTATCCATATCTCATCACATCCATTCACATCTCATCACATTCATCCACATCCATCCATCCATTCACATTCACATCTATCCACATCCATCCATTCATTCACATTCACATCCACATCCACATCCATTTATACATCACATCTTATCACATCTCATTCACATCTTATCACATCACATTTATATCTTATCACATCACGTTTACATCTCCTCTTATCACATCACATTCACATCTCATCTAATCACATCGCATCCATTTGCATCCCGTCACATTCATTCGGCTCTACATCACATCTTATCACATCCACTTTTAGTACTCTTTTCTACTTTCGATCTCAATGGGACTTCTCTAAGTTTCTACCAATTGCTTGGCCTAATTAAAGGTACTTTTTCTTTATGGATATTTTCATATTCTTTCTCAAATTTCTCAAGTGAAATATAATCAATATTCTTCTTTTTTGAGTAAAAGATTCATGGGATTTATAAAAATCAATTCTACCCATATTTCCCAATAAAATTAATAATGCTCAAAATTTCACTTTTGATAAATACTCATAATTTGAATTATGCCAAAAATTACTCTTTTACCATGCCATTGATTCTTTTCCATAGAACATTTTTTAATCCAGGAGTTACCTCATCTATCATACTATACAAAAATTGAGTCTCGATTTACGGATCCATTAGTCCCGCCTAACCCCATCCAGTCCCATGGGTTAGCCAATCGCCCAACCACTGTAGTGATGGGATCCAATTAGAAATTTGGTTAGGTCTTATCTCGGGTACCAGGGAAAAGAGTTTCCAGGTCCCCTAGCCGGATATTCATGCAAACATAAAACTAGTCACACCACTTACACACCCAATATGAACTTGCCTTTTTCACAGATTCAACAATCTTTAAAACAATCATTTAATGAAACCATAGTGTTACTGATCATAATCCTCTAATTAGCTAGTTGAATCCTAATTTCCAATTCATTCCTTCATCAGTGTACCTATGGCATCATTGGCCAAGCAGAACGCTCACCACCTCTTCACTCAGGGGCCTTTTCAATAGTTCCTAGCTCATAGTACCCGACAATATAATGACATAAAAATATCAAGATGGAATCTCCGTTGAAGATCAGCAAGATCAACCAACAGATCCATATAAAAGAGCCATGGACTCATCCGTTGAGGACCAGCAAGGTTAATCAACCAGATCCATGCCCGAATTCAGGAAACAACTCTTACTTTTACATTCATTCACATTCACATTCACATCCACATCCACATCCACATCCATTTATACATCACATCTTATCACATCGCATTCACATCTTATCACATCACATTTATATCTTATCACATCACGTTTACATCTCCTCTTATCACATTCACATCTCATCTAATCACATCGCATCCATTTGCATCCCGTCACATTCATTCGGCTCTACATCACATCTTATCACATCCACTTTTAGTACTCTTTTCTACTTTCGATCCCGATGGGACTTTTCTAAGTTTCTGCCAATTGCTTGGCCTAATTAAAGGTACTTTTTCTTTATGGATATTTTCATATTCTTTCTCAAATTTCTCAAGTGAAATATAATCAATATTCTTCTTTTTTGAGTAAAAGATTCATGGGATTTGTAAAAATCAATTCTATCCCATTACAAATAAAATTAATAATGCTCAAAATTTCACTTTTGATAAATACTCATAATTTGAATTATGCCAAAAATTACTCTTTTACCATGCCGTTGATTCTTTTCCATAGAACATTTTTTAATCCAAGAGTTACCTCATCTATCATACTATACAGAAATTGAGTCTCGATTTACGGATCCATCAGTCCAGCCTAACCCCATCCAGTCCCATGGGTTAGCGAACCGCTCAACCACTATAGTGATGGGATCCAATTAGAAATTTGGTTAGGTCTTGTCTCGGGTACCAGCGAAAAGAGTTTCCAGGCCCCCTAGCTGGATATTCATGCAAACATAAAACTAGTCACACCACTTACACACCCAATATGAACTTGCCTTTTTCACAGATTCAACAATCTTTAAAACAATCATTTAATGAAACCATAGTGTTACTGATCATAATCCTCTAATTAGCTAGTTGAATCCTAATTTCCAATTCATTCCTTCATCAGTGTACCTATGGCATCATTGGCCAAGCAGAACGCTCACCACCTCTTCACTCAGGGGCCTTTTCAATAGTTCCTAGCTCATAGTACCCGACAATATAATCACATAAAAATATCAAGATGGAATCTCCATTGAAGATCAACAAGATCAACCAACAGATCCATATAAAAGAGCCATGGACTCATCCGTTGAGGACCAGCAAGGTTAATCAACCAGATCCATGCCCGAATTCAGAAAACAACTCTTACTCCTTATTCCAATATCTTCCCCGATGTATTTGTGGGTATCTTCGATGACCCAAATCCCGAGTACCGTATGGTCAGCACCCTCTAGGATACTTCGCAGGTCACCTAGCGCTTCACTCATAGGCCGCTTCCTTGGTCCCTCATCCACTGTACTTGAAGATCACCATTTAATTCAAACCGAGGCTGGTCAAGACCTCGGCCGACCTTGCTACGCGAGACGTCCTCCGTTGACTCTCCGTTAGCAGTTGCAACTTTAACAGATAGATCTCCACGGTCTCAATCACAAGACGGTCAATCACAAGACGGTCAAAATTCTTTCCCAGCATTCTTGACATAAAACAATCATTTAAAAATAGATTTCACATACAAATATAGTTCCAACAATATTTTCATCTTTTCTCATTACTGCGCATCCCCCATCTTTCCTCATCTTACCACAATTTTATTTTCTTCATCGATTCCCTATCACATCACATCATTCCCACATAATCCACATCAACCACATCAATCCACATCATCCATACATCCATCCACATCAATCCACATCATCCATATATCCATCCACATCAATCCACATTATCCACACATCCATCCACATCTTTCATACATCCATCCACATCAATCCACACCTCAATCCACATTATCCATACATCTATCCACATCAATCCACATTATCCACACATCCATTCACATCATCCATATCAATCCACATTATCCACACATCCATCCACATCTTCCATACATTCATCCACATCAATCCACATTATCCATACATCCATCCACATCAATCCACATTATCCACACATCCATTCACATCATCCACATCATCCATATATCCATCCACATCAATCCACACTACCCACACATCAATCCACATTCATTTCATAAGTATTCCCATTCTCATCTAATCACATCTTTTTCTATCTCATCACTTAATTTCTCATTTATCATCATCAGGTCTCATCCACTTGCATCTACCCATACATCTCATCACTTCACCACTTATCGTTCATTCACATCCTGATTTACATCACATCACATCCATTCACATCCCTTATCATTCATTCACATCTCGATTCATATACTAACACATTCATTCACATCTTATATCATTTATTCACATCCCGATTCACATGCTAACACATTCATTCACATCCTATATCATTCATTCACATCCTGATTCACATGTTTACATCCGGATTCACATGCTATCACATTCATTCACATCCCTTATCATTCATTCACATCGTGATTCACATGTTTACATCTTGATTCACATGCTATCACATTCATTCACATCCCTTATCATTCATATCTATCCAATTTACATCACATCTCATCGCCTCAATTCTCGTTCATATCCATCACATTTACATCCACATGTGTTCTCCCACATACATCCACATCCATACTTATCACATACACATCCACATCTATCCTTTCACATACATCCACATCCATTCTTTCACATACATCCACTTCTACTCTTCACATACATCCACTTCTATTCTTCACACACATCCACATCCATCCTTTCACATACACACATCCACATCCATTCTTTCACATACATCCACTTCTATTCTTCACATACATCCACATCCATCCATCCATTCATTCACATTTAACTGATTCACATCACATCTATCCATCCATTCATTCACATTTATTTGATTCACATCACATCTATCCATCTATTCATTCACACTTATCTAATTCACATCACATCTATCCAACCATTCATTCACATTTATCTGATTTACATCACATCTATCCATCTATTCATTCACATTTATCTGATTCACATCACATCTATCCATCCATTCATTCTTTTATAAAAATCAACTTCAGTGGGAATAGCACTTTTATAAAAATCCCTTTATACATCTATTTATGCATAAATTTAATTTTAAGGAAAATAACACTTTTGAAATAAAATAAAAATAAATTCCTTTATGCATCTTTCTATGCATAAAATTAAAATTGATGAGAATAACTCTTTTGAAATAAAAATAAATTCTTTATGCATCTTTCTATGCATAAAATCAAAATTGATGAGAATAACTCTTTTGAAATAAAAATAAATTCTTTATGCATCTTTCTATGCATAAAATCAAAATTGATGAAAGTAATGCTTTTATAATTAAAAAAATACAATATGCATCTTTCTATGCATAGAATTTAATTTTAATAGAAATAAAATAATATTTCTACTATGCATTTTTCTATGCATAGAATGAAAATAACACTTTTAGAATACACAAACGATGGGGATTACTCTTTTTGAATAATAAAAGATAAAACTTATTTCACAAAATTTAAGAAAATTTTGCCATAACCTCCTTTGTATGGCTGACCATTTTTTAATTTTTCCTATTCTTAAGTTACTTAAATGGTTTAAAGCATTCTAAACTAATCAAATTCCACTTTTAAAAGAGAAACAATATGAAAAGTTTAATTCCAACAATTAGATTACTTATCTAGGATAAAGAAAGGCTGAATTTAAGAAGAAGAGAGGGGGAAAGCCTTTCCAACAAGGCATAGCATCATTTTACATTTTAAAACAAAACAAAAATTAGAAAACCATTAAAAGGAATAAGAAAAAGTAGGATTTCTAACTTACATGAATTTCTGGGAGCTTTCCTTTGGCTTGATGGTTTGAGGGATCTACTCTTGTTTGCAACAAGAGTGGCCACCAATTCTTTAGAAGAGGGAATGGTCAAAAACTAATGAATTATTAATAAATTCACATTTTTTTACTCTGGGGAGAAGTAGAGTAACAGTGCATAAAACACTATTACCCATTTACAAAGGGGGAGGCTTCATTTATAGGAAAAAGTGAGCCTCTAACCAAGTAAACTGATTCTAGAATTTTCCAGATCAGTTTGGTCAATTTTTGACCATTTTTAGGTCAGTTTAGCTTACTTTTTGGATCTAGTTGAAGCAGGAGAGAGGAGAGATGAGAATATCTCATTATTTGTGAGTTTAAAACTCAACCACACATGTGAAATAGGCGCCTCCTTCATGAGGGGAATTCCCCCACACTGAGGTGTCAAAAATGCATCATTTCTCTAAATATCTCTTCTTTTTTAACTAATATCCTTGTCCTCAGTCAACTCTTCATCTTATGTGAGTATTTACTCATTTTTAGGGGATTTTCTTTATTTCTTCAATTTATCTCCTCCCTACATTTGGATTAATCTAATTGGCCCCTCAGAACCTTAATCTAAAATTTTTCGAAAATCTGGACCCTTAGGATAAGGCCTTTTGAACAGATTATAATTGATTTCTAATGCACCTTCTGAAAATCTTTTTGAACTTCTGTTTCGGAGAAATTTATTTTAATAAGAAGAGATATTTTTCCATCCAAAAATATCTAAAAATTGAATAACCTCTCTCTAGAATCTTTTCTCTCTCTGGCCAAAATAGGGTAAAACAGGATCTTTCTTTTATTTCAGAGAGGGGAATAATTATAAGATCAGAAGGGGAGGTTCTTACACTTGCACAACTCAAAAGCCGGAGGGAGGAATCTTACATTCTACCCCACTTAAAAAATGCGAGATGTCCTCATCTCGCAACATTAGAGAACAATTTATTTCCTTAAGATCCAACTGATTTTGGGGTTCCTTATAGTCTGGAGAACCCAACAAAATCCTGAGATAAAGATCCCTTATGTAAAACTCATCATTAGATAACAATTCACTCAGATCATAACATTCAAACCCTTATCACAATAATGGTCCATTAGACCGAAATTTCTATCTGAACAGTCCTTCATGGAAATTTTCAATTTTATAGATTTTTAATTTGACACCCCTTAACTTGATCCACTGGGTTAAGTGTTAACAGCAACAATCTACCAGCACAATCCACTAATCTCATAGTGATTTGCTAAAGTCATTAACGTCATTCCAGCTACAAACATCATCACATGGACTTGTCCCATTCATCTCCTCATTGTGGTTTTGCTCAGTTTAATACAATTCAATCAAAATTCAGGAATCATTATTTTTCAATTAGAATCCAATTCAACTCATCAGTTCTCAACCAAAGTTTTAAAATCATATCAACCACATTCGAATTCATCATCTGGACATCATTTTAGCTTATAATTTTAAGATCTTAGATTTACTCGTATATACTGCCAGTAAAGAGCTGTAATTATATCCTCGGTATATATGGGTAGTCACGATCCTTAGAACTATAAGCTAAATACCATCATGTCTAGGCCTCAAGCAAGTTAGGGATTCCATAAAATTGCGGTACTTCCATCTGGAGACCCAATTACCAATTTACAAATTTTAGTTTGAATATCAAATTGTATGAATTTTATCACACAATTACAACCCTTTACTACTTCTTCATAAATTTTTGACATTTTTGCCTTCTCGATTGATCCTCATTAGCCAATTTGCTGTGATACCAGCTGTAAGATCCCTGATCCCACTGCGCAACGAATTTGGGGGTGCTAGCAACAGAAGTAGCACTTCTTGCGTAGGGCAAGGTCCCACACTTGGGGCCTCGCCCATAGATATCCAGACAAGAGACTAATCCATCGGCTCTTCCAAAACCAAACTCAAAAAAACTACCCTTGCCCGGAAAGCACGGGCGATTCCTCCAGGATAACTTTTCTCTAACGTAGTCAAAATCTTGAACTAACTGAACTGATCTGACCGAACCCGTAAGTCCCATAGTCAGATCAGGGAAAAGATTATACTTGGATCATAGAGACCAATGCTTTTTTCCTCATTGAGAGGCACAGCCATTGATTCTTTTCCATAGAATCTTGCTAAGGGCTTGTTCCTGCACACACCCTATTCACTTGTATATTTCAACACCTCCCCTCAAGTGAATAATCCTAGCACACCTTGTATATTTCAACACCTCCCCTCAAGTGAATAATCTTAGCACACCTGGACCCTATACCAAGTTGCCCTCTTACTTGATAGTCCGCGACTAGTGCCTCAAGTCCTTAAACTCATAGTCCTTGACACACACTCTCTCTGTGTGTCCAAGGCTACTACAAGTGCCCGTTGTGAGACCCCTCTACCCCCTTCGCGCACCGGATTCTCGGTTTGCTACTAGTAGCAGAAGTAGCTTCCTCTTGCGCGGGGTAGGGTTTTCCACTTGGGGCCTCGCCCTCAAATGTTCGGACACGAGACTAATCTGGTGGTCATTCCGAAACCAAAACCGGGAAAATTTCCCTTGCCCGGAAAATGGGGACGATTCCAACTTTTTGATTTTCTTAACAAATTTTCTAACGGGGTCAAGAGACTAAACTATCCTTCACTTGATTAAACCAAATAGAAGGAAAACTATCACACACTTAATTTGAAGAAATCAATGCTTTTTTCCTAATCGAAATCAGGCACAGCCGTTAATCTAATCATTTAAGGAAATCAACGCCTTTTTCCTAACCGAAGTCAAGCCACAGCCATTGATCTACTCATTTTAGAAATTCTTCAGGTTTTTATTTAACTACTCAAATTCTAAGCGTATTCCTATTATTTCAATTTAATTATTAAAACTCCACTGATTCCAGCCTCATCTGGCCCATGGGTTAGCCACCATTGGGTGTGGGGATGGTATAGTTAGATGAATGATGGACTGAAATAGCTATCGTTGTTGCTTCAGGATGGTCACAGATGTTGTGGGTCCAAAAGAGAAAGGTTCTGATATATTTGGCAAAGTTCTGACAAAAGACATCGTGGAGTCAGCAATACATCATCCTACGTTTGCAAGACTTCGATCAGACATAGCAAAGCAATCCTTGCAAAAGGTGAGAAGCATTCACTCCTGCAGATGCACAAGGTGTATGTGACATGGCTGGCATAATCACAAAGTCTTACAGGATGTTGTTTAATAAAGTTAAAGAAGGTTTCAATTCTAAGCTTGGGAAAAAAACAGTAATTCCCATTCCAAAACCATTTCACGTGAACAAAGCTCGAAATATTCTCAACTTGGGAATGGTCGAACTTGTTGGAGAGCCTTGTCACGTGTCTAGTACATTGACAGTGACTAAAAAGAGCGGGGAACAGAAAATCATAGAGCTTACAGAGTTCAACAATTTCATTATGGATGTTTGGAAATTACAAATGGCTATGGTGAAATTTTATGACATCAGTGTACATGAGTGCAATGGAAGGCTGAAATTTGTTTTAAAACTTAATGAGAGTGAGGTGATCAAAGGACAGAAGCTAGAAAGGGTTAGCTTGACTTTAATGAATAGAGCTTTGGATGCAAGTATCAGTAATGCTGATGAGAGGCACTTTAGTGTACAATCCGAAAATGAGATTTGGTGGTGGCTGGCTGCATTTGAGGTGACGTGCTATCCATTTTTGAAAAAATTATATTATGTTGCTATCCATTACATGTTGTAGACAATTTAACTGGCCTCTTGTTAACAGGTTCCAACAGAGACCCATGAAATTCTAAAGTGGTACTTTAACCAGACTGAGCTTCCTTCCACTATCCAGCAGGCAGCAGTCGAATGGCGAAAAGCTTTATGTAGAAGGATATGGTGAATATGAGGTTGAATGGCACCTGGCTGCACATCTTAAAACCTTGAAATGCATGTTTGGTATTTCCCAAGGAGCAATGGCCAAGTATCCTTGCCTATATTGCATGGCCGAACGAGGTGTCTCCAAAGGAGGAAAAGAGAGAGAATGGAAATGCCTAAATGCAATCAGTAATAGGCGTGAAGTCCCAAATCGTGATGCTCTAGAAGTGGATCCTAATTGGGATCCAATTCTTGCTATCCCTTTGATCAGAGTTCATATTTGTGTTTTGCATGCACTGGTTAGAATAATTGAGAAACTAGTCTACATGTACATTGAATTTGCATGCACTGGTTAGAATAATTGAGAAACTAGTCTACATGTACATTGAATTTGCATGGATTATGAAACCAACATTAGAGAGTGAAAGAACTATTAAAAAAATAGAGCAAGTGCTTTCAGATGCAGGTTTACATTATGGTCAAGTGAAGATTGAGAAGGACTTGAGAAGATCAAGGAAGACAGGAAATGTTCCTAGCAAACCATGTTTTGGAGGTGCAAAAGCTAGAAAGTTCTTATCTAATCATACCCAGAGAGGTCACCTGGGTACAGATTTTGAGGTGTGGAAGAAGCTTCATTGTAAGGTTCCTCCCTTTAAAAATGGGAGAAACACTTAAGATAGTCCGCTAAGTCTTATCTTGGGAAAAATTTCCTATTCATCGACACCTTGACCCTGTAGAGATTCAAGGATACGATTCATAGGTATAACTTAGCTCTATCCCACAGGGGGAGCGTGATTTCCTAAACATCAAATCACTCATAGGGCAATTGATCAAAAATTGGGCAACTACTAGACTTGATGTCTAGAGACAACGCTTTTTTCCTCATCTTATGCAAGGCACAGCCGGTGGCCTAGTCTTCTTGAATAGAGTTGCCCAAGAACCTAACTATCTAACGTAGGGCTTTCACTTAATTTGTTGGAAAGCTACCCGACTAATCGGGTCCACCCATCCGTAGGATGGTGCCGTCAGGGCATTCCATCCTCCCACTTTCCACCCTACTCACGCATCAATTTGTTTTCTAATTAATACTACCACACTGTTTGACATAAATAAACATATTCCTTAATTAGGGCCTTTCTTCACAAGGTTCGTTCTAACAGCCTTCTTACACAATACAATCATACCAAAGACAAGATGCCATTATATAAAAGTTTATACATGAGTCCATTTCCATACAAGCCAATCCGGCTCTCTTATTCTTATTCTGCCGATGATCTAGAATTCGGCCTTCCAGCCTCTACATGCTGGGCAAAACCCTACGGGACCATACACCTCATCGTCGGCCGCTGGCGAGGACTCAAGCCGGCCTGTCGCCCTCTCAGGCTCCATCGCTCGATCCTCCCGCCCCTCAGAGGGATGTCTGCGCACTAGGGTGGGCTTATTTACCGCACTAGCCTGGGCCCTCAGAACTAGGCAGCCTCATAATCTCTCGCCTCAATCGGCGATCCTTATTCTTCCAAAGGTATGAGGGATACCTTGGACCATTACCGGGCTTTGCTAACGACGCCGCCCGGCTACACAAGCACGGAACGGAGTTAGCGTTGAAGCCAAAAAAAATCTTGAATTCCAAAGATAACAATCTTCAATGCAATTTTCTAAGTATAGCATTCACAATTCATGAAGATAGCAATTTCAACGTAATTTATCGAAAACAACATCACATAATTCATAATTTCATATAATTTTTATGTCGTCATTTTAAGAGGAAAAGACACCATTCATTAATACTAATTTTAAGAAAAAATCTCTTCTTTTGAAAATTAACCAACCTAACCTGGCCACCGTTTCCTTGAGCGGCTTGAAAAGGGACTGGAGCCGCGTTGGGCGCATCTCCCTCCATCTCGTTGTTACGTGCGCCTCTTGAGGCAATATTTTGCCGTTTCCGGGATGAGGCCATCGTAGGTGTCGCCTTGTAGAGCTCGCTGCTGCGATCGAAACTCTTCAGTCGGATCTGAATTCCGAGCTCGTTTGCTCACCGTATGAGCAAAAGAAAATGGCGCACGAACCCTCACTTGAGTAAAAAATCCCTTACTAAAGTCTACGCAAATGGGGGGGGAGAATTGTGAGGGTGTCCTTAAGGCCAAAGGCAAAAACGTGGAGAGGGCTGGGAGGGGTGGCTGCAAGCCTCTCTGTAAGTCTATTCACACGGGGGGGGGGGGGGGGGGGGGAGAAGAGTTAAGGACACTGGTCCATGGCAAGAGGAGGATGGAGGAAAATTGGCTTATCTGAAAAGAGCCAAATGAGGGGCTGTGAGAGGGGTGGCTGCAAGGGCGGCTGTACTTGCAGCAAGTACGCTACGGCGGTACGGACGGCAGCACAACAAGGCATACGCTACACAGAAGTGCGTGCCGACTGAGGAGCACCCCGGGGGTTTATATAGCTGAGGGGTGAGGGTGCGGGCGCTGCGCAAAGCAGGGACGAAAGGACGGTGTACCTTCAAAGGCTCTGGACCAGTGGCCTGCATGGGTCTACGGGAAAGGTACGGTGTTGGCTGTCTGGGAAAGGAGTGGTACGCATGTACCTTATCCGGTTTGGGTGTCCGCCCAAGGGTACGCGTGTACCAAACAGTGGGCGGCCGTCCTTTGGTTCTTGGGCGGCCATTGTACGGGCGCCCTAGTAGGTGTGTACGGACCAAATTTTTGGGACGGGGTACCCAAATTTGGGGCGCCCGCCTCGATTTGCGTGCCGGACCGCCCCGGGGGGCGAAAATTTTTTTTGTCCGGGAGGTTCTCCTGGTCGCAGGGGTTCAGACCGTTCGTCAAACGGACGTGCGGTCGTGCATTTATTAAGGTTTAAAGGTCGCCGTTTTATAACTAAAATGATTGAAATTAGCGTATAGGCTTGATCCGGTGTCCGTTTTGGATGCTGTAAAATCCTATATTATGGTAAAATCGCGCGCAGATTCCAAATTTGGGCTCAGAATTTGAAGATTCTAAGTGGAAATGACTCAAATAATAAAATTATTGATATTTATACCATAAAAACTCATAATTACATGGACATTTCTTTATTAGTGAAGATGGGTACGTTACATCCTTCCCCCCTTAAAGAAATCGAGATGTCCTCATCTCGTCATGAATTGGGGATAATCCTTTAAAAGTGTAGCTTCATCTTCCCAAGTTGCATCCTCTTCAGGGTAATCTTTCCACTGAACTAGATGTTCTACAAGAGTTCTATTTCGGAGTTGCCTTTCCCTAGAATCTATGATGCTATTGGGCTGTAATTCAAGGACTCCTTGAGTAGGGATTACAACTTGTTCATCATCAAGAATATGATCGAGACTGGGGACATATGGCTTTAACAGACTTACATGAAATACATTATGGACTTTGATATGGGCTGGAAGTTGGAGTTTATAGGCACTTTTACCTAGACACTTGATAACTGTATAAGGACCACAATACCTAGGGCTGAGCTTCTTATATTTCCCAAGTGATAGAGAACTTCGTTTGGGGCGCACTCGTAGAAGAACTTTGTCTCCTTCCTTGAAGATCCTTTCAGACCTCTTGTTGTCAGCATAATGCTTTTGTCGATCTTGGGCAGCTTTAATATCCCTTTGGATAGCTTTGGTTTGTTCCTCCATCTCTTCGAGCATTTTCCTGGATGCCTCAACTCTTATGGTCGGATCAGAGAAATTTAGAGGAGACAAGCATTCTTGCCCATAGAGTGCTTTGAATGGTGACATTCCTATGCTTTGATGATAAGACGCATTGTAGGCAAATTCTACCAGAGGAAGGTATTGAATCCACCTTCTGGGTTCCCGTCCACAGTATGCTCTGAGAATGTCTTCAATTACTTGATTGACTCTTTCAGTCTGGCCATCGGTCTCTGGATGATAAGCTGTGCTAAAGCAAAGTTGAGTCCCCAGAGCTTGAAATAGAGACTGCCAGAATTTTGAGGTGAAGTCAGAATCCCGATCACTTACTATCCTTTTTGGGAGACCATGAAGTTTGAAGACTTCCTTGATGAATATACGAGCAACATCAGAGGCTTTGAAGGTCTTCTTTGCTGGTATAAGGTGAGCTACTTTGGTAAGTAAGTCCACTACTACTAGAATGGAGTCATATCCTCCTTGAACAGTGGGGAGACTTGTGACAAAATCCATACTAATGCACTCCCACTTCATTTGGGGAATATCTAAGGGTTGAAGCTTTCCAGGCATCTTGACCCTTTCAGCCTTGATCCTTTGGCATGAGAGACATTGTTTCAAGTACCGAAGCACATCATTTTTCAAGCCTGCCCAATGAAAGCTCCTTCTTACCGCATTTAATGTTTTTGCATAACCTGGGTGTCCTGCAACAGGGCTATCATGAGCTTCATGGAGGATTAGTTTCTTTAAAGCAGGGTCCTTTGGGATACATAGCCTGTGATTGAAGTAGAGGCTTCCTTCATGAGTGGAGTATCCCTTGATTAGATTCTTCTCTTTCTCTGAATGTCCCCCTTCTTCTACTAACTTTATCATCCTTTGATAATCTGGGTCATGAGATGAGACTTCTTCCACCTTGACCAGTATGGGATTATTTGGCATTGAAATTGCATTCAAGAAAGATTTGCGGCTAAGTGCATCAGCTACCACATTATCTTTCCCAGGGCGGAATTTGATGTCGAAATCATATTCTTGTAGAATTTCAATCCATCTTCTTTGCCGCATGTTGAGGTTAGGCTGGGTGAAGATCCACTTTAGACTTTTGTGGTCAGTTACAAGCTGGAATTTGCCTCCCAAGAGATAATGTCTCCATAATTTGAGACAATGAACAACTGCTAAGAGTTCCAAATCATGGGTGGCATAGTTTGCTTCATATTGCTTTAGCTTGCGGGAAGTATAAGCGACTGGTCTTCCTTCTTGGCCTAAGACACCACCGAGTGCTAGGCTACTAGCATCGGTAACCACTTCAAATTCCTTGGAGAAATCAGGAAGCTTTAAGACTGGGGCAGAAGTAATAATGACTTTCAGCTGATCAAAGCTGTTTTGATGGATTGGCAGCCACACTATTTTGCAATCCTTCTTAAGAAGATCTGTCAAGGGTGCAGCTACCAAGGCATAATCTTTGATAAAAATCCTATACCAACCCGTGATTCCCAAGAATCCACGAACTTCACGAACTGATTTAGGGGGTGGCCATTCTAGAATATCCTTGACTTTGGCAGGGTCTACTGAGATGCCATCTTTGGAGACGATGAATCCAAGATACTCAATTTGATGAGTAAAGAAGGTACATTTGCTTTTCTTGGCATAGAGTTTGTGTCTGCGCAGCAATTGCAGAACTCTACGCACATGATCCTTATGCTCTTCCATTGATTTGGAATAGATTAGGATGTCATCAAAGAAAACAAGCACAAACTCATCCAAGTATGGGCGGAATATATCTTGCATTAGGCGGTTGAAGGTTGCAGGAGCATTGGTTAACCCGAATGACATTACAGTAAACTCATAGTGGCCATAACGGGTATTGAAGGCTGTTTTGGGTATATCTGCTTCCTTGACTCTGATCTGATAGTAACCAGACCTCAAATCTATTTTTGAGAAGACTTTGGCCCCATGAAGCCTGTCAAGAAGTTCATCGATGCGAGGGATAGGATACTTATTCTTGACAGTGACTTGATTTAGCCCTCGATAATCTATGCAGAGGCGGAGAGTCCCGTTCTTCTTTTTTTGGAAAAGACAGGTGCTCCCCACGGAGAGCTACTGGGGCGTACAAATCCTTGTTCAATGAGTTGGGAAAGTTGCTCCTTAAGTTCAATGGCTTCAGGAAGGGACATTTTATAGGGAGTTTTTGAGACGGGTTGAGCTCCAGGGATCACCTCGATTTCATGGTCGACTTCTCGAGGAGGCGGTAACCCTGTAAGCTCGTCAGGGAAGATGTCAGAGAATTCTTGGAGCCAAGAGGGTTCTGTCTCCATACTAGGTTCAAAGACTTTGTTGAGTTTGACTAAGAAGACTTGCTGACCCTTACGTGTTCCCTTGAGAAGATGTTTCGCCTTGACTACCCTAGACTTAGGTTTTCCTGTGATTCCCTGAATAGATATTACTTGGCCATGCTCATTTTCAAAAGTGATACTCCCCTGGTTACAATGAATGCTAGCTTTGTTCGCAATTAACCAATCCATCCCAAGGATTCCATCATAAATTCCTAATGGCAAGACTCTAAAGTGACCGTGAGTTTGCTCATTACCCAGCTCAAAATCAAGGTTTCCTATAGAGTGGCGAGATATTACTTCTTTCCCACTGGCTAACTCTACAATCATTTTTCTAGCTGATTTTTGACTCAAGTTTAATTTTTGCAAGCACCTAGGAGAAAGGAATGAGTGGGTACTGCCACAATCAATCAAAAGCTGAAATGGCTTACCGTGATGAGTGGCGGGGGTTTGGATTACACCAAATTGTTTATTCGGACCTTGGTGTTCTACCGCCGCATGGACGGTGGCGCGCTCTTCTTCAGCCTCTTCCAAGGTTGGTTCTTCACTTATAACACAGGCAGTTCTAGCAACTGTTCCTCCGCGGCCTCTGCCACGACCACTGCCTCTTGCACCTTGGTGGGTAGGGGTTCCACGGCCTTGATTTCCTCTGTTACCTTGGGGGAATGATGTTGCCAACTTGGGACAGTTGGCTCTAAAGTGTCCCGGCTCATTGCACTCAAAACACAGAGGGCCTTCTCTAGAAGAAGCAGCATACGAGCGGGGGGCAAAAGAGTTGCCTTGTCGCCCTCTATTGTAGTAGGGGAAATTCTGTTGAGGTTTCTTGTAGGGTTGATCTCTAAGGTTTGCTTCAGGGTAAGATCTCTTTTGATTCTTCGGTTTGTTAGCCTTCATTTCTTTCACAAGGGGCTTTGCTCGTATGAGAGCATCCTGTAAAGTGGTTGGCCTCATTGCTTCAAGGCGGGAATCTAGGGGTTCATTTAGCCCTTGGCAGAAACGAGCCACTTGCTGGGAAGTAGTCATAGCTGGGGCATACTTCCGAAGGGTAATAAATTTGGAATAATAATCCTCAAGAGTTAAGGTGCACTGTCTAAGACTAAAAAACTCATTCATCTTTATGGACTCATGGGATGGAGGAAGATATCTTTCCTTCACTGCCTGCTTGATGTCTTCCCACGTTTGAGAATGCTCGGTGACTTCCTTGTCACGGCACCACTGTTTCCACCAGAGTTTAGCATCTCCAGTGAGGCGAAACCGTGCGAGCATAGACTGATTTGCTACTCCAGTACCGGCAGCAGAGAAATAATCGTCCATCGCCTCAATCCAGACTTCAGCATCCTTCTCAACCTTTGAACCTTCTCCTTTAAAGGAGGGAGGTTGCATTTGCTTGAGTAGGAGCTTCTTCTCCTGGGTATCGGTGTAAAGCGCATTGGGAAGTGGAGAGTGGTTGTCCTGGCCATCATCGTAAAAACAATTTTTAAGATTACAAGATTCATATTTGCACAACGCTTAATTTTTGGAGAGTAAAACATTGAAATTATTTTATTTCCAAATATTTACAAGGACAAGTTTTATTACAAAGATCTGAGACTAATATAATTAGTCTTATTTGACATCAAGGGAAATTCCTAGGCTTCACTGTGACATAAGGGTAGAGCGGTCCACATATGTGAAATATGGGGGTTCCGCTGTAGTTTCTAAGACTTTAAAAACTGATGGTAAGGGTGGTAAACTCTGGATTGGGGTGGGTCCTAACACTGCTACTCTATCAGCAGGTAAGACCTGCATCACTTTGTCATACACCCAACGATCCTGAGGTATGCGAACCCCATCTATAGTCACCGAGGTGTCGTCCCTGGGGGTACCGACGAACCAAAATAAGCGGACCATCTTCAGCTTCTCAATCCAACGAATCCGCTTAAGGTCGGTGGTGAGGTTCCCAATCTGATCTGCTCGGATGATGAAGTATCTCGGCCCACGACTCCAGAAATCTCTACCCCATCCTCTCTGAATACGAGAGAAATGAGGGAGGGATATCTTCTCTAATATCTGCACCATGGTGTCGCGGAACTCGAAATTCGAGGAGTGACTAGCAGTCTCGAAGATGCATTGGAAAACTAGAAATTTGGAGTAGGCATCTTCCTCTTCCTACAATCATTCAAACATCAATTTAATTTATTTGTTTTAGTAGGATGTCTTTACTAATTATGTTAGGTAAAACATTTATTACAAAACAGTCCTTAAACAGCAATTCCTAGGAGCCAAACAGGCTCTGATACCAATTGTAAGGTTCCTCCCTTTAAAAATGGGAGAAACACTTAAGATAGTCCGCTAAGTCTTATCTTGGGAAAAATTTCCTATTCATCGACACCTTGACCTTGTAGAGATTCAAGGATACGATTCATAGGTATAACTTAGCTCTATCCCGCAGGGGGAGCGTGATTTCCTAAACATCAAATCACTCATAGGGCAATTGATCAAAAATTGGGCAACTACTAGACTTGATGTCTAGAGACAACGCTTTTTTCCTCATCTTATGCAAGGCACAGCCGCTGGCCTAGTCTTCTTGAATAGAGTTGCCCAAGAACCTAACTATCTAACGTAGGGCTTTCACTTAATTTGTTGGAAAGCTACCCGACTAATCGGGTCCAGCCATCCGTAGGATGGTGCCGTCAGGGCATTCCATCCTCCCACTTTCCACCCTACTCACGCATCAATTTGTTTTCTAATTAATACTACCACACTGTTTGACATAAATAAACATATTCCTTAATTAGGGCCTTTCTTCACAAGGTTCGTTCTAACAGCCTTCTTACACAATAAAATCATACCAAAGACAAGATGCCATTATATAAAAGTTTATACATGAGTCCATTTCCATACAAGCCAATCCGGCTCTCTTATTCTTATTCTGCCGATGATCTAGAATTCGGCCTTCCAGCCTCTACATGCTGGGCAAAACCCTACGGGACCATACACCTCATCGTCGGCCGCTGGCGAGGACTCAAGCCGGCCTGTCGCCCTCTCAGGCTCCATCGCTCGATCCTCCCGCCCCTCAGAGGGATGTCTGCGCACTAGGGTGGGCTTATTTACCGCACTAGCCTGGGCCCTCAGAACTAGGCAGCCTCATAATCTCTCGCCTCAATCGGCGATCCTTATTCTTCCAAAGGTATGAGGGATACCTTGGACCATTACCGGGCTTTGCTAACGACGCCGCCCGGCTACACAAGCACGGAACGGAGTTAGCGTTGAAGCCAAAAAAAATCTTGAATTCCAAAGATAACAATCTTCAATGCAATTTTCTAAGTATAGCATTCACAATTCATGAAGATAGCAATTTCAACGTAATTTATCGAAAACAACATCACATAATTCATAATTTCATATAATTTTTATGTCGTCATTTTAAGAGGAAAAGACACCATTCATTAATACTAATTTTAAGAAAAAATCTCTTCTTTTGAAAATTAACCAACCTAACCTGGCCACCGTTTCCTTGAGCGGCTTGAAAAGGGACTGGAGCCGCGTTGGGCGCATCTCCCTCCATCTCGTTGTTACGTGCGCCTCTTGAGGCAATATTTTGCCATTTCCGGGATGAGGCCATCGTAGGTGTCGCCTTGTAGAGCTCGCTGCTGCGATCGAAACGCTTCAGTCGGATCTGAATTCCGAGCTCGTTTGCTCACCGTATGAGCAAAAGAAAATGGCGCACGAACCCTCACTTGAGTAAAAAATCCCTTACTAAAGTCTACGCAAATGGGGGGGGGGGGGGGGAATTGTGAGGGTGTCCTTAAGGCCAAAGGCAAAAACGTAGAGAGGGTTGGGAGGGGTGGCTGCAAGCCTCTCTGTAAGTCTATTCACACGGGGGGGGAGGGGGAGAAGAGTTAAGGACACTGGTCCATGGCAAGAGGAGGATGGAGGAAAATTGGTTTATCTGAAAAGAGCCAAATGAGGGGCTGTGAGAGGGGTGGCTGCAAGGGCGGCTGTACTTGCAGCAAGTACGTTACGGCGGCACGGACGGCAGCACAACAAGGCATACGCTACACAGAAGTGCGTGCCGACTGAGGAGCACCCCGGGGGTATATATAGCTGAGGGGTGAGGGTGCGGGCGCTGCGCAAAGCAGGGACGAAAGGACGGTGTACCTTCAAAGGCTCTGGACCAGTGGCCTGCATGGGTCTACGGGAAAGGTACGGTGTTGGCTGTTTGGGAAAGGAGTGGTACGCATGTACCTTATCCGGTCTGGGTGTCCGCCCAAGGGTACGCGTGGACCAAACAGTGGGCGGCCGTCCTTTGGTTCTTGGGCGGCCATTGTACGGGCGCCCTAGTAGGTGTGTACGGACCAAATTTTTGGGGCGGGGTACCCAAATTTGGGGCGCCCGCCTCGATTTGCGTGCCGGACCGCCCCGGGGGGCGAAATTTTTTTTTGTCCGGGAGGTTCTCTTGGTCGCAGGGGTTCAGACCGTTCGTCAAACGGACGTGCGGTCGTGCATTTATTAAGGTTTAAAGGTCGCCGTTTTATAACTAAAATGATTGAAATTAGCGTATAGGCTTGATTTGGTGTCCGTTTTGGATGCTGTAAAATCCTATATTATGGTAAAATCGCGCGCAGATTTCAAATTTGGGCTCAGAATTTGAAGATTCTAAGTGGAAATGACTCAAATAATAAAATTATTGATATTTATACCATAAAAACTCATAATTACATGGACATTTCTTTATTAGTGAAGATGGGTACGTTACATTCATGCAGCTGTACCTGATGGAGGCTCTTCAGGACAAGCAAGGGTGGCAAAGGCCAAAGCGTGGTTGGCACTTGATCGCCTAGCACTTTTGTTGCAAAAAGCAAGGTTTGAAGATGGGGATGTATTCGAGGCAGTTGTGATAGAGTTTGAGGCAGTTGTGACAGAGTTCTACACTAGCTATGAAAAGGCATGGGGTGCGACAAACTTGACACAATACATGGTTATTACTTGAATACCTACAATTTTGAGTTTTTATTGTTGTTCAAAATATATTGTACAATACTAAATGTCTTGCTGTTGTTGTTGAGCATTTGTAGCACATTTTGCATGCACATGGACCCTTTTTTGCGGAAGGGTGTGGAAGCCTTGGAATTTGGTCTACCCAAGGCATGGAAAGATCTCATTGGCAAGCATGTTGTGCCTATCAAAGGTGATAAAAAACAGAAGCAGGAAGGAACACACACAAGAGAAGCAAACCCTAATCCATATCCATCAATCATAAAGAAGGAGAGAAGCCATAGACACCATCTCTCTCACACACACAAAGGAGAACACAACATAGTGTTATGTCCACACTACAAAGTAAACCTAATGTAATGTCCACACCACACATGACCAGCTGGACGCGGTCATAAACACATCACACGATATCTATCTACCATACTGTCACTCTGTCAGCACCCATGTGCTATCCTCCAGCTGTTCTTTTGCCATATGTCCAAGTTTGCCACAATAGTGACATTCAATCCCATTCAAATTTTGTTGAGGACCTTGCCATCGTCCTCTACCATGAGCACCTGTTCCAAATCTCCCCCTATGGGATTGAAATCCATGACCTCCACGTGATCCAAATGATGACTGTGAATTTTGAAAATTCTGATTTGATTGTGGTTGAGTAGACCTGTCATTCCAACCACGTCCTCCACGGCCTCGAGGGGTAAATCTCCCCCTGCCTCGAAAGCCTCTAGATGAGTAAAAAGCCTGATTCCTTGCATGCTCATCATTGCTCGACGAGGATGCACCACCTGTAAGACTCATACCACCAAGTCCAAGTTTCAATTCTTCCACAATGAGCAATGACACAAGCTCATTAAAGTCTGGCATTCCTCCCAACCTTACTGAGATGGAAGTGTCAAAAGATTTGTATTCTTTTCCTAAACCACGTAATGTGAGAGCAACCAAATCATCATCATCCACCATTGGGGCATGGATTGATGACAAGGAATCTGCATAACCCTTGATTTCCTGAACATACTCATGTATACTCCGATTCCTTTGTGTTACACTGTGAATCTGTTGCTTTAGTTGTATCTTCCTTGCACCAGTGTCTGTCTCATACATTCAGCACAATATACCCCATGATTCTTTCAGTGTATCTGCATCTTGGATGTGAATAAGCAAGGCATCTGTTACACATATTGAAAAATAATGCAACACTTTCGAAGACCGCTCTACCCATTGCTTGTGAGCCACCAACTGAGCATTATTTGGTTGAGGAGGTAGGTATGGCTCCGGGTCTTCATCCGAGACAAGACTCCATAAACCTTTGCCTTTCAAAAAACTCTTCATTCGAAACTTCCACACTTGAAAGTTAGTGCAGTCAAGCTTCTCTCCAACAATCTGTATCGGACCATCTCCCATTGTTGCAAAAATATAGTAGATGTACCCCTTTGACAAGTTGTATGCCGGACCTGTAAAGCTTCAAATCTCTCCAAATCACATCAAATGCTTGCAAATTGTGTGCATTAACATCCCACAATGATTCACCAACAATGTACACTCGATCAAAGTTGAAACCAAATGATACTCCTTCACAAAAATTTTTCTGGTTTTTTTCTCGCCAGTAACCAGTCAAGATTATGCTCTAAATCCTTCAAATCTTGTCCAAATTCAATGATTCAACTTGCATTGGCTTCCCAACACATTGCTCCAACATATCCTAGAAGGGTTTGATCAAATTCTTCAAGGTGAATGAGAACCACCAATTTTTGTAGCTCCCTGGTTTGCTTTTTTCTGCATCTGTTAGGTACCACCTCTCACTAAAAGTGCTCTATCTCCTTCAAATCTTATCCAAATTCAAAACTTTTTGAATCAAAAGTTTAGCAACTCATAGGAATCTACTTGTACCAAAGGAATTAGGCCAATTTGATATAGACAAGGATTAATGCCTTGATTAATAATGCTCTGTTTCTGGACAGACTTTCTGCAAACCTGCAAACCTCTGCTAATTGAGTTCAATGAGCTCCAAATACATCAAGTGAGCTGCCCCAAATGTTATCTTGCTCTCAATAACACTTTTTCTAAGTACTCCAAGCTTTAAAGCATTCAATTTGGTGTCCAAATGAGGGAATTAGACCAAATTCATTGCAAACTGTCCAAGAATCTGCACAGAAATGCGCCGCCTACTCCTGGGGCCTGTAGAGAAGGGGGTTTTCACACTTGAATTGATAGGATGCTTAGCAATGACCTAATCTACCTTGTGCTTGAAGGGTTTGGCTCAATTCTTCCTCTAGCTCCTGCAATCAATCCTCCACAGAGGGTATGTCCACTGTTTTTGTGAAAAACCAGAACCTTTTGCATAAATTCACTTCCACTTGATTTTGTTCAAATCTGTATGCATCAATCTGCTTCAAGATTCTGTATGTTGCTTGTGCCCACTTTGCTAATACATGTGCAAGCTCAAATACACGTGCCTTTGTGTATACATTTGCCAAGAGTATATTCACTTCAAGCTTTCCATGAAAGCTTAGAGAAAAAACCAAAAATTTTCTGCTTGCTTTATGCACTTCAATCTTCACTGAACCTGCTCTTTGGCACCTGCAATCCACTCAAGGGAGTTTTGCTACTCTTACCAGTTAGGCCAAGCTTCAGATCTGTAACCGAGGTGAGCTCCACAGCTTCTCCTTTGCTCCAAGCTCCAATGGCTTCCTTCACAGCTTTTTCTTCTTCTTCCCTCTTCTCTCACTCACTCTCACAACACAGCTAATAAGCTCTTGGCTCTGATACCATGATAAAAAACAGAAGCAGGAAGGAACACACACAAGAGAAGCAAACCCTAATCCATATCCATCAATCATAAAGAAGGAGAGAAGCCATAGACACCATCTCTCTCACACACACAAAGGAGAACACAACATAGTGTTATGTCCACACTACAAAGTAAACCTAATGTAATGTCCACACCACACATGACCAGCTGGACGCGGTCATAAACACATCACACGATATCTATCTACCATACTGTCACTCTGTCAGCACCCATGTGCTATCCTCCAGCTGTATACGAGCTTGACATTTCAACAAAAGGGCCACTCAACATGAAGGAGGAGTGAAGAAAAGTAATCCCATGAAGCAACTATGTCAGTGGTGGTATAGGAGGATTCAAGTGAGGGTTCGTGTGAAGATCAAACAGTCTAAATCAGCTGTGTCATGTGCAATAAGAGAGATGCAGGCTGAACGGAGACGATCAATATATGTCTCCTCACAGGGGAGGCAGAATCATGCTGAATGGCTAAGACAACGACAAAGATAGGGCAGAATGTGGAAGAAAATTGATCATTGAAATACATATTATAAAACAATGATGTAACTTTAAAAGATTTTAAAAGAACAAGAGATTTCATCTATGTCCCATATACATTTCATAGTTTTTAATGGTAAGCAAGAAGAGTATCGAGAAATTTGAAGAAACTTCTTAACAATCTAAATCTATTGTTGTGGAGCAGAGACATCCCCCAGCCGAGCCCTTTTTGATGAAGTTTCTACAACATCTTCTTCATCCTCTATCAATGGCACAATAGGGACCATTGGCCTTTCTGTTCTAAGAAGATGCTTCTTCCCGCAATCACTCAACAGATTAGGATCTGTGATTCCACATGCCAAGCCGTAAGCAGCATATGTTAAATAATATTTACATCTTAATGAATATACTCCTGGTCCCTCCCCAAAAATTCGAACAGCTGCTTGCCGCTCCAGAAGTATTGCCTTGTTTGCATTCAGCCTTAAGTGATAGCCACCTAAATACCTGGATAGAGTCTTTATCGCCATCAGAGGAAAACTTGCATTGTCCTTGGAGAAGCTAGCGTGAAATATCACAATTTGAGAGAATTTTAGGCGATGTATATATGTTCCTAGTGTCGAATTGTGGCCCAATCCTGCCATACGCTTGCCTTAAGAACGTTTGAGGAATGTGTCTTCATATACTTATCCACATAGATGACAAGTAAGACAATCCCATGATCTGTTTTCTTCACATAGAGTGAAGAATCTGCTGAAGAAACTTGAAATCCAAGGGAGATAAGGTATCGGCTTATCTTATCACTCCAAGCATGAGGTGCTTGCTTCAAACCATATAATGCTTTCTTTAATCTGCATACATGAGTGGGGATACCTTGGGTGTACATATCCTTCTGGCTGTGCCATATAAACTTCCTCTTGTAGATCACCATTTAGAAATGCATTTTTCACATCCATTTGATGCATTTCCTGACCATTTGCTGAAGCCATAGCAATGACTGCTCTCACTGTTCCCATATTTGCAACTAGACTAAATGTTTCATCATAGTCCAAGCCTTGGGTTTGTGCATAACCCTTAGCTACCAATCGCACTTTATGGCACTCTCAATGGAACCATCTGACTTGCATTTCACCTTGTAAACCCATTTGCAACCAATAACATTTTCGCCTTGTGTGGTAAGGCAACCAAATCCCATGTTTCATTATGAACCAAAGCGTTCATCTCAACATCCATTGCCTTCTCCCATACATGCTTCCCAATAGCTTTTGTACAGCATGTAGGTTCCACATGCTTCACCAAAGAGGTCATATATATGTAATGCATAGCAAAATCACGATATCTCAACCTGTCAACTGGATACCTGACCCTTTGGAATCTCCGCAATGCATGCAGATCACTCTGAACACCTGTCATTCTAGCATGTGGAGGCACATATCTATCCTGCCTTGCACCAGGTGTACGTAAAACTGGTATGCCAAGTTCCTCATCCAAACTCTCTGAACTTGAAGACTCATAACCTGTAATGCCAATTCCTTCAACCTTCTTTCTCTTTTTATCCATAGCACTACTCCGAGTGCTCACACTCTCATGTCTCAAGCGTCCCTGACCATGGACGTATAGTGTTACTCTCAGACTCTGCTGGCCCAAACATAGAAATAGAACTTACTTGTGGCAAGTTCACATGCACATCAGCATCAAGGGAATCAATGACACCCTCATCCTTTGCTTTGTACCAACTAGCAAGTTCATCAAACACCACATCTCGTGAGATAACCACTTGCCTAGTTTGTGGATTGTAACGTTTATATGCCTTGCGATCCTGTGCATAACCAAAAAACACACACTTCTCTACCTTAGGATCCAACTTCCTCCTTCTCTCGTCACGCACATGTACATAAGCTATGCACCCAAACACTTTGAGGTGTCCAATGTCTGGCCTAAAACCTGTAAGCCGCATCTCTGGTGTACTTCCATGTATGGCTGCTATGGGTGTATTAAGTACATACACCGCGGTGGCACACGCTTCTACCCAATAATAGTCTGGCATGCTCTTTTCATTGAGCATCACCCTGGCCACATCACAAATGACTCTATTCTTTCTCGCAGCAACACCATTTTGCTGAGGTGTGTACCTATAAGTTAACTGCCTTCTTATGCCATGCTTTCTCAAGAAATGCTCAAAAGCATGTGAGGTGTATTCACCACCTCCATTTGTTCTCAAACATTTTATCCAAGAGCCATATTGCTTCTCTACAAAAGCTTTGAAGTCCATAAACTTTCCCAACACTTCACTTTTCTCTCTGAGAACGTAAATCCAAGTCATTCTGCTGAAATCATCAATGAATGTCACATAATACAGACTGCCTTTAATGGATGGGTTTTGTGTAGGACCCCATACATCGCTACTATAAACTATTTCAAGTGGCTTCCTACTCATGTTGCCTTCTTTCGGAAACGGAAACCTCGCCTGCTTTCCAAACTGACAGGCATCACAAACATGCATATTCCCATCATACTTGAATCTAGGCAGCCCACTAACAATGCCTCTTGCCTGCATGTTCTTTAACCTTTGTATGTTCACATGTCCAATCCTTTTATGCCACATGTCAATGTCATGTACCACATTTTGGCTTTTAGAGAACATGGCTGATTTCAACTCAAGAATCCCAGCATCCAACTTAAATAACATGCCTTCTTTCTTGCCTTTGTTTCAACGAAGCAACCATGCTCGTTGAAACAAACCTGTAAACCTTGTTCCACCATTTGACCAACTGAGGCCAAACTTTTTGTAATGGAAGGCACATACAAGACATCTGTCATAACCAATGGTACACTTCCAACATGTGTGATAGCATGTTGGGTATCATCTCCTGTTTCCACATAGCCTTTCACATCCATAGGCTTCATATGCTCAAACCATTTGCCATGACAAGTCATATGGTTTGATGCTCCAGAGTCCATATACCAAGTGTCATCACTTTCACCATTTGTCATCATAGATCCCATAATATGTTTCATGGAAAACAAGTGATTTGCACTGCCATCATTACTGCTTGATGCATAATTTCCACCACTTGCATAATTTTCACCATGTTATGCATAATGGCCACCATGCTATGCTCTACCCCCTCTCAAATCATTTTGTTTGCGAAAACAATCACGTGCCATATGACCAAATTTCTCACAGTAATGGCATTCCACATTTTGCATAGATGTTTCTTGGCCTTGCCAACGTCCTCTACCACGAGGATTACCTTTGCCTCTCTAAGGTGTATATCCTCAACCACCTCTAGCACCATATGTAGGTTGAAAATTCTGTTATGGTGACCTATCCTACCATCCACGACCATTACCACGGCCACGTGATGCAAATCTCCCCCTGCCTCTAAATCCCCTTTGTGAAAAGAAAGCCTGATTTCTGCCATTATCATCATGGTGGCTAGTAGATGCATTGATTTCCTCAACAAGCAAGAGTGAAACCAACTCATCAAAATCTGGTAAACCTGTACTCCGAACCGAGATGGATGTATCAAAAGACTCCTTGCCCAGACCACGCAAGGTAATGTCTACCAAATCATCATCAGGCATGGGGGCATTGATTGTTGCCAATGCATCTGCATACTTCTTTATCTCTTGTACATAATCATGGATGCTCCTTCCTTTCCGTTTCACATAATCTATTGTGCAACAACTGAGACTTACGAGCACTAGTGTCTGTATCAAACAGCTTAACCAATGTATCCCATGCATCCTTGGGATTCTCAGTGTCATGTATATGTATGAGTATAGCATCCGAGATACATATAGACAGGTAATGCAAAACTTTGTATGCTCTTTCTAAACATTACTTTATGAGCTACAACCTGTATTGCTGTGTAGGTTGTCGGGGTAGTTCCAGCTCTTGCTCCGCTCCTGTAACAAGGTTCCAAAAACCTTTTCCCTTTTAGAAAGCTTTTGATCCTGTACTTCCATGCCTGGAAGTTCTTCCTATCCAACTTTTCACCAATTTGTACCGGGTTGTCTGCTGACATATTTGCTCAATGCAAATGCACCTTTCGCACATGTCCAAATTTGTAAACAAGCCTTCCTCAGCTCAACCACACTCTAATAAGTGTTCCAGATACTCCAAAGTACTCAATAAACTTCACTTTTGATGTAGAAAATCAAACTGATTGCATCTTAAAAAATGAACTGGCATACGCAGTCCAAGGTACCCTATTTTGGCGCACTTTCCAAGGCTTCAAACTACAATGTAGTGGTTCAATCAAGTGTGGATAACTTGCATTGACACCTAAACAAGCTCAATGTTTCATATCAACACCAACCAAGGTGCGTACATATCAAATTTGTCAGATCCCCTTCTCTATTTTGAGAAAAACTAGTAAAACCAGAAAAGACTAGTAAAAGTGCTCTAATTCCTTTGATTCTTGTCCAAATTGAGAGACCAGGCATTCATTAGCTTAGCATTGATGTCTACTAACTCCATGTAAAAGTAATTAGACCAATTGTTTAAGATGAGAGAGTAATTAGCTGATTAATCACCCTCTGTTTCACTAATCACAATAGACAACCTCTTTAATCAGCTCATTTCTAGCTCCATAATGCATAATTGCTTCAACCAATCATGTAGCTTCCTTCTCAAGTGTATGTACCACATAATTACTAAGAAGATTTTGGAATTTATCAACCACAAGACTTGATTTTTGGACTCCACGTAGCAAAAAGATAAAAAACTGCTTTGTTTCCTCAAGACATGCTGCACTGCTTGCTCCTGAGGAGAATTGGTGAGTTCATAAAGTTGTTTGAAGATAGATATGGGTTCCCAACACTCCTAGGCATGTACTCAATCCATCAATTGAGTGATTTTTACAAAAACCTAGCTTTAATTGCATCCACAATGAGCATCATTTCTCTGTTTTTGTGAAGGGTTCAAACTAGTGATTTTTCTCTCACATAAATGCACCAACTTGGCTCCAAATTCAATTTAGGGCTTGCACATGAGTTGACAATACATTAATCCTTGTCACATACATGTTCCTTTGCCAGATTGCATCTTTTTTTACAATACATCACTGCTTTCAAGCTCCAATGGAAAGCTTGCAAAAAACCAGAATTTTCTTTTGCATTGGGCAACCCTGATTTGCCTTGTTTGTGCTTGAATCACCTGCAATCCGCTCAAGGGTGTTTAGTAGTCCTTACCTGGTAGGCCAAGCTCTCAGATTTGATAGAAATCGGTGTGCTCTAAGCTTCACAGCATCAATGGCAAGCTTCACAGCTTCCTTTCCCTCTTCTCTCACTCACTCATAAACCCTAATAGAGAGCACCAGGCTCTGATACCATGATGAAAAATAGGTAGAGGGAGAGGAGACACACACACAGGAGCAAACCCTAATGTATATTGCAAAACCTAACCATAGAGGGAAGCCATCTCCCAACTCACACAATGCATAAAGCCATAATCCATAATACACAACACACACTATGTGTTATGTCCACACACAGCTAATCCTAGCTAATGTCCACACACTATGACCAGCTAGACGTGGTCATTTATGTCTCACACATGCTGCTACCTAACATGCCAACACATGGTGCAACTAGCACAAGCTGACATCGAGCTTGAATCTCAACATTTATCCCACAGGTTGCGAGGTGTCTTATAGTATTTCTCCTAGATGTAGGGCTTCAAGATAAAAGGTCGATGCCAAATGGGCTTCCGCCCTTGAGCTCGAAGGTTATGGGGTGAGCATTGGAAGGGGGCCGCTGGTAACTGCCATGTTGTCGATGTGGATGTTGCGTTTCCAGGCATCATGTTTGGCATGAAGATAAGGCCGAAGGATGTGGATATCCAGTCAATCTGTAAGCCTGCTGATTGGGGCATGTTAGAGTTGTCGATCGAGTAGGATACTGATTGCCTACTCGAACTCCATGAAATCCAGTGGGTCACGCCAGTTGAGGGGGTTGAGGGGGTTGAGTGGTGGGTCCACCTCTTTGTGCTCCTATGAGGGTGGTGGGGGAATCTCTCCTTCCTCCAAGGGTGTGGGGGAAAAGAGGTCGGGAAGTCATTACGCGATTGAGGTGGAGGAGCAGTCGATGGAGATGTAATGATGTGGCATGGGTTGCGTCGGCGAGGAAGGGTGGGGGCCTTGCTAATGTCCAGTGTATGGTGTTGAGGTCCTTAAGGAGGCTCATATGAAGATTGAGGGTGGGTAGTTTGTGAAGCAAGTGTGGGTGAGGGAGGAGGAGAGGGAATGTGAAGGGGTGTAGTGGATGGTGAGGGGAAAAGGGTAAGAGTTGTGGTGGAAGTGGTGGGGGGTGCCAAGGTACAATACTGGGTACCTGGGGGTGGTGGGGGGGTGGAGTTTGTGAGCTTGTTCAAGGCTAGGATTGATGAGAAGGTGGAGTTTGGTGAGGGGAGGACAAGGGTGCAGGTGGATCAATGGTGGTCTTGTCGAGACCGGCTCCATCGTCGTTGTCGTCTCATGATTGTTGTTGTCATCCTCGAAGCCATGGTCAGGGCACTTGGAATAAAAGCAGTCATGGAGTTTTCTAGAGGTAGCAGCTGTGGTAGAGGGCTAGGAGCCCGTAGGGGGTGTAGAGTGGGAGCTCATCGGCGTAAAGATTTATAAGCCCACCCAGTATACTGTCTCCCACCCTTGGTGCTGAAGGAGATGTAGGGATTCACGGTTTTGGAAGAAGGGTAAGGGTATAGGCATATACCATTGCGAATGACAAGGTAGAGAGTGTCATCAATGGTGGGGTGCCCATATCTGATGACGTTAGCCCAATTGATGAGGTTGGCAATAAGAGGATGGATGGGGAGGGTGAAGAGGGAGGCAGGTTTGGAGAAGGAGATCTGGGATTGAAAAAAGAGGGTAATGAGGAGGGAGATAAAGTCAGAGGGAATTTTGGCGAGAATATAGGAAAGGGTGGTGGGGGAGATGGGGTCATCCATGAAGATGTCATGTTGGAGGAGGTTAAGGCTGAGGGCATGGTTTTGGAGGTCAAGGATTTGGATGGGGTTTAACTAGAAGTGGCCACAGTAGGTTGCTTCTTGCTCAACCAAGATATGCATGAGCTACCGAGCATGAAACAAAAACCACTTGTGGACACTCTTGTGTCATAGCAACCAGCCCAATCTGAGTCCGAAAAGGCATGTAAATCTGGCGGCAACGATCCCCCCTTGGGATAAAACAACCCAAGATGTATGGTGCCACTCAAGTAGCGAAAGATGCGTTTAACTGCCTTCCAATGCTGAGACTTTGGGCTATGCATAAACCTGCTCACCTGTGAGACTGCAAACTGAATGTCCGGCCTCGTAATGCATACATAAATGAGGCAACCAACAGCTGTCTGATAGAGTGTGACATCAAAGTGATCTCCAGCATCATGAAGACTCAACTTTAAACCTGTCTCCATTGGAGTAGCAATAGGCTTGCAGTCTTCAAGGCCAAATCTCCGCAACAATGTCTCAATATACTTTGTCTGACACAAAGCAATACCTCCATCACACTGCTTAAATTGTATCCCCAAATAATGATGCAAATGCCCCAAATCTGACATCTCAAAAGAGGCATTCAAATCAGCCTTAAAATCAGCAATATGACTTTCATTTGGTCCTGTGAGCAGCATGTCATCGACATAGAGAGCAATGATTAGATGTACATCATCCACACATTTAACATATAAAGTGCTTTCTGTTGGACTATTCTAAAAACCATATGCAGTCAAATATGCATGTATCTTTTCATACCAAGCTCGTGGAGCTTGCTTTAAACCATATAAAGCCTTTTTCAACCTGCATACTTTGTTTTCCTGCCCTCTTTGAACAAAACCACGAGGCTGCGATACATACACCTCCTCATGCAAATCTCCATTCAAGAACGCAGTCTTTATGTCCAACTAATGTACATTCCAACCATTATGAGCTGCCAATGCACAAATGCTACGAATGGTAGTCATACGACAAGTAGGAGCAAAGGTCTCATCAAAATCAATGCCCTTTTCTTGAGCATAACCCTTTGCAACAAGTCTAGCCTTATAGCGATCAACACTGCCATCTGGCTTTCGTTTCAACTTAAAAACCCACTTACATCCAATGGCCTTTTTACCAACAGGCAAATCACATAAAGACCATGTACCATTCTTCATTATAGCATCATATTCACTTTGCATTGCAACCAACCAATTTTCTGATTTTTGTGCCTCATCAAATGAAAGAGGTTCTTCCTCTTCACACATACTAGACACAGCCAAAGCATAACAATCTGATGCATAAGAGGCATGCTGAAAACCTGAACGAGTACGACTAGATATAGGTGCATCAATTTTACTATCACGCAAGGTTTGCACCAGCCATTTAGGCATACCTCTAGCCTGCTCATTTTTAGTCCTATCCTCATGAATTACATCCTGTAAATCTGCATCAGGAATAGGCTGATCTATGATGTCGTTTGAAATCTGCATAGGCTGAATATTTGCCTCATTAGGACTTACATTTGAATTTCCGCCTGTAAAGAGAGGCAACAACGTATCAAATACATCCCGTGAGCTTACACCTGTCTCTTTGGTACATGATAACAAGGGCTGCATCTTCCACAAAAACAACAAATCAAGATACGATTTGACTGCGGATGATACAATCTGTAACCCTTGCTTTCAGCACTGTAACCAACAAAAATGCATTTGACAGCCTTATCATCCAATTTTTTGTGTTGTTGCACAGGCACTAAAGCATAGGCCAAGAAACCAGACACGTAAGTGACCAATAGAAGGCTTCCTGCCATGCCAAGCTTCGTATGGAGTAATAGACTGCAAGGCCTTAGTGGGACACCTGTTGAGTACATATGCAGCACACATGACAGCCTCAAGCCAAAACACATGTGGCAAAGCTTGGCTCTTGACCATACATCGTGCCATCTCCATAAGTGACCTGTTTTTCCTCTCAGTAACACCATTTTGCTGAGGGGTATACGGCACTGTACATTGGTGTTTTATCCCACGACTAGCCAGAAATGCATCAAACTCTTTAGACAAGTACTCCCCCCCTCGATCAGAACGAAGGGTACCCATAGTACAATTGGATACATTTTCAACCATAAGAAAGAATTGTTTGAAGCATAAAAACACTTCGGACTTTGCCTTCAGTGGATATACCCATGCATGCCTCGAGTAATCATCAATGAAAGTCACGAAGTACAAGTGTTTACCAAATGACGGAGTTTGCATAGGCCCACATACATCACTATGTACAAGTTGCAATTTGCGAGTGGCCCACACAGAACCATCCTTTGGAAATGCAGAATGCTGCATTTTGCCCAAAATACAGCCTTCACAAACATGTTTCAATGGTGCCTCAAGAGGGGGCAATGAAGCAACCATATCAAATTTCTGCAAACGCAGCAAACTAGCAAAGTTCAGATGACCAAAACGAGCATGCCATAGTTTTGCATCTGAAACTGCCTTTTCATCAGAAACTGCATTTACTGAATCTTCCACACACTTGTCATAAGAATTGAGCCTATACAGCCCACGAAACAAGGTGCCAGATGCAATAATCGTATCACCAGAAGTCAAATCATGAACAGTACATCTGTCATCCACAAATTTGACTACAAATCCAAGTCTAGCAAGCGCAGAGACAGACAATAGATTCTTCTTTATCCCTGGCACATACAAAGCATCTGAAAGTGTGAAAGCACTGCCATTTGTAGCAGTAAGCATAATTTTACCAACGCCCTTCACTGGATAAGAAGCATTATTGGCACATGTGACAGTATTCCCATTAGAGACAGCCTCAAGACAAGTGAACATATCACGATGTGAGGTAATGTGCTTTGTAGCACCACTGTCAAAATACCATACATTAGAGTCAAAAGAAACTGCCAAACATGCATCATGTACAGATGAGTCATACTGGCAATACACGCTAAACGCCCATTCTGTATCCTGCACAACATTTGCAGAATCTGCATTTGTAGAAGCATCCGCTATTGTGGCTGCATTTGACTCTTTCTTCTTTGCCTCTTTAGCCTTTAACTTAGGGCAATTCTTGATGACATGATCATTTGCCTTACAATAGTTGCACCTGGTCTTTTTCTTGCCTTTATCAAGAGCCTTCTCAGACTTATTGTTGCTACCTGTGGAAGGAGAAGAAGTTGCAGACCTACTAATAGGAGAAGAAACAGTGGAAGGGGCTGCCTTACCACTTCTTCTCTGCTGCTGGGCAGCAATAAATGCTTGATCAACTGCACGTTGCCTGGCCCTGTTTTGCCTGGACTGCGCTTCTTGCAAGAGCTTGTTGACTAAAGTATCATACTTGATAGCATCAGGTCTGTCCTCATTAAGAAGTCTCCGTGTGGAAGCAAAAGTCTGATATGTCTCAGGTAAAGCATCAAGAACAGTCTGCACAAGAGAATGATCAGGAATAATCTCACCTGCAGAAATCAACTGTTCTTTGAGATCTTTAATCTCAGCAAGAAAAACATTCATGTCATCATCTTCTTGCATAATCTTCAATTCTAGCTCTTTACGCAAGTAAGCGATTTTTGCCTCGTACGACCTGCATACAAACCAGCTAGAATATCCTAAGCGCTGTTTTAGCTGAACGAATATGTGGGGTGATGTTACGTTTGACAGAAAGTGCAATCAAGGCATGAGCCTACGCATCTTTACCATCCCAACGAGCTTGTTCAGTAGTGGGTAAAACAGTAGCAACAGTAGAGCTGCTAGAACCTGCAACATCCTCAACAGATCCTACATCCACAGAACCTGGACGTACATCCATACCCTGCACAATGTTCCACACTCCTTTTACAACCAAAACATGCTGCATCATGTATGCCCAAAGTGGGTAGTTGCTGTCTCCATCCAATTTGTCATCAGCAGATAACATGCGAAATACATCATTGTTGTTATCAGCCATGGCCCCACTGACTGAAACTAATGCAAAAGCTACCTGTAATGAAGCAAAGACTGAACAGAAGACAACTTGTGCTATGTAGCATGGTCCATAATAGAACACGTATGCCTGTTTTGCAGAAAACTACACTGTCAAAATTTCTGCAGAAAATGACGAAAACACCTGTGCAGAACTTGAAATGCAAAAACGGAGCCCGAAACGACCTCAGATGCAAATTCTTTTGCTTTTGCATGGGACTTGCAAGCGCTCATGAAAGCTCACCTCAATCGGAGAACGTGAGTCAGAGGGTGCTGGCGGTGTAGCCCTGGGAGCCGATGCCTGCTCTGATACCAATTGTTGGAATTAGGGTTGCAAGAAAGCACACAAAGCTTGGAGAAGAAGAAGCAAGAATGCACACAACACACAATGTATTAGATTGTGTCAATGTACAAAAGATAAGTTAGCCCTAGAATGATGGGCGTATTTACAAGCCGGGGGAAAAAACCTCCTAAAGAGGAAAAAAGTGCCCCGGCGGTCCTACGTGTGTTCACACACATCACTGCCTATATATACGGCAACAACATCAAACAATTCACCTGCATCCTGGAGAGACTAAGCCTGGCACCTATCTCTACTAGTGTAGCAACAGGCTTACAGTCTTTAAGAGCAAACCGTGTAAGTATCCTCTATATGTACTTTGATTGTAACATTACAATACCACATCATGCTGTATAAACTGTATGCCAAAATGGCTAGTGCAAACATTAGGGGACAACAAATTAGCTACTTCTTTACCTAGCAAGATACGTGTAAGTTCTCATCATGTATCTTATTCTTTTGTGGATCATGCTCTTGTTGGTGGCCAATATATGTAATGAAGAGAAACCTATTTCCTTCAAGGAAGCACATGAAAATGATCATTGGATGCAAGCCATGTAGGATGAGTACGACTCAATCCTCAAAAATGACACTTTGTATTTAGCAAATTTGCCAAGGCCATTGGTGTGAAGTGGGTTTATAAGCTAAAGCATAAAGCTAATGGTAGTGTTTATCACCTACAAGGTAAGGTTTATTGCAAAGGGTTATGCTCAAGATAAGGGCATAGATTATGATGAGATCTTTGCAACCATATCTCATATAACTACTACGATCAGGTATATTATTACATTGGTTGTGCATCATAGTTTAGAATGTACATCGGTTTAATATAAGGATTGTCTTCTTAAATGGTGACTTGCATGAGAAGGTTTAGCTTAACCTCATGGTTTTGTTCAGAAGGGGAAGGAATCTAAAGTATGCAGGTTAAGAAAACCTTTATATCATCTTAAGCAAGCTCCCAGAGCATGATATGTGAAGATAAACGCATGCTTGGTTGGAAATAGTTTTTGCAACAATCTAATTGGAGTACTCTCTATGTTAAGAGAAGAAAAAAAAAAATTTTGCAACAGTCCAATTGAGAGAACTCTCTATGTAAAGAGGAGTAAAGATTGTTTTTTGGTCATTGTTTTATACATTGATACATTGGAGTACTCTCTATGTTAAGAGAAGAAAATATTTTTTTTGCAACAGTCCAATTGAGAGAACTCTCTATGTAAAGAGGAGTAAAGATTTTTTTTTAGTCATTGTTTTATACATTGATACATGCTGCACATAGACCCTAATGAGGAGAAAATTTCATTCTTCAAGGCTAAATTACATGTGCCATTTGAGATGATATATTTGGGCTTGTTGTATTATTATATTATAGCATTTATATGATAGTGATGTGTGGACATAATCTAATAATGGGTTGGGCCACTTTTTTCCTCTTTAGGAGGTTTTTTCCCCTGAGTATATATACGCACTCTTATGAGTGTGTAAGTGACCTTATCATGTCACTTTACTTGTACTTCATTTATTCTCATCAATCTACTTTGAGTGTTCTACTTCCATCTATCTCTCCTTGTTTGTTGCATCTATGTGTATGTTGCTACATTGGTCTCCACTCTAACAAAGTCTTCCAACCATTGATTATTAAATTGAAGACTTTTTGGCTTTGGGAGTGTAATGAGACAATATCTAAGTCTAAGTTGTTGGAATTATCAAAGTCTCAGTGGTGTAAGGGATGTCTAGGTCTTGTTGTGTATTTCCTCCTATTAAGAGACAAAAGATAAGGCCTTATGCCTATAAAAGAATTGTACATGGTGGATGTTTTTCACTCATAATTCTATCATTATGTTGTTGTGCAACCTTGCGTTCTCTTGTGTGTTGTCCTATCCTTTTCTCTTCCACTCACTCTTGGGCACCATGGTTTCTAACATGGTATCAGAGCTAGGATAATAGCCATCACCATGATTCCCTCATCTCTATCACCCCTACATTTCTACTTTGCTACACCACCCTTTTTCTTTCTGTTGATCTCTACATCATGCACCCATGTTCTTCCTACACCACCTTTTGCTTTGTGTTGATCTCTACACCATGCACCCTGTTCTTCCTGTATTTTTTGGTGCCACTGCAAAATGATCCATAGTGTTTTCTGATGCCCTATTTTGAATTGCACTACCACTTGTGCATTTTCTCTTCTCCATGTGACCTTATGATGGAGCATGTAGTTGGCCTGAGCCACCTCCCTTTCTAGCTTTGCCTCACCTTCTCCCCATTTAGCTACCTCTTCTATGCCTCTCCCACCACCTACTCAACTCAAGCAGCACAACCCCAGGCTGCTGATCAACATAAGTAAAGGCAACCAATTTTATGTGTCTTCAGTACCTCTCTTGCCACTTGCTGAGCTCAAGTAGCACAACCCCAAGGCTCCTAGTTAGCGTAAGCAAAGGCCGTCAATTTATGTGAGTCTTCAGTGGCTCTTCTACCCCTGCTAAGCTCCAATCACCATGCAACATGTGTGCTAACTTCTTCTCTACTCTACCAACCAACCACCACATGAGGTAGCCATTATGAGGATCAAGGCATACCCACATGGGGTTGGTCTTAGGAGGCATCCTATTATTAGAGGCACATGTGGAGGAGTATTAGGGACTTTTATGAGAGGTCATGGGATAGCCATGGGCTCAAATAGGTGCCTCCTACATGCATGAATCTATATAGGAAACACTCCTCTATCTCATCCACACATGACTTAAGGCTTGTACTTGTGATTGCTACTTATTTCCCTAATGAAACAATAAGCTTAGTGCTTATCTCTTTGTGAGCGTATCACTCATTCATTTCTTGCATTGGGTATTATCACTCGTTAATTGTGTCTAGGCATGCTTGTTAAGTCTCTAACCAACAAATGGTATTATAGCTATTGTTGGTGTACTAGATTAATCTAACTATGTGCATGCTTAAAATGAGATCCAGAGAGATTAGGTGTTGAGGGATTGTTTGCTTTGTGCAAGCTTAGTAATCCTTGATACTAATAATTTTACAAGACTAATTAAGAGTTTAGAGAGAGGAGAATCTCTGATTTTAATGTTATCATTTTTCTTGGGAGTGATTTTGTGAGGCATTCATTGGGATAGAGAGGTGAGATTTGTGAGAGATTCATTTTGGTGCTGGCCCAAATGGAGTGGTGATAATTAAGTTGCAGAGGTGTGGGCATATCATTGGAAGCTCAAGGTGCTAAACTTGAAGTGGTGAGCAACTACGAAGGCTCGATCAACACTCATATACCCTACATCAAACCTAGTGCAAGCAATGAAGAGCATTCAACATGAAATGGTGGTTACAAATGGTGCTAAACTTGAAGTGGTGAGCAACTACGAAGGCTCGATCAACACTCATATACCCTACATCAAACCTAGTGCAAGCAACGAAGAGCATTCAACATGAAATGGTGGTTACAAATGGTAAACTATGCAAATGCTTCTAATTGAGGTGATAAAATCAATGGCTTTGAAGGGCTGGGAGTGTCTCCAAAGTGATCAAAAGTGGATTCACAAACACATATGTTCAACTCATTATCTAATGTTGATGAATGGCATTAGCAGGAAGGCTTGAACTCAAAACAGTGAGTTATGTTTTTTTGGTATAGTCAAAATGCTCCTAAGAATGCATGGAATCACAAAGATAGAGGCATTCAGAGCTTGAATAACTTATGTGCAAGATGTTTGAAAACAGTCCATATGCATAGAAGTTGATTAAGGTCACTAATTAAAGCACTAGTCAAAGGTAAAAATCTACAGTCAGAACAGGGTATGTTTTTCAGCTTGGTCTAGCCATTCTAGAGCAAAAAAAAAGGCACATTAAAGAACATGGGCATCTTCACAGGCTCAGAGTGCAACATGCAGCTAGCTCAATTGCTACAAATTGCTGAGGTTGTGTCGATTTAATCACCTATTACTCGTTGCTTAAATAGAAGTTACAGAGCCTTGGTAAGAAAAATGTCACGCATCTAACAATCTGACAGAGAGATGAGAAGCTTTAAGGTTGTGGAATGATGGTGGGGGTGTAGGCAAGTTACTCCAATATGGAAAACAAAAGCATAAATGGTTCACTAACCCAATTGGGAGATAATTTACGAAGCGTTCAAAAGTCAACGTTCACTTTTCGGGTATCCATTAATAGTGTATTAATATTTGAGGGCAATTTTGCTCATTTATAAGTGGGGGCAACCAAGTGGGAGAATTTAGATTCCAAGGCATTATACATGGTTTACCTAACACTCAAATACACCAAGTGGCTAACTAAAAGTCTTCAAATAAGGCTTAGGTTAGACTTAGAGGAGTATTTGGTCAAGTTATGCAGCAACACATCTTTTTCTTCGAAAGAAACTTTATAGGATGGACATGGGCAAAGTTGACACAATATCTAATCATGTGAATAATATTAGATGTGTGATCAACTAGTTAAGTGGTGCAAGTGTGGTCATAGAAGAGGAGGAAATAGTTTTTATCCTACTTTCCTCTTTGCCAGCACAGTATGATCAAGTGGTAGGGGTCATTGCAAATTAAGCTAACACTTCTTTCAGTAGTAGCATCTCTTGTAATGGAAGAGACAAGACTTGTGGTAGCTAATGGCTTAATCAATGGAGAAAGTGTTGACAAACCAAGTGTCTACTTCAAAGGCTTTCTCAATAGAAGAAACAAAGAAGAAGAAGAAATCCCTTAAGTTTTACTACTACTGCAACACAAAGAAGGGGCACTTAATGAAGGATTGCTTTAAATGGAAGGAAGATGAAGAGAAGATAAAGGGATCAAAGAAGAAATGTGAGGACAATGCTAATCAGGCTTCGATTAACTTTGGCTATGCCTTTTAAAGACTAATGGGTCTTATTTTGCACATACTTTTTTACTTTGTGTGTTGTGTGTTGTGAGTACATTCTCACTTGATGAGAACATAGTTTTTTTCTTTGTATGTTGTGTGTTGTGAGTACATTCTCACTTGATGAGAGCATGCCTTGTGTGGTGGTTGCTAATAAATCAACAGGGGGAATGTCAGATATATTGATCTATCAACCTTAGTGCCTTAGTGGGGGGCACTATTAATATTTATAGGCTTTTAGCCTAAGGTACATATTAGGAATGTAGAGGGGGCATACCCACATGGGGTTGGTCCTAGGTGGCATCATATTGTTAGAGGCATCCACATGAGGTTGGTCCTAGGTGGCATCCTATTGAGAGGCACATGAGGTTGGTCCTAGGTGGCATCCTATTGAGAGGCACATGTGGGGGAGTCTTAGGAGCTTTTATGAGAGCTCATGGGGTGGCCATAAGCTAGAATAGGTGCCTCCTTCATGCATGAATCCATATAGGAAACACTCCTCTATTTCATCCACACACTTGAGGCTTGTACTTATGATAGTTGTTACCCTAATAAAACAATAACTCATTGGTCTCTTGTGTTGAGTATTCTCACTCTTTACTAGAATTTAGTCATGCTTGTTAAGCTCTAGCTCTAACAAACATGATGCAAATCCAAGATCCAAACTAGTCAAAATTATGGCGATAATGAAATGAGAGAACTATTACTCTTATCGGACTCAGCCTTCAAGACTCGCTTGTGTATCATATCGACTTCAAGTATACTTCTAAGAAGATTTGAGTGAAGGTAGAACCAATCTTTGGTAATCGTATCACTAACTCTAAAGTTTTCCTCAAGCTCAAATTTTATGATATGAAGATAAATGAGAATGAAGAGCTAAGTGATCATTTGGGTCATTAGTGCAATAGCTTACAAGCTTGAATTGTGAGCTCGATGATGCCGATAAAATGGTTGTGCTCATCAAGAGCATGCAGTTTCCAAAAAACTCTAGAGGTTTTACATCTTGTTGCTGTACCTTTGATGATATGGTATCACTCTTAATTAAAAAAGATAGGAGGAACAAAGAGGGACAAGCCAACATTGATGTTGATCAAGCCTTCATAAGCACAAATAGAAATTGGAAGAACAACAACAAGATTCTATGCAGATTCTATAAGTGGTTTGTTTTAAGAAGAAAGAGTAGGAACAAGTATGACATCATGGAAATCTCCTTGAAGAAGATGTTCTAGACTCTTCTCAAGAATATGGGGCTGATAAAAAAGAAATTCATGCTAGAACGCCCCCCCTTCTAGCCCCACCTCTCTCTCTCCCCTTCTAGCCTCCTTTGAGCCCCACCTCTCTCTCCCCCTTCTAGAATGCCCCCCCTTCTAGCCTCCTTTGAGCCCCACCTCTCTCTCCCCTCCCCCTTCTAGAACGCTCCCCCTTCTAGCCTCCTTTGAGCCCCACCTCTCTCTCCCCTCCCCCTCCCTTGACTCCTCTAATTACGAGAGGCCAACATCCCTCCCCCCTCCCCCGCCGTCATCCTTCGACCCCCTCCTCGTGCCTGTAAGAAACAACATACATGCCTCCAGTTCATGCTACTCGAATATGAGGACGATAATAGGCAATATTCAAGCCAAAGAGAGATCACAATTGATGCCTCATTTTTTTGCTCCATTTGCAATGGCCACAGTTTTGTGACCCACGAGAGAGAGAGAGAGAGAGAGTGAGATTTGCATGACAAAAGAGAGGGGGGAGAGAGATACATAACAAGATCCTTTGAAGTATGAAAGAGAGAGAGAGAGAGAGAGAGAGAGAGAGAGAGAGAAATTTCTTACTTAATACTACAAAAGGGAGCCGCTATGAAGATTTTTCTTCTTCTTTTTTTTTGGGATATTACATCATGAAAGAAAGGATGGTCAAGATTTTTTCTTCTATCGTTGTACATTTGTTAACAATTGCTAATTAAAAGAAGACTTGTCAAAAGTTGCTGAGAAGAAAGATGGCTTTGGAGAAGTTAGAACTGTAAGAGATAGTTGGGAGGAGTGCAAATATGAGGTAGGTGGCGATCAATGTTCTCATGTGTCTGTGCATGCAGTAGTACCATGATCTTTTGCCACAAGTGCATGCTTGGTGCATGCATGTAGCAAAAGTATGGTTGGCGCGACGATGCGCGACTGGGATCAACTAGAAGAGACTGTAGAGGGGGATGGGGAGAATGGGACTCAAAAGATGAAATGAAGAGAGAAAGAGAAGACAAAGGAGATGAAGGGGTAGCGAAGAGGTGACAGCCATATTGGATTGCCTCCCATCTGAATGCTCAGCAATGCTAAGAGAACTTGCGCAGTAGTAACATATGTATTAACATCTTATTGGAGTTAGTCAAAAGGCAAGTTGTTTTGTTCTCCATGAGTAGCGCAATATTGTTTTGCTCCAGGAAATTGCCTAGTAAAGCAGAGATGGGTAGATGACTTCAAGACGAAGTATTTCATGATAGGGTTGTCTCCCAAGTCTATTATCTCTCAAGAAAAAGTTTTTCAACGTGTTGTTTGTTAAAGGGCAGATGGCAATTGATTTGTTTGCAAAAGCTCCATTATTTATAGGGTCAAATTTGATACATGCTATACCTTTTGATCCCACATTTGACGTGAATTGGAACCTCAGGGAATAGTGCCCAGTCTGGATTGATATATTTATGGGATCAAAGTTGATACATGCTATACCTTTTGATCCCACATTTGAATCGGAGACTCGAGGAATCGTGCCCAGTTTGGGTTGATATATTAGACCTCCCCCCTGACTGAGATCGGATTTGAAGGAACTGGAAAGTGCTCTTGGCAGTGTATTGTTTGTGCCTAATGATGAAGACAATAGTCACCACTCTAACAAAGTCTGTGTATCTTGGAATACAATGGTTGAAACTCTGAAATCACTTGAAATGGACCTAGGGGAACTAGGGAAAATGGAGCTGAAGTTGAAGTTTGGAAACTTCCCAGGAGCTTGTTTCATATGTGGGAACTTTGGTCATATTGCTAGGAATTGTGGATTGGGCAATAATATGAAAATAAATAAAGAAGGGAATAAGGAAGAGGGGTCAGTTGGGGGAAGCAAAGTTGAAAATCCAGGTATACAGGTTAACAAAGGTGAAAATGTAGGTATACAGGTTGACAAAGGTGATAGAGGAAAAAAGAAGATGAGTATGGAGGAAAAAGAAACTGAGAATCATGGATGGACTAGGGTTAGGGACAGATCCAAGGGGAGGAACAACCTTAGACAAATCAAAGGGGGAGCTAGAAACAATCAACTTAAAATGGGAGGGAAAGGGGTAGAAGTAGGCAAGTATGTGGAAGGGCTCAATCCTCCTATATATTTTAATCCTTTTAGCCCTCTTGGGGAGGATAGTGAGACCTCCTCCATGGGAAGGTTAAATTTGCAAGTGGATACCAATTGGAGTGAGCTTCAAACATGGGCTGGGTAGCTGAGGATAGAGACAGGAGGGGAAGAAGGGCTGGAGATAAAGATGGTTCCTATTATTGATTTAGAATGAATAAGGGAAGCAAGATTAGGGGATGCACTTGGAATGTTAAAGGGTTGAAGGACAATAAAAAAATGCAACCTTTTGGGGGGGGACGAAAGATTGGAATCTGTCCATAATGGCTATCCAAGAACATAATCTAGTTGATACTAAAGGGGGGAGGAGAGAAAGCTTCAGAGATTGGGTAGTATTGTATGGGGGGGTAAAATCAAGGTTTGGTGGGGTTCTGTCTATCATTAAGAAAGATTTAAATCCTATTACCATTGCCAACCATTCCAATGGCAGGATATTAATTGTGGAGATTCAGTTAGATGGAGAGAAGCTATGGGTAATCAACATATATGGGGCTCATAATCACAAAATCAGGGGGGAAATATGGGAGTGGGTCTGTAAATTGGACATCCACCAATGCCCTTGTATTCTGATGGGGGATTTCAATGTGGTTGAGAAGCAACTAGACAGATGTGAAGGAAGCACAGTCATGATGGGACAAGAGAAGAAGAAATGGGATAATCTTAGAGGAAAACTAGGGTTGACTGATGAATGGAAACTAGGACCTTGGGGCTCTGACTTGGGACACACCTACTTCAGTCTTCAGTATTTGGGGTCATCTTCTAGACTAGATAGAGTTTTCTTTATCCATTAGGCTTCATGGGTGCCTCTTACACAGTTTCTCTCAAAGTGGAAACCTCTTATGTGCATTCTGATCATATGCCTTTAATGTGGGACTGGCAACTAACTCAATGGGGGGAGGACAAACTAAGAAACTTTCCAGTGAGAAAGCTGAGGGTGAACAACCATTTTCTTAAGGATGATCTATGCATTCTCCTTTTACAAAAGAGGCTATTAATAGGTTGAAGAGCAAGGGAGAGACAAGGGGGTCCTGAAGAAAGTTTTCAAATGAGATGCATGGCATCATCAGAAGGGTAGGTAAATTGAGAGGTCATCAGAAAAGACAGGAAAGGCAATATTGGGGGAATATGTTGGATGTATTACAAAAGAAGAGGCAGTTAAATGGCTTGTCTAGGATGGAGATGTTGGAATGTCAAACTCACCTAAGGGAGGAAGATGACAAATTTGCTAGAGAAAGAGAAAAAGTGGATAGATGGATAGTCTATAACAGTAGGAGAAAAACAACCAAATACTTGTTTGGGCTAGCCAAAGAAAGAGGGAGTAGAGAATTGCAAGGACAAATTAGAGATGAGAATGGTTAGGAATTAGGGGATATTCAACAAATTGCTTTGATGAAGTGGGTAGAGTTTTTGGGTACTACTCTAAGTCTTAAGGAAGATACCTCTCAAGAAAGGTTTCAGGAAGAAACCAAATTTTTAGACTTGGTCAACAAAAGCATTAAAGCTAATAGATCTAGATGGCTAGATAGAGATATTGAGATTAAGGAATGTTGGGAAGCCTTGAATAAATTGGGCAAGGAGAAATCCCCAGTTTGGGATGGGCTTCAAGTTTAAATTTTTATGGCCTTCTGGACTCTTTGAAAGACTGGATATGGACTACTTGTAAAAAGGCCTAGGGAAGGGATGATAAAGTTAATACTTATTTTAACCATTGGAGGCCTATTACCTTACTCAAAATGATTTACAAGACCTTGGCAATGGTCAAAGCTCTGAGAATTAGCCCAGCTCTACAAGAGGTGATCTCTAAAATAAACAATATGGGTTCATCAAAGATAGATCTATCTATCATAACATATTTGTAGCAATGATAGGTAAAGATATAACTCAGAGGATAGGCCAGGAATGTGTTATCTTCCAACTGAGGGCTTATGATCAAATACATTGGTCCTTTGAGGCAAGAGTGATGAAGAAGCTGGGATTTGGTTACAAGATTGCTTCTTATATTTATGCTCTTACAGTTGGAGCACACTCTAAGTTGTTATTAAATAGGAGACTAGTTGGGGGTTTCAAAATCAGAAGATCTGTAAGACAAGGCTGTCCTCTAGCTCCATTGCTATTTGCTATGGCCTCTCATCCTCTGTTTAGTAGCCTTAGAAGATGCTAGTGGCCTCAGTCTCAAAAATGAAACTTAAAAATGGAGAACAACTAATTATCCAATGCTTTGCTGATGACTGCTTGTTATTTTTGAACGCTGACAAATGAGAATGTGAGAAATGCTCTGCAATTAGTACAGTTGTTTGCTAAAGCTTATGGATCTAAGTGCAACATTCATAAATCTAGAATCATAAGCTTGACTGAGGAGGATAATTTTGATATGGAAAGATGGGGCTGTGATGTCATAAAAAAGGGAAGGATTATTACACCTAGGTTTCCTCTTGGGGTGGGAGTGAGCAACAAGGACCTGACAAAGTGGGCTATTGAAAGATTTTGTGCTAAGCTTAGGAAATGGGAAGGGGTCAGAGTGTCCTTTCATGATAGGATTGCTATTGTAAATACAATCCTTAATGCTATTGTAAATACAATAGGATTGCTATTGTAAATACAATCCTTAATGCTTATATTTTGTTTATCTACCCTATAAATAGAGTTTAAGAAATGTCATTGGAAAAGAATTATTGCTCCTATCAGAGACTTTCTGTGGAGGAATGGTAATAATGGAAAAAATACTCCTTCTTGGCTGGCCTGGGATAAGGTTGCCCTCTCAAAAACTTGGTTTTTTGGGGATATTGCACCTACCTACTTATGTTAAGGCCAGAGCAATAGTTAGTCTCCCCAAATTCCTTCAATAAGAAAGAATATGGACTAAGATACTAAGAGAGTAGATAGAAGATGCAGAAGTGTAGCTTAGAGGAAAATCTAGACTAGATTGGAAGGAAAATGGTCTGGACTAGATTGGAAGGAGAAATTAGTATCATTTCCCCCCTCAAAAATGATGAATTCTTCCTTTTGTAAATTCGTATGCTCAAATTGGAAAGAATCAATGGGCCTAATTAGCTGAAATGGGTGTACCAAAGCTTCAAGGAATTCCTCATTAAACCCAAACATCTAGTGGACTCATAAGTTTAAACCCCCTATATCCCTCCTTGATACAACGATCTCCAGAAGATTAACATAGGTTTAAGGAAACTAGGGGACATTTGAGACTTCTCCCAAGCTGGCTGGAAAGAACTACAACAAGTTGAGAGGGAGTTCAAATTACAACATAGAAGCATCTTGGTTTCAGGATTGGACCTATTCAATGGAGCCAAACTAGATAGAATCAATACTAAGAAACTGTATGAAGAGATGTGTAAGGGTGAAATTAATGTTAAATATTGTAATAAAGTCTGGATAGTCAATTGGGGCTTGAACACCTGGAGGAAGAGGTGGAATCTGATTTAGGAATCATTGATCCCAATGAAAGCTCAAACTTTTATGTTGAGAGTATGTTTGTTAGTTCTACCTCTTGGGTTTAAACTTCTTCAAAGGAATTTCATTGTTGGTACATGCCCCAAATGCAAAACAACAATTGAAGAGGAGAGACATATAAGAATATGGCACAGCGGAAGGAGATATCAAGACAAAGCACAATAGACAATGCAATAGATACACAATGGAGAGAATTTAATATTCTGATTATACCAAAGAGGTACAAGTGATGGTGCTGTCCACCCATGCACTCTCAAGTAGAGCTTAGATGGCGATCTAAACAGACTCTGGATGGAGGATGTATGAAGTGTAGAAGGGGGTGGATACTCACAAGCATTGGATGCCTTAGCTTATGGCAACCATGTCCATATTTAGTACTATAGGCGGTGTGATAGACGCGTATACAATGAGGGCAGTTACACTGCATAGACATGGTTACTGCTCGCGTATCAAGAACACGGCCCACCAAACACCGCCCACTAATGATGGACCTCGTATCCGAGGGAATATTCCTCATACTGTTACCTCGAGGGCTAACACTCATACCCTTGACCATCTCCTAACCATCATCAATGGTCACAATAATGACCCCATCGGCGTCTAAGCCGGGTTCCCACTAAAGACATTTCGACCATGGCTACTCCTCATAATGGGGGCCTAACAAATGTGCATTATACATCAAAGTGAGATACATGCTAAGATGCGGGCATTGAGTGTATACTAACAAGACATGCCTTTTGGGACTGTCCTATATTAAGGAGGTTCTGGGGGGAAATAGGTAAATGGGTAGAAGGCAACTTAGGGGTTAGGGGATATTAGGGGGATTGGCTACTACTGGGGAGATTAGCTAAGGAGGCAAATGAGATTAATCTAATATTTTATATTATATGATACTGTTGCTTGTGGGAGATTTGGGTTTCTAGAAATATGTTGATATTTAACAAAGGGGCCAATCATGGGGTGGACGTGATAGAAATGATAGAAATGATGTTCAAATGTGTGCACTTTTGCTAGTCTGTATACTATATTGATAAGATGAATAATAATATGTATGCTGAGTGTTTCTCACTAATTTCCCTCTCAGCACAGAATGGCAAGACAGCGGTCTAAGGTAACAGACCAGTCAAGCAATGCCATGGGAGGCATGTAGCCACCCACCAGAGCTTCTAGATTCAAACACCAACTCTAGAGTGGTCATGGGCACACTCAGGACAGCGCTCCACTTGTGAACTCCACACACTCTCACTCCGCTACGTACCTCTCTCACTCTCTTTCACGTGCACAACATGTTTATTAAAACAAAGACATAGCACTCTTATTCAACACATAGCAGAGTGTACACAGAGATATAATGAATGGCAACATTTCTCTTTGTTTAATGTATTACTTCCAAAATTAGTATAGGTTCACTACAGAGCAACTACTCGACACAAGGCTACGACTTCCTAAGAACTATGACTATGTAAGGCTTCACATCACTGGCTGTCAACTACTAGCTGTTGTGAGCTAATTGCAGCATGCAACCTTTAATCTCGTGCATCTTGCTAACCTTGTAGTAGTGACTAGCCATCCTTTTAAGCTTAGACTTCTTGATCTTAGCAACGGCTACTTTGGTGGTTACAGCCCACCACCTTCACACATGCAGTACCGAGGTGGTGCTCACAACGTGGAAGGTGGTTCGACTGAGTGCTCTCTCGCCACTGAGCCGATGGGCGCAACACCTGGTAGGTCCGGTGTTGGAGCTTCTACTCCAGAATCGTTCCCTTGACAAATTTTTCTTAAAACTTGATGAACATCTCTGGAGGAGTGCAATCCGGAATGTACACATTATCTGAGTACGTGGCATATTTCTGCATCCTCTTCAGTTTTGTTGCCTACTCTTCTGAGCACCCAAGACCTTTGTGTCAGTCTACGGAGTCTACAGGTCAAAAACTCTTACCACTGGTCGGAGTGGGGTATGCCTTGGAATTTCCTTTTTTGCCATGTGGATAAGCCTCCACTCCACCTGTGCGGCTTCTTCGTATTCTGGTCGGATATTCTGGAAGTGGGCTTTGTGTCTTTTTCGCATCTAGATCTTCGGTGCCCCGCTTCCAGACATCAGCATGGTTAGTGGTTGCATCCTTGGTGGGAGCACCTTCCTTCCCTCCAAAGTCTGAGAGAACAAGTACTAAGAGCATGGATGCTCCGGAAGGAAGGGGTTTCTTGGTCAGTATGGACCTTATTCTATCTCCATTTTTGAAAGTATGGTGGCAGCTCCTTGTAAGCCTTCAACAGTTCTGAGAACATTACATGTGAGCCTTCAAAGAATGGATTATCTGTGCTGGTCCATCGGGCTATTGAGCTGTTGGCTAGTCTATCTTTCAGGTACTCATTTTCTTTGTTTAGAGCTTGGTTGGCATCCTGCAACTTTTGGACCTCAACTAGCAGCTGGTCCATCGGGCTATTGAGCTGTTGGCTAGTCTATCTTTCAGGTACTCATTTTCTTTGTTTAGAGCTTGGCCACTTCTGCAGCTACTACTGTGAATAGGTTGGTATCTGGGAGTTGGTCATCCACTCCATCTAGGGAAGGTTCAACAGAATCCAATCTAGAGAGAAAGTCCACCACCGCATTCTCTTTTCCGTGCGTGTGTTGGATGGTGAACTCAAACTCTTGCAGTAGAAGCATCCATCTTGCCATCTTCCCCACAAGAAAGGCTTTGTTCACCAGATAAATCAGGACTTGATGGTCCACATGGAAGACGAACTTGTTTCCCAAGAGATAGTGTTGGAACTTGTTCACATCATAAATCATTGAGAGAGCTTCTCGGTTTGTTGTGCTGTAGTTCCTTTCCGTTCTTGTGAGAGCTTTGCTAGCATAATGAATGGGTTACATATACCCCTCTTGCTTCTCCTGCATCAGTGCCATGCCCACTGCTTTGTCTGAAGCATCTACATACACATGGAACATTTTCATTCCAGTCTGGGGTGGTTACCACTAGTGCAGTTGACACCATTCTCTTTAGTCATTGGAATTCTTTTTGACATTTCGGTTTCCATTCATACTTTGCATCTTTCTTGGTAAGTGCATACAATGGGTTAGCCACTTGTGCTAAATATTTTAAAAATCTAGCATGCCACTTAACCTTACCAAGGAACCTCTCTAGTTGCTTAATGTTCTTTTAGGAGTAGACATTCTGTATATGGTCTCCGCTTTGGCAGGATCTATGGCCAAACCTTGGGCTCACACTATGTGTCGTAATAGTGTTCCTGATCTTACTGCAAATGCACACTTGGCTGGATTTAGCTTAAGCCTTGTATCTCTGCAGACACAGCCTCAAATGATCGATGTGCTTTGCCTTATCTTCAGACACGCTGAAGTTATCTATAAAAGATTTCATGAAGTCTGTCATAGAAGGTCTCTTGCACCATCCTTGGAAAAGTGGTAGGCGCATTCTTCAAGCCAAACATGATGATAGTCTCGCCACCACGAAGACACCCCACTCAGTGATGAAGGTTGTTTTCTCCCGGTCTTTTGGCACCATTTTACCTGGTTGTACCCACTGAATCCATCCAGAAATGAGTACATTTCCTTTCCAACTACCTTATCTAGCAAAGAGTCTGTAACCGAGAGTGGAAAGGGATCCAAGGTAGTTGTAGCATTCAGCTTGTGCAGTCCACACAAATTCTGATCTTCATGTTCTTTTTGGGAACTACCACAATTGGGGATATCCAAGCAGCTTTCTCTACCAGTTGGCACAATGAAACCTACTCTTAGTAGTTTGTTAATTTCTTCTTTGACTTGTTTGGCATAGTTTGGGTTCATTTTGTATCTTTGATGTCTGACTGGTATGGCTCCTTCTCTTAAATTGATGTTGTGCTGGAAAAATTTAGGGTCAATGCCCATACGACCAAGCAAAGACATCTTGGTATTCTTTCAGTAAGGACACCAACTCTTGCTTGAATTCTTCTTCCAGTTCCAGACTAATCTTCACAGGCTTTTCTTCTTTTTCATCTTCTAGATTCACCTCTTGTAGTCTGCCTGGCCTAAGTTACTTTTGCGGCATTTTCCATTTGGTTCTCTTTTTGCTTCTACACCCAATCACAGATCTCTTGAATTTCTTCCTCTTGCTCCAGATTTCAGGCCCATTCAATCTCTTCCAAGGCTTTCTCTTGCATGGTTTTGCTCAATTTTGTTCTCCTTGAGCCCTCTGGTTTTGCGGAATCTAATTCTTTTTTCTTCATTTCTTTGGCTACTTCTTCCTCGTTTTCATCTTTTGCCTCCGCGTAGTGCCCCATTCATCCACATGTAGCATGTATAAGGGCAGTAGGTCGGGATGTTCACAGAGTATTATGTCTTCTTCATCATCATCAAAGCCTTCTGAAATATTGAATGTCTCCACATGAACTGGCCTTTGAGGAGCAGGTGCTATTGATCCCTTACATTGAAAAGATCAACATGGACTTTCCACTTCCGCTTTCTAATATAGATTCTATTTCTACCCCAGTCCTACTTTACTTTGCCATGTCTCAACCAGGGCCTTCCCAATAATACCTAGTAAGTCCCAATGTGGTTTTCAGTGGTTAATGACCACCAAGTTGACCTTGGTGGTTAATGACCACCAAGTTGACCTTGAAGTCTACTTGTTTGATCTTCATTTGGACATATTTGATAATTCCTTTAGGAACAACCATTCGATTATCTGTCATTCTTATGTTGCATGGAATGGGCTCCCATTTGAGACCCAATCCCAATGTAGTTTCCTTAGTAATACTCTGGATCCACCATTTAGTACTACATCATTGATGATGAGCACGTTGTCCATTTGGATTGTGACTTTGGCCACTTCATCATCTCTGGATGCTGGGGGTTCCTCAACTTGCATTCTATTGCATTTTGGGGTTTCTTCTTCTTTTGAGTGTTTCAATTCCTTGCTTAGTCCTTCAATGCCTGCCATTAAGATTTTGGCCTTGAATCTTGGACATAAGTCCATCACTTGTCTCAACAGAACCTGTCTATCCAGTAGCATTGATACTATATTGGTTTGCAACCAATCAGCATCCTTCTTGTTTTCTTCCAAGCAAATTTCATTATTGTGCTCTCTTGTGCAGATTTTCGGTTGCTTCCGAGAGATTTGCGATGACTTCGCATGAGCCATCCATCCTTTTGCTTGCCTTGCCTTTTTTCTATTTCCTTAGTGATTTGAATCCTCACCTTCTCCTGCTATTCCTAGTCCATAGCTGCCTTCTTGCAAGCTTTGGATGAGTCATGATTATCTAGCATAGTTATTACTACACTATATTCTTTTGCTTTTGCCCTTGTGACTGCCAAGATGTCTTGAACCTCCATCTGTATGTCATCCGCCTACATCATGTTGGCACTTGGCGGATTTTCTTTGAGTTGCATCAATTCCGCCTGCCTTTCTTCATCATCTTTCTTCTTCATGACACATTCCACCTTGGTGTGCCCAGGCTGTTGACAATAGTAGCATGTGAAGGTTTTAGAACCATCGACATGTCTTTGGCTTCTTTTTCCTGAGTAATTTCCACGGCCTCTGCTCCCATACCTTCCCATTCTTGGGGGGTCTTCTTTCTACTCCTCCCATGCTATTCGCCATGGGAGCAATGTTTTCCATGTTGTACCTGCAGTTCCATGTACTATGATTGTACATGTTACAAATGGTACACATTGGTGGCACTGTGCATTCTTGAGGTGGCCTTCTTGTTTTGCATTGAGAGAAGAACACATTTTTGCGAAATTCTGAGCTTTTTCTCTTTTTCATCTCTTGCATTAGTTGCTTCACCTGCAGCACAAGTTCTCCAGGGCTCATTTTTGCCTTCGCGGTTTTCTTCTTTTTGTCCTTCCTTTCCTTTACTGCCCCACTGGAGTGTCCTGTGAGGTGTCACTTGAATCATCCTCCTTAGTTGTGACACTTTTCTTGGGCTTCCTCTTTTGTCTTATTTCTTGGCTTCTTTTTTCTACCATGTTGGCGAGCTCAACTAGTTCCTCAAACTTCTCTTTCGTTTCTGGTTGCTTTGTGCTGACTGCTGCATGGATGTCCGGCTTAAGCCCTTGGACAAACCAATCTGTAACTATTTGCATTGAGGGTCGGGTTTGTTCCACCACTCTCTACCTCAAACTTAGCAGTTTTGTTGCATAGGCCTCTACATCCATGTCTTCTTGTCAAAGTTCTCTCGTTTGATCATATAGTTGAGTTGCAGATTGTGTCTTGCGGAATCTCCCCAGAAAAGTAGTCATGACCTCTTCATAAGTTTGGAAATGGTTGTCTTGGTATCTTGACACCCACTCCATGGCTCTATCTTTGAAGGTGTTCATAAAAGCATCTTTGGGGATTTCACTCAACTCTGGTTCTTCCACATCCCGAGGTCTAGCCCACTTTCGAGTACTGCTCAAACCTCCTTCATGCAGATCTGCATCTTCCCCTTTCTCTCCTGAGAACACTGAGAAATTTTTGGCTAATGACGCCATGGATTCCTTGAACCTTTTCCGAGGGTTTTGTTGTTTTGTGGTTGTTCTTCCTGGTTTTGTTGCTCCACCCTTCTTGGGCTTTCTGGACCTGGACTGTGGATACTTCTAGCTCTTGGCACTCCTTTTCTTGATCCAAATTGTGCTTGAAACCTGACGCTCCCTCTTGCTCGTGTACTATCTTCCTGGTTGGAACGGTGCGAGACACTCCTAGTTGCGAGCTTCCTAGAGGGTTTCTTGGAAGGCATACTTCTCTCCATTCTCAGGTTTACAATCATCCGGAAGGCATGCTTGACTCCATTTTTGCTGGTTGGGTTGTGTGGTGGTGGAAAGCATGCTTAACTCCACTTTTGCTGGTTAGGTTGTGTGGTGGAAGGTTCTCCACACTTGCCCAAAAAAGCCCCTCCATGCTATGGCTTCTCCGCATACTTATTTCAAGGATCTAATTCTAGCAAGATCAGCTTGTGCGGAACCAAAACTCTCTTTTTCAGAGTTTCCTTTGCCTGAAGATATAGAATGCTAATCAACGGAGACTTTTTGCTCCACCGCAGTTTCCCAAAAGAATTTCGGCTTAGTGCGGTAGAGGTTTCCCTCAACAGGAAGTTTTTATAGTGGAGTTGCGGTAGAGTTTTTTCCAATAGGAAGTTTTCTAGCAGAGTTGCAATAGAGTTTTTTCTAGTAGGAAGTTTTCTAGTGGAGTTGCAGTAGAGTTCCCTAGTAAGAAGTTTCCCAATGGAGTCGCAGTAGAGTTTTCCACGGAGTTACAGTAGAGTTCCCCACAGTAGGATCGCCAGGTGTTTCTCATCGATTTCCCTCTCAACGGAATGGCAAGACAGCAGTCTGAGGTAACAGACCAGTCAAGCAATGCCGTGGGAGTGTAGCCACCCACTAGAGCTTTTGGATTCAAACACCAACTTTAGAGTGGTCATGGGGACACTCAGGACACTGCTTCGCTTGTGAACTCCACACACTCTCACTCTGCTCTCACTCCGCTACGTAACTCTCTCACTCTCTTTCACGTGCATAACATGTTTATTAAAACAGAGACACAACACTCTTATTCAACACATAACAGAGTGTACACAGAGATATAATGAATGGCAACATTTCTCTTTGTTTAATGTATTACTTCCAAAATGAGTATAGGTTCACTACAGAGCAACTGCTCGACATAGGGCTACGACTTCCTAAGAACTATGACTATCTTAGGCTTCACATGACTGGCTGTGTCAACTACTAGTTGTGAGCTAATTGTAGCATGCAACCACTGCAACCTTCAAACTCGTGCATCCTGCTAACCTTGCAGTAGGACCAACCATCCTTTTAAGCTTAAACTTCTTAACCTTGGCAATGGCTACTTTGGTGGTTACAGCCTGCCACCTTCACACGTGCAGTACCAAGGTGGTGCTCATGACATGGAAGGTGGTCCGATTGAGCGCTCTGTCGCCATTGAGCCATTGGGCCGCGCAACACTGAGGCAGTTCAGGTATTATAGTCAGGGATTAGGTGATTCAAACCCTTGATGATGAGATGTTAGTACATACTTGGATATCCTAATGTTTCTTGACTGTTGGCAGGTTTATACTTGGGATGATGTCAGAACCAAATACCCTAAATTTGGGCCCAGATCTAAAATGTGGTATCTGAAGGAAAAGCAGCTAGTGGAGATATTTATGGCCTTGATTGAAAACCCCCTGGGAAGAAGACCAGTGGTGGTGAAGATATGGACAAAAGGGGAGTACTTTGAAGAACAATCACCCAAGGGTTTCATTTCTGAAGTGTTGTTGACTGCTTGTATGCAGTTGGGTTTTCATTTTTCTTGGGAAAGATCCTCCTTTGTATGGGAAGATGAGATGTGGGATATGTTATGTGATCTTCTTAATGGGAATTGGGACTAGAGGGAGTATACAAGGAGAAAGCTTTTTGTAAAAGCCTGTGAAGATAAAGTTGTAGATATTAATATATTGATAAATTATTGTTCCAAACAAAAAAAGCTTTGGATTTTACGTTTTTTCCAACAACGAAACCGAAGGGAAAAAAACAATGTGAATGACTCAGGAGGGCATATTCTCAACAAATAGATTGAAAAACCTATGTAACTAAAAATCTATCCCTTTACATAAAATCAGAGGTACCTCAGGTGGTAGTAGACCTGGCCGATTTTATACTGCACAGCCCGAGTCGGTGAAGTCCTTCGGAAGGGTTGCGGTCCCTTTTGCCCTCGGTTTGCAATGCTTCATCCGAGCTACGCACAGGTCAGTTCATTGCTTGGTTTGCTTTCTTGTTAGCTGATGCTGTCAAACACATAATTTATGCCGCCCCAACATACACGCATCTCCATCGCCCATTGATGAATGCATGCACCCCACCTTCCACCCCCCTTAATCACTGCTCCAATAAATCAGGGAGGGAGGGATGTATGGGTGTTTGAGAGCGTTTGACTAGTACAAACCTAGCTGTCCGTTTATAATGTTACGAGAGAGAGAGAGAGAGAGAGAGAGAGAGAGAGAGAGAGAGAGAGAGAGTAATCAAGCCAGTAGACCCTACAGCAGTGTAGCTCATTTTTGCAAGTCGTGGGCTGGTTGGGACCTGTTCAAGCGGGCCGACCCGTTAAATGGGTCCAAAAGTGCCCTATAAAAGGGACCAGCCCCTTGCTTCATTTCTCATTTCTCAAGCATTGAAGCACAAGCAGGTACTGACTCAAGGAGCAACATAGATCACCACAGGACCTGATCCTACTTTTGTACTTCATTTACATATATCCAACAATGCAAGCAAACACACCGCAAGGTGGGGGCTCTTAAGTGGGTTAGTTGGGACCCATCAAGCGCACCTCTTGCACTCTCTCCTCTCTTCAATCAAAGCTAATTGCACCAAAGGATAACATCAACAAGCATGCCTTAATTTGCAGACTTCTCACGTTGCTTAGGCTTTGATAGGGCTGTGCAAGGCAGAGGTGCAGTAGTTTTTTTTTAAATGGATGGTTTGTAAGAGCTCTGGGATTTCTGTAAGAGTGGCCCACTAGGAGTAACCAAGAATAGACCATTGCATCAGACGAGACCTTTTGAACATCACATCTAATGGAGTTCATAGTGATAGCCCCCAGTTCCACACCAGCTATGCCCCAAAAGGATCCATGATTCTTTGGATGACGTAGCTCCTGGAGACCCAAAAGGGTTCATGAGATTAAGTAGATGCAAAGTTCACGGGGAGGAGTGGCAATGCAATGCCGAGGTTGCTAGACGTGCGTATGTGTAACATGCGGAAGCATGATGAATAAGATTGGTACTTCAATGGACAGAATTCAGCATTCTTTTGTGACGAAGATAACGCACAAGAGAGAGAGAGAGAGAGAGAGAGAGAGAGAGAGAGAGAGAGAGAGAGAGAGAGAGAGGGTATTGCCCTCTGTAGGGCCCCCACCATAAATGGTGTATTTGCTTTATTAGAATGATGAACAAGTAACGCAAATATCTGGAGATCTGATGATCTGATTCTTGACCTTCAACCTTCACCCTGGCTGTAGTTTTCCCCTTGGCAGTCCTGATCGGTGGGTAGATGCAACAGCTGGCCTGTTTATTAATATCCCCACATGACCTGTTCTGAATGCCTTTTTCAGGCGCCTCTTTGCTGTTTGTGCTGGCCGCCCTTTCCATGCTGTCCAGCCTGGCTGCTAGCAGCCACTATGCCCTGGCTGCCTGCTGGACTGCCTGTGGGGTTTGCCGACAGGCTGTCCAGGCCACCTAGGCCTGGTCCAGGCCATCGAGGCCTGGCTGCCCTGCCTGCCCAGCCATGCTTGGCTGTTGGGCAATGACCATGGGCACCAAGGCCCCCAAGATAGCCCACAAGGGTGGCCTAAGGACTACCCTTCTCTAAGTAAAAGGATGTAAACCCCTTTCTGGGGTAGCCCAAGGGCTGCCCCCCTTCTTCTGCATGCAACTACAGGCGTCCTACACAGATGCCTGGTATCTGGCTAAACCTGTCCCGTCGTCCTCAAGTTGTAGCTTGATACGGATGAACTCTCCAATCTTCTCAACCATGTTATTGGACTCATTGATTGTAAGCTTCTCTAGATGTAACTTCAGATTGGCAATCTTCACTGTCGAAACTCTCCCATACCCCCTCGGGATCTCCGTCCACATCTGATGAGCGTTACTCCAAGTAGAGAAAAACTAGGCCTGTATAGACGGAGTCATGCAATGGATGATGATAAGACGGGTCCGAGCATCCAATATGCTTATCAAAGCAGGGTCCGCCAAGTGAGGTGTGGAGATGGACATCCACACACCGGCTTCTTCTAGCAATAACTGAGTGTAGAAAGACTAAGTATGATAGTTGGTTGCTTTAAGCTTCGTGGAGTCACTAACTTGGGGAGGATTGTAGGATGGTAAATGGGTAGGGGTGGGAGCAAGACCTGGAGGAGAGAAACTTAGAGAAGAAAGATTGGGAAGAGGAGCCACTTGGGGAGCGGGAGTAGGGGATCCAGGCAGTGAAGGTGCTAGAGTATCATCTGGAGAAGGAGCAGCGGTAGAGAAATATCTTGAAGCCATGTCCTTTGACAAGAAACCTTCTCTGAATCAAGAGGGCTGTAAAAAATAGCAAATTAGCCTCCTCTCAAGCTGTGCATAGCAAGAGGAGAGAAAGAAGAAAGGGAGGGAGGGTGGGAAAAGAGAAATAAAGAAAGCAAATCTCTAAGGAACCCTGTCCTCAGCACCTAGAAGAGAGCTTCAGCCTCCAAGAGAAAAAACACAGTAGTCTCAAGGGACAGATGTAGAAAACGCAGCAAGTTGATGAAGCCTCCGCTCCAATCAGAAAAACACAGCACCTTCTGCCTGCACATCAGCTTTTGGCTCTGATACCATGAAAGAAAGAGCAAACACAGGTTGTAGGCCCAAAGCACATAATGTAGAAGGTTGGGAACAATTGATTATCGCTGAAAATGAGCACGAGGGAAGCCCGTAGGTGTTTACAAGCATAAGAGACTGTTTCTACAGCCAATGACCTCTAGCAGATATGCAAGAATGAGATGAAAAATGAGGTGAAGGGTGTGATCCCTTATATACCTTCAATATGTGCTAGTTGGCCAGTTGTAGCATGCCTACAGCAGTCGTGATCATAAATATGCCATAAGTAGCATAAAAAAGCTCATAAAATGTTAGAAAAAAACTTAAATAATGTCATGTGCATGGTCAATGCCATGGACAATCTTCAGACGCTGATCCAGAAAAGGCAGCCAGATAAAGACTTTGAAGAACCAGAAGTGGAGCAAGGAGTGCTGTTTGGTGGTATTGGAGCATGGCAAGGATGAGGCAGTCGGCTGCAGGAGGTTGTCAGCTGAATCTGATCCAGAGGCGGCGGCCGTTGCTCAGGAGAGTAGTCGGCTGCTGCAGGCACTCCAGAGGACAATGCGGCGATTGACACCTAATGAGCAAAGATAAGTTCACCAGTCGGGCAGCGCAAAAAAAGGGACATTTAAAGCATTTAAAGTATACAAGACTGGCCGACCAGTAGTCGGCCAGTACACCAAAGTGTCCAAGACTACTATAAATAGGCTAGGAGGCTCATAGTTGTATTCATTCAATCCTCTAGGGATTGGGTCTTAGGGGTCCAAGTAGGGACCAGATTTAGGGGTATTCACCACCTTTTATGAAGGCAGCCTAGGGCTGTAGCAAAGTACCCTTTTTGTACTATATGAAATATACTGAATTTCCAACATCTCTCTCTCTCTCTCTCTCTCTCTCTCTCTACTCTCTCTCTATATCTGTGTTTTGCATCTCTCTCTCTCTACTCTCTCTCTATATTTGCGTTTTGCATTAGCATGTTGCGAGTAGTGTTTAGGGCTTAAAGAAGACTCCCAAAGCTTCCGCGTGTTACATTGGTATCAGAGCATCTCGCTCAGCAAAGCTAGACACTGAATCAGTCCCATTTGATGGTGTACAGGTCCAAGGTACAAGAAAGTACACGGATACGAAGCCCAAGGCAAGGAACACAGATCGGGAAGAGCTCCCAGGAGGTTTGTTGGTGGTGTTCCACAAAGCCAAAGGACTAGGTTCTCAGGCAACGGTCCCAAGGGAGGTTTATCCTCCAAGGGTGATGTGAGAGTGCCAGACTCATTTCTCAGGAAGTTTAGAGTCAGGGCAAGAATGGATTGTGGACTAGAGGAAACAAATGCATAGATCTACGTCTGAGACAGAGTGGTTTGGAGAATAGGTTGGGCTTTCAGAGAAAAGGGTTGCGAGGGATGGATGCATGACAGAGGGACTTCGGGAAAAGGATTGGGATGATGACAGTCATCCAAGAGGAAGTTGGATTCCTGTCATCAAGTTTAGCAGAGGGGGATGTCATGTGCATGGTCAATGCCATGGACAATCTTCAGATGCTGATCTAGAAAAGGCAGCCAGATAAAGACTTTGAAGAACCAGAAGTGGAGCAAGGAGTGCTGTTTGGTGGTATTGGAGCATGGCAAGGATGAGGTAGTCGGTTGCAGGAGGTTGTCAGCTGAATCTGATCCAGAGGCGGCGGCTATTGCTCAGGAGAGTAGTCGGCTACAGGCACTCCAGAGGACAAGGCGGCGATTGACACCTAATGAGCAAAGATAAGTTCACCAGTCGGGCAGCGCAAAAAAAGAGACATTTAAAGCATTTAAAGTATACAAGATTGGTCGACCAGTCTTGTATACTAGACTACTGGCCGACTGGCCAGTACACCAAAGTGTCCAAGACTACTATAAATAGGTTAGGAGACTCATAGTTGTATTCATTCAATCCTCTAGGGATTGGGTCTTAGGGGTCCAAGTAGGGACCAGATTTAGGGGTATTCACCACCTTTTATGAAGGCAGCCTAGGGCTGTAGCAAAGTACCCTTTTTGTACTATATGAAATATACTGAATTTCCAGCATCTCTCTCTCTCTCTCTCTCTCTATATTTGCGTTTTGCATCAGCATGTTGCCAGTAGTGTTTAGGGCTGAAAGAAGACTCCCAGAGCTTCCGCGTGTTACAAATAATGCTAAAATATGCTAATGCAACGCCTCATAAAATGACTAGTACAAGCATGAAAAGGTACATGTAGACCCTTTGGAGATGATATATATTCCAACACTTAGAACACCTGACATCATTCCAGAGGGTGACTCACAGTATGGAATGGTAGTGCTTCATGTGTGGGACTCACACATGACCAAGACCATGTAAAGGACTTGTACACCTAGACGCTTAGAGTGGAACCTTGGCTGATTCGTCCTAGATTGGGGCTCACATGGGACTAGTTTCCACTCCAAGTCCTGCACATGTTGTAAAGATATGTCCACGTGGCATCCAAGTGCGGGATGCACGTGACATCCCCTCTTGCTTAACTTGACGGAAGCTGCTGACATCCCTTTTGCTTAACTTGACGGAAGTTATTTGTCAAGCCAAACCGCTGTGTGTGTCCCTCGGGCTTGAAACTTAGTGAGGAACTGCCTTTGTCTTTGGCTAGAGCTGTGCTTGAAGCGGTGCAGAAGGATCTGCTCACGAACCATCAATTTAGTTGCATCGGCTAGCTCGGAGGTAACTTCAATTGCATCGAGATTCGACACCTTGTTGATCTTTCTCTGCTTCGAAAAGGGTTAGAAGCTTCTGAAAGATAACTTTGAGCATCGCTTGCCCACCTGTTTCAGCCAGTGCTTCATTATCTGAAGATATACCCAATCTTCTTCCAAGAACTTCGCATCTCTTCTGTCTTTATTGGCGTGTCCAGTGTAAGCCTCTTGTGCTTTAGCCTGCATGTCTTTGACTAATTCCAAGATCTCTTGGTAAGACTTCGTCAATCTGTTCGCTTCAGGGACTGAAGATGAGGTTTTGGTCAATAGCGACTGGAATGGTCTTCCAAACGTTGCTTCATAAGGAGTCCTGTCAATAGTTGAATAAAATGAATTATTCAAAACTGCTTGAACTAAAGGCAAATAAGATTCCCACTTACCTTGTTAATCGTCAACATAACACTTCAGCACATCAAAGGCTAATGGGTTGTAAATCTCTTCTGTGGGTGAAACGCATTGGAAAAGTTCAATTTAGTATCAAAATTATCAAACAATGCCATCAAAAAGGACTGGTAAACTTGGCATCATGGTCTGACACTATGGTCCTAGGAATCCTACCAATCGGGTACCAATGCCGAATGAACAAATGGGCAATATCCTCGGCGGTCACATTGGTCTTGCATGGAATAAGCATAACAAATTTGCTAAATCTATGAACAATAGTTAAACATTGCGTGTTATGCTCACCCAGATTGGGCGGCAAATTTGTCACAAAATCCATGGATATATCTTGGAAAGGTCCCTCGGTAATAGCCAGTGGTTGAAAAAACCCTGCTTTCTGATAGAATGTGCAGCGGAAGAAGGGAAAGTGGAAACACAGGAGGGAGAGAGAGAGAGAAAGATGGAGAGGAAACACAGGTGAGAACGTGCTCTCAATATCATCATCAAAAGGAATACATGTCCCGAGCAAGAGGGGAGAATCTCGTAAGTGAGGGACTGCAGCTAGACATGCTAGGCAAGCAATGCAAGCAGTAAAATATGAGGGAGGCATGCCGGCTATATATACCTCTACATGAAGGCAGCCGACTAGTGATAAATACCTCCACGACTGGGGAAAATCCCAAGACCATAAAATGGGAAATAAATATGGGTAAAATATGAGTGAGGGGTGACCAGCCCCTCTGACTAACATGGTCAGCCCTAGAGGCTAAAATAGGACACCAAATAGGAAGCCAGCAAGTAGGGGATGATGTCTAACACCCCCTCTCAGCACCGGATGCTGAGCAAACTCCAAGAAGCCAGAGACGCCGTCCTCGATCAAAGATGAAAGACTGCAGAAACAGGTACCAAGAAAAGTCCACAAGCAATCTCCTCAGCAACTCAGCTACAAAAGCAACAGAACAAGCTGGCAGGTACACCATTCCTCTGGAAGAAAACAACCATATAGGCTGCGACGTGCTGCTCCAAATAATGGTTCCAAACCCAAGTGTAAGAACACTCCCCGAAGTCGAATGTCGTGTATCCAGCCTAGAGAAGGTATGAAAAACCTCATAACCAACCAAGATCAGATCCTGTATATAACCAATCCTAGGAGAAGCAAACTGCTCCTCATTGGAACCCTCAAAAGAAATAGAGTCAATCTGCTCCAACTCTGTACCAAGAGTAGCCAAATGCTGTATAATAGCACCCTTCTCGAAGGTCGGCATCGCCAGATGTAAGAACTCAACTGTAGAGGGGTCCATCTGCTCAAACTCCATAACATGAGTTGCCCAATGCTGTACATAAGTACACGCCACTGAGGTGGGCATCGCACGATGAAAGGACTCCCAATCCCCCTTTGAAAAAAGATATCGTCGGACTGGTACAAGCCCAACCTGATTCTGATCCAAATCCAAAAAAAACTCTGAAAGTACCACTGTGCCCCAGGCACGGTTAGCAACCACAGATCCAAAGCATCCCACCGGGTCCAAAAAACCATCCTCCAAAACAACAAGCCATCAGAACTGGCAGGGAGAGGGGCATCCTCAGAAGCATCACAAAGAGAGGCAGAGGTAGACTCCTCACAATGAGGAAGGGAAGCAGGAATATAAACTGCAGTGGCAACAAAGTCCTCAAAAGCATCACGGATAGCAGAAGACTGTTCCAGAAGTAGAACCAGATCCCAAGAATCAGCAACAGATAAAAGATCCATGTGAAAGGATCAGACCGCAAAGGGCAAAACACCCTCCTTGTTCTGCAAATACTGCAAAGAACACAAGCTCGGACAAAATAAGCTCTGCTCAGTATCTTTGAAAAGATCACTGTTCTCCTCCAAATAACTGTAAACTCTTGTCAAAGAAGAATGTCTCCACAGATACAACACAGCTCCCGAAACTAATCCTCAAGTGAAGTAGCTGGAGAAAGGCCCCCTTTGAGTGTAGAAAACTCCTGTGGGAAGCAAAACGCAGCCAAAACACTGCTATCCAGCAAAAATAGCACTCCACCGCCAACAGAAGGCAAGGAACATGTAGAAACCGGGAAACTGTGTAGGCCAGGAACAAAACACAAGTATAGATGCTCCAAAATCAGCAAAACACTGACTGAAATCAGAAATTCAGAATCCTCCTCAAGTACCAAACTGCCTCCAAAGCCACAATCCAATCAAGAAACCCCCTCTGCAAGTGATCTGTGTCCACTGGAGAAGAAAACGCAGCCAAACAAGGGCTACAAACCTGAAAATTCAGGCCAACCAGTGTCCACACCTCCTATGAGGAAAAACGCAAGGTACCTTCGGGTCCAACAGATGAAGCCCAGTTGAAGGTAGAGCTACCAGCAAGATCGGTTCAGAAAAAACGCAGCAACCATGGCTGCAAATCTGAAAACGCAGAGGTATAAGGGGCTGAATATGGAAACGCTGAAGAAATAGGTACACCCAAGCCTCAGATCAGCAAATCAGCATCAGAAACCTGTAGAAGAAAAAAACGCAGCAAATATGCTGCTACTGGCCTGTACAAAACAGGCGACCAGCACTAAGGGGGGGGTATGAATGCTGAGAACTACTGCAAACTGCTGTAGACAGCCACCTGAAGAAAAACGCAGCAACCTATGTGCTGTTGTCCTTGCTGAAAACGCAAAAACGCAGGTCTGTCCAGGGGTGGAAAAAACGCAGATACGAAGAGGTATAGGAGGGAGCATCCAACGCTGAAAATCACCGGCGCTCTGATACCATGATAGAATGTGCAGCGGAAGAAGGGAAAGTGGAAACACAGGAGGGAGAGAGAGAGAGAGAAAGATGGAGAGGAAACACAGGTGAGAACCTGCTCTCAATATCATCATCAAAAGGAATACATGTCCCGAGCAAGAGGGGAGAACCTCGTAAGTGAGGGACTGCAGCTAGACATGCTAGGCAAGCAATGCAAGCAGTAAAATATGAGGGAGGCATGCCGGCTATATATACCTCTACATGAAGGCAGCCGACTAATGATAAATACCTCCACGACTGGGGAAAATCCCAAGACCATAAAATGGGGAATAAATATGGGTAAAATATGAGTGAGGGGTGACCAGCCCCTCTGACTAACATGGTCAGCCCTAGAGGCTAAAATAGGACACCAAATAGGAAGCCAGCAAGTAGGGGATGATGTCTAACACTTTCTTCCTATGAGACGCTTTCACTTTCTGACAAATCTCATAGTGTTGCACATGAGTGAACACATCTCGCCTCATTCTTGGCCGATAGTACTGCCTTTCTATCTTCTCCAAAGTCGAGTGTATGCTCTTGTGACCACCGGTGATGGCATCATGGGCATCATGGAGAAGAGCCATCCTGAACGACTTCATGACACAAAGGTAGCCTTTGTAGAAAAGCCATTCATCTCGTATCAAAAAGTGGCATAGTCCTGTGGCGTCCAATGCCTGTTTCCACTGAGTACCAGATTCCTCGGAATCCGCATACGTGTGCTTTATATCATCTAGTCCTGTACCAACAAGGTGTAGTCTAGTGGTCTGAATCATAGTCACTGTTCCTTTTCTGCTCAAAGTATCGGTCACTGGATTGGCCTTTCCTGGAAGGTAATCGATCATGCTACCAAATTGGTAGAAAATTTGGCTGTAGTGGTCACTCCATTGTGCACTTGGCATCGTCTGAATCCAACGCAATGCCTGATGGTCAGTACGAACCTCAAAGTCTCGTCTATAAAGGAAATGCTTCCAATGTTTCAGGGCCTAAATCATTGTGAGGAGTTCGCGATCATAGACTGAGTAATTCTTTTCTGCGGGTAGCAACTTACGAGACATGTAAGCTGTTGGAATGAATTCTTGCCCTCCACTTCTGACACGGCCGATTAATGGTTGTCTTTCGTGTGTTGCGCCTCCATTCACTTGGTGCTCCGCGTTCCGCGTTTATTCATGGTATTAGAGCATCGTCGACTCTTGCTGCTCGGCTTTGGGCATTGCATCCTTGGGGTGTTGGAATGAATTCTTGCCCTCTGCTTCTCACATTGCCATGTGGCAGTCTATTATCCCACAGTGGGTTGGGGTCAACTTAACCCCTTTATATAGGGCAAAATGTCCCTTGGTTTCCCTTCATCCCTCACCTTTATTGGTGGTCTCATGGGACGTTTTGGGGGGGGGGGGGGACTTGGCCAGTTAATGGCCGTCTTCTGCGTGTTGCGCATCCGTTCGCTCGGTGCTCCGCGTTCTTTCATAAGCTATTGGATAGCCATTCTGTTGTAAAACAACTCCAATCGCGATGTTACTCGCATCGGTGATTACTTGGAACGGCTGATCCGATGAGGCTAGCGCTAGACAAGGAGCCTCTGACAAGGCCACCTTAGGTTCTTGAATGCCTCCAAAGCTCATAGAGTCATTCGGATCTGTTGCCTTCTAGTCTTGACACCCTTGAGTAGATAAGATCCGTCGAGAGGGCAGAGAATCTGTCGATGTGGGTGGAATATGCTTGGCATATACCCACAAATGATCGGATATCATAAGCTGTCTGCAGTATCTACCAATTGACTATCTCGGCCACCTTGGCCAGGTCAAGTTGGATGTCCTTGGCACTAAAAATGTATCTAAGGTTGTAACTTGGTTGAACACAATGCTAATCAATACACTTAAATACACTAAGATTTGATGGACACTTGCTCAAATACAAGAAGTAAATTGCCGAATTGACAAGAGACATACAATGAGCCGGAACGGCCGACCCCTCCCTCATAAAGTATATTGATCTTGGGAGAATCAAGTACATAGTGTCATGGGCATTTTTGACGAGATTTCCATACCAATGCATATGAATACAATATTGCAAACAAGTGGTTGTCGATGTAGACTTGCAATCCACACTACTCTCTCAAGTGCCCATGTTCCCTACCATCTACTCTCTATTGTTCCACCAACACATGGTAGCAACAATTTGCGAGAGAGCACGTAGGACAAGAGAACACTACACAAGGCACTTATAAATTAGTGCTAACTCCTAAGGCTAGGTTTATGACCAATACTTACCACTTGTCACATGCCACATAACCATGTCAGCAGACAGTTTCACACGCACGGTTCGCGAACGGGCGTCCCCTTACCCGGAACTACACATTGGTCAAGCAAGTATGAAAATAGCATGCAATTTCAATTGCAAGCAAGCAGATAAAGATGCTATGCAATGCAGCATTGGTATGGACAATCCCCATTCATGAGACTATACCAAAATAGACGTACTCCAGGTAAGTACACGAAGTACCAGACCCAATGGAACACCAATCCACCAGGCATGTACACAGAGGCACAAGTCCCAACAGAAAGCCAAGTCCACAGTATCACATGAGTGGCATCAATTCCCGGCATATACAACTGCCATGGACACCAGTCCAATGTACATTCATGATGAGAAAGCACGGGTGGACCAATTGGGTGGCCAAATGGTGACGAAGGTAGTGAACCTCGAACAGATAAAACTCTGACTTTTTCTCATTGACATAGAGCTCGTTTCTTTCCAGCAACTTCAAAACTTTCTCTACATCAATGTCATGCTACTCGACTGCAACTAAAAATACAAGGGTGTGAGTACACACCCCTTTGCGTTAGCAAGTCCTTGGCTGTCCTGGCCCTTGATTGCCTTAGCTCTTGGTGAATTATGAGATAACACAATGGGTTGGGGCCTCCACTATTTATACTACCAATAAAAGGCAGTCGGCTGGCTATTATCCAGGCGCCTAGTGCCTAGCCATCAAGGGAGTGATGCGCAGCTTTTATTTGATTTTATTCAGCATTTATTGCTGTTTATTCCAGTCGTGGGCAGAAATATTAATGTCACATACGGAAGCTTCTGTGGCCAGATCATTATTCAACGGAAACACAACACTCCCACTGGATGCTTGATGCACAAAGAACTGGAGAAAACGTGAGAGAAAGCAGTTTCCTAAACTACTCAAAAATCTTATTTATATGCTTGTCTGTTACAATGTCATGATGGAAGCTGAGCTTCCCTTGAAAAGGTAACTTGTAATTCTACCTAATGACCCAAGTCCCAAGTGGGCACTTGAATGATTGACTAAAAGACCTGGCCCTCTTTATATAGGCCCTTGTAAATCTGGCCGACTGGACCAAATCTGGCCGACCAACATTTAATGCTGTCGACCAGCACATTCCTGGCGTTTTCCTCTTGTCGGGTTGCTGCTGGCTGTCTACCGACTGCACGCTGTACTACTGAATGCTCCACGCTGCCCTTCACAGCCTTGTGAGGCTGACACTTGGTCCACGCCTTATTGGTCCCACTCAGCCCTAAAAAGGTGTCTGAACCTGTCCTAGTGCTTGTCCAGATCAAAAGAAGCATGTCCACGTGGCATGCACGTGACATTTTACGTACTTGATTTTTATACGAGATCATGTTGAGGAAAATAATATACATGTAAACACTCTTAGTAATGATAGGTTGAAATTTTTGCAAGAGCACAATGATTGTTTTGCTGATGAGTTACCAAATGAGTTGCCACCCGTACGACTAGATCATCACATTGATCTTGTGCCGGGTAGCTTACCACCTAATAGGCTAGCCTATCGTGTAAGTGCATCCCAAAAAGAGGAGATCATGAAGCAGGTGAATGAGCTTCTTGAGAAGGGTTTGGTTCAGCCAAGCTCTTCCCCATATTGTTCACCCGTCCTCTTGGTTCAAAAGAAGGATGGATCCTTTCGTATGTGTGTGGATTATAGAGCTTTGAATAAGGTTACCATCAAGAATTGGTTTCCGATTCCATGCATAGACGACATCCTTGACAAGTTGGATGGATCGGCATGCTTTAGCCGAATTGATCTCAAGAGTGGATATCATCAAGTGCGTGTAGTGCCTGAAGATGTACACAAAATTGCTTTCAGGACAGCATTTGGGCTTTATGAGTATCTTGTTATGCCTTTTGGTCTTACGAATGCCCCGGCTACATTCAATAGAATGATGGATCGCATATTACGTGGGTACAAGAAATTTACAGGTGTCTTTTTTCATGACATCCTAGTCTTCTCGAAGACTGAAGAAGAGCATAAGGCTCATTTGGCCATTGTTTTTGAAGAACTCCATAAGCATAAACTCTTCATAAATGCAAAGAAGAGTGAGTTCTTCTTGTCAGAGATACATTATCTTGGGCATATTGAAAGAGTGCACAGAGCGGAAGCAGAGTGGCACTAGAATGTGCTGAACAGAGAGTGCAAGAGAGAGAGAGAGAGATATGGAGCAAACTATGCTGAATATACTGAAGCAAAACAGTCCCAAGCAAGAGACACAGATAGTCTCATAAGTGAGGGAGCATGAAACCGATCCCGTCAGGTGGGAAAGACTCCATTGGACATCCACACTCTTAATAGCACAACTTCAAAATCACAAATTTGAAATGGACAACTTAATACAACTTGAAATTTAAATGAAATGAAATGGAAAGATGGACACCAGCACTGGGGCCGGAACGGGCCGACCCCCCCCTCAATATATGATATATTTATTGGGAGTATTTAATGAATACAATGCTCCATGGGTTCCAAGAACCAGATGATGTCCATGTACATATGAAAACAGTACCAAACAAATAGGCTCGAAGTCGAATTTCGATGTAGAAGCTCGAATCAGAACGACCACTAGTGTGGTCCAATCTCTACGGTCCTGTGCTTTCACTGGACTCCGCGGAGAGCGCCTCACTGGTGTTCGGAGACCACGCACAAACAGGCGCTCTCGTACTAACGCCTGGCTCTCCCGATCTCAGCACCTTTGGACCGAGGTTCGCCAATATAGCTTGGACAACCCGGCACCGAACGGGTGTTGGCCGTATAGGGAGTCGGGAATCCCTTACCAGATTTAAACACAAAATTCTTTATTTAAATCTGAAATTCACTTACTTGTGGATAGCTGATAGAGAACCAATACCCGTGGTATGATGAAGCCACCCAGGAGATGCGAAGTCCCCTTGTAGAACGCCAGTGGAAAAGATGTAGCCACCCTTGTTGAAGAAACAGTTGCCTCGTGGTGAACCACCAAGACAAGTACCACCACAAAGGGCACAGCCGCCTTCTGTGAGAGAAGAAGCATCCACTTGCAAGGGAGGAGATGCCTGGCTGCAGTGTGGAGGAGCTCAAGCAGAGTCGCCTGAGGGCAGTGTTCTACTGGCTGGAACACAAGCGCACAGCCACAGCCGCCTGTAGGGGCATGCGTAGCTTGGAGAGGTGCAGCCGGTAGAGGATGGGCAGCCAGCAGGTACTGTCGCCTGGGGAAGTAGCCGCCTGTAGGAAGGGAGATGAAAGGAGAGAACACACGCAGCTGCCTGCAAGAAAACAGGCGCAGCCACCTGTATGGGAGGAAGTGCAGCCGCTGTGCAGGGGAGGCAGCCGCCTGTTGGAGAAGCAGCTTGCTGGAGGATACGTGCAGCCTGATGAACACCGCCTGGTTGCCTTGGTTGGTTAAGGCTCAGCTGCCGCCTGTAGGCTGAAACGCAGCCTGCTGAATGTGGCAGGCGCAGCCTGTAGAGAAGCAAAAGAAGTCGCCTGCTGGAGATAGCAAGCGCCTGGTTGAGGAGGGAGAAGCAGCCGTACAGCAGCATGCGCAGCCTGTATGGAGGAGGCAGCAGCGAAGAGATGGTCGCTGGTTCCCCCACGCAAGAAGGTGATCGCCCGGTTGATCTCACGTAAAAGGGTGGAAGCGATGATGTCTACGCTTGATGGAGAGAGTCTTTTTTATAAAAATTAAGGTGTAGTTTACTCTACGCTTGCATGTGGGTGGGGAGTATGGGTAGGTGACCATGCCCACCCCCACACTCACTTAAGTGGGGCTCCCCACCTTGGCCCCTAAGTGGGTGCCCAAAGGGGGTGCCCACATTTAAGTGAATGTGAACACTTAACCTTATAAAACTAAAGGTTAGAAATAAAATAATAAAAACAACATGTGCGATATACTTACCACCTGTTCACATGCACTAAAGCTCGTCAGAATACAAAGCAGACTTCACTCACTGGCAGGCGTCCCCGCTCAGTAAGTAACACGTCAAGCAGGCAAACACACAAATACATGTCATGCGAAAACAGTTTCAAACATGCAAAATATGTGTGCATGTGCAAATAGTAACATGGACATATCTCCCGTTCATGGAACAAGTACAAAATATCTGTCGGCACAAAATTGGCACGACATAAAAACATAAAAACCTGGTCTTCCTATGGAGTGACAGTCCCATAGGTAAGACACAGTTCCAGGCACGAGTCTCCCTATGGTGTGACAGTCCCATAGGCAAAACACGGCACGAATACTGGTTCTTCCATGGCGTGACAATCCCATGGGTCGAACACAGTCCAGGTCATACACGGGTGGCATTGGTCTGGCTCCCGTCCATACGACACCATCCTGCTAACACACGGGTGGCACCAGTCTGGCTCCCGTCCATGTCAGCAAAATACTGGCCTCTTCACACGAGACACCGGCCTGGCCTCAAGTGAACGAGACGCAAAAACTGGAGATGGACCAAATGGTCGGTCAATTGGTGACATCCCCCTGGGCTTCTAAAGAGTTGACCTCAACTGAAAAGCCTCAAGATATGCCTGCAACAATTGCGGATAATTTGCAAAATAATCCTCATTTACCCACTTGGCATCAATAGGCAAATAATTCTTAAACTTCACAAGGTATCTCCTGGAAAGCTTTCCTGCAGGTAGCTTTCTCTCCTTGTGAAAAACAATCTGTTCTGGCTGGAGGATTTCCTCAAGCTCTTCAATCTCTGGCGGATCTTCTGTGACAGGCTCATCAGGATCTGGCCCCACATATTTCCGAAATAGACTCACATGAAAAGCATTGTGAATCTTCCAATGACTAGGTAAAGCAAGCCTGTAGGACACTTCATTGATCTTCTGAATCACCTTGAAGGGTCCATAATAGCGAGAAGAAAGCTTAGGATATGATCCTTCTCGTCCTGGCCTCTTCCAAAGCCTAGCCTTCTCAAATTTCAGCAATACCCAATCACCTTCTTTGACTTCCATGTCCCTTCTATGCTTGTCAGCAGCCATTTTATGCTTATCCTGAGATCTTGCAATGGCTGTCCGCACCTGACCAAAGGCAACATCCAAGTCGCGAACATATTCATCAGCTGCAAAAATCTCATCCTTAGTACGAAGGATGGGTGGCAATACCACTCTGCCATAGAGAATCTCAAACGGAGCCTTTCCCGTGGAAGCATGGATCGTATTGTTGTAGGCAAACTCAACAAGTGGAAGATCCTTCTCCCATGCACTCTTTTGATCTGCCACATAACACTTCAATAAATCCAACACGGCTGAATTTGCAGCTTCACTTTGGCCATCCGTTTGGGGATGATAAGCTGATGAAAACTCAAGTTTAGTATCCATATTATCAAACAAAGCCCTCCAAAATAGGCTTGTAGTCCTGGGATCTCTATCCCCAACAATGGATTTAGGCATACCATGATGCTTGAAAATATTAGCAAGAAAAAGCTTTACCATATGATCAGCTTTGATGGTTTTCTTGACGGGCAAGAAATGAGCTTGCTTGCTAAACCTGTCCACAATAGTCCAAATAGCATCATTCCCATGCTGGGATCTAGGCAAGTCCATAATAAAATCCATAGTGATACTTTTCCAAGGTTGCGAGGGAATAGGCAATGGCTGAAGCAAACCTGGAGACTTTTGCCTGTCAAATTTCACCTTTTGGCAAGTAATACATGCACGCACATAGGTCTCAATGTCTTTACGCATGCTCGGCCAAAAGAAATACCTCTGAATCATGCGTGTAGTAGGCATAATACCTCTATGACCAGCATAAGGTGGAGCGTGACATTCGTCCATAACCTTTGGACGCAAATCCTTTACCACACATAAGCAATTATCCTTCATGAGATAACCCTCGTTGATAACATAAGAGGCATGTGAATGACCAGCCATCAAATCAGTCCATGTATGGCAAAAATCAGCATCCAAATGATACAAATCTCTCATAGCAGATAAGTCTCCATAAGAGGCTACTGAGACTGCAGCAACATAAGGCCTCCTAGATAATGCATCGGCCACCACATTTTTCTTTCCTGGAGTATGCACAATCTGAAAATGAAACATGGAAAGAAAATTTGCCATTCTCATCTACTTCTCTGAAAGCTTGGTTTGAGATAGAAAGTATCTCAAGCTTTGATGATCTGTCTTGACTACAAATTCAGCCCCAAGAAGATAATGTTTCCATATCTTTAAGGCATGAATTACAGCCAAGAGCTCTTTCTCATAGATATCCATATGAAGTTCAGCATCATGCAAACGACGGCTTTAGTATGCAACTGCATGCCCTTCTTGATTTAGGACAGCTCCTATGCAATCACCACAAGCATCACATTCAACCACGAATGACTTGTGCAAGTCGGGAACAATCAATACTGGACCACATATGATCGCATGCTTGAGCTGCAAGAAAGCATCCTGTTCCTTTGAAGTCCATTTGAAAGCAGTTTTCTTCTTCGTGAGATCATGTAGAGGAGTGGCAATCATAGCAAAATGCCTTGTGAAATGCCTGTAGTACGAACATAATCCCAGAAAACTATGTACTTTATGTACGTTTTGCAATTCGGGCCAATTCCGAATAGTCTCTATCTTTGCAGGATCCATTGTAACTCCATCTTTGGATACAATATGACCCAGATAATGAATCTCTGAAAGGAAAAACTCACTTTTCTTGGCATTGACGAAAAGTTTATGCTTCCGCAACTCTTCGAACACTGTGATCAAATGAGTTCTGTGTTCCTGCTCATTCTTGGAGAAAACCAAGATATCATCAAAGAAGACTCCTGTGAACTTGCAATGGGGTCGGAATATCCTATCCATCATACGATTAAAAGTAGCAGGAGCATTGGTGAGACCAAAAGGCATTACCAAGAATTCATATAGTCCGAAGGCTGTCTTGAAAGCAGTTTTATGGACATCTTGTGGCACCACTCTTATCTGGTGATAACCACTCTTCAAATCAAGTCTGCTAAAACAAGCTGAGCCATCAAGCTTATCTAAAATATCATCAATTCACGGAATTGGGAATCTGTTCTTGATGGTAAGCTTGTTTAAAGCTCTATAGTCCACACACATACGGAATGATCCGTCCTTCTTTTGAACAAGAAGCACAGGAGAGCAGTAAGGTGAGGAATTGGGCTGAACCAAACCTTTCTCTAAAAGCTCGTTTACCTGCTTCATGATTTCTTCTTGTTGTGCAGCACTCACTCGGTATGTGGGTTTGTTAGGTGGAGAACTACCTGGCACAAGATCTATGCGGTGATCTTCGGGCCTTTGGGGAGGTAATTCACCTGGCAACGAGTCAGCAAAACAGTCGTTGAATGCATTACGAAAATTCAGCCTATCATTAGACATAGCATCCACATTTTGATGATTTGGCACAAGACTATCACACACAAAAACCAAGTACGCTGAAAGACTCTTTTTCATTGCTTTATTAATTTGGATGTGTGATACAAGTGGGATGGAATCCCCTTCTTTGCCAGCATCAATAAAATGCATGCGGCCTTTATGCATAAAAGAAATCATATTGGACTTGTAGTCTTTGCGGGGCTCAAGCCTATGGTGCCATGGCTTGCCCAACAATACATCACATCCATTCAGTGGAGCAACTAAGAAATGCTCATTGTCAAGGTAGCCCTGGATATGGATGCGCAACTTCCCTATCAAAGGGGTAACCTGCACCTCTTTACCAATAAATGCAGCTTCGGCTTCAATCTGAGGTCCCATGTTTTCAACCTCAATACCCAATGCAGCTGCCATTTGCATAGAGATGAAATTGTCAGTTGCACAGTCATCAAACATGAAGAGTGCGGGCTGATCCTTGATTTGCTCCCAAGCCTTGCAAACCATACGCTCTTTTGCATCATGACGTGTTTTTCCTTGCACATCAGGAACTGCATGTACATTAGCTTTGGTGTGCTTGTCCTCGTGCTTTGATTTGCGATCTGGGCATTGTCGAAACATGTGGTCTTTGCTACCACAAGAAAAGCATTTTCCATCCTTGGCATATTGCTCTCTTTGCTCCGGGGTTAATCCAAATTTGTTCTTCCTTGGGCCCTGTTCTTTAGATGTGTTATTTTCAGCTTTACCACCCTTGTAGGGCTCCCGGAAGTTCTTTTTAGGTGGCTGTCCATCCTTTTGCTGATTTGGGACAGCCTTGTCCTTTCCCTTGAAACCTCCTTGATCCTGCTTAATCTTGAGCACCAATTGCTCCGTAGCAAGAGCAGAAGCTGTGAGTTGTTGCAACGTATGTTTTGGGTGCAATTCAATGCCCGATCGATATGCTGGTTGCAGTCCAGAACGAAACTTCCTCTTTCTTTCATCCTCAGTGATTTGCATAAAGGGAGTCACTTCCAGCAACACTTTCCAGAATTTGTTAACATACTGTTGCACACTTTCATTATCTCTTTGTTCCAGCCTGTCCCACTTTTGAGTGAGAGTTTGCTCTGCATTTGGTGGCAAGAACTGAGCATAAAATCTATCCTTGAATTCCTTGCAAGTAGAAATGGGATCCTTGGTGATCTTTTCAGTGATCCACCAATGAGCAGCAGTCCCTTTCAAAAACATGCTAGCATGACGCACCTTTGACTTTTCTGTGAAATCCTCATCGCTAAAAGCAATGTCGAACTGTGCCACAAATGCTAACACCTTAGAAGCATCATGTTCACCATGAAAAGCATCAAATTTAACGGATTTGTCACCTGCTTTGAATTCCTTGAGCTTCCTGGCATGAGGCTCATGGTCTTCTCTTTTTCTTTTCCCCTTATCCAACGGGGTAGCCCTGTCTGCATGGGCTCCATGGGCCGTCTTAGAAATTTCATGGGGCACGGTGGCATGTGCTCCACGAACTTGAAACTCAGATGCATGTGACTTACCTGCATATGGCAATGTCTCTCCATGAGATAGCTTAGAAGGCAAAATTTTTCTGGAAGCAGACCTGTCACCATGAGATACATGTCTTGCATGCATGTGACTTTCATGCCCTCCATGAGCACTGGCATACATATATCTGTCAGGCTTAGTGCCTTGTGGAGAAGATGCATGTCGAGAGGTGACTGTCACCTCTTCCTTATGCATAAAAGATTTCAGCCTTTGAGATGCGGGATCTCCATGCTTCAAACGAGGTGGATTTCTGAATTTCAGCTCTCCGTCATCCCCCTCTTTGATATCACCTTTGCGAAGGAGATAGGCAAGTGCCAACTCCCTTGGTTTCTTGCCCACTTCACGAGCCATTGATTCAAAAGTTACATCCACCATTGCGTCAGCCTTCCTGGCTTCAATAGCACTTTGCAGATGGGGATCTTCATGCAAAAACTTTAACTCTTGCTCTTGAGCCTGCAAAAGTTTTCTCATATGTTCCATTTCAGCCCTCATAGCATCAGGCTCTTGTTCAAGCATAACTGTCTTTCTTGGAGACAGTTGACCCTTGGATTCACTATCAATAACCCTTTCAAGGGGCTTGTGTCTACCTCGCAAGGCATCAGACCCACGAGAGGCACTAGATGGACCCCTCGAATTTGGCACTTCCAAAGGGTTGCCTTGGCTGTCCATTGTGTTTTAAGTTTGCTGAAAGCGGGATGTCCAGTACACAGGTTCGTTTCCCCACTAGGAAGAGGGAAACAACCGTGCTCTGATACCAATGAAACCGATCCTGTCAGGTGGGAAAGACTCCGTTGGACATCCACACTCTTAATAGCACAACTTTAAAATCACAAATTTGAAATGGACAACTTAATACAACTTGAAATTTAAATGAAATGAAATGGAAAGATGGACACCAGCACTGGGACCGGAACGGGCCGACCCCCCCCTCAATATATGATATATTTATTGGGAGTATTTAATGAATACAATGCTCCATGGGTTACAAAAACCAGATGATGTCCATGTACATATGAAAACAATACCAAACAGATAGGCTCGAAGTCGAATTTCGATGTAGAAGCTCGAATCAGAACGACCACTAGTGTGGTCCAATCTCTACGGTCCTGTGCTTTCACTGGACTCCGCGGAGAGCGCCTCACTGGTGTTCGGAGACCACGCACAAACAGGCGCTCTCGTACTAACGCCTGGCTCTCCCGATCTCAGCACCTTTGGACCGAGGTTCGCCAATATAGCTTGGACAACCCGGCACCGAACGGGTGTTGGCCGTATAGGGAGTCGGGAATCCCTTACCAGATTTAAACACAAAATTCTTTACTTAAATCTGAAATTCACTTACTTGTGGATAGCTGATAGAGAACCAATACCCGTGGTATGATGAAGCCACCCAAGAGATGCGAAGTCCCCTTGTAGAACGCCAGTGGAAAAGATGTAGCCACCCTTGTTGAAGAAACAGTTGCCTCGTGGTGAACCACCAAGACAAGTACCACCACAAAGGGCACAGCCGCCTGCTGTGAGAGAAGAAGCATCCACTTGCAAGGGAGGAGATGCCTGGCTGCAGTGTGGAGGAGCTCAAGCAGAGTCGCCTGAGGGCAGTGTTCTACTGGCTGGAACACAAGCGCACAGCCACAGCCGCCTGTAGGGGCATGCGTAGCTTGGAGAGGTGCAGCCGGTAGAGGATGGGCAGCCAGCAGGTATTGTCGCCTGGGGAAGTAGCCGCCTGTAGGAAGGGAGATGAAAGGAGAGAACACACGCAGCTGCCTGCAAGAAAACAGGCGCAGCCACCTGTATGGGAGGAAGTGCAGCCGCTGTGCAGGGGAGGCAGCCGCCTGTTGGAGAAGCAGCTTGCTGGAGGATACGTGCAGCCTGATGAACACCGCCTGGTTGCCTTGGTTGGTTAAGGCTCAGCTGCCGCCTGTAGGCTGAAACGCAGCCTGCTGAATGTGGCAGGCGCAGCCTGTAGAGAAGCAAAAGAAGTCGCCTGCTGGAGATAGCAAGCGCCTGGTTGAGGAGGGAGAAGCAGCCGTACAGCAGCATGCGCAGCCTGTATGGAGGAGGCAGGAGCGAAGAGATGGTCGCCGGTTCCTCCACGCAAGAAGGTGATCGTCCGGTTGATCTCACGTAAAAGGGTGGAAGCGATGATGTCTACGCTTGATGGAGAGAGTCTTTTTTATAAAAATTAAGGTGTAGTTTACTCTACGCTTGCATGTGGGTGGGGAGTATGGGTAGGTGACCATGCCCACCCCCACACTCACTTAAGTGGGGCTCCCCACCTTGGCCCCTAAGTGGGTGTCCAAAGGGGGTGCCCACATTTAAGTGAATGTGAACACTTAACCTTATAAAACTAAAGGTTAGAAATAAAATAATAAAAACAACATGTGCGATATACTTACCACCTGTTCACATGCACTAAAGCTCGTCAGAATACAGAGTAGACTTCACGACTCACTGGCAGGCGTCCCCGCTCAGTAAGTAACACGTCAAGCAGGCAAACACACAAATACATGTCATGCGAAAACAGTTTCAAACATGCAAAATATGTGTGCATGTGCAAATAGTAACATGGACATATCTCCCGTTCATGGAACAAGTACAAAATATTTGTCAGCACAAAACTGGCACGACATAAAAACATAAAAACCTGGTCTTCCTATGGAGTGACAGTCCCATAGGTAAGACACAGTTCCAGGCACGAGTCTCCCTATGGTGTGATAGTCCCATAGGCAAAACACAGCACGAATACTGGCTCTTCCATGGCGTGACAATCCCATGGGTCGAACACAGTCCAGGTCATACACGGGTGGCACTGGTCTGGCTCCCGTCCATACGACACCATCCTGCTAACACACGAGTGGCACCAGTCTGGCTCCCGTCCATGTCAGCAAAATATTGACCTCTTCACACGAGACACCGGCTTGGCCTGAAGTGAACGAGACGCAAAAACTGGAGATGGACCAAATGGTCGGCCAATTGGTAACAGAGCAAAATATGTACAAGACTGAATGAAACAAGAGAGGCCAGCACCCACTATTTATAGTGAGGGAATGCTAGCCGACTGGAGCTGATGGACATGGCCGACTGGTAAATGCCAGAAAGGCTGGGAAAAATCCCGGAAAAATAGTAAAAAAGGGGTGGCCAACCCACAAGCAAGGGCCATGCAAAAGGGGACCAAATGGGTACCATAAAAGAGCAGAATCTGGGAATGAATGTCCTAACACCCCCTCTCAGCACCAGATGCTGAACAAACTCCGAGAATCCGAAGATGAGGAGCCAAGGATGCCTGAACCGGCTTGGTGAACAAATCTGCAGCATTCTCCGCGGAAGGACAATACTCCAAACGCAAATCTCCAGCAAGAACCCGTTCACGAACATAGGGATACTGAATCTCAATGTGTTTCGTACGAGCATGAAACACAGGGTTCTTGGCGATGGCGATGCAACTCTGATTGTCACACCAAAGAAGAGTAGATCCGGTAGGAGGACAGCCGAGCTCCTCCAATAATCTCCGCAACCATATCGCCTCACATGCAGCATAACAAACTGCACGGTACTCCGCCTCGGTAGAGGAAAGCGCCACAGTAGGCTGCTTTTTACTGCTGCAAGAAATGGCTCCAGACCCAAGTGAAAAAACACAACCAGTGGTCGAACACCGTGTATCTGGATCTCCAGCCCAGTTTGAGTTAGACCATCCAACAAGAGTGCGTCCTTGGCCATAAAAGATGCCAAAATCCTGAGTGCCATGCAAGTATCGAAGAACTCTAAGAGCACACCGCCAATGCTGTTGATGGGGCTTGGATGAGAAGGAACTCAATAAATTGACTGTGAAGCATATGTCCAATCGGAAGTAGGTCAACCATACCAAACAACCGACGAGAACCCGATACTGTCCCTGATTAGTCCCTGGAGAAGCATCAAGTGAAGAAAGCTTCTCATCAATATCCATAGGAGAAGATACTGGTTTGCACCCAGTTATCTGAAATCTGTCGAGAATCTCCCGAGTGTACTTCTGCTGAGAGAAGAAAATGCCTTTCGAGGTCTGCCAAATCTCAAAGCCAAGAAAATAATGCAAGAGGCCAAGATCCGTCATCTCAAACTCTGTCTCCAAAGCATCCATAACAGAACGGATCCGCATAGAATAAGAACCTGTAAAGATGTGGTCATCAACATAGACCACGATGATAACAATCAACCCCCTCTCAAGGAGGATATAAAGGTTCGAATCTGCATGAGAACGGCGCAGGCCGAGCTTCTGAAAGAACTCATCAATCCGTTGGTACCAAGCCCGCGGAGCCTGCTTTAGACCATATAAAGCCTTCTTCAGCCGGTACACATGATCCTGTTTGCTCGGAACAACAAATCCTGGTGGTTGATCAATATAAACCTCCTGTGTAAGCTCTCCATTCAGGAAAGCCGACTTGACGTCCGTTTGGAAAACAGGCCATCTATGATGTCGTGCAAGTGCATGAACGGTATGAATGGTAGTCATCCGGGCCGTCGAAGCGAAGGTCTCATCAAAGTTGACACCAGGGCGCTGAGCATAACCCTTGGCAACCAACCTTGTCTTGTGCTTGTCCAAGCTGCCATCAGCTTGGAACTTTGATTTGCAAATCCAACGCACACCAATCACCTTACGCTGCTGCAGAGGCCGAGGAACCAAAATCCAAGTGCCATTCCGTTCGATAGCATCGAGCTTTGCCTGCATAGCATGATGCCAAGGCTCATGTGAAAGAGCCTCGTCTACAGAAGTGGAATCAGAAGGACCATCAATGATTGTAGACATAAGAGCATAATTAACAAACATGTTGCCCTCATGAATTTGTTTCCCTGTAACTCTGGAAGAACGCCGAAGAGAACCAGGAGGAGGAGTAGAAGGGAGCTCACGCAACCCAGAATCACGAACTGTCTGATAATACCAACCAGGTACAGATCTGCTCGAACTCGCCGGAGGAGGAGCAGGGTCATCATCATCTGACTGAGTATCCTCAGCTGGAGGTGTAACAGAAACAGCGGGAGCAGGGGGAGGAGGAGGAGGTGGAGACGGAGGTGAAGGAAGCAGAAGCTCCCCACCCCCCATGAAGATGTAGGAGTCTCGTCGAACACCACATCACGGCTCACAACTTCTTTACTGGCCTGAGGATCATAAAGATGATATGCCTTGGACACGGTGCTGTATCCGAGAAAAGTCATGCGCTGAGACTTCGAGTCCAACTTGGAGCGGTGCTCCTTAGGCACATGAACATACGCCGTATACCCAAATATCCGGAAATGAACAACGGAGGGCTTATCACCATGGAAAGCCTCATATGGAGTTTTGTTGGGAAGAGCAGCAGTAGGAGACCTATTCTGAATGTAGACAGCAGTGGAAGCCGCCTCAGCCCAGAAACGTTGAGGTAATGAAGAATGCTAAAGCATAGCACGGGCCATCTCCATGATGGTCCTATTCTTCCTCTTGGCAACTTCATTCTGTGAGGGAGTATATGATGTAGTAAGCTGTCTCCGAATGCCATGTGTCTTGCAATATTGCTGAAACTCCTGGGATGTGAACTCACCCCCTCCGTCGGTCCTGAGAGCCTTGACCGAGTGACCGGTCTCTTTTTTCCACCTCAGCTTTCCAATCATAGTAGTGATGAAAAGTCTTATCCTTGGTCTTCAAGAAGAAAACCCAAGTATATCTGGTAAAATCATCCACCATCACGAGCATGTACAACGCCTTACTCAAAGACGCGGTACTCATAGGACCACATAAGTCTGCATGAATGAGAGCAAGTGATGTCGAAGATCTGTGTGTCGCCTCCTTCAGAAAGGCGGCTCAGTGTTCTTCCCCTGTAAACAAGAGGAACAAGCAGAAGACGGAGCCTTGATGGTCGGTAATCCCTCAACCAACCCATCCTTCGAGGCTCGCTGCAGAAGCTGATAGCTCAAATGGCCAAACCGAGCATGCCAAAGAGCAGAAGCACAACAAGTATACGCCAAGTACCTGCTAAGAGAAGAATGCCATCATCCTTCTTGGGTTGAGACACCGCTGTTGAGGAAGAGTTCTTTGTTGCTTCATCACGCTTCTTCTTGTGACATTGGGGTGACTTGTGACTGAGAAGTCACAAGAGCAAGTATACGCCAAGTACCTGCTAAGAGAAGAATGCCATCATCCTTCTTGGGTTGAGACACCGCCGTTGAGGAAGAGTTCTTTGCTGCTTCATCACGCTTCTTCTTGTGACATTGGGGTGACTTGTGACCCTTCTTGCCACAATAATGACATTCAATGTCCTTATTCTTTGAAGATTTGTTGTCTTTATCCTTGTCAGAATCCTTGGAGTTCTTGTCAAAACCCCCTTTTCCTTTCTTTTGTTGAGTCTTCCCTTTATCTCGTGCTGCCAAAGCTCCATCAGGGCCACTGGAGGTGCCAGTCCGCTCCTCAAAGCGAGACTCAATCTGCATAACGGAGGAGAGAACTTCCTCCCAAGTAATTGGAACAGGACGAGGAGAAGAAACCAGAGACTGAAAGTATGCATCAAACCTCTTTGGAAGTTTGGAGAGCAGCCGAATAGCCATATCCTTTGTGGAGATGTCCTTGCCACAAACAGCAAGCTCGTCTCGGAGATCTTTCATCTTCGTGATGAAAGCAGATAAAGATGGAAACGCAGAAACTGATAAGTTCATAAGTTGCTTTTCCAACGCCAAAATCCGACCCGGAGACTTAATCTCATAGAGATCTGCAAAAGCCTTCCAAACTTCATGTGCAACATCTGCTGTACGCACATGAGAGAGAACAGCATCCTGATAGTTCAACATCAGAAAGGAGAAAACGTGTCGATCATTCGCACCACCGGAAGCAAGGGTGGGAGGGGTGGCATTGGCCGGTGTAACAAGCCAATCCCATAGATCCACGCCACGCAAGGCCGATTTCACCTTCACCTTCCATAGGGTGTAGTCGGAACCATCCAACTTGGGAGACTTAGCAAACATATGAAGAGAAGTCGATGCAGCCATCACAAAAGCTTGGGCTCAATCTAAAAAAAAACGCACAAACTCTGAAGAAGAGGTGTCCTCCATAGGTACCAAGAGTGCCACCAAAGCCTGCAACACCACAAGCCCCCTCTGCAAAGGGAAAGGGCCACTGGAGAGGAAAACACAGCAAAGAAAGGCTGCTGTCCTGTAGAAAACAGGCCGCCTATTGTCCAATCTCCAAGTGGGAAAGAAAACGCTGGTCAACAAGTACCTGATGGCTGAATTGATGAAGCCAATCCAAAGAAAAAGCGACCAGCAGGGTGCTGTCCAGAAAACTTAGCAGCAAAGGCTATGGATCTGGAAGAAAACGCAGAGGAGAAGGTGCTGAAAACAGGGCTGAATCTGGGGAAGCAAAGCGGTTGCTAGACCGGGAGCGATGATACCATGAAAGAGTGCACAGAGCGGAACCAGGAGTGGCACTAGAATGTGCTGAACAGAGAGTGCAAGAGAGAGAGAGATATGGAGCAAACTATGCTGAATATACTGAAGCAAAACAGTCCCAAGCAAGAGACATAGATAGTCTCATAAGTGAGGGAGCAAAATATGTACAAGACTGAATGAAACAAGAGAGGCCAGCACACCCACTATTTATAGTGAGGGAATGCTGGCCGACTGGAGCTGATAAACAGGCCGACTGGAGCTGATGGACATGGCCGACTGGTAAATGCCAGAAAGGTTGGGAAAAATCCCAGAAAAATAGTAAAAAAGGGTGGCCAGCTCACAAGCAAGGGCCATGCAAAAGGGGACCAAATCTGCACCATAAAAGAGCAGAATCTGGGGATGAATGTGCTAACACATATTGTGTCCAAAGATGGAGTGCGGATGGATCTTGCAAAGATTGATACAATTCGGCCCGAATTGAGTTCGGTGCATGAGATCAGTTTTCTTGGATTATGCTCTTACTACCGCAGCTTCATTCGGCACTTTGCATGGATTGCTTCTGCTTTGCATGATTTGACAAAGAAGAAGGCCGTGTTCAAATGGACTAATGTAGAGAGGGATGCATTCCTCAAATTGAAAGATGCAACTACTCATGGTTCAGTGTTGATTATTCCGGATTTGCAAAAGTCTTTTAGTGTGGAATGTGATGCATCTGGAAATTGCATAGGAGCTGTCCTTAATCAAGAGGGACATGCCGTGGCTTATGAGGTCGTAGATTGCATGATGCAGAGCTATCTCTTGGCATTTATGAGAAAGAGCTCTTGGCTGTAATTCATGCACTTACTATATGGAAACATTACCTTCTTGGGGCTGATTTCACTGTGAAGACAGATAACCAGAGTTTGAGGTATTTTCTTACCCAAACTAAGTTGTCAGAGAAGCATGTGAGGATGGCCAATTTTCTCCCTATGTTTCATTTTCAGATCTTGTACACCCCAGGAAAGAAGAATGTAGTGGCAGATGCATTGTCACAAAAGCCGTATGTAGCAGCTATCTCGGTTGCCTCTCATGGGGACTTGTCTGCCATACATGATTGATATCATACGGATGCTGATTTTGCCACTATTTGGGCTGATTTGATGGCTGGTCATGCACATGTCTCATATGTGATCAAAGAGGGTTATCTCATGAAAGATAATTGCCTATGTGTGGTATCTGACATGAGGCAAAAGGTTTTGGATGAGTGCCATGCTCCTCCATATGCTGGTCATAGAGGCATAATGCCTACTACGCACATGATTGAGCGGTATTTTTTTTGGCCAGGTATGTGGAAGGACATAGAGGCACATGTACGTGCATGTATCACCTGTCAAAAGGTGAAATTTGATAGGCAAAAGGCACTAGGTTTGCTACAGCCATTGCCTACATGGGATAGTATTACAATGGATTTCATTATGGACTTGCCACGCACCCAACAGGGTAATGATGCAATTTGGACAATTGTGGACAGGTTTAGCAAGCAAGCTCATTTCTTGCTGGTCAAAAAGACCATCAAAGCTGAGCATATGGTTAAAATATATCTTGCACAAGTGTTCAAGCTTCATGGAATGCCGAAGTCCATTGTGGGGGATAGAGATCCCAGGACTACAAGTCTCTTTTGGCGGGCCTTATTTGATAATATGGGCACCAAATTGGACTTTTCACAGCTTATCACCCTCAAACGGATGGACAAAGTGAGGCTGCAAATTCAGCCGTGTTGGATCTCTTGAAATTTTATGTGGCAGATCAGAAGTCTTCTTGGGAGAAGTACTTACCGCTTGTGGAATTTGCATACAACAACACGGTGCATGCATCTACGGGAAAGGCTCCATTTGAGATTGTTTGGTAAGGTGGTTTTACCACCCATCCTTCGCACAAAGGATGAGATATTTGCAGCTGATGAGTATGTAAGAGACTTGGATATTTCTTTTGCTCGAGTGCGGACAGCCATTCCAAGGTCACAAGACAAGCATAAAAAGGCTGCCGATAAGCATAGAAGGCAATTGGATGTTAAAGAGAATGATTGGGTATTGCTGAAATTTGAGAAAGCAAGACTTGCAAAGAGGCCTGGCAAAGAGGGTGCATATCCTAGCTTGCAACCAAGTACTATGGGCCTTTTTGAGTGATCGAGAAGATCAATGAAGTGGCTTTTAGATTGGCATTACCTAGTCATTGGCACATACACAATGCGTTTCATGTGAGTCTCCTTCGCAAGTATGTAGGGCAAGAGCCCAGTGAAACGGTCATTGAGGATTCACCAGAAGTGGATGAGTTTGAGGAGATCTTGCAGCCAGAGCAGATTGTGTATCACAAGGAACGCAAGCTTGCTGCTGCCTCCGAGAGTTGGAGACGCTCCATGAGCAGCTGGTTCTGAGCTCTAAGAAAAGCTATGGTGTCTGCGGTAGTCGGAAGAGCAAGGTCTCCTTTGGGGGAGACGTCTTCCGGCTGATGAGTACTCTCTTCTGTAGACATGATGCTGAAGTCGGTGGTCGTGTCTGAACGCAATCTGACCATCCAAGGATGCCCTCACACTAGGATACGGTGTGTGTGGACAAGATGAATCTGATACCAATGTAACATGCAGCGGAAGTATTCGTATTGGAGGATCCTGTCACACAAATGCTCACACCGGCTTCTGTATCCTAAGTTTCGCGAGTTTAGCAATACTTTAAGACTTCAAACTTTAAAGAGATATGAGAGAGAGAGAGATGAGAACTGTATACCGTATGGGGTCCCGAACTACCCATTGAAGGGCCCCCTATCCTGTTACCGAGATAGTACTTGCTTTATTATCTTTAAAGAGACTGATGGTGTGATTGACGATAAGCCAAACGCAAGACCTCTGTAGACCAAGTGATGGGTTGAACTGTACACTGTTGTAGAAACACCAAAGATGTCCAATCTCGAGCCTATGCACTCTCCCCAATGGAATGAGGGAGGGATGCAAAGCTAGGGCTGAGAGAGGGGCTGTTTGGGACTGTTCTAGACTAAGTATGAATGCTGCGTTTTTACCTTCACCAAGTGGCTGGAGCAAAACGATGATGAGATGAATGCTGAAAACTGTATGGATGCAGAAAACGCAAGGTGGATTGAAGGTTGAATGCTGAACTGATTCGTTTTGCTGATGCAAGATGGCTGAATGCTCATGCGTTGAGGCGCCTACTGCTGTAGGAGGAAAACGCTGAGAGAAGGAGGCTGAGAACTGCAATCGCTTTGCTCCTTGTGCTGAAGATGCTAAGCGCTTGAATGCTCCTTGGCTGAATACGATTGAATGAATGAATGATGATGCAAGGATTCTATTTATATGGACTCATGGAGCCAGTCGGCCAGCTACTGAGCTGGACGACTGCTCATGTCCAATAATAAATGCATAAATGTGTATAAAATGCTAAAAATGATGGGAAAAATACGAGAAAATTCCAATATCCTGATAAATATTGGATGATATCTGGGGTTCCTGCAATGGTCTAGATGCTATGCATGAATGATGTGCAATATGTAGGATGCTTTCTGATGCAAACCCTAAGGTTTCTACTGACTGTATATGCATGAATGCGTCTCTTTAAGTGGGTTAAGGGACGTAGACTGACTGACTGACTGACTTACTATGGCTAAGAATGACCTACGTAGCTCGTGCATGACTTATCCTAGATTGAGGATTACAATGGGGTCACGGCGTACGACAAATATCATCCTGAATGAAACTAATAGTGTTACAATGTTGCAATGATGATGATGAGCCGGTTCGGCGCTCACGATCGTTAGTTGATTGTATCTAACAAGCGGGAGGGAGGAGGATGCAGGCGGGAGAAAAAAAGGGGGGATGGGAGGGGCGGGGCGGGGCGCACAGCGGGGGAGAGAAGGGGGGGGGGGGAGCTACAACGTATGCTAGGGCAGCGAAGGGGCGCATAGGTGGGGAGGCGAGGGGGACAGCACCGTTCGAGGGAGCAGCTCGGCTCTCACGATCGTTAGCTGACTGTATCTAACAATTCTCCACTAGGAAGATTATCGTGTCCAGAGATGTCATCTTTGATGAATATGCATCTCAACCCATGCTTTCATGTAGGCTACAACCATCAATTGATGCCCAGATGACTTTGATACATTGTTGCCATTATTTGGTACGTGTGTTGAACCTATTGAGCATGCTTTGGCTCCAAATCAGCCTCCTGTTGTTGCGGTTGAAAACCAGCAGCCCAACATTCCCCATATTGCTCTAGATCCTGTTTCTACTCCTATGAAACCAGCCTTACGACTTTTACTTGAGGACTCTTCCGAGGCATTTGATGTTGCCACCTACCAGCAGGCTGTGGGATGCCCTATTTACCTATGCTCTACCCGTCTTGATATTCAGCATGCAGTTGCCTTGGCACTAGGCAATGGCAAGAAGTGAAGCATGTCTTTCGTTATCTTAAAGGCACTCAAGACTTTTGCATTGTTTTATGGCAATGTGTCTTCCTTATGCTTGACCGCCTACACTGATAATGACTGGCGGGATGTTATGACACTAGGGTGTCAACTAGTGGTAAATGTTTCCTTCTTGGAAGTTCATGCATTTCATGGCTGAGCAAGAAGTAGCCCGACAGTGGCCACTTCTAGTTGTGAGGCTGAGTACAAGGCAACATTCACTGCTATTGTGGAGTGTGTATGGCTTCGCCATCTATTGGCAGAACTTGGTATTAGATAGCCGTCTTCTACCACCATTTTTACTGACAGCCAGAGTGTATTGGCAGTGGCGCGAAATCCGATTTTTCATGCATGGACAAAGCACATTGAGGTGCATTATCATTATGTCAGGGAGAGGCACCATGAAGGAGAGAGAACCTTGACTTATGTGCCTACACATGCCAATGTGGCAGATGGGTTTACCAAGTCTCTTTCGAGAGAGAAGTGAAGGGGATTCAGCTGTTAGGGTTAGGGTTTGGAAGGTACTTCAGCAAGAGGCGTGAGAGACAGAGAGAGGAACACGACTTCTCTTGTATATTGAGAGTGATAAAATGAAGTACAATAGCCACATAAAGAAGTGACCTAAAAGGTGTGTTCACATGGTCCGGCCATAAAGTGTGCCAGGTGGACCAAATCACTTATAAACTATTATAAGTGGAACTAAGCTAAAACTGGGGGAAAAAACCTCCACTAACTGAAGTAAAAAGTGCCCCAGTAACCTACTGATGATCACTAGCACTCCTCTGGGTGCATACACAGCATAAAAACCCAACAAACCCCCCTGGAGTGATATGTGATCACTGTACATCATCCACCAAAAGGAAACAAATTCAAAGCAGTGCGGAATGCTTCGAATTTTGGACGTGGTAATGCCTTGGTGAAGATGTCTGCCACATTCTGATCTGTAGGACAGTAGATCAGACTGATATCACCTGCCTGGAGTCTCTCCCGAACAAAATGACAGTGAATCTCAATGTGTTTCGTGCGAGCATGAAACACAGGATTCCTGGCCACGGCAATGGCACTCTGACTATCAGTATAGATAGGTGTAGGCTCCTCCACTGAAATATCCATATCAGTCATGAGACGACGCAGCCAGACACACTCAACGGTAGTAGTGTAGGCTGCTCTGTACTCTGCCTCACAAGACGAAGTGGCCACTGTGGTCTGTTTCTTGCTTAGCCAAGAAATACATGAAGAGCCAAGAAAGAAACAATTTCCACTAGTGGAATGTCTGGTATCAAAATCACCAGCCCAATCTGAATCGCTGCAAGCATATAACTGCATGTCACCCCCCTCGGGATAAAGCAATCCTAGAGACAAGGTACCCTGCAAATACCGAAATACACGCTTCACAGCTTGCCAATGTGACAATCGCGGGCTGTGCATGAATCTGCTCAACTAAGATACGGCATACTAAATATCTGGCCGTGTAGTACACAAGTAAATAAAGCACCCAACAGCCTGAGCATATGTAGTGGCATCATATAAAATACTGTCATCTTGTAGTGACAGTTTTATTCCAGGCTCCATAGGAGTGCTGATAGGCTTGCAATCCTGAAATTTAAACTTCTCCAGAAGTTTAGCAACATATCGAGATTGCAACAACCCAATGCCTCTGTTAACCTGCACAAACTGTATGCCCAAATAGTAGTGTACGAGCCCCAAATCAGACATGTCAAATGTCTGTTCCAGTATCTCTTTAAAAGCTGCAATTTTGTCATCATTTGATCCCATGAGCAAAAGATCATCTACATAAAGGCTGATGACCAGCAAATCTTTCTCTTCTTTCTTTACATACAAAGTGGCTTCTGATGGACTGTTCACAAAGCCTTGAGTGAGCAAGAAAGCATCTATTTTTGCATACCAAGCTCGTGGAGCTTGTTTCAAACCATACAAGGCCTTTTTCAACCCGCATACTTTCCCTTCATGACCATGTTCTGCAAAACCTATGGGCTGATATACATAAACTTCCTCCTCAAGGTCCCCATGTAGGAAAGCAGTCTTGATGTCCAACTGGTGAACAACCCAACCACGATGTGCAGCCAATGCAATGACACACCTAAGTGTCGACATACGGGATGTAGGAGCAAATGTCTCCTCATAATCAATGCCCTTCTTCTGTGCATAGCCCTTTGCAACTAGACGGGCTTTGTACCTGTCAATGGATCCATCTGCATGTCTTTTCAACTTATAGACCCACTTAGTACCAATGGCTTTCTTGCCTTTGGGCAAATCAACCAAATCCCATGTTTGATTCTTTTTAATAGAATCAAGCTCATCCTGCATGGCTTTGTTCCAATGCACATTGTCTCATGCATCCACAAATGAATCAGGCTCATCATCATCTTGTAAACTGGCTGCCATAACCATATTTAAATCCATGATGTGTGCATGCTCATTGGTCCGTGTCTCCCTACGAGTACGACCAGCAAGAGCACCCTCTAGATGGCTGTCCTGTAATGTCCTCAAATACCATCTAGGTATGTGTCTGACCAGTGGAGCCTGCTGCCCCATATTTGGCTCAACTTCTGGCTTAATAGCCTGCTGAATTTCTGCACCATCTTCATGGTTAGCTGGCTGTCCTATACCCTCATGGGTTGGATCACCAACTGTGGAATGAAACTCCATAGGTAGTAGACCTTCAAACACATCATTTTCAGCCTGATTTGCATCATAACCAGCCATGGATATTTCTGATTTTTCATCAAAAATCACATCCCGACTAGTGAATATCTTCTTGGATAGTGGGTCATATAACCGGTAGCCCTTGCTCTCACGGCTATACCCAACAAAAATGCATTTTGTGGCTTTATCATCCAACTTCCTCCTCAACTCTTTGGGTATGTGTGCATATGCAAGACACCCAAAAGTACGAAAATGTGATACGGAAGGCTTGCGGCCATGCTAAGCCTCAAAAGGAGTAATGGAAACCAATGCCTTTGTGGGACATCGATTCAAAATATGACAAGCACACATTACAGCTTCCACCCAAAAGATATGTGGTAGCTTCTTTGCCTTTAACATACATCTGGCCATCTCCATGAGTGACCGATTCTTCCTTTCTGCAACCCCATTCTGCTGTGGAGTATAAGGAGTAGCATACTGATGTTTGATACCTCTACTCTCAAGAAAGGAATTCAACATGTGTGACACATATTCCCCCCCTCGGTCAGAATGGAGAGTTTTAACCTTGCATCCTGACTCTGTTTCAGCAAGTGCTACAAAGGCCAAAAATGCATCATATACCTGTAATTTCTGTGTCAATGGATAGACCCAGCATATACGAGAGAAGTCATCAATAAATGTAGCAAAATAGAAGCAACCTCCTAATGACTTCGTCTGCATGGGACCACAAAGATCACTGTGTATAAGCTGCAACTTTGCAGTCGCTCGTAGAGCCTGATCACGTGGGAAGGAAAACCGATGCATTTTTCCCAAAATACATCCTTCACATATGTGATCTGGAGGCTTCTCCATAAGAGGTAGGTCTGTCAACATGTTATGTCGCTGGATAAGCATAAGACTATCAAAATTTACATGCCCCATGCGAGCATGCCATAACTCCACATCAACCATAGATGGAGTAAGAGTGAATGCATTATAAGCAGACTGATCCACGGGCTGAAATGCATCCAACTGATAAAGTCCATGACATAATGTACGAGTAAGCATCAAGGTCAAAGCATTAGCTTTGTCTTTGACCATGCATTTGTCATCATCAAAGTGGACTTGCATACCACACTGCAAGGTTGCTGCCGTACGTACGTACGGATTCGTACAGTACGGTACAACCGTATTGTACGGTACGGTACAGTACCGTGCTGTACGAATCCGTACGGTACAACCGTACAGTATGGTACGGTGCCGTGCTGTACGGATCCGTACGGAATCATTTAAAAAAAAATAAAAAAGTGGCGTGTGTGGCGATCAGGCGATTGTAGATAAGCGACGAAAATTTGGGCATTTTGTGTGTACTTGCAAAATCGAGTGTCCTGTGTGTACCTGCAAAACTTTGCAGAGCAAATTTCCTCGCTCTCTCTCCCGCCTAGACTTCATCATGCCGCGCAAGACTAACCCGAACTGGGCAATACACACCAATGTCCTGAGGGTTGTTAACACCCCTTCTCAGCAAGGGTCAGGTACTCGGCTATGGGCATGCAAGTATTGCGGGGAGCAGTACACTAGCACCATAACTCGCGTCATCAAGCACATGACAGGTATCGGGTGCACCACAAGCTTTGAGGGACCAATTGATTGCGGAGAATTGTCCTGCAACGGGTGGTGCAAGCAGTGTTAGAGGTGGTGAAAGTACGCAAGATGCTCTCCATGATGCTTTTATTGGAGATGTTACAGGTTCAGGTACACTAGATGAGGGTGAAAGTCTTTTGGCTTCAGCCCAATCCACCACAGGCAGGAAGAGGGCACGTATTGCCGATGATGAGGACCTCCTGCCACAAGATGCGAGAGGTACAGGGGAGGCATCAAAGCAATCCACTCTGCGTTCTTGTATCTCATCACAAGCTTGGGTAAAGGAGCGGCAAAGGGTGGCAGAAATGGATATTTGTCGTACTCTTATTGAGTGTAATATATCCTTCAATGTGTTAAGGACAGACCAATGGAAAAGAATGGTGAAAGCAATTGCGCAGGTAGGGCCTACTGAGACGTGGATAGGTCTTGAGTATACGAAGATGCGTACATCCATGTTGGATGAGCAGAAGGCCTTGATAGACAAGGCGCTCACTCCTGTGAAAGCAGGTTGGCAGGAGTTTGGATGCACTATTATTTCAGATGGGTGGGCAGACATTCGCAAGAGGCACATAATCAATATCCTTGTGTCATCTTGCTTGGGCACCTATTTCTTGCGTGCCGTGGATGCAGGGAGAGCAGGAGACAGGATCACATGGGAGTTCATTTATGGCCACATTCGACAGGCTATCCTTGAGGTTGGGGAGGACAATGTTGTGCAGGTGGTGACCGACAACGCCTCTAACTGCAAGGCAATGGGTCAAATGGTCGAGGCAGAGTTTCCACATATAGTGTGGATTCCATGTGCTGCCCATTGTCTTGATTTACTTATGGAAGACATTGGGAAGCTTGTTTGGGTGCAGCCCATTGTTGCAGATGCTGTAAAGATCACCACCTTCTTCCGCAAGAAGCATCAGGCTCTTGCCATCTTTCGGAGCCATAGCCCTTTGGATATGGTGAGACCCTCCAAGACCAGGTTTGCCTACATATTCTTGGTCTTGGATAGGCTCTACAAGATAAGAGATTCATTATCATCAACAGTTGTAGATCCAAGGTGGCGACAGATGCATCATTCAGAGGATGAGCGTACAAAATACTTGCAGAGGCGGATCCTGGATGATGATTTTTGGCAACAAGTTCATAGCCTTTCAGTTGCACTTAAGCCCGTGTATGTCCTTCTCCGACTTACAGACATGGAGGGCTCAACTTTGGGGCTGGTCTTTCATTTGTTTATGCAAATGAAAGACCATGTTGCTCAGTGCTCCATGATGACTGCTCAACGGTAAGCAATAGTTCTAATTTCTTCCTCTTTCTTTGATTTTTATGACTTCTCGATTCTCGATTCTCATGACATGTCAGGACTGACATGTGTACACTTAGCACTATAACCTAAGACATGTATTTTCAATCTCTCATTTTCAGCCGAGGTGAGATCTTGGACATTGTAGACAAACGGTGGACATTCATGAGCCGGCGATGGCTGCCATGCTCCATCCTCTCTACAGGTCGCCAGAGCTATGGAATAATACTGCTTTGAGCATGAAGCAGTCAGAGTATGTTGGAAGGATGTTCTCAGAGGAGGAGCAACTTCAGATCAATAGAGAGTTCACCACGTACATGAGTGGTATTGGTGCTTCATTTGCGAGACCTGTGTCATTGAGGAAGGAAGCCATGAAATTCCCTTTGACATGGTGGCACTCTTATGGAAGGGTTGGTCTTCCAAACCTTTCACGCTTTGCTCTTCGTGTTCTATCTCAAGTAACTTGTAATTAATCTCTAAAGTATAGTCTTCGGAAGTGAAGCTTGACGTTTTAGCATTAAAAGATTTACAAATTTGCTCGCATTGCACTCATTTTTGCACAGGATTGCTCAGCTGGAGCATGTGAGCGGAACTGGAGCTCATACGCTCTTATACACACCAAGATTCGGAATCGCCTTAGTACTTCTCAATTAGAGAAGTTGGTGTACTGCAGAGCTAACATGAGGCTCGTGCGAAGCTACCATGCTTTGGGGTCACCGAAGCAGGTATAAATTGGAATTTGGAAAGAAGAACTTAGAAGTAGAAATTTTTTTCTAGTTCAATGAATATCAATATGCAATTTGTGGCATGTTATCCAGAGCTTTACATAGAGAGCTTGAGAGCGTGGATCGTTGTGTGACCCGCTCACGTGCACGATCTCTCAGCATTCCTCTACGCCAGGCAGCTCCAGATCCAGGCTCTGCGAGACGAGAGAGCATTCGCAGGGGAAAGCTTCCAGTTCGTCGCACCCAGCAGAGGCGTGCAAATGAGGCTGTCGAACTCATTCACACTCAGATTCCCGAGGCACATGACGAGGATGCACTGGAGCTTGTTGTTACTGAGCCAGAGTTCGATGAAGAGGGCAATGGTATCAATGATGGAGGCATGCTCTCTTCAGAAGACTCATCATCTTCATCTGATGATGAGATTTGAGACTCTTGCGTCTAGACTCTAGAGTCTAGACAACTGTAGTGTTTCATTGTTTAGCTTTTTGCACTTGTGGACCAGGACATGTGCTGTAGACATGTTATTTGTACTCTCTTTTATCATCTATGACTTTCATGGTTCTTGCTTATATCACTATGACTGTTGACATGAGGTATTGTGTAATGGGCTTGGTAACTGATAATTGATTTAAACTTTAAGTAATGAGGTTCAGTCTTTATTTTAAGTATTTTGGTTGCTATGTCTACAAAATATTCAGGTTTCTAGGACTGTTTACAAATGGTACGTATTGTTTACGTACCTTAAAATTTGTTCCGTACAGAAGTACGTTCCGTACGTACTGATAGCGTGCCGTACACTACGTACCTTTCCACCTTGCCACACTGTGCTAAAGAAGAAATGGACAACAAAATCTTCTTTATCCCTGGTACATATAAGGCATCTGTAAGGCGAAGAATAGAGCCATCAATGGCTATGACTTGAATCTCCCCAATGCCACGAACTGGATATGAAGCATTATTGGCACACTGAACGGTTTTGCCAACAGGGGCAAGGCCTACATGACAAAACAAATCCTTGCGAGATGTAATATGCTTTGAAGCACCACTATCAAAATACTAAGTACATGCATGCTCTATCACACTGAGTGCCTGTGAAGACCAAGAGGCATCATAGCTGCATGTGTAGAAACAGTAATCCCTGTCCTCAACAAAAGAAGCAGTCTCCGGAGGAGCTTCAGAGGCATCATTTACAGACATCCTAGATTCCTTTGTCTTCTCTTTGGCAATCCTCTTCCTACACTCTGTGATGTAGTGACCTTGCTTCTTACAGTAATGGCATTTGCCCTTCTTCTTGGGCTGTCCATCACCTTTCTTGGTATCCTGAGATGAACCTGTCAGAATATGCAGCGGAAATGATATCCAAACTTGGGTAGACAAGAGCAAGTAGACTGCAGAAAATAATCAGCACAAGAAACACAGAGAGATGTGTGTAAACTCTTCTCTATACACAAGATCCCGAAGATACTGAATGAGAAAGTGGAGGAGGATGGGGGGCAATATATACAAGCCCATGAGGGCAGTCGGCCAGCACTGGAAAGGGCCCACGACTGAGCAAAACTCCCACGACTGCTGAATATAGCAGTCGGCCAGCATCTGATGCCCCACGCCTGGACAGAACAAGTCGGCCAGCACTCAGACAGCCCACGACTGATACAGATGCAGTCGGCCAGCTTCAGAGTGCTCCTGGCATCAACTGGCAGCCCTCCAGCCACTAGGAAAAAATGGGAAAAATAGGGAAAAAATACGGGGAGTGTGGAAAAATGATATACGGGCGGGCACACCCACAACAGAGGCCCTGGTGTATACAAATAGACAGGAGATGACTTCTAACACCCCCTCTCAGCTTCTGGCTGTGTAACCAACCCCAGGGAGCTGGAGTGCCGCCTGAGCGTAGCCTGAGGTAGAGACTTCGTGAAGAGGTCCGCCGCATTGTCCTCCGTCGAACAATAAAGTAGCAAGATGTCACCCGCCAAGATCTTCTCACGAACAAAGTGATACTGTATCTCTATATGCTTGGTCCGGGCATGGAAAACCGGGTTCCGAGCAATAGCTATACAACTCTGGTTATCACACTGGATGACTGTGGGCTCCCTCTGTGGAAGCCCCATCTCGCCAAGCAGCCTCCGCAGCCATACAACCTCACAAGCAGCACCACAAGCAGCCCGATACTCTGCCTCTGTCGAAGAAAGGGCAATAGTCGGCTGCTTCTTGCTGCTCCAAGAAACCGCTCCTGAGCCGAGGGTAAAAGTGTATCCTGAAGTAGATCTCCTCGTGTCTGGATCTCCTCCCCAATCTGAGTCACTCCAACCTTGGAGCTTGACTCCATTCCCTCCTGTGTAAAAGAGTCCCAGATCCTTCGTACTCTGCAGATACCGCAAGATCCTCAATCCTGCGTCCCAATGAGTCTTCAATGGCGTCTGCATAAAAGAGCTCAACAGCCCCACGGAGAAGCTCAAGTCCAATCTGGTGTTTAGCAACCAGATCAATGAACCAACCAGCTTCCGGTACTGCGAGGCATCAACTGGCTCACTAGGATCTGTAACGGTTAACTTTGTGTTCGGGTCCATCGGCGAAGTAATAGGCTTGCAGTTCTCCATCCCAAAGGCCTCAAGCAACTCATGAACATACCGCTGCTGAGAGACGAAAAACCCCCTCTGGGTCTGCCAGATCTCCAATCCCAAGAAGAAGTGGAGTAAGCCTAAGTCGGTCATCTCAAACTCCTTTGACAAGGTAGCCTTCGTCACTCCAATGTGCTCCACATGACCGCCGGTGAGAATGAGATCATCCACATAAAGGATGATGAGTGTGACCTACACTTGGATGGTCACGACTATTCACTCTAGAGACATGCCTCTTCATCAAGAGCCACACTCCTTCGACGACTGGTCACACCCCTTCGCTCTAGGGTTGCAACTCTTCACCCAATGGTTGCAGCTATTCGTCCAAAGGATGTGTCCCTTCGCCTAGAGTCATGACTATTGGTCATGGGATGTGTCTTTTCATTCGTGTCTCTTGAACTCCTATATAAGGAGCCTGTTGTATCACAATTTCAATCAATCAAACAAACATCTGTGTTCAAGTCTACTTTCAGTTTCAGTCTTAAATACACAGATAGTGGATGAAATACTAAGTAATAACAGTAATCCTCACAGTGGTATCAGAGCAAAAAATTTTCCCGGGCCTACGGTTGTGAGCCTCTCACCCTCTCCGCTCTACTCTCCTCTCGACGTTGTATGGAAGCAGAAGAAAGATGGAACCTACATCTACGAGTATGAGGTAACCTAAACCTTCTTTCTCAATTCACGTATAGAAGACAGATGCACAGATGTGTGTGTGGCGTACCCGGTGAGTATGCAGCGATCTCCTGCTGGTAGCCCTTCGTGAGCCTCTTCATCGGGTTGTGCCCTTTCGTGTATGGGTTGTGCCCTTTCGTGTATGGGTTCGCATCCCTTCACACGCACGGTGGCACCAAGAGATGGCACCTCTTCGCATGACTCCTGGAGAGTAGGGCGCCAACTCGCCTTCAAGCGCATGGATCGCCCCGCCACCCACCAGCTCAAGTTGTGAGCCGCCTTAATCTATTCAGACTGCTGGTGGCATCTTCAGTCGGCGATTCAGCACTGTTCGAAGAGGCACCCCAGTCGGCGATGTGATCCCAGCCTTCGAAACGGCGCATCTTTCCAGTCGGCGAAGCGTCAACTTAAAAAAAAAAAAAAACTTAACGCTTCAGATTAATAAAAAAGCCTTATGATTTAAGGCTCATACACTTAAGCCTTTTTTAATCCACGTGGCTTTACCAGCCACGTGAGCAGTCGGGTGCCAGCACCCAACGGCGGCCAGCGCAAGGACACCCGCTGCCGCCGACCAGCGCAAGGACACCCACCAGATCCAACGCATTTTAAACAAATAAAAAAAAATATAAAAGAGCAAATGGGGCCAGCGCAACGGATTCATCCGTCGGCCAGCCCATTTGCTTCTCTTGCACGTTGTTCCATACACGGTGCGCTCCTCTCCCACGCTGCCACACCAGGGACTCCTCTCCACTCTGGCACACACTCCCCTTCTCAACCAGGTGTCCAATGGAACCCAACAGCAATCAGCCCGTGCCTTACATCTCGTACATAGACGAGGTCCCGGAGGCCATATTGCCCGAAAACTCTCGCGAGACACCCACACCGGAGCCCGCCCCATTACCCGAACCTGTTGCAGAACCTGTTCCGGCTCCAGTTCATGTACCAGGTCCCCTGGACTTTTTATTATACATCAGTCACCGCCACGCCACTCAGTTCCAGGCGTGGGTGATTTGGCATATTTACTTGATGTGTCCAGCACACCATCTTGCTCATTACGAGTTTATTTTGGGACGGTACCCGCACCTTGCATATTTCCTGGACGAGTGCCGTGTGGATGCAGTGAACCGGATCATCTCGCTCCAGCCCTTGGTTCGAGTATACAGCGAGCTCATTGTGCCCGATTACACTCCCTTAACCCCTGCAGAGACACCTCCTCTCGACAAGGTGGAAGACTTCGAGCCTTAGGAGTTAGGCTCCGATTTCTTAGCAGAATTAGGAGACGATTCACTGTCACTCTCTCCTCCAGCAGTACCACATATTTCACCGGCTTCTCCGCGCTACTCCCTCTAGCAGATCCAACATGGCATCTATCTCAGAGGCAGAGGGCCAGCAACAGGACGAGCAAATGCAGGCCATTACATTATTACGCGAGCAGATGGCGACACTTCAGCAGACTTTTTCGACAAGTCTCTCTACCATCAGCAGACGACTCGACCAGTTGCAGCGGCCCCATCCAGCGCGCACACCAGCCAGTGATCCACAACCATCTTCTTCAGAGACTTCGGTAGCAGACAATGAAGATGAACCAGATCCAACTGCCGAGGTAAACAATGCAGAACTCCAACTTCTTTATAAAATATTAATTGCTGCACAAAAAAAGAAACTCGATGTCAAACTGCCTGCCCCTTATAATGGTCGCTGCGACAAGCGCGTGCTTGACCAATGGATATTCAAAATGGAGGTATATTTGACCAATACCGATTTGGTCGAAAGCAAGAAGGTTGCTTTAGCCAGTTCCCTACTCAAGGATACAGCACTTCTATGGTGGCAACGACGTGTTGCAGATGGTAAACACACTCCTACTTGGGATAAATTCCGGCGCGCCCTCCGCAAGGCCTTTGAACCTGCCAGTGCGGACTACCATGCCCGGTCTGCTCTCCGCTGCCTGAGGCAAACAGGATCCTCAGCCGCATATATCACAGAGTTCCAACGTTTAACTCTGGAAATTGAGAGCCTCAGCCCCGCTGACAAGCTACACAGCTTCATCGATGGGCTTGAACCCAACTTACAGGAAGATGTGCAGAAGTTTAACCCTCTCACCATAGATGCTGCTATTGCCTACGTAGAGCGCCTTGGAGATTTACGACGACAACCCAGGACATCCTTCTTTGGCAATCGGTCCTCAAACGGTGCTCGTTTCTCCCAGCCCAATCGCAGAGGAAATTTATCTCAACCTGCGTCTCAATATTCCCAATCCTCTGGTCAGCAATCTACTCGGCAACAGTCCTTTCGGCCTAGATTTTCAGGTCAGGCAGCAGCCTCACAAACAGGATCCTCTTCCAACAACAACAATCGGAATCGAGGACGCAACTGGCAAGATCGCCGACCCAACAATCGCCGCAATTTTCGCCGCGATACCTCAGCAGGTCAGCAAGCCTCTACATCGGCACCTTCAACCTCTCAAGCCAACCCTTCAGGTCTTTGCACAATTTGCCATGGACCACACAGGTGGTATGAGTGCCCAAAGCGTAATTCTCGCCAGAATTCCAACATGGAATGTTTCCCAGAAGGTGAACATGGACATCATCATCCTTCTGCGCCAGAAAAAGGCAAGCAGGTGGTTCATGCAGTGCGAGTTTCTAAAGTTGTCAGTGCTTTAATGCTGAATGCCCACAACCATACTTCAGTGCCTGTTAACCTTTCCAATCAAGTTTTGAGCTTATTGGGATTTATTGGCCAGCATCCTATCAATGTTCTTGTTGATAGTGGATGCTCAACTAATTTTGTGGGAACTACTCTCATCAGCAAGTTACGATTACCTACTCAGCAGAGTGCAGAAGTTTTCCAAGTGGAACTTGCAGATGGTTCTTTCTTGCATTGCAGCAAACGGATTCAGCAGTTGCATTTTCAGATTCAGGACTATCAGGATCAGCTGAACTTCTCTATTATGCCTTTGTCACACTATGACATGATCCTTGGACAGTCTTGGTTATATGAGTATGATCCTTTGATCAGCTTTCGAGATCATTCCATTCGACTTTATCATAATCATCGCGAAATGGAATTACGAGGTCTGTTTAATTCTAAGCCGATTACTGTGGTTTCTGCTATGCAAGTCAAACGCTTAGTGCGTAAACGCGACAGCACTTCTGCCTTAGTTATGTTGCGAGAAGCAGAAGACAATACAGTTGATCAATCGGAATCCTCGCCATCAGATATTTCTTATTTACAACAGCCCTTCTTTCAACCTTATAAGGATTTATTTCCTGACGAGCTGCCAACGACATTGCCTCCTCGACGTTCTGTAGATCATATGATTGATCTAATTCCTGGACAACCACCGCCAGTTCGAGCTCCTTATCGAGTTTCTTATTCCGAATCTCAAGAAATTCAGAGACAATTGGCAGAGTTGTTAGATAAAGGTCATATACGTCCAAGCAAAAGTCCTTTTGGTGCTCCAGTTTTATTGGTCAAGAAGAAGGATGGATCTATGCGACTTTGCATTGATTATCATGCCCTTAATAAGCAGACAATCAAGAATAAGTTTCCCTTGCCTCGCATCGATGAGCTCTTTGATCAGTTGCTTGGTGCAAAGGTATTTTCGAAGATTGATCTGAAGTCAGGCTATCATCAAATCAGGATTCGAATTGGAGATGAATATAAGACAGCTTTCAGAACAAAGTATGGACATTATGAATTTTTGGTCATTCCTTTTGGGTTAACCAATGCCCCAGCTACTTTCATGACTTTGATGAATGACATCTTTGGTCCTTACTTGGATAAGTTTGTCATCGTTTATCTGGATGACATTTTGGTCTTCAGTAAGACTTTAGCAGATCACAAGCAGCATTTGCAGATTGTCTTCGACGTACTCCGTACGAATGTCTTGTACATCAACAAGAAGAAGAGTCAATTTTTCAAAGATCATGTAGAATATCTTGGACATATCATCTTTGGACAGGGTATTGCAGTTGATCCTAAGAAGATACAGGTCATTGTTGATTGGCCTTTGCCACTTACAATTTCAGATGTGCGATCTTTCTTGGGATTAGCAAATTTTTACCACACCAAGGTTCACAAGTTCTCAGATATTGCTGCTCCTTTGACGGCCCTTACAAAGTTAGATAAATTGCAATGGTCACTTGAAGCTGAAAAGTCCTTTAATGATCTTAAGCATGCGTTGACAACTACGCCTGTTTTGGCTATTGCGGATCCAACTCAGCCATTTGACGTCATGACCGATGCTTCGGATAGAGCATCTGGAGGCGTTCTTATGCAGAATGATCGTGTTATTGCTTTTGATAGTCATAAATTTTCGGCTATTCAAATGCGATATCCCGTTTATGACAAGGAATTTTTGGCAATTGTACATGCTTATAGAACGTGGAAGCATTATCTTCTTGGTGCAGATTCAGTGGTTAAGACAGATCATCAGTCTTTGACCTATATCTTTACTCAGCCAGTGATGAATCCTCGTCAAGGACGATGGGTTGAATTTTTGGCAAATTTTCACATGGCGATACTCTATGTTCCTGGATTACAGAATGTGGTAGCAGATGCTTTGAGCCGCATGCCTCGAGCTACGAACTTTGCTATCTCAAATGTGCAGATGGAGATTCCAGCATGTTTTAAGCATGAGTATTTGACAGATAGAGACTTTGGAGATGTCTTTCGAGCTCTCAAATCTCTTCATCCTACTGTTGCAGAAATGAATATGTTTGCCGCATATACAATTACAGATGATTTACTTTATTACTTAGATCGCATTTGTGTTCCTCACAATGCATCTTTGCGGAAACTCCTTATTCAAGAGCATCATGAAGTACCCTTTGCAGCTCATCCTGGAATTAACAAGACATATCGTGTGTTATCAGCAACATACTTTTGGCCTCAGATGCAACAGGATGTTATTAAGTTTGTTAAAGCTTGTCACTCTTGTCAAATTATGAAAGCTTCACGACAACTTCCTCAAGGATTGCTTCAGCCTTTGCCAGTTCCTCAGGAAAGATGGGAAAGTATAAGCATGGATTTCATCACTACTTTGCCGCGTTCGCAGAAAGGCAATGCTCAAATTTTAGTAGTGGTTGATCGGTTTTCCAAAATGGCACATTTTATTCCTTGCAAGAAGACAGTTTCTGCTCCAGATCTTGCAGCGTTGTTCGTACAACATATTTTCAGAATCCATGGATTGCCAAGATCTATTGTTTCTGACAGAGATCCGAAGTTTACTGGACATTTCTGGACTTCCTTATTCAAATCCCTTGGTACGAATCTCTTGTTCAGTTCTGCTTACCATCCTCAGACAGATGGACAGACAGAAAGGATAAATCAAATTTTGGAAGAAATGCTTAGACATTATATTCAGACAAGATTAGCTTCTTGGGAAGAATATTTGCCTCTTGTGGAGTTTGCTTACAACAATTCTCCGCATTCAGTCACTGGAATGACTCCTTTTCAAGCAGCTTATGGTCACGCTCCGCTTGTGCCTACAAACTTTGTTCTTCAACACAAGGTGGCATTAGCAGATCAGTTGATTCAAGAAATGCAAGATATTCTTGTGCAAGTTCGAGACAGACTGATTCATGTTCAGCAGAAGTATCAGAAGTATGCGAATAAGCACAGAAGGCATACTGAGTTTCAAGAAGGTGACTTGGTTTTGCTTTATGTTGCACCGCATCGATATAAGACAGTAAAGTCAGTCTTTCCGAAGTTGCGACCGCGTTTCTATGGTCCATTTAAAGTTATAAAGAAGATTTCAGTTGTCAGTTATAAGTTGGATCTTCCACCATCTTGGGGAAAAATTCATCCGACATTTCACATCTCTTGGCTCAAGGAATACATACAAGGAGATTCATCTATTCCGGAGTTATCTTCTTATGTTCCTGAGATTGAAGATGATCATATTATTCTTGTTCCTGAGAAGATTCTTGACGTTCGTCAGAAAGAAACAAGAAAGAAGCTTACTACAGAATTTCTTGTTAAGTGGATGGACTTGGATGAGTCAGATTCTACTTGGCAGACAGATGAAGAAATGCAACAATATCCTCAACTCCTCCAAGAATTCTTTGGCAGACGACCGACTCTCATTTAATCACATGGGTTTTATTTTAAATGGGAGGGAATGTCACGATTGTGACTTAGTTCATTATACAGTCTCCTTATGATTACAGATACTGAAGTGACATGATTACAGAGGACCCCTACACTTGGATGGTCACGACTATTCACTCTAGAGACATGCCTCTTCATCAAGAGCCACACTCCTTCGACGACTGGTCACACCCCTTCGCTCTAGGGTTGCAACTCTTCACCCAATGGTTGCAGCTATTCGTCCAAAGGATGTGTCCCTTCGCCTAGAGTCATGACTATTGGTCATGGGATGTGTCTTTTCATTCGTGTCTCTTGAACTCCTATATAAGGAGCCTGTTGTATCACAATTTCAATCAATCAAACAAACATCTGTGTTCAAGTCTACTTTCAGTTTCAGTCTTAAATACACAGATAGTGGATGAAATACTAAGTAATAACAGTAATCCTCACACCATCCCTTCCGATCCTGGAACAATGAAGCATGGAGGCTGCTCAACGTACACCTCCTCCTGCAGGTCACCATTAAGGAACGCCGATTTTACATCCATCTGGTACACGGGCCACCTCTGAGAAGAAGCAAGGGCAAGAACGGTCCGAATCGTGGTCATCCGCGCTGTCGGTGCAAAGGTATCCTCGTAGTCGATTCCTGGCCGCTGAGCATAACCCTTAGCCACGAGCCTGGCTTTGTGTTTGTCCACCGACCCATCAGCCGCGTACTTGGTCTTAAAGACCCATTTGACACCAATGACTGACCGCTTCGACGGCCTCGGTACCAACTCCCAAGTGTTGTTCTTCTCGATGGCGTCAAGTTCCACCTGCATGGCTTCCCTCCAAGTATCCTGTGAAAGGGCTTCCTTTACGGAAGTGGGCTCTTTATCCCGCATGATACGAGACATAAGAGCATAGTTCACCTGAAGAAGCTCCGCCGTGTTGCTTTTATCTCGAACTCGATGTGATCTTCGAGGGCCGTCCTCTGTGGTCCACTCGGAGGGTAGCTCCGTGACACCTGACTCCCGAAGGGTGTCCATCAACCACCTAGGTACTCGAACAGATCGTGGAGCCTCCTGTGGTCGCGGGGGCTCAACTCCAGCTGCGGGCTCAACCTCCTGTGATGACTGAGGTGGATCAACTGGAGTGGTAGATTGGGAATAATCATTAGACTCTGGATCTCCAAGGAGTGGCGGCTCCTCGACAGTGGATGCTGGAACATGCTCATCAAAGACCACATCCCGGCTGACAACAATCTCGTTCCTCTCTGGATCATACAACCTGTATCCCTTGGAAAGAGAGTTATACCCCACAAATACCAACTTGCGGGACTTGGAGTCAAGCTTCCCCCTCTGCTTCTTCGGAATATGTACATACGCGTCACTCCCAAAGACACGGAAGTGCGAGACATCGGGTTTCCTGCCAAAATATGCCTCAAATGGTGTCATATGGGGTACAGAAGTCGTCGGAGAGCGGTTTATGGTATGGACAGCTGTCGCCACAGCCTCACCCCAAAGTGGACGAGGAAGATCTCGATGCTCCAGCATGGTCCTCGCCATCTCCACCACAGTCCTGTTCTTACGTTCAACAACTCCATTCTCCGAAGGCGATCCGGTATTGGCCAATTCCCTCTTGATGCCATGATCTGCACAAAACCGAAAGAATATAGTCGAGGAGAATTCCCCTCCTTTGTCAGCCCTGAGAGTCTTGACCTGAAATCCAGACTCTTTCTCCACCATCACGTGCCAATCCTTGAACCGAGCAAAAGCCTGGTCCTTCTGTGAAAGAAAGTAGACCCACGTGAATCTGGTACAATCATCAACAAGCAGCATGAAGTAGAGAGATCCTCCCAAGGATGGTATCTGCTGTGGTCCACACAAGTCAGTGTGAATCAACTCCAAAGGTTTCGAAGCCCGCCTGGAAGCCTGCTTCGGAAAGGTTTCCCTGTGCTGCTTACCACGTATGCAAGAACTGCAGCGTCCTTGCCTACTACCAACATCTGGCAAGCCAACCACCATCTGGTCCCGGAAGGCACGCCGCAAAGCATCCACATTTAAGTGGCCAAAACGAAAGTGCCACAAATCTCCGACCTGAGAGCCTGTCAGTGAGGAGAGTGCAGAGAGCTTGTAGATGCCGTTCTCCACACCGCCTTCCCAAACAACTTTGCCTGTCTCACGGTCCCTTAGAGCAACTGAATGCTCCTCAAATTCCACCCGAAAGCCAGTCTTGCATACCTCATGCACTGACAAAAGATGAAAGCCCAGAGCAGGGACATAAAGAACACGGGAAGCATGCTTGTCCCCCTTGCCGTCGGGAATGATCTCCATCCGGCCCTCACTATGAATCGGAATAGTGGAGTTATCGCCAATAAAGATACGACCTGACTGCCGTTTCAGATCCAGGAAGAAGTCACGGGATGGAGTCATGTGCCTGGAAGCACCACTGTCGAGAATCCATTCCCGAGTATCCTTTGCGGTGAAGCCAACTGCCTCCTCGCTCGAAGACGATGAATCATCGGAGTCCACCATCTCCAAGTGCACAAATGCCGGAGTCTTCGCAGCTGAGGCTGAGGAATCAGCACTCTTCCCTGTCCGCTTAGGGCACTTCCTCCAGTAGTGGCCTTTCTCGCCACAATCATTACATGATCTTTCGGCCTTTAGCTTCTCTCGTTCTGGATCAGGCTTCTTCTCGGAAGACTTATCTGGTGAAGCCTTCCCTTTGCCCTTGTTGGTATTACGGCCTTTCGACCGTTGGCCAGTTAAGGCCTCCGAACCTCCGCCGTGAGGAGGGTTCGTGAAACGTTCCTCCTGGTCCAGGACCTTTGGCACAAGCTCCTCCCAAGTAATGGTGCTGAGCCTGCCACTAGTGATCAACGAGGAATAGAAAGCGGAATACTGACCAGGCAAGTGGGAAAGTAACGTGATGGCCATATCTTCGGACGATATCTCTTTCCCAGCTTGAAGGACTTCCTGCTGAAGGGCCTGCATCTTGTTAATGTGTTCCCGCATCGTCGAAGACTTTGCAGGGTTCATAACCCGCATCTGCACTTCCAAGGATATCCGCTTCATGGGTGACACCCTGTTGTACAAAGAAGCCAAGTGCTCCCATATGCCTCTTGCCAGCGTCATGTGCTTCACATGGTTGATCACCTGCGGTGTGCAATTGAGGAATATAAACGACCGGACCCTGGCGTTGACACGGTCCCACATTTGTGCCTGTGCCTCTCGGTCCTTCCTCGTTGATAATAACTCCCCTTCCTCAGCTTCCGGCCTTGGCACCCCTTTGATAATAAAATCAGCAAGATCATATGACTCCAGAACTGACTCCATCATGACCTTCCAGATGCCATAATTGGACCCGTCCAACTGCCGATCCACTGGGAACGTGGGGAGAGTCGGAATCTTCACGTGCTTCTCAGCCACCTCGAGTAAATCCGCCATCTCGGAGAGTAACCTGAAAGGGTGGGTGGGTGGGAAAAATCAGAAAATCAGAAAATATGCAAGTGGCTGTCCAGCCCCTCTGCCCGCCTTCCTCTTGCACCTTCACTTCTCGTTCAGCCCGAAACAGTCCACCGATCAGCAACCTGTTGCTCCCCCTCTTGCTCAGAAAAAACGCCCAAGATCTCCTAGAGCCTAGGGCTCTGATACCATGTCAGAATATGCAGCGGAAATGATATCCAAACTTGGGTAGACAAGAGCAAGTAGACTGCAGAAAATAATCAGCACAAGAAACACAGAGAGATGTGTGTAAACTCTTCTCTATACACAAGATCCCGAAGATACTGAATGAGAAAGTGGAGGAGGATGGGGGGCAATATATACAAGCCCATGAGGGCAGTCGGCCAGCACTGGAAAGGGCCCACGACTGAGCAAAACTCCCACGACTGCTGAATATAGCAGTCGGCCAGCATCTGATGCCCCACGCCTGGACAGAACAAGTCGGCCAGCACTCAGACAGCCCACGACTGATACAGATGCAGTCGGCCAGCTTCAGAGTGCTCCTGGCATCAACTGGCAGCCCTCCAGCCACTAGGAAAAAATGGGAAAAATAGGGAAAAAATACGGGGAGTGTGGAAAAATGATATACGGGCGGGCACACCCACAACAGAGGCCCTGGTGTATACAAATAGACAGGAGATGACTTCTAACAGAACCACCATCACCTGAATTCTGATTTGAACCCTTTGGCTGAGATTTGCCTTTCCCTTTTTGACCTGTAGTAAATGCTTGTTCAGCACTTGTGTTCATATTCATGTTCTTCCTGATTTGCTCTTCTTGTAGCAAGAGAGCAACAAGTTCCTGATACTCAAGGGGTTCAATAGCATTCCTCATGCTGAGGTTCAAAGAGGTATGAAAAGCCAAGTAAGATCTTGGCAAAGAGTTCAAGATGGTGGACACAAGCTGTGTCTCAGGAATAATCTCATCCACATTGATGAGTTGCTTGTTCAAGTGGCTAGACATATCATCTCCTTCATGCATCTTCTGATTTTCCAGCTCTCTTTTCAAAAATGAGATCGGCGCCTCGTTACGAGCAGCATACATTTGCTCCAAAGTCACCCACGCATTCTGTGAAGAGCCAGCTAAACGAATATGAGGTATAATAGACCTCTGTACTGACAATGCAATAAGTGACAAGGCTTGTGCATCTCTGGCATCCCATGTCTTCTGAGCATTTGTTCTTTGAACAGGCAATGGCTGACCTGGTGCCTGTACCTGTTGTCCTCTTCCACGAGCACCCCCTTGGGGAGGAGTCTCTGGAGCCAATGGACTTGGACGTGGTTCATCACCACTAACAAAATCCCAAAGACCTTTTGCTACGAGCACATTTCTCAGCATAAAACTCCACAAGGAGTAGTTCATGCCATCCAACTTGTCTTCCTTAGACAAGTACGTGAACACATCACTTTGCTGTTGATTTGCCATTATGCTAGTGCACAATGCTGTACCTGTGTATCAAAAAACCCAAAAGCAACTGTACTCCACTGAATACAGCTTACCCAAATATGCCTGCACTCTCAATCCTCTGAATGTGCAACACAATGCACCACTGACTGAGTAGAGCAGCAAAAATGGCTCACACAGTGCCAAAATGCCCAAAGTTACTGCACCCAAAACCTTGCAAAAAACCTGTAGAGATTTCTTTGCAAGAAAATCTGCCTGTATCTGCCAGAAAAGTTTCACAGAGAAAATGCCCAAATTTCAAAACTTGTAAAGCTTACCACAAATGTGACTTTTGCAGGTACAAGTCAACTGTTTGCTGTACGGAACAGTAGACAGGTACAGGTTGACTGCAGGCTGTTTGAAACAACGGCACGGAAACAGGTCGACTGTACGGCAACTGTACGGAACAGGTACACGCAGCAGATACGGTACGGAAACAGCTGTCAACAGGTCAGCTGCAGGTATGCGCAGTAGGTACTGGTCTACTGTACGGAGCAGGTACAGTTGACTGTACGGCTACAGTACAAAGCATGTACGGAACTGCAGGTACTGTGCGAACCTGCTCTGCTGTACGGAACTGTTGCTGGCGTCTGACTGTACGAGCAGCTGCAGAGTTCTGAACAGAACTGGTCGCTTGCAGGTGCTGTACAGAGCTGCAGGTTCTAGGCGTGCAGCTGACGGCGAATGGTACGGACAGCTGACAGCTGAATTGTACGGACAGTTGCACGTGCTGCTGGTCGCCTGCAGGTTTTGTACAGAATTGCAGGTTCTAGGCGACTATGTACGTACAACAGTAGGGTACTGATGGTTGGGTGAACCTGGGAGCTCTGATACCAAATGAAGGGGATTCAGCTGTTAGGGTTAGGGTTTGGAAGGTACTTCAGCAAGAGGCGTGAGAGACAGAGAGAGGAACACGACTTCTCTTGTATATTGAGAGTGATAAAATGAAGTACAATAGCCACATAAAGAAGTGACCTAAAAGGTGTGTTCACATGGTCCGGCCATTAAGTGTGCCAGGTGGACCAAATCACTTATAAACTATTATAAGTGGAACTAAGCTAAAACTGGGGGAAAAAACCTCCACTAACTGAAGTAAAAAGTGCCCCAGTAACCTACTGATGATCACTAGCACTCCTCTGGGTGCATACACAGCATAAAACCCAACAAGAAGTTTGAAGCTTTGAACTTATTACCTCTACCAAGGTAGTCTGCTACACCCTATACACGTTCACACCATTCACTTCAAGGGGTTTGTTAGCTCCGGGAAGTCCTGGTGTGAACACCTCTACCCACATGCACTTTTTACTTTGGCTGGACAGAGGTCTTTTCCTTGGGAACTCACCCTTTTGTGTTGGGCCTTGAGCCTTAGTACTTTGTACTTTCATTTTATTATCAAGTACATTTCCAGCACGACTCTCTCTCACGTTTTTTCTCAAAGCTCGTCTGTGTGTGTGTGTGTCTATGCGTGTTCTCTTGCAGAGCTCCTCCACCATAGCCAACATGGGAACCCCTCCACGCAGGCCTCTCTTCTCAGAACCAAAACAAACCCCCCACCAGGTGTTGACTCAAAGTCATTGCTAACAACCAATTCCATGGCTATAGCTTGTAGATGATGAGCTCAAAAAGTTCTCGAATCTCAAGCTGTTCCAAATCTTGCTGCACAAAACTTTGAGAAAAATCTGGGAGAAAATAATTAAAATCAAGACGTGGTGGACATCGATTGTCCCATAAACAGAGGAAATGCCTGTGTGGTCTCTGGTTGAGTTACCGCATCACCATAAGTGGCGGTAGGCAAAACAGCCCCAGGAGATGTCTCTCCAGGATGGCCAATCAAGGCTCCATGCACTTCCTTAGGCACAAATGAAGACTTCATATGATCAGCCATGGTTCTTTTCTGAAAATACCCTGTATGATACTCAGAAAAGCATATTCTAGTGGTGTGGGACGCTAGGGTCTACCACATATGCGGTTTACAGGTTTTCAATGATGTAAATGTTTTAGCCTCCGATGTGATAGACAACAGAACTGGTGATTGCTGGATAGTAAAACTCATGTTTTATTCGCCTTTGTTCATGGGGTGAAAGCACTAGCTGATGTCCACTTTATTGTTGTGTGTGGCTGTATTTGTTGTCCGGTACCTGTACCTGCTGCTGGGAACTCTTTTGTTGCTAACGCTTGGCACCTGTTCCAATTGTTGGGAGCCCGGTTCTGATTGAGAATCAGCCCGCCGTGGGTTTTTTTTTTTTTTTTGGGGGGGGGGGGGGGGGGGGGGGGGGGATGTGGTGGTCTATGACAGAATTTGTAAACTCACTCAGTAGTTGACCCAGTCGAAAATACAAGAATCGGACTCTCTTTGAGGATTCAAGAACCGACCTAGTAGTTTGATGTAACATGCACTTGATGCGGAAGCGTTTTAATGATAAGATAATGATGCTTAACACTTGCTGAAAACTGAATTGCAAAGATTAGGGTTGAGAGAAACACATGAACATCAGATTGGGTCCTAATCTACCCTCTCAAGGGCCCCCACCTTATAGGTGTATTTGTTTTATTGCTTGCAAGAGAATGAAGTACAAGACTTGACTTACTTGCTGTCCCACGGGAATTGTAGTTGATTGAGACTTGAATTTGCTGCCCCCTTGGCTGTGCGTTTGCTGACCTAGATGCCCCCTGTAGAGGCCTGTCCTGGCTGGCCTGTTATGCCCTGATTGGAGCCTGATCTGGGCACCCCAACTCTGCTTATGCTGGCTTCCCTGAAGATGCTATTCTGGCTGAGAAGAGGCTGCCATTTGGTGTGTTAATCTACAGCCTGCCATATGTTACACCCCAAGATCTCCTTAACACAAGACAAGTGTGATAAATTCCCAAATTAAGAGTCGAACAGGCCACCCCCAAGCCTAGGGGCTAATGCTCTAGTCCTCATAGATCCATACCTTAGGCAAGCTTTTTGCATCCACCCATGGACTATCAGGGGTGGGTCTCACTATGCTGAAAACACAATACAATAGTATTGACAAACTCATAACCCCCCACTTATATAGTGGACCTGTAAGTTATAAATAGCTATAACTTATGGGATTATTAACTCTTGAGACTTAGCTCCTATAACCAGCCTGGTTTCCTAATCCCAAGCCCCCCCTAACCCCTAGATTGGGTCAAGTAACCCTACGTAGTATGGTTGACTTCAAGCACATAACATGCTTCCTCTCCTCGGGCATTTCCACTCTCAGAAATGAATCAATGGAAATCTAGCCAAGTCAAACAACTTACTCTAAAACTCGTCTAATCAATCTACATAATCGTATATACATGAACCAGCTCAACCGAAAGCTGCTATTCCAACAAACTATCTTCATGGAATAAAAAAGACACAATCACAACCTACTTAGGTTCGTGAGGAACACAACAATCCCTCGTGTAGACAACATGTCATGTTAGTGATATGTGAACTCATCTAGGATCAAGCTGGGGCACTTTTTCCCTCTTTAGTAGATTTTTTCCTGCAACAGTGTGAACATCCTCTTATCCACATTTTAGGGTGTACTTAGTATAAGCCTCCTATATGAGGAGTAGCTATTGTGTTGAGCACCCAAACACCCACAGGCCAAGCATTCATAAAGATGCAATATGTTGATCCTCAAGTATACCAAGTATTCATAAAGATGCACGAGCATTCACTCTTTGGGATCCCCCAAAGAATGCTCATATCAAGATTGTTTCCAATACACAACACCACTGATAAATCTCTAGCATGAGCTGCCATCTCCTACACAAGAAACTCTAGCTACACCTAGATCTATATCTTCAAGCACTCAAACTTGGAACATGGGCTTATACCCATACCAAACATAACCTAGCTACCATCAAACAAAATCTTGACAAATCAACAAATGGTCACTTGGTGTTCAATGCATACAGCATTCCACCACTATCTGATAAAATCCTCTTTGCTAGCTAACAAACAGAGGACAATCATCATGAGGAAGAACTCAACTCAACCAATCACTTACTACTCAAAGTAACCAAAAACTTCAAGTTTCCCTCCCTTATTGTGTCATGGTAATCATGATGCAAAATAGCATTAAGTGCTCTAGTGGGACTGGATCGATAATCCAACTAGTCAACACTCATGGCCATTAGTAGATACATGCACCGGGAAGAAGGTACAAGGTGGTCACGAGTAGGAACATGTTCCAGGCACCACCACTGTGTACTGGGCATCAAATGCAGGGTGCCCACAAGCAAGAACAAGTTCTGAGCAGCATCAACAGGCATTGGGCACAGAGTACAGAGTGCCCACGAGCAGGATTAGGTATTAGGCAGAAGCAACAGGGTGCCCACCGTCACCATTTTGGGCATCTCCAGAATTCATGTGTGTGGATGGGCTTTGGATGCCCAAGATCAAGAATGTACAAGCTTTGGGAATGGGGGATTATCCAATATAGAGGACCAAGTGTTCATAGCATGGTCCAGGCACTCAAGACGGTTTCTTGGACACAAAAATGGGCTTTGGAGCTCAAGTGTCAAGTGGAATTATGTATGGCGAACTCTTGAGGATTTGGGAGAGATCAAGCAATGAAACAGGTTTCTACGTGGTGCTTACATGTATTTCTCATGTGGTGGAACACAAAGAGATCATCTCCTAAATTTTAGGGGAAGTTGCTATTTTTGGCAATCTCTGATGGAATCTGTTTGCGTCATTACCTCCGGAATTCAACAAGGATCGAGTATTGCCAAGGCGCCATTGCAAAATTAGCTATCATCTGGGATATTTTTAGAGCCGGAGATTGTGGAATTTTTGGCCTTTGGATTTGGGACATATGGCAGATAAGAGGATAAAAGTGAGACAACTGTCCTCACATTTGTCAAGCCCACTCCCGCGCTTCCCAAGCGAGTTTCTCCCACGAGCAGATACAGGGCATTGTCGAGCTGGTGCATGCATTTTGGTCTTCAAGGCAGTGTTTGTGCACCAAGCACACTTTTGCACACTGCGTTCTCTAATGCATATTGTATTTGCATCATCTTGTCGTTGACAAGCGAATTATTAAGGTCTCATGGGAAAACCTTGTTACAAATGACACCTCAAGTTCTCCAGTCGCCCAAGTGTTGATGCAACAGGTGACCAATCTGGATTCTGCAACAGGATCGATGATGACACCCTTGTCAATGAGCTTACCAGAAGCATATAGTGCATTAACTCGTGCATTGTTGTGAATTTATTTTCCAAGATTGGGCATTAGTTTCAGCTGCAAATTGGTCGCCTGCTGCATCAACAGGCGACTGGAGACCAGGAATTGCTGGCCAAAAGCACCCATCTGCAGCCAGTTATAACTGTCTCCAACTCCCACAATCAGGCCCCCCAACTTATCAGAGATTTGTTGTGCTTAAAAGCAGCCCAGAATGGCCTGAATGAGTGTTGTATGAAGTCTCATGCAGGAGTGCCGGCCTGATGCCCTCTCCTTACCTCTGTGTTGTCTCTCCTCCCACCTTAATATACCCTTGAGGTACCGCAATTGTGTCCGAACACTCATCCAAACGTGATATCTTATGCCTGTCACCCGTGTGCTACATGTCGCTGAGCCCGTAGCTGCCAACGGTAGCTCAAGACCATTGATATATTTCGGCTTCTTGTCTCAAGTGCCGATTACACTCACAGCTTGTGAATGACGACGCTGCTTAATCTGCTTCTCTTTGGAATGCTCATCCTTATTAACTGCTTTTCTCTCTAGACTCTGACCTTGGTCATTGGATCCTTGGCGACGCGCAAGGTTCGAACAGCCATGTGCCAGACATTGCTGGGTATAAGAGTTCGGCAACCAAGCAGGCTGGATCAGTTGTATGGGACCAGGGCTGCTATAAGAGTCCTTCCCATTTTTCATTTTGGGCATTCATCATTCCAATCTCTAGAGATGGTTAGGGTGCATTGAAAAGTTTTGGGTCAGGCGTCAAGAAGCATTTATTTTTTCTGCTTGTTCTAGAATAGTATAACAAGAATCATTGTTTTAGTTTATGACTTATCAGTTTACAAACTTATTTACAGTCATATTTTGAATGCCATGGTTGAAACCAGGGAAAAGGTATACGACTGTTATGCCACTATGTATTAAAAGCCAGCCAACGGTCGGCAAGGCAGCCTCAAGTTGGTGCAGCTGCAAGAAACACATTGACTTACACTCTTGAACACTTGTCGTCAGCACAAAGAGTGGAGCATTCGCTCCTGAGTGGTAGAGAATCAATTTGTGCACTTAAATTCTATTCAGCAGCATTTTCCAGCAGCCAACGAGGCAAGCAAGAGGTTTGAATCGTGCCTATGTTCAACTTAAGTGATTACCGTTTTCTGTTTGTTCTTTTTTCTTTTGGTTGTGTTTTGGTAACTCTCTGTCAAGTAGCCATGGGTGGTCAAGACATGGGAGATGGGCAGATGAGCAGAGGGGATGGTCAGCTTGGCCAACAGATTCGACAGTAGGGGCTGTAGGCTTACCTCTGTGAATGCTTAGCTGTTCATGCAGATAGCTTTACAGATATCCATTACAGCTTTTATAGGCTTGGCCGGATAACAGCCCAAGATAGCGTAGGTTGATTTAGGAAACTCTCACGAGGAGGCACTCTCCAGATTATCAAATTAGAAGGGTCGAGTGTGATAGCTAGCCTTTGAGTATTGGGTTAATACTTGACAGGAGTGCCACCTTGCACAACCCCTCCGGTTTTAAGCCTGGATCAATGAGAGTACTGTGGCTATTGAGCTATGGATGTGTCCAAACTTGGTTCCAGATTTTTTGAACAACCGATTTAACTGGTTGCCTTCTGATTGGTTTGTATTACTTTTTACAGACTACAAGAAGAGATCTTGCTGCACAGGATGAAGATCCCTTTGATCCGCTTACAGACAAGATCCCAGAGAAACCTGTTACATTTGCGGAAGGAGCCTCATACAGTATTGCCATTTTTGCCGGTTTTGCTGTGGCGGCGGCTGCTGCATATGCGGTTTTTAAAGAGCTTATTTTCGAGCCCAAGGAGTGAGTCAACGATCATCTTTTGGCTAACTACCCCAGTACTCAAGTGAACATATACTAATATTCTATGTTTGTCTGCAGGTATAAAGTATTCAATAAGGCCTTGGATAGAGTTCAACATGATAATCAGGTAATTTTTCTTAAAAAACAACTGGTAAATGTCAGTCATCAAAGCTTCCATAGCTTGAAAATAATGCTATGTTGTGGGTATGGGTACAGGTTACGGTTCGCATAGGTCTACCCATCACTGGCTATGGGCAGGATAGTCGCAATAGGGCGGCCAGACAGCGCATTCCACACCGGACTTGGGCGGATGAAGATGGCGTTGAACGAATTGAGGTAACATTTAAGAAACCTAAAACTCTTATGGACTGGTGTCAGAATTGTTTGTAGTGTGTAAAGGCATATGCTTTAACTCCGTGTAGTTTTTAAGCACAGGTACTGATATCAACCCTTTTTCATGCCTACATAGGTCCAGTTCTATGTCCGTGGCCCACAAGGGGTTGGCCGAGTCCATTCTGAAATGTTCAAGGATAAAGCAGACAAGCAATGGAAGTTCACATATCTCATCGTAGATGTTCTCTCTCCTTCGCCTACACGGCTGATGCTCGAGTCCTATGTGCCTACTTGATGGGGACCTCTGTGGACCATTTTGAATTTTCTAAAATATAAAGTGGAATTCTTTTGTATGCATGGTTGCATCAAATTTTGTGCCATTTTGTGTGGTAAAAGTGACCATTTTTAAATCTACACGACATGCCAAAACACTTAGCCAACTAATAGGTCCTTTCTCGCATATGAAGATGTGTGTTGTCAGTGAGTGACATTTTTTTAAAAAAATTGCTTCGCAAGCATACCTCAAAAGTAAGAATTTTTTGTAACTGAGACCACCTATGCTGGAAGCATATAGCCAATGTTGAGGTAATTCGATGGTGACTGTATGGGTTTGCCTTTGTTTTGTAACTGAGTCCACCTATGCTGGCAGCGTATAGCCGATGTTGAGGTAATTCGAACACATACATAGTGACTGTATGGGTTTGCCTTTTTTTGTATGTCATCACATCAATACAGAAATACGTTGCATGTTCCTGTTTTTACTCATGGGCATGAAGGCATGAACATTCATGCCTCGTGTAGGTTTGAATATGGATGGAAGTCCTTGCAGCTTCACAGTCAATGCATGATAAGGTTTTTGGAACTGGGAGACTTTGCACCTTTTGCCGTGAGGTTGGCAGGTAATTTTTTTCTCAGAAGGTGATGGGAGTGAAATTCACAAGCACTCCAGCCTTTATTGATTTGAGATTAAACTGAATTGGCTAATCAAGGATCAACCTAGTAAACTTTGCTTGGCTGCTTGAAGGAAGGAAAAAGCTTTATTCGGATATCTTGATTGCAAGCTTTTCTAAGGATAAAATCACTTGGGGGGAGAGTGTTGAAAAAGCACCAGCAACATGAGCATTAAGCTAGGGGTTTGCCCTAATTAAATGTATGATTCTATAGAAAAAAGGGTTAAGCTTTTCATTACATGTTCGGTTAAGCTTTGGCATTGGCCTTTTGGCCTTCACCCTTCTCTGTTCTTTTTGCACGTTTCACTTCTCTCTAGCTTTTCTTAAGTGGTCTGAAGAAAGCAAAGGTCTAAGATCTCCCTGATGCAGCTTCACCTTGTCCTTTAAAGTCCTCCTTTATGACAACTGCAAAATACCCTCAAATTGTAACTTTACAAGGGATATAATTCCTAATCTAAAAGTAGCCCCTCCTGCTGAATCAACAGTGAAAACGGGTAATTGATCTTTCTATTAAACTACATAAATAGAAGTAATTACCCCAAAAAAATATTGCTCAGATACATTAAGGGTTTGCAACAAAAAAAACAATTGCACACAAATCCGTTGCTCAATTATCAATCCCACTCTCGGCACCGACTTTAAATATTGTCAAACTTGGACCAACAAGTAATGGGGATGTTGATCCATCATCCTATGGTATATGGGCCATAATGATCTCCTCTTCTCTATAACAATAGAAATATCATGCACTTTGCTTAATTTATTTTTTTAAAAAGTTGGATTGATACCATTGCCTTTTCTTGTGCATGTAGCTAATGACTAAACCAAGAGACAATATATACTACAAAACTAAAATCATGTTTGAAACCTAGAATTGAGGATTGGCCTTGTGTGTGACCATTCTCTTGGCTTTTCTCAATTCACCAATATTGTGCAAACTCAACAATCCACATAGGTGTTCCTAATTACACCCTTTCCTCTCACCTTTTAACTTCCCTTACCAATACACTAAGAGTTGAGAAAATGTTGTATCAAATGTAACATCAATTCCTTCAAGATTGTCTTTATTTGTTTGGTTTTAAAAATAGCTTGTAGCTAAATGCAAGCTCCTTCAAGCATATATGTGTACACACACAGACACACGCACATGTGTGTGTGTGTGTGTGTGTATACAAATATATATATATATATATATATATATATATATATATATATAAGAATTTCAACTTTTAGGTCGATGTCTTCTTAATGCAAGCATGCCTTTTGGCTGAAATTTAATTTTATCCATTATTTTTACCCAAAGTATTCATTATATCCACAAATATACCCTCTATCCTACTCCCATTGCGTCTCAGTTATATTATCGTCACTTACAGCTTCTAGTATCCATTGAGGGATACTACTGACGGAGGTGCTCTAGCTCCTTCTTTGAGTGTTGCATCTCTTCCTCCCGCTATTGGATGAAGCTGGTTGTTGAGTTCATGGTAGGATCTATGTTAGGCTCTTCCTCCACTTTACTTTTTCCTTTGTCAACCATGGGCTTGATCATTAATGCCTTTGGTTCTTTAGACCCCATCTGGATGGTTCCTTCATCTTTGCTAGTCGAGCAGGATGGCACTTGCATCTTCTTCCTCCAGACTAGTGGAGACTCTTGTGTCCTTTTCGAGTTCACCTTTACTTTGCCAAGCCTATTTTCTTCTTTTGGATGCCTCCTAATCTCTGGTGTTTTTGTATTCTTGTCCTTTATTTTCTCCGGCTTTTGGATTCTCTTAGGTATCTAGATTTGGGTGGTTCCCTTATAGTATCTCTATCCTGTCAAAATGGCCTTAGGTACCTAGCAGTTGTGGCTTCTCTTTGTCGGTCTTCTTTCCCATTTTGGTTGTCGGCATTGTAGACTATTATGAACTCGAGCTATGGATTTCTTCACTTTCTAGTTGGGTATCCAGATCTATCCATTCCCTTCATAATATCCTTGTGTCGTCACTTTGTGCTTAGGTGTCAAGATTTTTCTATTCCCTTCATAATATCCTTGTGTTTCACTTTGTAGATCTGTCTATTCCCTTCATAATATCTTTGTGTCTTCAAGAGGTTCACATGAACCCATTGGTTTCTAGTTGGTTGGCTTAAATGATGGTTCTTGGGAGTAGGTGGAGAGGTTACTATCTCTCGGTGTAGTCCTCATGGTTTCCTTGACTATTTTTTGAGCTTGAGCCACTTTGAGTATTTGCAAAACATGAGCATTTCTTAGTAGTTGGAGATCAAAGTGGCATCGTTGCTCTGCATCCCTTTGTTTGCATTTGGAGCAATCGATTGCACAAATCTAGGCTCTTCCTAGCAACACATGTTCTTTCGTAACTCTTACAGGCATTTGGAGCAATCTAGGCTCTTCCTAGCAACACATGTTCTTTCATAACTCTTACAGGCATAACATACACCTTTTCAACTACACAATTATTTTTGATAATGATTTGAACTTTTAAACTCCCTTAAAATTTTACCACACTTCCATGGAAACTACGCGCGTTTGAGTTTGTTGGTTCCAAGTCTAGTTTAACAAGAGCTTCCCATGTTTCAAAGGACATCAAGTTATGGCTTGTTGTGGCTTGCTCTTGTGTCAATTAGAGCAATGCTCGTGTTATGGTTTCCATTCATAGACACTTGAATGTTGATCCTTACAGATTTAATATCCAGGTCTTCATCCTCCATGAATGATAGTGTAGCCATATTGGTTGTAGAGTTTTTCCTTGGAACAATAGTTCAGCCTTGTTTATTACGGCGATAGCCTCTTCTTGGGTGAGCCTTTTCACTATGTCTTATTCTTTTTCTCCTCTTTCTTCTTATGGATTTGAGCAAGCATGTCTTGGGTCAAGGGTCCATAATAAATTTTTAGCTTACTTCCATTGAGGTACCCATTGGTCTCTATGCCATCAAGGATCTCAATTCCGATTAACCTCTTGTGGAGTGATTTTTGTTATTCTAAAGGGTCCGAAGTTTTAGCTTTTTTTTGTTTATGACACCTTGTTCCAAGTAGGAGCATTGGGTTACCCTCTTAAGCTCTTTGTCTTTAACATTTTAGTCAAACCATTTCTTATGTCATAGCTTTTCTACCATTAACCCATGCATGGCCAAAAGTTTGGTCTCTTCCAAATTATCAAGGTTAATCTATCGCTCAACCATAGTGTTTTTTGTCAACCTCTCACTGATTATGATTCAAGCTGGGTACTATATATTGCATAGGCAGCATCAACCCCATAGGTCAATTGAAAGGGTGTATATCTAGTTACTACTTTGTAAGATGTTCCATATGCCCATAGTGCAGATATATGCCCATAGTTTTTGTTTGTGCTTTCTACCTGGTTGTCGGCTTGTGGATAGTATGGCGAAGACTTTTTGTGTACTATGATGAATCCCTTCATGAGGCAATCAATTGTTGAAATTTGTGGGGCCATTGAGGGCAAGGTATTAGTAGAGGACCAAGATCAAGAAAATGCAGCCACACCACACTTGGACATTATCCCACATGAGCACATTTGTAAGAGGTATACTCTCCTCATAAAAAGGGGCATTTTCAAGCAATGAAGACAAGAAGCTCTTAATCCTCTCTATGAGTACAAGTTTCCATCTTGTAACCTAATTATGCTTGAGTCAAGCTTGATTAAGTCATTAGGATCATCATTATGTTATTAAATAAGCTAAACCCAGTATAGGATTAGTGTTCTTTAATTATAGTAATTAAGATTAAGCACACCATATCCATGCATTCTTGAGGTACCATGTTTTATTTTTGACATGGTATCAGAGCCTCCCTCTCCTATTTGGCTTCTCCAAATCATTATCTCAAGTATCTACAAGAAGCTATGGAAATTAATTAAGGAGAATGCACCTGCTAATCCAACTAAGGATTGGATTGAAAAACATGAACATGCATTGTCATTAATTGGATTTCACTTGGGCACTAACCTTATTCATCACATTGATTCTAAAATAACGACAAAACAAGCATGGAATGGGTTTAACTTAATATTCGGTTCCAAGACCAAAAATTAGGAAATCTATTTCAAAATAGAATTTTATGGCTTAAAGATGGAATTTCATGAGTCATTAGCATAATTCATAAGCAAAATGAAAAGTATCATGACCCAGTTGGATGGCATTGATGTAACATAGGTGAAAAGGATGCACTTGCCATACTCATAAAAAGCATGCCAGAGAAATATGGTGTACTAGTGACTACTCTAAATAATCTACCTAAACCAACATTTGAGGGTTGTATTTCATCACTACTTGAAGAAGAGAAGCGGCTAAAGAATGGAATACAAAGTAGATCAAGGAAACAAGCAAAACCAACAAGGGCATAAAAGAACGCTACCATTGCTGAAAGAAAGGGCACTTCAAAAGCAAATGTAGGCCCAAACACAAGCCCAAATGTGGAAACTACAACAAACTCAAGCCCAAATGTGAAAACTACAACAAACTCAAGCACAAGGAAGAAGAATACAGACTGAAGAACCAGGAGGCCAACTACGTGTGGAGGCTTCATCAAGCAAAGAGAAGGTCTCCGAATGAGCATCTCTTCTAAAACAAAGTTACATCGACAAGCCTCACCACCTTAGTCCATTATTGTAAAAGGTCACTGATGCGTAGATCTAATCCCCTGTATTGTGTTTTCTTATCACATCTGACCACGTGAGAGTAGCAATTTATTGTAAAAGGTCATTGATGCGTAGACCTAATCCCCTGTATTGTGTTTTCTTATCACATCTGACCACGTGAGAGTAGCAATTTATGCACCCAAAGGGGTGATGATATCTTGTATTACCACACTTGACCACCTTGAGTAGCATGTTGCACTAAGGGAAGCGATGGATCTTTTGTAATTCACATCCAACCACCTTGCAGTAGCCTATACATCATGGCACCAAGCGGAGTGTTGAAATTTGTGGTGCCATTGAGGGCAAGGTATGAGTAGAAGACCAAGATTAGGAGAATGTAGCCACCTCACACTTGGACATTATCCCACATAAGAACATTTGTAATAGGTGTACCCTCCTTATATAAAAAGGGGCATTTTCAAGAAATGAAGACAACCAGCTGTCAAGCCTCTCTATATGAGTACAAGTTTCCATCTTATAACCTAATTATTCTTGAGTCAAGCTTGCTTTGTGTATGTGTTTGTTTGTAAGGAGCTCTCCCTCTCCCTCTCCCACGTATTCTCCTCATAGTATCAGAGTGCCAGTTGTGTGAAGTGCTCAAGAGGCAAACAAGAGGAAAGCAAAGGAAATGGTACACATGTAAGGGTAAATCCATCTCTTTCCCTCTTTGACTTTGGAGCAACACCTTTGGCTAGGAAATACAGGTAGGGAAGTCAATATCTCAGATTGAAGCATCCTCTTGGGTGAAGGAAAAAGACCTTGTTGTGTGTAGTTAACTTTCGTAACTGAAGTGTTACGGGTTTTGGGGCATTTCGGGAATGTTTTAGCCCTCCTTTTTTGGCTCTGTAAGTTTTTTGCATGTACTCAGTGAAAATGTCAATTTTGACAGTGTAAGTCTAATTTTCGGTTGAAGAAAATTTGTGATAAAAATTAGGTTGTAGGACAGTTTATGCAAATATTCTAAGATTTACAGGTTATTGGTGGATGTATGTTCATGTGACTATTCTATGTATAATTGCAATTTATTAGGTGTACAATATCACTATGTTAAAGATTACAAAGTTTTTGTAAGTGTAGAAGTATTTGTAGGCAGTTGGATGTATGTTTGTGTGACTATTCTATGTACAATTGCAGTACAACAGGTGTATGGTATCACTGTGTTAAAGATTACAAAGTCTGTTCTAAGTGTAGAAGTATTTGGTAAGTTGTCACAGGTAATCATGTCTGACAGTCTATCCCAGATTGTGAGCGAGAAGCTAGACATGAATAACTTCCAAGCATGGAAGACTAATTTTATTATGAGAAAAGGATATTGGGAGTTCATCATAGGTTATGAAAAGGAGCCAAAGATTGTTGAAGAAAATCCCACTCCACAATCTAGGGTATATGAAAATAGGTGATGATACTGTGCACTCCATTTCATATATTGATAAAGTGCCATTGCCTATGTAGGATGGAAAAATGAAGTACGTGGTAGATGTACTTCGTGGTTCTAATATTACAAAAAGCCTAGTTTTTCTGTTGGATAGATGGTTGAAAGCATATGCCAAATTATTTTTGGATTGAAGTATTAGATATCCAATGTAGTTATATCTATCTATCTTTTTCACTTTATGTGAAAAAGATAGATAGAGGGATGATACTATTAGTCATCTATATGGATGCCTTGATTATCACTAGTGACAGTGACACTAACATACATGGTGTCAGGATGCTTTTGAAGTAGAAGTTTGAGATGAAAGTCTTTGCTTTGTGGCATTTTCTTGGTATTGAGGTGGTGAGATCACCTAATGGCATTTTATTATTATAGAGGGATCATGCTATTAGTCATCTATGTGAATGCCTTGATTATCACTAGTGATAATCAATACATAATGTCAGGATACTTTTGAAGTAGACGTTTGAGATGAAAGTCTTCACTTGAAGTGGGCATAGTATCTAATTACATTAGATACTATGCCCACTCTTCTAATTACATTAGATGAGTCGCTCCATTGGATCTAAAGCTAGAGCCAATGCAAGTAATCACCTTGGGAGCCAAACTGATGCCATAAGAACCAACCTACCCTGCTAACAGAGGTAGTCTTGGAGGAGGTAGAGTATGCAATGGTTATGGATAACACTAGATCACTTTTGGAAAAGATACATATGAAGACCCTAGAGATTGTGGAGGGGGAGGAGAACACAACCCATAGGGAGAGTGATGATGGTATATTGGGTAAAGTTTTGGATGATTTGGCCATGATAGGTGCTAGTTAAAGGACTTCTCAAAGAGTTGGTGCTAATTGTGGTGTTTATGCTACGGTTTATATACAAGCTTGCAATATTTATATGAGGGTGATGCATCCAATTATTTAGCCGCTATGAGCATGTGGGCATTTTAGGCAAATCATACAAAGGAAGAGATGCTCTTATGTATAGTTGGGGTGATGCATCCATTCATTTAGCTGTTATGAGAATGTGGGCATTTTAGGCAAATCATACAAAGGAAGAGATTCTCTTATGGATAGTTGGGGTGATGAGGCAGTGAATCATCTGGTTCTCAAAGATCACATGTAAATCATGGGTTAGAAGCTGAACATGCATGGAGGTTCCTTGCACCACAAGGCACAAGCTGCACTCACAATGTAATGAGGACTTTGCTCCTCTGCCCCGTTGAGAGCACACACAATCTTGAATCAACAACTATTATGCTATAGCTAGCTTACATAAACGGGGTCGTGGTGTGTCACTCACCTTGGATTTCTCGTATTCTAGATTCTTGTAGGAAGCTTGGTCGTGAAGAGCACTCGAGAGATCGATCCATTGTACACTCCTCGTAGCTCAATCCTCTCACTCACTCTTTCACTCACATAACAATATGCGGGCACACACGAGCTCAAGCAATATGCGGGCACACACAAGGTCAAGCACAAGAGGCAAGGATGCAAGAGAGTAGAGAAGAGCACACCAGATAATGCGTAAGAGAATGAGTGGTGAGAGTTACATTTTACGTTTTGTAGGTGACCTCTACGGTTCACATTCTTGGGTGGCTAAAGAAAAATTAGGTCCTCGAGTTTATTTGGCTACCCTAGCTAGTGTAAACCCCTATTCCAAAGCTACCACTCTCAACCTAGGATCTAGTGGTGCCCTTTATAGACAAGCGACGATCGCACATGAAAAATAAAACATGACAAGATACTTTTAAGTGAAAACTAGCATTTTCAAATGACCTTAACCAAATTGGTTTAAAATTGTAGGACGGTCAACATCGACCGTGTAGAATTCTCTGGTAGTGGTGCTTAACATGCCATCCTTAGTGATGTAGATTCCACCTTCAAAAGATGTTGATGAAGATGAGTCGATGTCATATATAGGAAGGCATTTTGCAATACCTACATAAAACACAAGTCAACAAGTAAAAGATTCTTGTAAAAAGAAACAAGGAATGGAAAGAAAAGGATGTGCATGCATGTAGATTGTTGCTTTTTTGGTTATGACTGGTCACGTGGCATAAAGAGGAAAGTTAAGGCTAATGTAACTTAGGGGTTGGTAATAAGTCTATCCATACTTAAACTGGCCTTAGTCACATGCCAACAGTTATGGTTTAGTTTGAAGGTACTTGGACTTTATGAAGTTAGAAGGTATATGCTAAGCCTATTCATAAGATGGAAATGATTAGATTTTACTCAGGTGGTTTTAAAAGAAAAAAATTTAAATATATATAAAGATTAGGTACCAACTAGTGGGAGACCAAGGCAATGGCCCATAGACCTCCGCCGCCAAGAGTATCACCAAGAGTATCAAAGGACCACCTAGAATATCCTGATTATGATGTTGGCATAGCCTTTGCTTTATTAGCTTATTTTTGATGCAAGGTCCTACCCCATGAGGACCAAGGCATCGACCTCAAGGTACTATGAGGAACCAAGAATCCTACCAGTATCCTACATGGCAAGAGTTATTATCTTGGTCACTTTTTTGTTTTGTTTTTATTTTTTCCCCTCTTTTTTTTCCATTATTAATGACCTAAAGGATTAGAATTTACCTAAAGACTTCACTAAAAGCTAAGTGGGAGTACATGGCATACTCCATCGGCACATTTGGAGGTCAGTCGAGGGATAGATAGATTTATTACTGAATCTAAGAAATAGTAGGCCTTAGGGTTCCTCTAAGTTACAAACATAAGAGACATTAGTCCAACCATAAATTCATTTAGTTTTAATACGTGAATGCACGGAGCTGAAGTGAAGAAAAAATTGAAAGATTAAGTCACCATTTAGGAAACACCTGAGCAATTCAAAAAGTTTGATCCATATCAAGTTGCGTGTGTTGTAAAAATAAATTTGGTGCACCATGATGGAAGTCTTTAGACCATAACTCAATCACTTGTAAAACAGCTTTATCTGGCAAGCTTATCTCGTCAGATAGCCTAGTTCATAAGTCAGCTTTGATTCGCCATCACTAGTGGGTCTTCCTCCTCACTTGGACCCTCTAAGATCTAACCTGATGTTGGATGAGTAGGAAATGGTCTCAACGCATTCTGGCTATAAAATGGCATAGATACTACAAGTAAAGTGGTCAAGAATCTCGTGCTCTGAAAAGTTGTAATACACTCCCTTACTACTACCCAGAATGGACATGGGGTGGGTAAGAGTATTGCATCAAATGATGGGGTGAGTGTACGATAATGCTCTCACCTTCCATCACTTGTCTAATTCCTCAAGGGGTGTTTTTACTTGATCGGGTCCATTTACTGCATAAAGAACACTCAGGTCGTCATGCATTTCCGGCATTACTCCTACCATGGATTGGAGTAACGCTATCCCATAGCATCAAAAATAGGTTCTACACTCTTAGTAAAGATGGGACGATGTAATCAACATATGCCGCTCACATGCATGGCATGGAGCGATGGGGTGAAATTATAGTAAAAATAAGTCAACAAATGCATATTCATAACAAATATCCTCTAAAGATACATAAACATATCGAGAGTGGGTCTGGAAAGATGGTCTGGTAGTCTCTCCCTGATAATACCATTCATGACAATTCGGGTCAAAGATAGGTGCATTTGTGTCATGCCAAGTGAAATCCATTGCTTGATACACCTGAAACATTAAGAGTCAATCTTATAGAAAAAGCCAATACATTGAGATGGTTCATTCTCTTACTCTTATCATTATTGTGCTCCTCTCTTATCTCTTCTTTTTTTTTTTTGGTTGTGGGGGTTAGCTTGTGTGTGTATTTCCTATAAATATATATAGATGTACAACTCCCTTTGCATATAGATGTGAAGAAATATCCGAGAGTGGAGATGTTTGGGAAGGTAAAGATTTAGGCATTATGGAAATGACCCCTTCCTATCGCAGAGGTCATCCTTGGACTTCATGGAGGCTTATGTAAGCTTTCTATAGCCATCCTCTCTTATGTAAGCTTTTTATAGCCATCCTCTCTAGCTTTTATCCCCTTTGGAGTCTTGCTTTAGGGTGCACTTGGTTGTTGATGCTATTGAGTAATTGAGGATTAAAGGTGGTAAGAGACTTCCATAAGCATGTTGGAATTAGGGTTGCAGGAAAGCACACAAAGCTTGGAGAAGAAGAAGCAAGAATGCACACAACACAAAGTGTATTAGATTGTGTCAATGTACAAAAGATAAGTTAGCCCTAGAATGATGGGCGTATATACAAGCCGGGGAAAAAAATATCCTAAAGAGGGAAAAAGTGCCCCGAAGGTCCTAAGTGTGTTCACACACATCACTGTCTATATATATGGCAACAAATCCCCCTTGGGAGTGATGGTGTGAACGAGAGCTGGCACTCATGTATAGGGGAGTGCCATGCCCGAAGTAGATCAATCCACAAAGGGGATCAAGCCCAAAGCTTTGCGGAAAGCTTCAAACTTCTCACGAGGAAGCACCTTTGTGAAAAGATCGGCGAGGTTGTCCTGTGTTGGCACCACATAGGCCAAGCTGATCTCTCCTGCTAAGAGTCTCTCCCTAACATAGTGATAATGCACCTCAATGTGCTTTGTACGAGCATGAAAAACTGGGTTTCTCGCAACTGCCAATGCGCTCTCACTGTCAGTGAAGATAGAGGTGGCAGACTCCTATCCAACACCCAAGTCAGCCATAAGCCGTCTGAGCCACACACACTCAACCGTAGCTATGAAAGCTGCCCTGTACTTAGCTTCACAACTCGAAGTGGCCACAGTAGGTTGCTTCTTGCTCAACCAAGATATGCATGAGCTACCGAGCATGAAACAAAAACCACTTGTGGTGGACACTCTTGTGTCATAGCAACCAGCCCAATCTGAGTCCGAAAAAGCATGCAAATCTGGCGACAACGATCCCCCCTTGGGATAAAACAACCCAAGATGTATGGTGCCACTCAAGTAGCGAAAGATGCGTTTAACTGCCTTCCAATGCTGAGACGCTGGGCTATGCATAAACCTGCTCACCTGTGAGACTGCAAACTGAATGTCCGGCCTCGTAATGCATACATAAATGAGGCAACCAACAGCTGTCTGATAGAGTGTGATATCAAAGTGATCTCCAGCATCATGAAGACTCAACTTCAAACCTGTCTCCATTGGAGTACGAATAGGCTTGCAGTCTTCAAGGCCAAATCTCTGCAACAATGTCTCAATATACTTTGTTCACAAAGCAATACCTCCATCACACTGCTTAAACTGTATCCCCAAATAATGATGCAAATGCCCCAAATCTGACATCTCAAAAGAGGCATTTGAATCAGCCTTAAAATCAGCAATATGACTCTCATTTGGTCCTGTGTGAGCAGCATGTCATCGACATAGAGAGCAATGATTAGATGTACATCATCCACACGTTTAGCATACAAAGTGCTTTCTGTTGGACTATTCTGAAAACCATGTGCAGTCAAATATGCATGTATCTTTTCATACCAAGCTCGTGGAGCTTGCTTTAAACCATATAAAGCCTTTTTCAACCTGCACACTTTGTTTTCCTGCCCTCTTTGAACAAAACCACGAGGCTGCGATACATACACCTCCTCATGCAAATCTTCATTCAAGAACGCAGTCTTTATGTCCAACTGATGTACATTCCAACCATTATGAGCTGCCAATGCACAAATGCTACGAATGGTCGTCATACAACAAGTGCGAGCAAAGGTCTCATCAAAATCAATGCCCTTTTCTTGAGCATAACCCTTTGCAACAAGTCTAGCTTTATAGCGATCAACACTGCCATCTGGCTTTCGTTTCAACTTAAAAACCCACTTACATCCAATGGCCTTTTTACCAATAGGCAAATCACACAAAGACCATATACCATTCTTCATTATAGCATCATATTCACTTTGCATTGCAGCCAACCAATTTTCTGATTTTTGTGCCTCATCAAATGAAAGAGGTTCTTCCTCTTCACACATACTAGACACAGCCAAAGCATAACAATCTGATGCATAAGAGGCATGCTGAAAACCTGAACGAGTACGACTAGACATAGATGCATCAATTTTACTATCACGCAAGGTTTGCACCAGCCCATTTAGGCATACCTCTAGCCTGCTCATTTTTCAGCATGCCTCTTATGCATCGGAGTTTGCATAGGCCCACATACATCACTATGTACAAGATGCAATTTGCGAGTGGCCCGCACAGAACCATCCTTTGGAAACACAGAACGCTGCATTTTGCCCAAAATACAGCCTTCACAAACATGTTTCAATGGTGCCTCAAGAGGGGGCAATGAAGCAACCATATCAAATTTCTACAAACGCAGCAAACTAGCAAAGTTTAGATGACCAAAACGAGCATGCCATAGTTTTGCATCTGAAACTGCCTTTCATCAGAAACTGCATTTGCTGAATCTTCCACACACTTGTCATAAGAATTGAGCCTATACAGCCCATGAAACAAGGTGCCAGATACAATAATCGTATCACCAGAAGTCAAATCATGAACAGTACATCTGTCATCCACAAATTTGACTACAAGTCCAAGTCTAGCAAGCGCAAAGACAGACAATAGATTCTTCTTTATCCCTGGCACATACAAAGCATCTGAAAGTGTGAAAGCACTGCCATTTGCAGCAGTAAGCATAATTTTACCAATGCCCTTCACTGGGTAAGAAGCATTATTGGCACATGTGACAGTATTCCCATTAGGGACAGTCTCAAGAGAAGTGAACATATCACGATACGAGGTAATGTGCTTTGTAGCACCACTGTCAAAATACCATACATGAGAGTCAACAGAAACTGCCAAACATGCATCATGTACAGATGGGTCATACTGGCAATACACGCTAAACGCCCATTCTGTATCCTGCACAACATTTACAGAATTTGCATTTGTAGAAGCATCCGCTATTGTGGCTACATTTGACTCTTTCTTCTTTGCCTCTTTAGCCTTTAGCTTAGGGCACGCAATTCTTAATGACATGATCATTTGCCTTATAATAGTTGCACCTGATCTTTTTCTTTCCTTTATCAAGAGCCTTCTCAGACTTATTGTTGCTACCTATGGAAGGAGAAGAAGTTGCAGACCTATTAATAGGAGAAGAAACAGAGGAAGGGGCTGCCTTACTATTTCTTCTCTGCTGGGCAGCAGCAATAAATGCCTGATCAACTGCACGTTGCCTAGCCCTATTTTTCTTGGACTGCGCTTCTTGCAAGAGCTTGTTGACTAAATTATCATACTTGACAACATCAGGTCTGTCCTCAGTAACAAGTCTCCACGTGGAAGCAAAAGTCTAATATGACTCAGGTAAAGCATCAAGAACAGTCTCTGCATAAGAGAATGATCAGGAATAATCTCACCTGCAGAAATCAACTGTTCCTTGAGATCTTTAATCTCAGCAAGAAAAACATTCATGTCATCATCTTCCTACATAATCTTCGATTCTAGCTCTTTACGCAGGTAAGAGATTTTTGCCTCGTTACGACCTGCATACAAACCAGCTAGAATATCCCAAGCCTGTTTTGCTGTTTTAGCTGAACGAATATGTGGGGTGATGTTACGTTTGACAGAAAGTGCAATCAAGGCATGAGCCTGCGCATCTTTACCATCCCAACAACGAGCTTGTTCAATAGTGGGTAAAATAGCAGCAACAGTAGAGCTGCTAGAACCTGCAACATCCTTAACAGATCCTACATCCACAGAACCTGGACGTACATCCATACCCTACACAATGTTCCACACTCCTTTTGCAACCAAAACATGCTGCATCATGTATGCCCAAAGTGGGTAGTTGCTGTCTCCATCCAGTTTGTCATCAGCAGACAATATGCGAAATACATCATTGCTGTTATCAGCCATGGCCACTGACTGAAACTGATGCAAAAGCTACCTGTAATGACGTAAAGACTGAATAGAAAACAACTCATGCTATGTAGCACGGTCCACAATAGAATACGTATGCCTGTTTTGCAGAAAACTACACTGTCAAAATTTCTCCACAAAATGACGAAAACACCTGTGCAGAACTTGAAATGCAAAAACGGAGCCCGAAATGACCTCAGATGTAATTTCTTAGAACGCAATGCCCAACGGGCTTATTTGCAGAGTATAGAGACCTGCAAGCGGTCGTGAAAGCTCACTTCAATCGGAGAATGTGAGTCGGAGGGTGCCGACGGCGTAGCCCTGGGAGCCGATGCCTGCTCTGATACCAATTGTTGGAATTAGGGTTGCAGGAAAGCACACAAAGCTTGGAGAAGAAGAAGCAAGAATGCACACAACACAAAGTGTATTAGATTGTGTCAATGTACAAAAGATAAGTTAGCCCTAGAATGATGGGTGTATATACAAGTCGGGGAAAAAAACCTTCTAAAGAGGGAAAAAGTGCCCCGGCGGTCCTAAGTGTGTTCACACACATCACTGCCTATATATATGGCAACAAAGCACGGATAGGACTTGCAAGTTCCTGGGGAGTTGTTGACGTTGATGCAAGAACTTGTTTAGCAGTAGCCCTTTCCTCAAGTGTTGAGTTCTCTTGAATTACTTTTGGAAATGGAGTCTGGTCGAGCATTGAAGAACTTGTAAAGGTGTTCTGGGAACTAGAGGCTTGGTCCTAGTTTTCTTTTGTTAAGAGGTAGGCCACCTTTTGAACAGCTTTCATAATCCAAATCTTATGGGATGTTGGCAATGAAGGTTCATCATTTTGGTTTCTCTTGTCTGCTCTGGTATTAGGGTTGGTAGAGATTGTTGATTGGCTGATGGAAGTGTCTATGGTGGATGATGAGGCTATAGACATCTACGTCCTCTTTGGCACACCCAAATCTATCTGTTACCCTCGTAGTAACCTTGAACTTAAAATAGACGAGCTGGAATCCATCGAGCGATAACCTGTGGTTTGGATTGATTTTTGTTGCGTGGCAAGGCTTTTTGATAGTGGGTTGGGGATTGAGAACTAGTGGAGAAGCTTTAGGTACCCACTTAAGGGTGGGTAGTGGCTTTCTTTGCTGATGCCCTACTAGTAGTTAGTTATGTATAAAAGTAGATGCAAATGTGGAGCTTGAAGATGAAGAACTTTGAGATGGTGAAGGGGATGTCGATGTACGACATTGGATTGTGTGGATGTTGAGACTTTGTCTTTGCAGCATTTAAATTCTTGCTGCTGGTCCAACTCATTTGATATAGAGGTAGTGTTTGTGGAGTTTAAATGTGGAGGGTTATGATTTTTTGCCACCACTGAGACACTCCTTACTGTCCAGTTGATTCCGCATTGGGCCACTATCATCTAGGTCCACCATCCAAGAATAACATGTTATTTTAAAGTTCTTGTGGGCATAAGCAAAAAGCTACCTACCAAGTGCCCGTTATCACCAGAGATGGTAGTTTTAAGCAAACCAAGTACTTTGGTATTTTTGGCACTTATACCCTCTATTCTCATGTTGGATATTTCAACTTGAGGTTTACCCAATTGATTCCATGTAGCAAAGGAGAGTAGATTGTGACGAGCACCCGTGTCAACCATAAAATTATAGAACACTTTACGATAGGGGCTAGGCAGTTCAATGGGTGTTCTTAGAGCTGGGATGTGATCATCCATGTTATCGATTACCTCTCCAATATAAGCTTGTGCAATAGGTCCAAGGTTTCCTTCTCGATGTTATTGAAGTTTTGCCCGTCTTTCCCTTGCCTCCCGTTGGGCTTGGATCTTCTTTTGATAGGCCCTTTCCATGGTGGCTTTCTTGTCATGAGAAGCACGTAAGGATTATTTGGTAAGAGGTACATAGTAACTTTTAAACTTACTACCATTTAGGAAACCAACAATTTCAACTTCATCAAGAGTCTCAACACATATATTACCTTGTGGAGTAACTTCACAAACCCTAAATGGTCCCTATCCAGTATATTTGAGGTTTTTCTTTTCACTATGGATCCCATACATAAGTACAAGATCTCCCATCTCGATCTCCTTGTCCTTGAGATTTTGGTCGAACTACTTCTTTCTTCGGTCCTTTTCTGTGAGCATGTTTTGCATTACAATTTGTCTTTCCTCTCTAAGTTGTTCTAAAACAATCAACTGGTCAACCAATTCATTACCATCAAGATTTTCAGTTATAGCTGCCCTTAAGCTAGTGATCATGGACTCCTAAGGCATTATTGCCTCAAGTTCATACACCATCTTAAATATTGTGTAACCAATTACAACTTTGTATGATGTGTGATAGGCCCATAAGGCTGTGACCTTAGACTCCTAGTCACTATGTTGAGCCTCAAAAATCTTTGTCAATATCAAAATAAGAACTTTGTTGGTGCTCTCTGCTAGGCCTTTTGCATGTGGGTAATATGGTGTTCATTTGCAATGTGCAATTATGAATGTGTTAGTGAGATTTTTGATAACATCGTTGATGAAATGCTTACCTTGATCACTCACTAGCTCAAATGGATATCCAAAGTGGGTAATGATGTTCTCATAGACAAACGTAGCAGTTGCCATGGCATTCTCTTTTCATGAAGCTCTTTCTTCAACCCATTTGGTTACATAATCTATGGCAAGAGTGATGAAGCGTGCTTGTGCAAATCATTATCTCAAGTATGTTCTCATGCACAAGAAGCTATGGAAATGAATTATGGAGTATGCACTTGCTAATCCAATTGAGGATTGGACTGAAAAATGATGAATATGCATTGTCATTAATTGGATTTCACTTGGGCACTAACCTTATTCATCACATTGATTCCAAAACAACAACAAAACAAGCATGGGATGACTTAAATTTAGTATTCCGTTCTAGGGCCAAAAATCAAGAAATCCATTTGAAAATAGAATTTTATGGCTTAAATATGGAATTTCATGAGTCATTAGCAAAATTCATAAGCATCATGACCCAATTGGATGGCATTGATGCAAAAATAGGCGAAAAGGATTCACTTGCCATACTCATAAAAAGCATGCTAGAGGAATATGGTGCACTAGAGTGACCACTCTAAAGAATCTACCTAAACCAATATTTGACGGTTGTAATTCCTCACTACTTGAAGAAGAGAAGCGGCTAAAGAATGGAATACAAAGTATATCAAGGGAACAAGTTTTCTACACCAACAAGGGCATAAAAGAATGCTACCATTGCAGAAGGAAAGGGCACTTCAAAAGAAAATGTAGGCCCAAACACAAGCCCAAATGTGGAAACTACAACAAATTTGAGTACAAGAAAGAAGAATACAGACTGAAGAACCAGGAGGCCAACTACATGGAGGCTTCATCAAGCAAAGAGAAGGTCTATGAGATGAGCATCTCTTCTAAACCAAAGTTACATCGACAAGCCTCAACACCTTAGCCCATGATACCTAATCCTCTGTATTGTCTTTTCTTATCACACTTGACCACATGAGAGTAGAAATTTATGCACCTAGAGGGGTGATGACATCTTGTATTACCACACTTAACATCCTTGACCACCTTGAGTAGCGTGTTGCACTAAGGGAGCACTAGCCTGGGCCCTCAGAACTAGACATAATTACAATCACTTGCCTCAATCGGTGAAGCTCATTCTCCCAATGGTATAAGGGATACCATGGGTCGATCCCGGGCTTTGCTAACAATGCCGCTCGGCTACACAAGCACGAAAATGGAGTTACCATCAAAGCTAGGAGAAAAAATACCTGTACTCTTTCTCTTAAATATATCAATTTCAATACAAAATACAAACCATTGATTACAAAATATAACATCACTTCAAATAGTTACTTCATAGAATTTCTAACATTTTTCAATGGAAAAAATCACATCTTCTTTCTTGATTTATTGATATTAATATTAAAGAATAATTTAAATCTTCTTTTAAATGATAATCAAGCTAACCTGGCCACCGTTCCCTTGTGGAGCTTGCAATGGGAGGGTTGGAGCCGCATTAGAAGCATTTTCTCTAATCTCATTGTTGCGTCTTTCTCTCGAGGTGACATTTTGGCATTTCCAGGATGGGGCCATCGTGATTACTGCCTTGTAGTGCTCGACGCTGTGATCACACTGCTTTACTAGTTTTGGGACCTCAACCTCCACCCCCGAGGATCACACCATTGAACCAAATAGGTTTTGAGGAACCTTTTGAGTTTCCAGAATACAAGGTTTACTTGGATAATTTATCACATGTCAGTAAGGACTCCACAGAGCTTTATATGTAGTTAATATGCAAGAGGCAGAGTGAAACTAGTATACCAGCTAGCTGTAGTAGGAAGAGGTCCAGACATCAAGAACTCTATTGTTAAGAGGATGTCTCTTCAATGCTATCATTATCCCAAGGACTACAACAAGTCTCTCAGTGTTCCATTACAAACCAACCAATCACCCAAGCGACGTCTTCTAGCATTCCACTTGCAAACTGTAAATTGTTGTGGCATAGATCATTGGGTCAAAGATTTCCCAATGAAAGTGGTAGCTGCAAATCAGCAGAATGGTCCTACCATCACAGCTCTCAACATGATTGGAGTGGGTGGTCAAAATCAAAATTCGATTTTGAGAAATCCTAACCCCCTTGTGAATGCAATAACGAGGATCATGGATCAAAACACACCTGTTGGGAAAAGAAAGGATAAAACAAGGCTACTTCGGTATAGCAGGATCCAAAAACAAGAGGGGCCATAGAATAAAGAAATCCATAAAAGGGGGTAAAATTGAGAGAATGGAATGAGTGAACCTAAGAACACCCAATGAACCAGTCTACATGAATGATATTGATGAGGATTTTGATTCAATGAACATAGTCACACATACTCAGGAGGAGTTAGAACCAAGACCAAAACAATTAAACATCTATAACACTATTTATCTAAACAACCTAAAGCGTGTTGTAACCCACAAACCATTGGATATACCTAGTGCCATCCTTGAGATCAATGAGAACTCACCTGTCTTAAGTATGGATTCTGAATGCTTTAGGAGAATTTTTTAGTATAAGAACCTTGAACCCATTTAAGATGTCGAAATTCCTATAGCTTTTTGGATGGATACTCAGGCTACAATCAAATTTCAATTGCACTTGAGGACCAAGACAAAACAACTTTTATCACTAAACATGGTGTGTAAGCTTACAAAGTTATGCCGTTCGATCTAACCAATGCACCGGTCACATTCCAAAGACTTATGAATATTTCTTTAAAGGAATTTGTAAGAAAGTTTCTTGAAAATTTCTTGGATGATTTATGCATTAATTCGCCTTGGAAAGAGCACCTAGCATGCCTAAAAAGGGTGTTTAAAAGGTGTCAATTTTATCGCATATCCTTAAACCCTTATAAATTCCAAGTTTTAGGTGAAGCATGGAGTTATTCTTGAGCATATAGTGTCCAAAATTGGGATTTTCATTGATGAGAACAAAATCAAGGTCATCTTATAATCATTCCCACCAACAAACTACAAGGGAGTCCAAAGATTCATGGACCATGCTGGCTACTACCGTCATTTTATTCTTTTCTATGCAGAAATAGTTTGTCCTTTGTACAAGATATTGATTGTATTTATATGGAGTGTCAACAAGCTTATGATGAACTGAAGTAAGCCTTGGCCAGTGCTCCAATCTTGTGAGCACCTAACTAGGATGTCATCTTTCATGTGTACATTGATGCCTCCAATTTTCCAATTGGATGTGTACATTGATGCCTCCAATTTTCCAATTGGGATGTGTCCTAGCACAGCTATGGGATCACAAATTGGACTAGCAATGATTTATGCTATAAAGAAATTTTGGCATTAACGTGCTAAAAAATCGTTTTCTATGTTGATCATCAAGCCTTGGTGTATCTGGTGAACAAACCATGCTCCATGGGAAGGATCACAAGGTGGTGATTCTTCTTGAGCTCGATTTCATAGTAGTTTGTGAGGCCTAGCAAGAAACATGCCATTACGGATTATCTATTCCACATACGTAATGGCGAAGCACTAATTGGAGTTAAGGATGAGTTATCGGATGCTACACTATTCAAGGTAGAGGCTATTATAGAGTGGAGCAAGAATATCGTGAACTTTCTAGCTTATGGTTTTCCAAAAGAAAAAGAACAGAGGAAAGATTTAGCAAGAAAGTGAGCCTTACCATCTTATTGTCAAAACTCTTTATAGAAGAGACAAGGATGATACTTTTAGATGTTGCCCCCACAGGAGGATGAATACCTCATGATCATGGAACAAGCACACCAGGGGGTAGTAGGTGGACATTTTGTGACAGAAATCATAGCCAAAAAATACTCCACTCGAGGTACTGGTGGCCAACACTTTTTAAGGATTGTGCACTATTTGTAAAAGGTTATGATGAGTGCCAATGTTGTGCCAAGACAAAAAATAAGTACATGATGCCACTACATTTTGTCAAAGTTAACCAGACTTTTGAAAAATGCAGCTTAGATTTCATTGGCCCTATTAGTCCTGTTGCACATGGCACACAAGCACGCTTTATCATTCTTGCCATAGATTATGTAACCAAATAGGCTGAAGCAAGAGCTTCATGAAAGCGAATGCCATGGTGACTCCTAAGTTTTTATATGCGAACATCATTACCTGCTTTGGATGTCCATTTGAGCTAGTGAGAGCGATTAAGGTAAGCATTTCATCAATGATGTTATCAAAAATATCACTAACGATCGCACTTTGCAAGTCAACACCATATTATCCACAGGGGCAAATGGCCAAGCAGTGAGTACCAACATAGTTCTTATTTCGATATTGACAAAGATTGTTGAGGCTTGACACACTGATTGGGAGTAAGGTCACAGCCTTATGGGCCTATCGCACATCATACAAAGTTGCAATTGGTTACACACTATTTCAGATGGTGTATGGACTTGAGGCAATAATGCCTTAGGAGTCCATGATCCCCAGCTTAAGGGCAGCTATAAATTGTATCATCCGCAGTCAAAGCGTATCTTGATTAGTCGAGATGTTGTTTTTGTGGAAGATGTTGTGCAGCCTTTGTTATCATGTACCAAAGAGATAGGTGTGAGCTCACGGGATGTATTTGATACATTGTTGCCTCTGTTTACAGGTGGGAATTTAAATGTAAGTCCTAATGAGGTAAATATTCAGCCTATGCAGATTTCAAATGACATCATAGATCAGCCTATTTCTGATGCAGATTTACAGGATGTAATTTATGAGGATAGGGCTGAAAATGAGCAGGCTAGAGGTATGCCTAAATGGCTGGTGCAAACCTTGCGTGATAGTAAAATTGATGCACCTATGTCTAGTTGTACTCGTTCAGGTTTTCCAGCATGCCTCTTATGCATCAGATTGTTATGTTTTGGCTATGTCTAGTATGTGTGAAGAGGAAGAACCTCTTTCATTTGATGAGGCACAAAAATCAAAAAATTGGTTGGCTGCAATGCAAAGTGAATATGATGCTATAATGAAGAATGGTACATGGTCTTTGTGTGATTTGCCTATTGGTAAAAAGGTCATTGGATGTAAGTGGGTTTTTAAGTTGAAACGAAAGCCAGATGGCAATGTTGATCACTATAAGGCTAGACTTGTTGCAAAGGGTTATGCTCAAGAAAAGGGCATTGATTTTGATGAGACCTTTGCTCCCACTTGTCGTATGACTACCATTCGTAGCATTTGTGCATTGGCAACTCATAATGGTTGGAATGTACATCAGTTGGACATAAAGACTGCATTCTTGAATGGAGATTTACATGAGAAGGTGTGTGTATCGCAGCCTCGTGGTTTTGTTCAAAGAGGGCAGGAAAACAAAGTGTGCAGGTTGAAAAAGGCTTTATATGGTTTAAAGCAAGCTCCACGAGCTTGGTATGAAAAGATACATGCATATTTGACTGCACATGGTTTTCAGAATAGTCCAACAGAAAGCACTTTGTATGTTAAACGTGTGGATGATGTACATCTAATCATTGCTCTCTATGTCGATGACATGCTGCTCTCACAGGACCAAATGAGAGTCATATTGCTCATTTTAAGGCTGATTCAAATGCCTCTTTTGAGATGTCAGATTTGGGGCATTTGCATCATTATTTGGGGATACAATTTAAGCAGTGTGATAGAGGTATTGCTTTGTGTCAGACAAAGTATATTGAGACATTGTTGCGGAGATTTGGCCTTAAAGACTGCAAGCCTATTGCTACTCCAATGGAGACAGGTTTAAAGTTGAGTCTTCATGATGTTGGAGATCACTTTGATGTCACACTCTATCAGACAACTGTTGGTTGCCTCATTTATGTATGCATTACGAGGCCGGACATTCAGTTTGCAGTCTCACAGGTGAGCAGGTTTATGCATAGCCCAGGGTCCCAGCATTGGAAGGCAATGAAACACATCTTTCGCTACTTGAGTGGCACCATACATCTTGGGTTGTTTTATCCCAAGGGGGGATCGTTGCCGCCAGATTTACATGCTTTTTCGGACTCAGATTGGCCTGGTTGCTATGACACAAGAGTGTCCACAAGTGGTTTTTGTTTCATGTTCGTCGGTAGCTCATGCATATCTTGGTTGAGCAAGAAGCAACCTACTGTGGCCACTTGTAGTTGTGAAGCTGAGTACAGGGCAGCTTTCACAGCTACGGTTGAGTGTGTGTGGCTCAGACGGCTTATGGCTGACTTGGGTGTTGGACAAGAGTCTACCACCTCTATCTACACTGACAGTCAGAGCGCATTGGCAGTTGCGAGAAACCCAGTTTTTCATGCTCACACAAAGCACATTGAGGTGCATTATGACTATGTTAGGGAGAGACTCTCAGCAGGAGAGATCAGCTTGGCCTATGTGCTGACACAGGATAACCTCGCCGATCTTTTCATAAAGGCGCTTCCTCATGAGAAGTTCGAAGCTTTCCGCAAAGCTTTGGGCTTGCTCCCCTTTGTGGACTGATCTACTTCAGGCATGGCACTTCCCTATACATGAGTGCCAGCTCTCGTTCACACCATCACTCCCAGGGGGGATTTTTTGCCATATATATAGGCAGTGATATGTGTGAACACACTTAGGACCGTCGGGGCACTTTTTCCCTCTTTAGGAGGTTTTTTTCCCTGGCTTGTATATACGCCCATTATTCTAGGGCTAACTTATCTTTTGTACATTGACACAATCTAATACATTGTGTGTTGTGTGCTTTCTTGCTTCTTTTTCTCCAAGATTTGTGTGCTTTCTTGCAGCCCTAATTCCAACATGGAGGAGTTTTAAACTCAAAAATAATAAGATATTTTTATCTCTCCTGGATCAAACCAAATAAAAAAGGGAGCCAAACTGGTCCAAATCTTGTCCAAATTTAGCCAAACTGAACCTGGAAAATTCTAAAAACTAGTTGGACTTGGTTAGAGGTCTCCCTCACCTATAAATGGACCCTTAGCCCTTTGTAAAAAACATGAGAACTATACCATGCCAGTATTATACTGAAATAATGATATTTTCTATTATCCTCTAAAAATCCTCTACAATTTGGAGAGAATGGAGTTTCTCTCTCTCTTCAACCTTCTTTGGAGCCTTCCTCAGCATACTAACCAATTGATTGGTTGGGGGCCTTTCCAATGACTAAAGAATTAAGCAAAACAAGAGGTAAAGTGTGAGTTTATGGTCTTTTTCTTAATCTCTAAATGATTTCACTTCTCAACCCCTCTCAAGCTTGAGAAGTATTCAACTGAATGGCTCTTTAATGCAATTGAAGATCTCTAATGAATTTTAGTGATAAATTTTATAAAGTTTTCATTTATGCTTAAATTAAATATTTTTTAAAAGCATATCTCTCTCTCCCCCAAAGAATGGTCATTTCTATGACCTATTATATATTCAAATGATGCTTCTCACATGAAGCAATTCTCAAATCTAAAAGTAAATTCTATGCTTGTCAAATTTGAGGCCAAAGAAGTGGCTTTTTAATGCTTTTATGCTATTTAATTTATAGAAAACGACACATCTGGTTTTATGCCTGTAAACTTATATTTAGGTGTCATACCACCATAAACAGTTCTAATGTGGGGGTCTTGTTCATAATGCAAATGAGTAATGTAAATAGTAGTTGTTTGGTGCTTTAGTCCAAAAATAATTTGGCATATGCTTTCAATCATCTATCCAACAAAAAAACTAGGCTTTTTGTAATATTAAAATCACGAAGTACATCCACCAAGTACTTCATTTTTCCATCCTACATAGGCAATGGCACTTTATTAGCATATGCAATGGATTGCACAGTATCATCGCCTATTTTCATATACCCTGGATTGTGGAGTGGGATTTTCTTCAACAATATTTGGCTCCTTTTCATCACCTATGATGAACTCCCAATATCCCTTTCTCATAATAAAATTAGTATTCCATGCTTGGAAGTTATTCTTGTCTAGCTTCTGGCTCACAATCTGGGATAGATTGTCAAACACGATTACCTGCGATGATGACAACTTAATAAATACTTCTTGAAAATACTTCTACACTTAGAACAGACTTTGTAATCTTTAAAACAGTGATACCATACACCTATTTTACTGTAATTGTACATAGAATAGTCACACAAACATGCATCCAGCTTCTTGGTCACAATCTGGGATAGATTGTCAGACATGATTACCTACTACGACAACTTACCAAATACTGCTTGCAAATACTTTTACACTTACAAAAAACTTTGTAATCTTTAACATAGTGATATCGTACACCAGTTATATTGTGATACTGTACACCTGCAATCTTTAACAAACTTTGTAATCTTTAGCACAGTGATACCATACACCTATTATACTGCAATTGTACATAGAATAGTCACACAAACATACATCCACCAATAACCTGTAAATCTCAAAATCTTTGGATAGACTATCCTACAATCTAATTTTTATTAGAAGTTTTCTCCAACCAAAAATTAGGCATACACAATCAACATTAACACTTTCACCGAGTACATGCGAAAAACTTGTAGAGTGAAAAAACGAGATCGAAACATTCCCAAAACACCCCAAAACTCATAACATTTCAGTTAAGAAAGTTAACTACACACAATAAGGTCTTTTTCCTTCACCCAAGAGGATGCTTCAATCTGAGATATTGACTTCCCTACCTATATCAGCTAGACAAAGGTGTTGCTCCAAAATCAAAGAGGGAAAGAGATGATTTTACCCTTACCTGTGTACCATTTCCTTTGCTTTCCTCTTGCTTGCCTCTTGAGCTCTTCACACAATTAGCACTCTAATACCATGAGGAGTATATGGGGGAGAGGGAGAGAGAGATCTCCTTATTACAAACAAACACATATACAAATCAAGCTTGACTTAAGCACAATTAGGTTATAAGATGGAAACTTGTACTCATAGAGAGGCTTGAGAGCTACTTATCTTCATTGCTTGAAAATGCCCCTTTTTTTATGAGGAGGGTACACCTTACAAATGTTCTCATGTGGGATAATATTCAAGTGTGATGTGGCTACATTCTCCTGATCTTGGTTCTCTACTCATACCTTGCCCTCAATGGCACCACAAATTTCAACACCCCCCTTAGTGCCATGATTTATAGGCTACTTCAAGGTGGTTAGATGTGAATTGAAGATCCATCACTTATCTATGGAAAGCTTTGTGTTCTGCTCCAATGGGACTGAAATAGGCTTACAGCCTATCATACCATACTTAGACAATATGTCCAAGCCATACTGCCTCTGCAATAACAAAATGCCCAAGAAATATTGTAGCTCACCCAAATCCTACATCTCAAAATTCTACTTTAAAAGCCTCCTGACATCATGTATGTCAGCATCACTATCACAAGGTGATAATCAAGTCATCCACATACATGACTAATAGCATGATTCTTCTAGCAGTTCTTACATCTACCTCTTCTATTGCCTTCACCACCATTGGTGTAACCAGCTACTCATCTCATCAAAGACAACATCTTTGCTTACTCGCATCTCTTGAGGGGTAGGACTAACATCTATTGAGTGGTAGGGCTATAACATCTATTACCTTTCTGCTCCATAGCATAACCAATAAAGATGCACTTCTCTACCTTTGGATCCAACTTTGTTCTTACTTCATCTCGAACATTCACATATGTAATACACCTAAATACTTTCAAGCCTGACACATCCAATTTTATGCCTATAAACTTATGTGCAAGCATCATACTATGAACAACTACTGCAGTGGGTGTCCTCTTCATAATATACATAGCAGTTGCTACTACTTATGCCCAAAAATAATGTGGGATATTCTTTTCAGCCATCAAGGCATGTGCCACTTCTGTAATGTGCCTACTTTTTCTTTCTACGATAGCCTTTTGTTGTGGAGTGTATCTGCATGTAACTTGTCTCTTAATTCCCTGCTTTCTCAAGAAATCGTTGAACTCATTGGAGAAATATTATCCCTCACCATCTAATCTTAGGCATTTTATTTGCATTCCTTTTTCCTTCTCGACCAAGGCTTTAAATCTTTGAAAGTAAGAAAACACCTCACTTTTCTCCTTATGAAGTAACCCACACTTTCTTAGTGTGGTCTCATCAATGAATGTAACATAATACCTGCACCCTGCAATTGTTGCAGTCTTGGGCGGTCTCCATACATCTAAATGTATAACTTCTAATGACATGCTTTTCTTATGGGAAAGCATGTTTGGCCTGCTTACGAAGTAGGCATGCTTCACATACTTTATGCATACTATCAACCTTAAACTTTGGCAAACCTACAACAATATTTTGGGCCTGCATAGACTTCAACATAGTTGTTGTATATTTTGGGCCTGCATAGACTTCAACATAGTTGTTGTATATTCACATAACCAATGTGCTTGTGCCATATATCAATATCTGCAATGATATATGCTCCATGTGCAAACATGGTTGTTGCCTTTACCTTAGGCATGTTCATATCCAAAGTAAACATTCTACCATTTCTATTACTCTTTGCCACCAAGCAACATTGATTTTTAAAGTCTTCTATAAAGCATCCTTGAGGATTAAACCTAACATGTAGACCCTGATGAACCATTTGTCCAACAGAAACCAAGTTCTTTGTAATATTTAGAACATGAAGTACATCTACCAAGTACTTCATTTTGCCATCCTACATAGACAATGGCACTTTACCAACATGCGCAATGGGATGCACGGTATCATCACTTATTTCTATATAACTTGGTTTTTCCATTTTCTGTATGTCTCTAAACCACTCACCACCATGACTGGTCAAGTGGTTAGAGGTGGCAGAATCCATATACCATATATCTTGAGATCTTGATGTTAGAATTCGTGGTGCTCATGCTAGGTCAAGTATGTGGAGGAGATGGACTCACAAAATACAAGAAAATATCTTGCTTATTAAGTTGTTTATGAATACAACTAGGCTTCTTGCTCCATACAAAATGCCTCCTAGCTTCACCTTTAAATAGGTGAGCTAGTGGACCTTAAGTCCATTCACACACACACCCTTCTCCTACCCTTTTACATGACCTTAGTCTTTTAATAACCTCCCTCAATACCAACTATGAAAGAATTGGAATAGGTGGTATTGGACATAGGTTGCCTTTATAACATTAGGCGTACAAGGATGTCATGGTGGTGTGGTTATCTAGGACTTACAACTATGTTCCTAGAGCCTTAGAGGCTAATACAACTATGTTCCTAGAGCCTTAGAGGCTAATACAATGATGCCATCTAAGTCTTTATTTGATGTCGATGAAGATGTACACCTTAATGATGGTGCACCCCACTCTTTGTGCTTGCTTGACCTCTTGTAGTTGACATGCTTTAGACATACATGCCATTGCTTCCACATGCTTTCCACCTTGACCATTCTCACACAATGATCAAAACAAGGCTGCCACCCTTGCTTAAGTGGTTTGCACATAGATGTTCCTTCAACATGCTTGATGCTTCCTTGAATACCATACCTCCTCCATGGGCAATGAGGGTCTTCCTTCTTAGAGTAATGGTTATGAGATAGATTTATATGGGAAAGGGAAAGGGAGGGTCTTACCACTTGCCTTATGGATTGGTTAAGGGCAGTGTCTACTCCACAATTACAACAAAAGCTTTTATGCATGTTGATTACATGATACCCATTAGGGTTTGAAGGTACAAGCTTAATGAAAGTGAGTAAGTGGTTGAGGTAAATGCTCAAACCAATAAGGTAGATCATCCTTGGCTCAAGAAGGAGAGGGCATGGCTCATAATGTTGCCTATGCCTCTTACAAAGACAATGCCAAGAGATGCTTAAAAACATGACAAACAACAAGGTAGAGCACTTAGTGATGCTATGCTCAACCTTACAACTCATCTTAGAAGATGAAAATGTTGAATATGTAGCGGAATAACATGCCTTGGGCTTGGGAAATGAGAGCATATGGCTTATGACATGCCTATGCCTCTTACAAACAAGAGCCTCAAGGGTGATACATAACAACATTAAAGATGCACACTTAGTGTATATGTGCCCAACTTTAAACCACTCAAAAAAACTGAGCTTGTTGATGAAAAACCAGAAATCTTCAATCCTTTGGCTTATGGGATGAAGACAATGGCTTATGGTTGCACCATTTTTCCTTGAAAGCTTGCCCAGGTAAGCATAGAAGCGGGTCGATGAAGACTTATAATGTGGCACCTATGGTGTGTGTCCGACCTCCAATATTGATGAAGAAGAGCCTCCATAGTGTTAAAGACCTCCTCCTTTGATGGTTAAGACCACATTAGTGTTAAGCAACACTTTTTTTGGTGATTAAGATCGCCATTAGTGTTTAAAAATACGATTAGTGCTTAAGAGCACATTTCTAGTGTCTAATGACACTTGTAGTAGTGATTAGATTCACCATTAGTGTTTAATAACACTCTTAGTGTTTAAAAACACTTTGGAATAACTCCCCTTTGCTAGATTAGAAGTCTCATTAGTGTTAATCAACACTATTAGTGCTCATAAGCACACTTTGAAGAGCTTTGAGAACTTGACGATGGTATTGATGAAGCTTGATGAGAATGAGGCTCATGAATACCTCATGGTTGGCCACTGCTTCAAAATCAAGAATAAGATCAGCAAGCCCTCACAAGATTACTTAGGTGATTAGAGCAAAGTGGAGAGGATTAGAGCAAGAAAAAGCATAATTATGAAGCTTTAATGGTGAGCTTCAATGGAGTTGAAGGAGTGCTACCCGGTTTTTTCACTGTAGCAGACGAATGGATGCACCATTGAAGCTGAGATTATAGCTGTAGATGCTTGAGACATTGGGCTTCAAAAGCCCTCAACACATGTAGCTTATAATGGCCTACAGGTGGCGAATCTCTGTACGGCCTCCAGCATAGCAGAAAATCGGCGCCGGCTCCCTTAGTGAGCAATGCCGTAGTAGCACAGCAGCATTTCTTTCGATTGACCGTATGAACTCAAACGCCCGAACCTCCTCTTCATTTCTCTAGTTGAAGTCTCCCCAAGATACTGCCTCCACGAATAGCTAGAGGTCCTCCACCAGTAGGGGGTTGAGCTCCACAAATGAAAAGATAAGGAAGATGACCTATTCTACACCACAAAAGGGACCTACTCAACCAAGGCTCTAGATACCATGTTAGAATTAGTGGTGCTCATGCTAGGTCAAGTATGTGGAGGAGAGGGACACAAAATACAAGAAAATATCTTGCTTGTTAAGTTGTTTATGAATACAACTAGGCTTCTTGCTCCATACAAAATGCCTCCTAGTTTCACCTTTAAATAGGTGAGCTAGTGGACCTTAAGTCCATTCACACACACACCCTTCTCCTACCCTTTTATATGACCTTAGTCTTTTGATACTTGACACATCTCCTATTGTGGAATTGAGCATGTTCTGCATTCACTTCTGTCGTCACCACCTTATTTACTACATGATGCATAGTTACCTTACTCTAACTTTCCACTTTTAATGTCATTCTGGGAATGAAAAACAGTTATGAGTGAGTGCACAACCCTAGTGTAGCGCAAAACTTCTCACATGACTTATAGGACTCCATCAACGATAGCAGTAGAGTTACTACCTCATCCCAAGACTTTCAAAGCATAGATATTAGGCTAGTAGAGCAAGCAAGAGAGAGAAGAGGGATAGCTCACCATTGCGCATCCACGTAAGGTTGAAAACCTTATCCCCTTTAAGTGGTTGTTATGGGCTTAGCATGTAAAATCACTGAATACTTGACATGAATTACAAGAGCTGAGTATAAGTTCTTAAACCGCTTACTTGTCGTACACACGTGTATGTTCCAGGTACAAAGGTAAAAAGAACCATCCTTATTATAACGTGATGTTGCACAAAGAATTTGTTGTAATTTTCTACTTGAATCTTTAACTCATGAAGTTCATTGCCTAATCTAAATAGGAAGCTAATGAGGCAAACTAACCAAGCTACTTGAGTGCACTTATAAGAGTATTGTCTACAAAGTTGTCAGGACCAAGACATTGTATAGTCCATAGGCATGTCTCCATGGTAGTTTATTAAATGTTTTTACAACCTTATCATGGGCATCATGTGCTACATCACCAACACAGGCTTTATCACCATTGGCACAACCATCATCAATCTTGGTGGAAAAGCTTTCACAAATCTCTAACCTTTATAAATTGCCAATATGAGCAGACATGTGTGATGTGTGAGTCTAAGGAAGAGTGTCTCTACAAGTGTGTGGGTATCCTCCCTTGACTACAAGTTAAAAATAGGATGTAAATGCAGCCAAATGAGCACAAAAAAAAAGTCAAATGTGTGTTAAGTGTAGTAGCAAAGAGTATAAGGTCTACACCAAAGGCACAATAAACAAGAGAAAGCCAAATGGTAGACACTCAATCGGCACAAAGTTAGGACGTCATCAACAAAAGGAACAAAGAATTGGAGTCAACGTCATAGCATCAACCAAAGAGGCTACCACAACATCAACATCGACATCAACAAGTCATAAACAACAAGAATAAGCATTCAACAAACCTTACTACCCAAGCTATTTTGTTATAAAAACGGGCCACCAAATGAATAGCTAAGTCTATGTGTTTGTAAGAATTCTTTACCACTATGAGTAGCCAAAGAGCACCTAAGGGAAGTGATGTAAATGTAAACACTCCTAACCACTTGCTAAGAGTAGCTATTCAGGCACCCAGGGGGGAGATGACCCATGTCCAAATCCAAATTCTCATCCACCTAACCACCCAACAGCAATATAGCATTGAGGGGGTGAGTGATGATAATTTATACTACCACACTTAACCACCTTGAGTAGCATATGCCACCAAGGAGGAGTGAAGGATCTTTTGTAACGTCACATCTAACCATCTTGTAATATGCACCAAGGGGGGGTGTTGAGAAATGTGGACTCAAATTGGACCCTTTAAGGATTACTACACATTCTCTCTGGTGCATGGTGAAAATTTTACAAATTAACTCAGAAGTGAGCGGAGTTTGGACATTTGGAATCTACTCTTTGAGACCTTTACAATGATATATAGAATGATGGGCAATTTTGCATATTCAAGAAGTCCCCAAATTCCACTTCATCACCAAATTTGGGGACTTCTTGAATATGCAAAATTGCCCATCATGCTATATATCATTGGAAAGGTCTCGAAGAGTAGATTCCAAATGTCCAAACTCTGCTCACTTCTGAGTTTATTTGAAAAAATTTCACCATGCACCCATTTTTGTAGAGAGAATGTGTAACAATCCTTAAAGGGCTCAATTTGAGTCCAAATTTTCCCTAATGGCATAAGGAAGGTAGGGAGTGAGTAGAAAAGTCAAGCACCTATCAATGAGCCACATGAGCAAGCAATATTTATCCCACATGAGCTAACAAAGCCAAGTTACTCTCCTCATATAAAAGGGATTCATTTCAAGCAATGGAACAATAAAGCACATCTCAAGTTTCTTTATGAGTATAAGTCTCAATCTTGTAACCTAACTAGCTTGATTCTAAAGCTTAATTAGCACTCAAACACACTCATGAATTTTCTTCATTTCTATCTACCTTATATTAGTGTAATCATTAGTGTAAGATTAGTGTCTCATTAGGATGTCGTTTGTCATTAGGAGAGCTCAATCCATGTTTCTCAACATGAGGTGTTATTTGGTTCTTGTATAATACCTCTTTTGCACCATCCCGATGATTTAGGGCAACAGTATTTCAAGGGAGACATCACTGATTATGCTCACGAGAGCAGTAGAGGGACGTGGGGACCTCGTCTCCACATGATCACCATGACTTTCCTCCACCCATCCCATTACCCATAAGCCCAACAAGGTGGAATCCTCATGGCCACCCGATATTCGATTGGAGGCCCTAATTCAACCTGTAATGCCTCATATGTCCCCCATGCTTCCTTATATGATGCCCTCATCATGGGCACAATGTCTTGGACTAGCAAGGTCACTAGTCCCACTTGCACCATTTGGTAGAGCTCCCCATATGTAGCCACCTTACTTCCATCTCATCAGTCACTGTGGTTCTCTCTTTGATGTAATCCATCTCTTGTAATGCCAAAAAATTGTTCATTTTCACCATGTTTTGTTGCAATTTTGTACACTTAACTTGGTGCTATGACATTGTAGTTGAAGTTGGTATGACATTGTAGTTGAAGTTGCTATGACATTGTAATTAATTGAGTTAACAAGAGAGAGAGAGAGAGAGAGAGAGAGAGAGAGTTTGTGTGAGAGGGAGATTATGTTTTTTTGTGCCCACATAGATATTCGATATTTTTATATGCTTTCAAAAGTTATTTTTATATGATATTTTTGAAACCTATAAATATTAAAAAGTTTTTCAGTAACCACTACTCTTATTTGAGGGATACATCCCACCCCACCCACCAATTATTTCTTTATATTGGCATAGGTTGGGCATACACTATTTTCATAGCTTCATCCACCAATCCCTCCAATAATACGATGTTTGCAAGCATCTTAATTAAATCTCTTACATCTTTCATGCACCTCAAAGAAAAAGAACCAAAATTGGATGCCCTTTTGGAGGCATGGACAACCACGTTAGAAGTGCAGGAACTCTACACAAGAAGCTCACAACAACAGAGAAGGTGGTAGACCTTGCAGCAAGAACATGCTAGAGGTGAAAGCGAAAATGGTCATTGGGATGTGGAGAACCTTTGGCATTATTGAAGAGGAAAATGAGGCTCCTCTTTGAGGAGACATTGCCACCTTCATTGTGAATTTGGGGTAGTCAAAGTAGTCAAAGATGATAGTTGAGGTCCAATAGTATTATAAGGTCTCAAATGCTTTCTTATATTGTTGCTTGTGTTCAATATCTCGTAGGTGGTTGTCATAATATGAAAAACTCTTGTAATTTTCTTTGGAATATAATCGAAGCATCATCTTTCTATGGTGTCTCTTTAAAAAAGTCGCTATGAAATTGTAGTAAAATAAGAGAAGAGAGAGAAGAAGAGTAGAGAGAGAAACCGATCGTCTTAAAACCAAAAAGCTCTCTCTAAAAATTGTTTACCATAAAAATACACCCTTATGTAAAAATACTTGTCCATAGCATCAATCTAGTTAGGAATGGCTTTGGTAAGGTTATTGTCTTCACCTTGAAAGGGGAGAAGCACATCTAGACACATGGGGATACAATAATCCTATGTGCTAGAATATAGTAACAAAGACCTCTATAGGCTCCATAGTAAACTCTAAGATCATGCCTTAGAGGCCCATAAAGTGTCACCTCCAAGACTACACCAATTTGGATCAAAAGTATCACAAGGTGAGATGTTGTTTATCCATATCTCACTGCTAGCCATAGCACTAATCATGTGTCTCTAATACCATCGCACTATCTTTGGAGAATACAAGTAGGGAAGTAAAGCTCCTCAAAATGCCGAGTAAGAGTAGCTCTCTCCTCTGTTCCCAAAGTGAAAAAGTAGATGCTCAAAGGAGAATGTGATCATGTTTTACTCGTGAGATAGCTAAGAATCCTAGAGAGGTACAGTTGGAATCATTTAATGAAACCGAGTAAAATACTGTAAGCTTTATTTCAAAAAAATAAACCGCCCTTTACAGACCCCTATCCCTCAATAACTCTATAAATCTACATCGGGAAGACTGCTATGAGGGTAGGATATCCCACTCATAGCCTCCATGTATCAATATCCCAATGTTCATTAGCTATCCAACAACTTCTCACATAACTAAATTGGAATAGACCTTACATTGATGAGAAATAAACATGATTCCTCCAAGTAAGTGTATTCTTCATAATTCACATCCAGAGGCTCAACATAATGTCCTAGCCCCTCAATTATGAAGTTGACCAATTCTACAAAGATCCGCTAAATTCTCTAAATCTAAAATTGATTTCCATTTTTTCCAAGTGTCTAAGTCTTTTAAACAGAGATTAGGTCTCCTATTTGGAAAAACACCTGTAATCTTGCATCCATCTTACCCACCTGCTTTCCAATGTTTGATCCGTCGATTTTGACCAGATCTATAGACTCAACCTAGCTCTTATCCCATGGGTCTAGATTGTCACCCCTACCACTGGGCCTATGGAGCAAGTGTAACCCAAAATTAAAATTCCCTTTTTCATTATTCATACACACAAATGTATATAGAGTTCACTCACCCACTCCATTGAAACTTCTCTTTTCTTCAATAAAACATAAACAATACCTTAACTCTCTAATACATAAATCCAAAAACAAATGTCTTGAATGTATCATCATAAAAACACTATAGATCACTACAAAAACCACCAAAAATAAATGAATGTATCATCATAAAACATTGCAGATTGCTACAAAAGCCACCAAAGTATCTACTTGACTCCATGACCATGATCCCCTCAAACTTGGAAGCTATGCACTATTAAGCTTGAATACTCTCAAACCACTGTGCTGATTGGAGGAGCCCAACAAGTCTCACCTCTAGCTCTAACATCCATGAAAACATCCAAAGGAGTCACTTCTGATAGATTCATACCACTTTAAAAAACACAAACACTCCAGGAGCCATATATGATTGATGTATATGTCCAAGCCACCAGACCTCCCCTACTCGATACACACCCAAGCCACTTTATGTCCCTCACACCAATTGTGTTAGGAGTGCACCACATCCGATCGAGATGGGTCAAGGTCCCAGAGACAACTCATAACTTGGATAATGCCCTCACAGTATAGCACGAACCTATGTGGCACCTTCACAGGTTCATGCTATGACGTGCAAAGATCGTCCGAGTATAAGACATGATTTAGGCAATCTTGCATCAAACATGCAATCAGAGACTAGCAAGACTAAGACTATGTAAACCATCACAAGTCCGACATTCTCTGCCCTCCAATCGTAACTTTGAGTGAAAATCCTCCAACCGTATGATTCTTGGCGAGATCTTCATAATATCATGAGCCAATTATGGTCCTTGGGGTTTATCCAACTTTTTGAATCCTAACCTTGGACTTTTTAGCATGTGGTTGCTAATTTCCTTATTCTACTTAAGAGAATATCCTTTATTTGTTCTAAATCTTTCTAACGTTTTTTTATCAAATTAAGGATCTAAATCAATAAAACGAAAATAAAAAGCTATCCTATACCTCTATAAGGGTCTCATATTTTACACATGGAATCATTTATCTCAAATTCTTACTAAAGTCATTCTAAGGTCTTATACGCATCTTCAATAATTGATTCTTACATCCTCTAGAGAGAGATTATTCTTAAAAATTCACACAAGTTCTATAAAATTTAATAGTTTCTACATGCCGACTGCACTATGTTGTGTACTTTACGTATATAGCACTTGGGGATTACAATGCGAGAGGCATAAAGTTGCAATTCAACATTGCGTAGGACTTTGTTTTTGCATCTCCCACCGCAATACATGTATCTCATGTTAGAAGATGGATGAGAAGAGGTGAGTGAAATAGTGGATTGTACTTATTTTATATTTTAAGTGAACCACCATGAATTCCCTAATGGTTACATGAGTGTGCACGTAGGTCTCTATTTTGGTCATCATCACCATCTTTACGCACCCATCATGCTATGTCTAGTCGACCAAAGAATGACAGGTGAGGCGGCAAGGTAGCTACTGATCACCCAGGTTTTGAGGTGGATAACAATGTCTTCATAGAACCTAAACCCCATACACCATAAATTAAAAGCTAGGGTGGTGAAAAAAGTGCACAGGCTAGAGCACAAGCATGAAGTTTAGGGATGATGCACACGTTAAAAAATACGATGTGCATGTGAAAGATAATTTTGTTGTACATATCCAAATTTTGCAGATACATAATCCAAGAAGAAGCCTTATCTTGTATACAAGCACTTGTACTTCATATATTTGCATGTTCTTAGCTTGAACTAGAACGAGAATATGTTTATCCACCAACCTATCCTTTCTAACTTGGAGCTCTACAAAGCCTTGTCTCGTAGGAGAACTTACTCTAATTTAGACATTGAATGCATTGAATTTCACATGCAAAATTTAGACATTTCACGTCCTATAGTATTTTGGGACTTTTGTAAACAGTTATCATTAATGCATTCTTTTCTTTACCATTATTTATTTGTCTTAGAAGCAAGCTCATTGTAGAGGGTTTGACTATGCAATATCTTGTTTTGTGCTACCTTTATGCTAGGCAAGCAATTGAGAAAAATTGTGTGTGTGTGTGTGTGTGTGTGAGAGAGAGAGAGAGAGAGAGAGAGAGAGTTGGAAGGAGGGAATCTTTTTGGAATCTACTCGCTTGATTCCAAAAAAGGGGTCTCTAGAAATGGTTATAATTAATGTAGTAAGATGGCTCTTTGAAAATTATAGGAACTACACACTTAGGGTGGAGAAGTAATTCAAGTGGGAGAACATAAAATCATACTTTCATCACAAATTTGTTCACCAAGCTACCAAGAAGATAACATGAATAAGTTCTTGGAGCTCTCTTAGGAAGGGGAAAGTCTCCCTGGAGCTCTCTTAGGAAGGGGGAAGTCTATAGAGAACTACCATTAGGCTTATGTAAATCTTATCCATTTTGCCCCACCAAATGTAGCTCTCTTAGGAAGGAGGAAGTCTATAGAAGACTACTATGAGGCTTATGTAAATCTTATTCATTTTGCCCCACTAAATGGATGAGATAACTCTTCTCCATAGATTATCAGAAAGCTGGATCCGCTGATGGATACCTTGGTCAAGAATTCAAAGTAGCCGACATCAATAGTAGAAGCAATTAGGATAGCTAAAGACTTTGTTAAAGATTTTCCCAAAGAGACTTCTCAATCAAGAAATCTATTGCTAATTGCTCCTAAGATATCCTTAACTCAAGTAATCTAAACTTTCCCAAACCAAGCAGAGGTCAAGGCTAGAATCAAGGCTCTGAAAGTATGGGGCTAAAAAGAAAAGACTCTTGTATGTCTGAAGGATCTTTGTAGTAACAAAGAATGTCTTACACCCTTGAATCGGTATGATCCATTGATCAAAGTATAAGATCATCACATGAAATCTATATGGAAGGATAGAAAGGTTGATCAGGATAGACAAAGGCAATATGCTAATCCAAAGAGATCTAGTCAAGAGTTTGAATTATGCATTCAAAAGAGAGAAAATGTGCAAAATGATGTGTATATGCATAGAAAATAAAAAATAGGCCACGGGTGTGCATGTGCACATGTGCACACTTGCACTTAATAAGGTAAAAACTAGGGATATAGAAAAATTAACTAAAAAGATAATAATTTTAATTAAGCTAATGGTAATATCGATTTAAAAATATTAGGCCTAAAATTACTTAGGTTCCTATGCAAAAAATAGTAATTAAATAAATCTAATGTGTGTGTCTACATTAAATTTAATTTATTTACGCTAAGGGTTAAATCCTTTAGGTTTAGAAACCATGGTTTAATAAAAAACAAGGGGTTTTGGTTGGTGAGTGGTATTCAAATTACCCATGGTATATTTTAGTTCAAAAAAGATAAAGTGCATAAGAATCGAAAGGTGAAGTTTAGCCCCTAAAAATCTATGGTTTGCATGAAATTAAAAAAGAAGAAGGAATTGGCTATCAATGACCCATCTAACTCATGCACATGAAGAGGCTCACATTCATTCAAATTAAGTATAAATACCTCCCCCCCCAAAAAAAAAAGAATTTCATGAATTTTTTGAGAGAGATAGATGAGTGTACTTTGCTCGAAAATTAGTGGAGTACTTGCAAAAATAGGTCTAGGTCACATTACTACATACTAGAGATAGATGAGTGTACTTTGCTCGAAAATTAGTGTAGTACTTGTTAAAATGGCTCTAGGTCACATTACTACATGTTAGAGTAGTCAATTCTTGTGTAAGTGGTGGGAAATTGTGATTGTACATCCTTGGAGTCTTGGTCAACTCCGCAATGACAGCATTGAGAAAATGAGTACCCCGATCACTAACCAATTCCACTGGGCACCCAAACCTAGTCATAATGTTGTGATACAGAAACCTAGCCACACTGTTGGCGGTATTATCTTGCAAAGCAACAGCTTCCACCCACTTCGTACAGTAATCAGTAGCCACCAAGATATAACGACAACCTGTCCGCTTGGACTTAGGCTTGATTGGCCCAACAAAATCCAAACCCCACTTCTGAAAAGGATCTAAGGGCAGAATCGGATTATCCGCCATGCGGTCTGAAGCTCCAGGCTGCCCCAACTGTTGACAAACCAAGCAACTCCTAGCATGATTGTGTGCATCCTTCAGCACGGTAGGCCACCAAAGCCCAGATTGAAGAATCTTCTTACCTGTAATGTCTCCAGAAAAATGCCCACCTGCAATGCCACCATGAGCCTCTTGCAGAACTGCTGATTGCTCAAATTCTGGGACACAGCGACGGATAATCTGATCTATCCCCCTCTTGTACAGAGCACCTGCAATCACCAAAAAAGGTTTACTCCGGAGTACCAGCTTTCTCCGTTGATCAGTGGAAAATTCCACTGGCATGGTGCCATCTGTCAAGAAACTCAACATCTGATCATACCAAGAATCCAATATCGCCACAGTAGCTGAAAACAAAACCGAATCAGGTAAGTGATCATCCACCCCTTCAGCTACTTCCCCAATCTCCAACCTACTCAAATAATCCGCTACAGCATGCTCCTTTCCCGGGGTATGTATGATCAGAAAGTCAAACTCCTGGAGTAAAAGCATCCACCTAGCTAACCTACCTGTCAAGTGTGGTTTCTTGACCAGATACAATAAGGCCTGATGATCTACATGGAAAACCAGTTTATTGCTCAACAGATAATGCCGGAACTTGTGAAGAGAATACACCATCCCCAAAGCTTCCCTCTCCGTGACGGCATAATTCCTTTCAGCACTTGTCAACATCTTGCTAGCATAGTACACTGGTCGAAACCAGCCCTTAATCTTCTCCTGCATAAGGACAACCCCTATGGCAATGTCCGAAGCATCTACAAAAACATGAAATGGTAACCCCCAATCAAGAGGTAGCACTATCGGTGCCACCACCAACATCTTCTTCAGAATTTGAAATGCCTTTTCTTGAACTGGAGACCACACAAAATCCACTCCCTTCTTGGTCAAATGAGTAAGGGGTGCACACACATCTGAAAGATATCGCAAAAACCTACTATGCCACTTAACCTGCCCCAAAAACCTGCTTAACTCCTTAAGATTACGTGGTGCGGAAGCCTTCTGAATGGCCTCAATCTTCTTAGCATCAATCAAGATGCCTTCCTGGGACACCACATGGCCCAAGAGAATCCCACGCCTTACTGCAATAGCACATTTGAAGGGATTAAGAGCTATGCGGAACATCCGACAGCGCTCCAAACAGAGCCTCAGGTGTTGTAAGTGCAAAGCCTTTTTACCAAAGACACTAAAATCATCAAGAAAGGCTCGCATAAAATCCAGCAGAAAGGGCTCAAATGCCTTCTGAGCCACAAATGAAAATGATGGTGGGCCATTCTTTAATCCAAAGCTCATCACCGTGTAAGCAAATGCTCCCCACTCAGTGATAAAGGCCGTCTTATCCACATCCTCCGGTGCCATCCTTATCTGATTATACCCTGAGAAACCATCCAAAAAACTATACATCTCATGACCAGCCACAGCATCAAGGAGGGTATCATAGAACGGTAACGGAAACGGGTCAGTAATTGTGGCAGCATTCAACTTCCTGTAGTCCACACACACCCTGATCTTGCCATTCTTCTTTGGCACGACCACAATGGGAGACAGCCAAGTCACCTCATTGACCTGCTTGATAAACCCTACCCGTAATAGCTTATCCAGCTCCTCCTTGACCTGCTTGGCGAAATTTGGATTCATGCGATACCGCTGTTGGATAACAGGAACAGCATCACTCTTCAAATTGATGCGGTGCTGATGTAAAGCTGGATCAATGCCCTTCATATCAGAATACTCCCAAGCAAATACATCTCGAAACTCCACTAACAGTTTCTGCAAGTCCTCCTTAAATTGACCTTCAACATGCACACTGACTCGAACCATCTTAGGATCGGATGCAGTACCTAAATTCATGTCCTGTAATTCATCTTCCTCCACCCGGATGGACTTCTGCAAACGCCGTTCATATTGCTGTTCAGCTGCTATAATGGCTTCCTGCTCGGGTACAAAATGCACCTGCTGAGCCTTGGTAGCTAAAGCTTCTTCCACAGCCCTCTGAAAAGTATGGCCTTCCATGATCTGGCCTGGAACCACCTGGATCTCCTGCTCGGGCACCACACTGTCTTCAGTCGGGACATCCGATGACTGTTCCACACCCTCGACACTCTGCGGAACTGCCGATACAGGGTGTCCAGTATTCTGATACCTGGTGACAATAGCTTCCACATCTACATCAAAGACCGGTACTACCGTTGGATTTGCTTGCATATATGCCTCCTCCTCATCTTCACCTACATCACTTGCCAAATGAATGCCCTGAGCACATAAAGGCTTCTGCCCCTGCTTCAAGAGAACTTTGGATAGCATGGATAAGCGAGTTGTCTTCTTGCCCTGCCTGATCACCACAGTATTATCCTCCCAATCCTGCTTGACTCGGGCAATTTTAAACCAGGGGCGGCCTAGCAACATGGCATAGGCAGACCCGCTATCCTGCATCCGGAGCACCACAAAATTCACAAGAAACGACAGACCACCCACCTTAATGGATTGATTCTTGAGAATCCCCAAAGGTTGAAGTCGCCTCTGATCTGCCATCCTTACTTGAAAAGGTGCTGGTGCTAACGCTCCCAACTTCATACGGAGGTAAACGGTCTCCGGTAGAATATTGACTCCGGAACCCCCATCCAGTAAAACCTCTTCAAACTTGTGCCCGTGGAATGCCACCTTAATCACTGGGACTTGAAAATCCACATCTGCGGACTCAGCTTGAGAAACTCCCACAAACGGGGCTTGATCCTCCACCATCTTTGCTGGAACTGGCTCCTGCAGCTTCCCCAACAGCTGTTCCCGGAAAGCCGGTACCATGCTTAACAGCTGATCCAAAGAAATCTGAATAGGCGCATGCATGAGTGCATCAAATAGATCCCCAGAACCTGGTACTGTTTCAGTTACCTTAGGAACTGGATCGGAATGGACCACCGCAATCTTTCCTGGAAGTGGATCACAAGGTGGCTGGGCTGGAATCGGTTCCTCCGACAACTGTGCCTTAAGCAGTGGCTCCATCGGTTCCACCGGGAGCTGCTTCTGCTGGAGTTTCTGAACCTGACTGGAAACTTTTCGACGAACCACCTCCTGGTCCTCCCAACTGATAGGTCCCTTACCCTTTGCACGGGTAACAGCCAAAGTATCCACTAAATCTTGCCCCTTACAATCCCCAATGAGCATACCCGTGGAGCACTCACCCTGCGCATCAACAGAGCTAGAAGCTTTCAGCACTTGGAACTGCTGCGGCACACCCTGAAGATGTGAAACCCCCGTGCTAGCCCCCACTGCTTTATCTCCCACCATCTCTATCAGGATGGCATTGGCTTGAGCTGGAGGTCTCTGCTGCTGCTGGTCCTGGGGAGGTCCCTGACCCCGATTCCCTTCATTGAATCGAATGACAGGTCTCCCTCTTTCCTCCCTATGCTTACACCATAATTCACAGGCCGGACCAATTCGATGCCCGTCTTTTCCACAATAATCACACAGTGGCACACCCTGAGGTCCCCTCTGAAACCCTTGCTGCCCCTGCCAATTAGGTCTTGGAGCATATGGTCTTGGAGGCCTATTATAGGGAACATGCGGAACGGTCAGAACCACCGGATTAGCCTCTGCAACTTGCTGAGGTGGTGCTCGCTGAACCACATTGGGTGGCACCTTGCCTCTGTAGTTGGGGTTGTACCAACAGGCACTCGTAAGATGACCGTCCTTCTCACAGATATGGCAGTACTGTTTCTCCTTGGGCAAGACTGCTGCATACCCTAAGGCTTTAAGTTTGTGAAGAAGCTTTTTCTCCTTCTCCTCCCTAACCTGTTTCTCTTTAGCTTTTTGCTGCTTAGCCTTCCTTGAGGCCTTTTTCTTCTCACTTTGCCCCTCATCCTCCGATTCATCAGATGAGCATACCGACTCGGCCTCACTATCCGAGTCTGACTCAGTCGAACTACCCGACTCTAAGTCATCCTGCTTCCTGCCCTTCCGTTTGTCCTTCTGAATGCCCAGGCGCTTTTCCACCCGAGAGGCAGCTGTCACGAGGTTATCAAAGCCGCCGGCAATATCCACATTTGCAACAGCACTCTTTAAGTTCCTCCGCAATCCTTTGACAAAATAACTGGCAAGCATTTCATCCGAGGGTCTTTCATTACCCTGCAGTCTGGCAGCCAATCCCCGAAACTTCTGAGCATAATCCTCCACTAACAGATGCTTCTGTTCCATGGCCTTGATCTTTTTGACGATATCAGTAGGAGTTTTCTCCTTCCTGAACCGGGCCAAAAACGCATCCTTCAAAGCATTGAAATCTGCAAAGTGGGCCAAGCCATATTGGCTAAACCAACTCATTGCTACCCCCTCCAGGGTTGCGGCAAACTGCTGCAATTTCACCGGATCTCCAAAATGGGCAGGGTACCCACTGGCTTGCCATCGGGTCTCGAATTGAGCCACGTGATAGTCTGGGTCTTCCTTAGGCTTTGCCTTAAATTTAGCAGCCTTAACCGTTGGATTGGGTGGTGGTGCAGCCATGTTCACAACTCCTGGTAGTGGATTAGCTGGTGGCGGATTCTTCAATGGATCAAATTGCAACCGTCTCTGACTCCGAACAGGCGGTCTGGACAGAAATAGGGCACCAACAAATTGATGCAAATGCCGCCGGGCTTGCTCCGGGCTAACGACATTCTGCCCCGGCCCTTCTGCAAGTGGTGTTGTATGCTCGACAGCGTCCGCCTCGTTCACGCCGGCCTGCGCCAATTGGCCCTCAATTACGCCAGCAGAAACCGACGTAACTGCCACAGGTGGCACGTCCGCAGCATCACCGCTTCCACTGCTAGAAGCTTTCGACCTGTCATATCTGCGCTTCCTGGCTTGTGCCCTCGTGAAATGAATGGGACTAGTTTGCCTCTCCCTATCTGACATTCATGCAAGACCCAAACAGCACAGCACAACACAACCCCATACCCAACAAAGACAAGACAATGCTGAGTATGCGAACACCGCAGGATCACCAATGTGTATCTGGGCACTAAATGCCTGATACTTGGTAATGGAAATATCATAAAAGAACAAACACTAGCACAAAGACATTCCCTTTAGCAGAAAATCATAACAGTAAAACGGAATACAAAACATCATGCAGAAAATACGCTACACACGATAACCCTGAACAGATGATCAGAATTCATTGATGTCATAATCATGTAAGGGATTACATTTCCGCTTCTTCATCTTCTACAATGCTGAATATCCGTTATGCGCCTTCTCATGACCAACTAACTACATCTCTTCATATCTCTCCCTTCTCACGAATTCCTAAGCAACTACCCAAAAGGATCATTCACATACATAAAATTCGGATATTCCAACTTAGGTAAAGTTAACCCCTAACAACCAAGCTACCAAGAAGATAACATGAATAAGTTCTTGGAGCTCTCTTAGGAAGGGAAAAGTCTCCCTGGAGCTCTCTTAGGAAGGGGGAAGTCTATAGAGAACTACCATTAGGCTTATGTAAATCTTATCCATTTTGCCCCACCAAATGTAGCTCTCTTAGGAAGGAGGAAGTCTATAGAAGACTACTATGAGGCTTATGAAAATCTTATTCATTTTGCCCCACTAAATGGATGAGATAACTCTTCTCCATAGATTATCAGAAAGCTGGATCCGCTGATGGATACCTTGGTCAAGAATTCAAAGTAGCCGACATCAATAGTAGAAGCAATTAGGATAGCTAAAGACTTTGTTAAAGATTTTCCCAAAGAGACTTCTCAATCAAGAAATCTATTGCTAATTGCTCCTAAGATATCCTTAACTCAAGTAATCTAAACTTTCCCAAACCAAGCAGAGGTCAAGGCTAGAATCAAGGCTCTGAAAGTATGGGGCTAAAAAGACAAGACTCTTGTATGTCTGAAGGATCTTTGTAGTAACAAAGAATGTCTTACACCCTTGAATCGGTATGATCCATTGATCAAAGTATAAGATCATCACATGAAATCTATATGGAAGGATAGAAAGGTTGATCAGGATAGACAAAGGCAATATGCTAATCAAAAGAGAGAAAATGTGCAAAATGATGTGTATATGCATAGAAAATAAAAAATAGGCCACAGGTGTGCATGTGCACATGTGCACACTTGCACTTAATAAGGTAAAAACTAGGGATATAGAAAAATTAACTAAAAAGATAATAATTTTAATTAAGCTAATGGTAATATCGATTTAAAAATATTAGGCCTAAAATTACTTAGGTTCCTATGCAAAAAATAGTAATTAAATAAATCTAATGTGTGTGTCTACATTAAATTTAATTTATTTACGCTAAGGGTTAAATCCTTTAGGTTTAGAAACCATGGTTTAATAAAAAACAAGGGGTTTTGGTTGGTGAGTGGTATTCAAATTACCCATGGTATATTTTAGTTCAAAAAAGATAAAGTGCATAAGAATCGAAAGGTGAAGTTTAGCCCCTAAAAATCTATGGTTTGCATGAAATTAAAAAAGAAGAAGGAATTGGCTATCAATGACCCATCTAACTCATGCACATGAAGAGGCTCACATTCATTCAAATTAAGTATAAATACCTCCCCCCCCCAAAAAAAAAAGAATTTCATGAATTTTTTGAGAGAGATAGATGAGTGTACTTTGCTCGAAAATTAGTGGAGTACTTGCAAAAATAGGTCTAGGTCACATTACTACATACTAGAGATAGATGAGTGTACTTTGCTCGAAAATTAGTGTAGTACTTGTTAAAATGGCTCTAGGTCACATTACTACATGTTAGAGTAGTCAATTCTTGTGTAAGTGGTGGGAAATTGTGATTGTACATCCTTGGAGTCTATTGGGAAAATTTTGTGGATTTTTTAGGAGGAGAAGATCTCACCTTTTGTCTAGTGGCTATAGTGCATAGTGCATCCCTAAGCCTTGCTTAAATACTCATAATTTGACATTTTCTAGTTATTTCTCATTAAAAAGTTATAGTTTAAACCTAAATTAAATTATCAATGTAAGTTAATAATTTTTGCATACCTAGTCCATAGACTACTAAGGTCTAGCTTTATTCATTTTTATATTATTTTAATGCTAGAAAAACCTCAGAGAAAACTTTTTTGTGATTTATTTGTCTTGAACCTTAGATAGTCTAGATGTGGATACTCAGATCCCTACCTTAGGATAAAATATTAATTTATCAACTCATAAAAGAAGCCTTAGGCTAACTTTATTTCTAGAGAGAGATTTTTAGAGAGTCAAGTTTGTGTCAATTATGATTAGATTAAGCCAATTTCTCTCAAAGGAGGCATAATCTTAGAGAGAGAAGGTCTAAGGTAGCCTCTATGTCAAGAAATTTAGAGTACATTATTTAAAAGTAGGGTTGTATCTCTGAAAGAAGTTTAGAGAACCTTAAAAAGAATAAATTCAATGAATTTTATAGTACAATTTTAGAGAGAGAAAGCTAAAAAACTCTCTCTCTCTCTCTCTAAGGTGTGAAATTTGAAAAATGAAGTAACAAACCTTATTTTGAACTCTAGAATTTAAAATTATAGAAGTGTGAATTATTAAGAAAAATCTCTCCCTAGAAGACAGAAGAATCAATTATTGAAGATGCGTATAAGACCTTAGAACGACTTTAATAAGAATTTGATGCAAATGATTAGATGTGTAAAATCTTAGACCCTTATAGAGATATAGAGATATAGGATACCTTTTTATTTTAGTTACTAATTTAGATACTTAATTGAATCAAAAACTTATAAACCTTTAGAATAAATAAAGGATATTCTCTTGAGTAGAATGAGGACATTAGCAACCATATGCTAGAAGTCCAAGGTTAGATGAAGGATTGAGAAAGTTGGATAAATCCCAAGAACCAAAATTTGCTTGTGAGATTGTGAAGACCTTGCCAAGAATCATACGGTTGGAGCATTTTCAATTGAAGACGACTAGAGAGTAGAGAGGAGACAATGTCTCGTTGGACTTACAACGGTTTACATAGTCTCAATCGCATGTGATGCATGATTGCCTAAATCATGCCTTATACTATTTGGCATTATATTCATTTAGGATTTTATTTTTTGTGGAAGCTTGTGAAGATACCATACTAGTTCATGTTATACCATGTGGACGTCATCTGAGTGATGAATTACATCACCACAAAGACAGACGCCCTGAAACCTTGACCTATCTCGTTCGAACATGGGTATCGAGTGTGGGTGCAAGATAACGGCCCACTCAATACTTGGAGTAGACAACAAGGGTGCACCATCCTAGCATCTTAAGAAAGGAGAAGCGAACCATGAAAGCTTGAGCCATAGGCACCAAGGTAATTGTATTATGATCAAGAGTCAAAAGATGTACAAACTATCCCATAAGTGACTTATATAGTCAATTACTCCTAGGACCTTTCACACATAGGCTGCCCATAAACCCAAGTCCTATGCCCCATATCATGTGCTTAGGCCCTCATCCAACTTGTGCATGTGTAGAACAACTAAGCACATAATTTCCTACATTACTAACCATCCCCTCCTACAACTATTTTGTCCTCGAAATCGAAGGATGGTTGTGCAAAAAAAACCAAAATCGACCCACAACATGTGGAGTCATAGACCATAGTAAGTGCCCAACAGTCCATGATCCTCATAGACCATAGTAAGTGCCCAACAGTCCAAACCCCACCTAGTCGTGGCCACCGTCACAAATTGCTCCAAATACAAAGGAAAGGGTAGTAAAAGCATGAAGCACCAACTCCCAACTAAAACCAATGCTCAAACTACACAAACACTGGTATGGAGGAAGAAGACAACTCAACAAGATGGGTTGAGTGTGGCCAAAGCAATAACCAAGTCGCTGCTGCCAACATCAAATGGAAAACCACGAATGTTGATGCACAAATAACATCAACATCAAAACGTCCTCATAGCCTCCTAGATCAAATGGAAAACTCCATGGACCAACTCCGAAGCTGTAAAACACGATGTCACCTAGGTCGAAAAGATGATGTAGCCATGCATTTGCTTTGCATGGAATGATGCTTGAGCATCTCGTGCTTGCTTTGAGTGGATCTAAATAATAAGTAATAGCTCTAAAAAATGAGGCTTTACACTTCAAATCGTGCATTTAGCCAAACAACAAAATCTCCCAAGAGACAAGCAATTTAATGCAAGAGAGATGGAGAACAACTGAATTATAAACTAATGGCATCTACCCACCCCCGCACTCCGACAAAGGAGCTTTGATTGGCAAAACACAAAATCTTGATGTAAAAAACTTTGATAGACAAAAATGCGAATGCCAATTCTCATGAAGGTGCCAACAAAATGGGTTGTCTTTATATAGCCAAAGCTTGCGACCCTCCCCCTTTTCAAGGCCCACTTTGTCCATTTCTCTCTCCTCTTCTGTAAGGCTCTTCCCCCTTTTTTTAATATATAAACTATGTATATATTCCATAAAGAGACCTTATTTTTTGCACTATCCACTCTCTAAGAGACCTTTTTCTATATAAACTATCCACTCTCTAAGAGACCTTATGTATATATTTCATAAAGAGACCACATTTTTTGCACTATCCACTCTCTAAGAGACCTTTTTCTGTATAAACTATGTATATATTCCCCCATTTCTCTCTCCTCTTCCCCCCTTTTTTCTATATAAACTATGTATATATTCCCTAAAGAGACCTTCTTTTTGGCACTATCCACTCTCTAAGAGACCCTTCATGATGGTGCCAACAAAACATTACTAGTCGTATGGGTTGTCTTTATATAGCCAAAGCTTACGACCCTTCCCCTTTTCAAGCCCCCCTTCGCCCATTTCTCTCTCCTCTTCTGAAAGGCTCTTCCCCCTTTGTTTCTATATAAACTATGTATATATTCGAATCCCGATTTCTCTCTCCTCTTCTATAAGGCTCTTCCCCCTTTTTTCTATATCAACTATGTAAAGAGACCTTCTTTTTGGTACTATACACTCTCTAAGAGACCCTTCATGAAGGTGCCAACAAAACATTACTCGTCATATGGGTTGTCTTTATACAGCCAAAGCTTGTGACCCTCCCCCTTTTCAAGCCCCCCTTTGCCCATTCCTCTCTCCTTCTTCTATATAAACTATGTATATATTCGAACCCCCATTTCTATCTCCTCTTATGTGATCTTCCCCCTTTTTTCTGTATAAATTATGTATATATTCCCTAGAGAGACCTTCTTTTTGGCACTCTCCACTCTCTAAGAGACCCACCCTTTATCAATTTTTAGGGGGACCAATATATGACTAAGGGAGTGGAAATATTAGCCTAATTTCTTAAGAATATATATATTATCTTCCAAAGAATGATTAAGAGGATTTGGCAAAAAAAACAAAAAAAAATTCACTGTAAGGGGGGAAATGATGTGGACCAGGCAAAGTAGGGCTGAATAAATAATCCAACGTGGTAGGTGTGTGTGCCAGCTAGGCAAAGGCAGACAGCAGACCCGAGATAGGGGGGTCAGGGAGCACTGGCCCACGTGGCATGAGCCAGAAGAGGAATATGGCTAAACAAATAAATAATTAAAAATAGTTTTACCTGTAAGTGGGCAGAGTTTTTGTATTGAATGGCAAGTATCCTCGTGGGCTTCGTTTTGTGTTAGGGTTTTCCTCTTCAGTTTTGCGTCGTCTTTCAAGTCGACCCATCTTAGCGAGAGGATCTTCAATTCAGGTCGTTCTTTGGGCGATCTTCGACCAGGTAAGCAGATTGCTGTCTAGCTTTTCTTCGATTCCTTTCGTTGAAGCTCATGATTGGGTTATTTAACTACTGGTTTAGCATGCATGGGCAAACTTTCTGCACTTGCGTTCTTTTTTTTTTTTTTCCTGCCTCAGCATGCCTTCTTTGCGATTCCTCTCTTTTAGCATGCAGTCTCTTGTTGCGCTAATCTGGTGTAGCTCAATTTTCTCCTCATTCTACCCAATTTTCTCCTGATTTAACCCAATATTCTCCCGATTTGGCTCAGTTTTCCCCTGATTTAGCTCAATTCTCTCCTGATTTAACCCAATTTTTTCATGGTGTAGCTCAGATTTCACCTGATTAACTACATTTCTTGTTAGGTTTCCTGTTTTAGCAAGCACATCTTACTTTAATATCATGAATTGGGGGTATTTTCTTGTTGGGTTTTTGATGTCTTCTTTTTCAGCGCGCATGCGAGCATTTTTCTTATCGGGTGGCCGTTAAGTACTTTGTTCGTGCCGGGCGGTTTGATTTCTTCTGTTTTAGCACAACCTATAATTTTGAGGGCCTAGAACTTAAGATTAGTTTAAATCTGAGATATGCTGGCTACTACACATTTTTGTCTGTTTTCTGAAGCTTGAGCTACTCTCACTCTGCAACATCGGGTTTCCTTGTTTACGGAATATATGTCACTGTCATCAAAATCGGTCAGCTCGACTATGATCGGCCGATCTTCTGCTTGGTATGACCTGCTTCTTAATTTGTGCAGATTAAGAACACCCCCTCCCTGGTTGGGGAACGTCCAAGGTGGTCATGGCTTCTGTAGCAGCCTTTTCAAGCACTGTGACCTCCTTGTGCACAAGACACCATGATTCTTATGCCGAGGGTCTTGCATGCAAGGGTGTGTCGGCTTCTTGTTCCATGGCAAGGGGCAAGCTGTTTGCTCCTGTTTTGAGGTTGAACACAATGGAGGCAATCCGACTTTCCCTCAGGCCATCGACATCAAATGGAAACGCAAGTACTTCTGCTTCTGTCAAATCCAGCCCCTTGAGGTCATCTATACGTGGAGTAGCTTTGTTGGCTCATGGTCCCTCTTTGCCACCATTAAGAAAGCTCAGAAACAAGAGATGTGCATCACCTGTGTGTATGGCTGCTGCAGCTGATGCGGAGGGAGGAGACGCCTCTACTGCGTGAGTAGCTTGTTTCTCATCAATTTGCTCTATTTTCTAAACATTTGCAGAAATAAAGGTTTTTGCTGCTGTTTTTGGATGCTATGAATGCAATGACAATGTATTGTGAGTCTGTATCCTTCTTGGGCTTGAATGGGTGAACTTTGGCATCTGATGGCATGGTTCTACTGATTAATTCGTGCAGGGCCATTACTGAGAAGTCTGAAGGTTTTTTAGCGAAAAATCCAGCATTGGTGACTGGATTTTTCTTCTTCATGTGGTGAGTTCTTTGTTGTATAATTTAGCTGCATGCTTCCTTTGAAGGATCTTAGTATAACAAGATGTTGCATGAAACAAAAGCAGAAATGAGAATAAAAACAGCTTATGTCTATGCAACAGAAATGGTCTAAAACTATGAAATGGGAATGGCTAGGAACGGGAGGTCTTTAATTTTATCTAGTACATGTGAAAGATAGAACTATAAATGCATAATGAGGGGAAAAGTTGAGAGTAGAGGAGAAATGTGGGGTGGATCATAATTTGGAGATATCGAGGAACTTTGGGAAATATCAAAACCTGTGCGGGGTAAACCTTGAGAGGAGATTAGGAAATGGGAAACGGAAATGGAAATGGCAACTCGAGAAAAATGGTGTTCCTGTATTTTTGGCTAGGAAATGGCCGCTTCATGTTACTAGGATTTGCTTAGACTGTCATTGGGTACAAGGCTTGTAAAATTTTGCACATAGCTTTATGCATGTTGATTATGATGGTATCGATGCTCTAGCTGCTTAAGCCTCTCCAGATGTTGCACCTGCTTTTTCAGGTATTTTTTGAATGTGATATTCAACATACTCAACAAGAAGATATACAATTACTTCCCCTACCCATAGTAAGTGTTTAGCTTCAGCTGTGCGGGATCTTTTCGGTGATATTTTATCTGAAATAGGCCCATGACTGCCACCTACCTTCCCTTGCAGTTTTGTATCTCTTATCCACTTGGCGGTGGGCGTCACTTATTGTGCAGTCTCTTGGGTTTTCGGCGTGCCAAAGCGTGCTGTAGGTACCTCAACATATGAAAGAGTTTACAGTTATCTATGTACTCTTGCATAAGTATTAGAACTAATAGATTATCTTACTTTAACGGGTATGTCTGCTGCTGTGTAATAATGGCAAGCATTAAAGAGCAATGAGCACAGCAGTTGGATTCATTAGATTTCATGTTGTTATGGATAGCCTCTCAATAAGGAGCTTTTTGGGCTATTAGTTCCAGTGGCCTTCTGTCATGCTTTGGGTCATGTGATGACGAATGTATCCTTTGCAGCAGTGGCGGTTTCATTTACACACACGATAAAAGGCAAGTTTATACTTTCTAGATGCTAGCTACTAGTGCTTTGCTGTGTCTTACTTATCAAATTGATGTTTGTGGTAGTGTAACCTTATTGGACCTTGGAAACCAAAATCTAACTATGAGTTATGCTACCAGCTTTGGAACCGTTCTTCAATGCTGCTGCTTCACAGTTTGTGCTTGGCCAACAGATCCCTTTAACGCTGTGGCTGTCTTTAACTCCTGTCGTGCTTGGTATGTGGCATTATTGTGAATTATAGTCATTGCCAGTTGTCTTATAACTTGTATCAAGGCATCTGAAGTGAGTTGAAAAGTTCATGGTGTAGTGTGTAAGTTGTACGGGCTATGTTGTAAGAGGTTTCTCTCAATGTGTAAAAGTTGTTATCTGCAGGTGTCTCATTGGCTTCAATGACAGAGCTATCTTTCAACTGGCTTGGCTTCATCAGTGCAATGACTTCTAACATTGCATTTACGTATCGAAGTGTCTATTCTAAGAAGGCAATGGTAGGGGTTGTGTAACACAATGCTTTCTTTTTGACACTGATTTTGTGGGCATTAAACTTGAGATGCCAGTTAACTTTGTGGTGTCGTTTGCAGACTGGGATGGACAGCACAAATCTTTATGCTTACATCTCAATCATAGCTCTGCTGTTCTGTATTCCACCAGCTATTTTGGTTAGTATTTGGTTTAAGTTAGCAGTGTGCCGTAGGTTTGATTTTAGTGTGGGCAGAGCCTAATACATGTTGATAGAGTCTGCTTAGTCTCACTGCAACTCATTGTAATTACAGATGGAGGGTCCTGCCCTTATGCAGCATGGCTTTGCCGATGCCATTGCAAAGGTTGGTCTGACCAAATTCTTGTCTGACCTTTTTTGGGTCGGAATGTTCTACCATCTCTACAATCAGGTAATGTCATTCAGCCATGGTAATTAGCTTAGTATAAAGACTACAAAATGATGATGAAGTTTCTTGACATTTGATGTTTTTTTTTTGGCTTTAGCTGGCTACCAACACGTTGGAAAGAGTTGCCCCCCTTACCCATGCTGTCGGGAATGTCTTGAAGAGGGTGTTTGTTATCGGATTCTCAATCATTGTATTTGGTATGATTTAAATGTTAGGCTTCTTACACACAAAGGGTGTGCCCGTGAGGGGAACACCTTCATGACCGTCTGTTTGCCTTGGTCACGCAATGTTACCCATCCAAGACCCTGCTGGTGCTACGCATCGGGGTTTATGTGTATCAAGCCTTAGCTGCTGGTCAATTTTCATGGCTTTTAGTGAGCCTGCGGAAACAGCCAACTATGCATTTGAATGTTCTGAGTATGAGTTTGGTTCGATGTCCACTCACTTTAGCTAAAGGAACCTTTGGTTATTGCAGGCAACAAGATCTCTACTCAAACTGGTATCGGTACTGCTATTGCCATTGCGGGTGTTGCACTCTATTCCTTCATCAAGGCTCAGATGGAAGAAGCAAAGAAGGTAACCTTTGATTCTGTTTTTTATTGATGTCATTCACATTATACTCTTTGAAAATGATGAAATCGACTCTCTTGTGTCATCTTGCAGAAGGCTCCACCCCCTGTGAAAACTGCATAGCTTCTTTGGGTGGTTTTGCATATCCAATTAGCTTTTTGTTGACATGACACTCAAGGGAAACATTACTGGAAAATCCCTTGTTTGCAGCATTAGGTTGCAAAGAGCTCTCTCTCTCCCCTGTCGGGTTTCATTGAGGTAGTGCCATTCAAGTGTCAACAGATGCTCATGTTTTGAGGGAGCCAGTTTTGGCAAATAAAAGGTTTTGGATATCTCAGGACGACCCAATCGTGAAGAGGAAGTGAGGTGTCAGAAACAGTATTTCCTGAATTTGTGATTTTGACGAAGTTGTTTAGGTAGGCACAGAGGCATGAATAAATAGTTCCTGAGCATGTCATACATGTGGTTGTTCCTTCGGTATATTTACATGTGCAGAACTGAAGTGCTTCCCAAAAAAATAATAAAAAGAAAAGACACAGCTGTGTGTGTACATGCATCTCTGTCCCTCTCTCAATCCTTTTTGAGAGAGGATGACATCTACCTAACCTTTTTGAGTGACAATAGTAGTGAGGCTTAGCGGAATCTTCATGCAAGTTCTTGGAGGTGTCATTGATGAAGTCCGGCCTAAGGGGCAGGAGGTTTATTGTTGCATCATGAGCATCCACAAGACCTTTGATATTGTATCCTGAGTGCTTTTGAGATGCTTTCAAGAGTTGCCATTTCAGTGGAGATGACGTGGAGATGTCATGTTTCAAGAGTTGCCATTTCAGTGGAGATCATGTGGGGAGTCGTGACATCGTATGGGTTGGTGACTGAGCACCAAGAGAAATGTTGGATGTGATCACTAGCACCACACGAATCAAGCAAGGGTTGCTCTTTGGCCTTGGTGGGGTGGGCTCCACATTCAGTTGACATAGTAGTCAACTCTTAACTCATTCAGTTAAGGGGCTAGAGAGACACTTAGTGGCATTGCATGCCTCTTGTCAGCAGCGGGATGTTACTTCCCTAATTGGGCTTTGGGATAGTAAATAGGGGTTAGGATATCGTGGGCTTAAGGTAACATGCGAACTTAGGATCTAAGATTAGGGTCAGGGCTTAGTTGAGGGTGGGGACTTATAGGATTGTAATGGTTGAAGTACAAAGGGTAACGTTAACATGCCATGAGGGAGTATATGGTGGGCACCTTGCACATGAATCCACATTAAGAAAAGTATTTATTGTACGTTACTTTTGGCCAACCATCATGCATAGAGATGGAAATGTGCAATAGTGGTGCAAAAACATGTCCACATTGCTACATGTTTGGAGTGAGGAAGATGATAAATGGTACATTGCATCCTATCATAGCTTGTGATCCCCTTGAGAAAAAGAGATCTTATTTTGTTGGTGTCTTGCCACATTCATCAGTAGGTAAATATTAGTTGAACAATATGTTTTGGTTGATGGAGATTATATGACAAGGTGGGAAGAGGGTATGGCATCTTTTAAAGTTGTGAAGGTTATATTTGAAAATGGTTGCTCAGATTTGGTGTTAGGATTATAACTAACTAGGGGCCAGGATTTAGAGAAGACATTTTAAGATAAATTTTGACCAAAGTGTTTCAAACATAGGCATTTGTGTCCATACTATCCTCAGTGTAATGTCATGGTTGAGAAAACCAATGGTATCCCCAATGTAATGGCACTCTAGTCCATACTATCTCTAGTATGCTAAGGGGCTATCAAGGATGAGGTTAGGATTGACCAAGGGTTATTCTAAAGCTAACTAGAGGCTAATTATAGCTAACAGCCTATAATAAAAGCAATGGGATAATAATAAGATGGTTATTACTACATGAGTGAGTTTGGGCTCACTCATGATGATTACGGGGTATCCATGTGGAGAGAGTGCACAACCTCGGGGCTAGAGTAGTAACCAAGGTCCAGTCTTAGGGGGAATTGGCCATTCCTCCTAAGGCATGTGTATTTGACAGAGGTTATAGGGTATGTCTTGGAGGTAGGGGATGCCAAGACCTACTTCATGTAGGGTCCCTTGATGCTTTCTAAATCTTAAGATTGGGATGCTCTATACCTTTATGGATAGCTAATCTTGGATAACCGTGCGGGGTGGTGCCAATTTGTGGCATCTTATTCACTAGTGTTATGTGACTCTCTTGGGATTCCGGTCAAGGTGATTCATGAGCTAGTTAGTGCTTTGAGAGCATCGGATTTATTACATACTCTCTCTTGTGACGGTGGCAAAATGAATGTAATACCCCATGTACAAGAAGGTACTCTTAGTTGTACATGAGAGAGAGAAGTTTGAGAATTTCTAGGTTTGAGACTTTGAGTTAGTGACCATTTGGTTGTGCCCTAGGTTTTGGGACAACAGTGACTTACCAAATTTGTGAGACTTCTGCTTGAGGAACCCACAAAGCTTAGTGATGCTCTAAGGTGGCTATGGTTTCGTGAAGACATCTAATGCTCCAAGTGGATGAAATTCCATGGGTGTACTTGATGCCTTTTGATTCTACTAGTGAAAGGGAATTCCACTTATCTTTTGGGGTGCACACAATGGACATAAGATGGGTAAGTTTTATACTTCCTAAAAAATGAAAGTTTCGTTTAATTAGAATAAGGGCTTCATGGTAACTAGGGCCAATTTTGGTGGAATGATGATGGAGCAGTAGGGTATGTTAAGTGTGTTGAACCTATTTGTAACTTCTAGTCTGTTTGCGTTGTTGGCAAAAGGGATCTTGTGATTGGATGGAGGTACTTTTGGGTACCTATTGTTAGTACTTGTTTGCGGGGCAACATGGTTTACTTTCCAAAATATTTGGTTATACTAGAAAACTTTTATCGAGCATGGACACATGCATCACATGGTGGAACCATCATGGCTTTGAGAAAGATCTATTGGCAAGTTGTATAATTAGTGCTATGGTTCAAAGGTCAATGCTCGAGATGGGAGAGTTAGCAGAATGTTGTGAAGTTGTTGGGTGATGGCCCTAACACCACCAACACACACAAGAAGAAAATGTAAAGGGACCAGAATTACGGGACACTAAAATCAGAGCTCCAAGGGCACTGATCAACTCTGCACTTATCCTCAGCCTTTTAGTTGGCACAATCGGACACCTCAACTATTAGATTACCGTAGCACCACTACGGGCGCTACCACAGGAGGGGACGGCCTCTGGCTCACCACCCAGCCACAGAGGAAGAATGAGGATTGCCCCTCATCCCCCTGGCTATATAGTGTGTGGCCTGTCGTCCACACTAGCCTGGCTGCCCATGACTCCGCATGGGCATCCTCTCCCACTGAACTCCGGATGGCCACGTCCTCGGCGCTCTGGCCGAGGCGTTGACGCTAAAGCCCCGTCTGGCCATCCGGTCTGCCGTCGATCACAGGCGTTACAGCCTACGTGACATCAACACTCTCGAATCTGACCTAGCTGACTCCTCCAATTGTCCTCCCAAGTCAGATCTAACCTCCAACGCCTTTGATCTTCAACTTGCTGACCTAAATCCTCCCGACCTGTGTGTCAGCTGACTGTAAACTAATTCAAAAGGCTAATGTTGATCCCAGTTAAAAATGAGTCCTCCAGGTTCTTCTATAATTCTCCAACATTAGCTAACCTTAAACTCACAACCCCAGAAGCTTATTAGACACTTTGCTGATGCTTTGCTAACCATCTGTCGACACCTGTCTCATTGAATTGATCAAAACTGACGTAGCTGACCGAAAAAGAACCCAACTGATTCAGCTATCTGGATTGAATTAGAAACTTTCTCTCATGTGTCTTTTGACTCTACCTGGCCCTCAGGCTGCTCTAATCTCAAAGACATATCACACTAAGGACTCTTTGCTTACTGCAGTCGACTCCAATTTGATTGTTTTGATCAAATTGACTTGGTTTACTTAGCTGGATCAGACTTGCTCTTCTCTGTGTCCGTTGACACCTTTAGACCAAGGATCACATAAGAGTTTTCGTCCTCGAAAACAAACTGGGGAAACCTCTTGGAAATTGCACTACGACGTTTCCAAGTAGCTGCCTCCTCATCCCTGTTTGTCCATTTAACAAGTACCTCCTGGTACACTTTATGTCGGGTTTGTCTGTCACGATACTCTAGAATCTTTTCAGGTTCATGTGGTATCTTTGGTGGCTCTATCAAGTCCACCAAAATCTCTGGAGAAACTGCGCTCTCTAACCCGTGAACTGATTTCTTCAGTTTACTGACATGGAAGATAGGATGGACTTGAGAACTCTCCGGTAACTCAAGTTTTTATGCTATGTCCCCAATCTTCTTAAGGATTTTAAAAGGACCACAATATCTTGGAGAAAGTTTATCACACTTTCTCGTTTTCATGGTCTCTGACTGCGCAGGAACCTTGAGGAATACAAAGTCACCTTCTGCAACGGTCACCTTTCTACGTCCTTTATCCGCATAAGTTTTAGTGCGATCCTGAGCGCTACGAATGCTCTCACGTGCGGCTCTGAGCATATCATTCATATCTTCAAGGAATTCCTTGATAGATTGAATCTTGTCCTTTTCTAGGCCTACAGCCATCGGAGATCTTGGCTGGAATCCATACATTAACATGAATGGTGTAAATCTAGTCGCTGAGTGTTTGGAGCTGTTATAGGCAAACTCCAATAAGGGCAAGTACTCTTCCCAATTAGATTGCTTCTTACTAACATAAGAACGCAACATATCCTCTAGAATTTGGTTAACTCTTTCAGTTTGACCATCAGACTCCAGATGATCTGCCGTACTCATACTCAGAGTAGTATCCAACTTTTTGAAGACTTCCCTCCAAAAATGACTGTTGAACTTTCTATCTCTATCCAACACTATATCTGCGGGCAGGCCATATAGCTTGTAGAGATGTTCAATAAAGAGTTTTGCCAACTCTGGCGATTTAATAGTTTTATTCGTGGCGATCACCTTTGCCATTTTAGTTAACCTATCCACTACCACCCACACCGAGTCATTCCCTTGACTCGTCTTGGGTAAACCGGTCATGAAATCCATGGAAATGCTTTCCCATTTCCCCTGAGGAATCTCCAGCGGATGGAGTAGTCTTCCAACCTTAAGATGTTCGTGTTTATTGACTTGGCACTTATTGCATTTTAGCACATAAGTCTGGACGTCCTTAAACAAACTAGGCCAATAAAATTGTCTTTTTACTAGTGCATAGGTCTTCTGAATCTCGGGATGACCTGCACTTGGACTATCATGACTTTCTTTAGAATTTGGGCCCGAAAGTCACCAATAGTTGGTACACATACTCTGCCCTTGTAGAGTAAGTACCCGTCGTCAATAGAGTAATTAGCATATTTCTCCCCCCGACAAAGTTTATCACCCCCCTTTGAAGCCGTGGCAGTCAAAGGTGATAAAGGGCCTACGTCAGAGCTCTCCGGCTCCAAACCATACCCGGAAGACACGGCTTGTCTCTCCGGACTAACTCTTGCTTCCCTTCCCGTTGCACCTTCGGCCAGTCTTTCCGGACTAGCAATCCGTGCCAACGAGGGAGGTGGTCGCATCTGTGAAGAAGTGCGTACGCGTACAGCGCGCCAGACCTCTGCAAAAGATGGATCGTGCTCACATAAACCACGTAGTGACTCCAAGAAATCATTCTTGACGACTGTGAAACTAAGTTCATTAACCTGTGGCATGCGACTAAGTGCATCTGCCACCACGTTATACTTACCTTTCTTGTAACGTATCTGAAGGTCAAACTCCTGTAGAATCTCCGCCCACTGAGCCCTTCAGTTTACTTTGACTTGAAAGCCATTTCAGACTTTCATGGTCCGTCCGGACCTCAAAAGAAGCACCATATAAATAGTGTCTCCACTTTTTCAGTGCATGAACTATTGCTAGTAACTCTCGCTCGTAAGCCGAGTAGTTACGCTGCGCACGATCTAACTTTTTACTCTCAAATGCAATTGGGTGTCCCCTTTGCATAAGTACGGTCCCAATGGCCTCATTACTAGCGTCTGTTTCCAAGACAAACGGCTCATTTGGATCGACAATAGTCAAAACAGGACGGTCATTTTGAGTTTATCAAAGCTCTTCTGTTGGGCTTCCCCCCAACTAATGTTTTTAGTTTTTGACCGTAACTAGTCAGTCAACGGGACTGCGATCTTCGCGTAGTCCTTCATATACTGTCGGTAGAACCTCGACATGCCAAGAAAAATTTGCAATTCCTCGAGATTCTTCGGCGCTGGCCATTTAAGAATAGCCTCTACTTTTTCTGGCTCCATCCGCGTACCATCGGCAGATATAATATGGCCAAGGTAGTGAATTTTTGTTTCAAAAAATTCACATTTGCTCTTCTTTGCAAATAGTTTGTGCTCTCGCAACAACTCAAACACTAGAGCCAAATGCTCTATGTGTTCTTTCTGTGTCTTACTGTACACAAGAATATCATCTAGAAAAACTACTACGAATTTTTCCAGATATGGACGTAAAATGCTATCCATCAGCGTCATAAACGTTGCTGGAGCATTGGTTAGCCCAAATGGCATAACCAAAAACTCAAAATGCCCGAAACGGGTCCTAAATGTTGTCTTCGCAACATCTTCTGCTTTAATTTTAACCTGATGATACCCTGATCTCAGGTCTACTTTTGTAAAGTATCTCGATCCATAGAGTTGATCAAACAACTCATCCATGCGTGGCATCGGATACTTGTTCTTAATCGTTATCTGATTAAGAGCCCTATAGTCTGCACATCCACATAGATCCGTCTTTCTTCTTTACCAGAAGAATAGGCGATGCCCACAGACTTGAACTAGGCCGAATGAAGCCTTTGTTCAAATATTCCATCAATTGTTTTTCCACCTCTTGTGCCTCAGAGTGGCTTAATCTATAAGCAAGTTTGCTTATAGGTTTTGATGCTGGCATAACTTCGATGCCATGGTCTACTTCTCTAGATGGTGGTAAGCCATCTGGTAAATCATCAGGAAAAACATCCTGAAATTCCTCTAATAAATTCATTAAAGTATCTATGTACTTTTTCTTTAATGTCTCTTTCACCTTGGATTTTTTCTTGTTTGAATCGCATGCATGCCAAACAAGGTTTTCAAACAGTGGGTCTCATCCAAGGCTATTTTGTTTTCCTTGTTTGTTTATGCAAACATCATCTACAGTTTCATCTATAGAAACAGAATTTAAAAGAGGGTAACAAGCATATACCTCTACTATATTTGGCCTACGGACTGCTGTGCACAGCTCCATGGAGGAAATAAGTGGTGTGGCAGGGAGAGTACGGTCGCCTTCCTGCAGGGTAATGACTCTACCTCCATGCTCAAAACGTAGCGTATTATGTAGGTAACTCCGAGCTAGACTAGGGCCCAAGCCATATATAGCCACTCCTTGCCTAGATATACGTCTGCTCTGGCTAAGTGCATGACCTGAAAGTCAAGCGGAGCCTCGTAGTTCTGCATAGATAATGGGACCCCCAATACTACGGTATTCCATACCGTTTTGTCATACCTGTTGGCTAGGCCAACAGTATACTCATGATCGCTCTGGGTCTCAGTCAACCCCAACTTCTTGACTAACGAGTAGTTCAAGAAGTTGTGGCTAGCTCCATCATCGACAAAAACTGTGACTTTACGGATCCAAATGAGCTATTTGTCTTGGAAACAGACGCTAATAAAATGAGCAGTGGTGGTGGAGAGAGAATAGTCACCCCCCTTATGGTCGCTTGCGAGTGTCGTAGACTGTCGATTTGTGTTGCACTGCGAGCCTCTACAAGCGTCGCTACTCTGGGATGCTCCGATCCGAGAGAAAGGTGCCTGCAACTCAAAAAAAAAAATTATTCCCTGCGGGAACCTGTGCTTGAACAACCCTGGATTATCCCTTTACCTCCGGGATTATCCCTCCACTGTCGGGAGAGGTGTTCATTTGATTTTTTAAAAAAAATAAAATAAAAAAAATAAAAAATAAAAATTCTTGGGGCCGGCCGCCGGCGCCGGCGCTAGTTTGGTTGGCCGTCGGCTGCGTTGGTATGGCTGGCAACCTGTGGGTTGGCTGCCAACGTTGGCCTGGCTGGCCGCCTGTGTGTTGCTGACCGCCGCCGGTGTGCTGGCCTGGCTGGCCGCCTGTGGGCTGGCCGTCGGCAGCACCAGCCGCCTGTGGGCTGGGCCGTCGGCAGCACCAGGCAGGCCGCCTGGTGCTGGCCTAGCTGGCCGCCTGTGGGCTCGCCGTCGGCAGCACCAGCCGCCCGCTGGGCAGGCCACTGGTTCCTTTACAAGATTCGCTCCATAGAGTTGGCAGCACCAGACACACACAGTCGACCCTCAGCTCCCCATAGCTCCAGACACACACAGTCGACTTCTCTTACAGAGAATTAAACACAAATTAACAAGCTCCAAAGCAAAAAACAAAAATTGCTTACCTGTAATTTTCCGCTTGGGTGTGTGCAATTTTTTGCTTGGGTGTGTGCAACGGCGGAGAGAGAGAGAGAGAGAGAGAGAGAGAGAGAGAGAGAGAGAGAGAGAGAGAGAGAGAGAGAGAGAGAGAGAGAGAGAGAGAGAGAATAGAGGGAACCTTCCTTCCAGCTATGGCCAACCTCTTCTCCTCCACGACTTCTTGCTGTAGGACCTTTGGGATAAGGTTATCCCCCCAAATTTGATTGAGAGCCAATCATTAAACGGCTGGGCCCGCTTCGCACGCCACTCGCGATCTCGACGCCAAGTTCTGATACTAATGTTAGATTACCGTAGCACCACTATGGGCGCTACCACCACAGGAGGGGACGGCCTCTGGCTCACCACTATGGGCACTACCACAGGAGGGGACGGCCTCTGGCTCACCACCCAGCCACCCACAGAGGAAGAATGAGGATTGCCCCTCATCCCCCAGGCTATATAGTGTGTGGCCTGCCGTCCACAATAGCCTGGCCGCCCATGACTCCGCATGGGCGTCCTCTCCCACTGAACCCCGGATGGCCACGTCCTTGGCGCTTTGGCCGAGGCGTTGACGCTAAAGCCCGTCTGGCCATCCAGTCTGTCGTCGGTTTCACAGGCGTTACAGCCTACGTGATATTACTCACTAGCTTGGCCGCCCATGACTCCGCATGGGCATCCTCTCCCACTGAACCTCGGATGGCCACAACCTCGGTGCCCTGGCCGAGGCGTTGACGCTAAAGCCCCGTCTGGCCATCCGGTCTGTCTTGTCGGTCAATAGGCGTTACAGCCTACGTGACATCAACACTCCCGAATCTGACCTAGCTGACTCCTCCAATTGTCCTCCCAAGTCAGATCTAACCTCCAATGCCTTTGATCTTCAACTTGCTGACTTAAATCCTCCCCACCTGTGTGTCAGCTGACTGTAAACTAATTCAAAAGGCTAATGTTGACCCCAATCAAAAATGAGTCCTCCAGGTTCTTCTATAATTCTCCAACATTAGCTAACCTTAAACTCACAACCCAAGAAGCTTATTAGACACTTTGCTGATGCTTTGCTAACCATCTGTCGACACCTGTCTCATTGAATTGATCAAAACTGACTTAGCTGACCGAAAAAGAACCCAACTGATTCAGCTATCTCGATTGAATTAGAAACTTTCTCTCATGTGTCTTTTGACTCTACCTGGCCCTCGGGCTGCTCTAATCTCAAAGACATATCACACTAAGGACTCTTTGCTTACTGCAGTTGACTCCAATTTGATTGTTTTGATCAAATTGACTTGGTTTACTTAGCTGGATCAGACTTCCTCTTGTCTGTACCTTTAGACCAAGGATCCAACCTAATAGACACTTAGCTGACTGCAATTGACACCTTTAGACCAAGGATCCAACCTAATAAACACTTAGCTGACTGCAATTGACACCTATCTGACTGTATCCGATTGAAACAGACTTAGCTATCTGAAACAGACCTAGCTGATTCAATTGAATCAGACTTTGTCTGCTCTGTGTCCTCTGGTACTCCTAGATCCTCAAAACACTCAAATCTCACAAGGATCCAACCCTATGGACTCTCATCTAACTGCAATTAACTCACAACTGACTCTAGATCTTCGTTCTGTCCCCACTAACCTGACAGTCTAACTGACTACTGTGAGACAGTCCTTTGACTATCAGACCTGACTCAAAACCACTTCCCTCTAACTCAGATAAACCACACCTAGCCCTCTACATCTTCAGCTGATTGTACCTGATGCTCAGTTGGCCTTGTCTAACTCTGTATTCTCTCTCATTTGGTGTTCCATCTTCATGAACTCTATCAAAGCCACTCATTCACCACAACTAAAACATCAAAACAAAGGATTTTGCATCCATTCATAACAGACACAACCCAAACTTTTTGACTTCATAAAAAAGACAAAAACACATGAGTATCTCAACATCCCTGTTGGGGCAGCCTACGACTGCACTACTTCATCTTCACCACAAGGATTGCTGAGAGATCCTTCTTCTCCACCCAGCCATAGCCAAAAAATACATGACCCTCTAAGACTGGACCAAACTCCTTTTATCAGCTTATTGCTCTTCACATGTGCCCAGCCACTCTCACTAGTGTCCGGCCACTCGAGTCTGCACCTGGTCTTTTTGGCTCCCCTAAAACCCGCCTGTGACTTGCTCGGACGGTCGAGCTCTCTAGGCTCCCACTAATTCTGTTGTCATGACATTACTCCCCCCTTAAGAAGAGTTTTCATCCTCAAAAAACGAAATTCGAAAACCTCATTCTAAGTGTGCTTACCTTTTCCTAGGTAGAACCTTCTTCTGGTCTATCCTTCCACTTGACTAAACACCTTTGTTGTACAGAGTGTCGAGTTCTTTTCGCTTGGAAATCCAAGACTTTTTCTGGTTCATGTGGTAAGGATGGGGGTTCGATAAGTTCTACTAGGATCTCTTGATTGACGAGTTTATTGTCATCACCCAGCTTCTTTTTTAGTCTAATGAAAAACTGGATGAACTTCAGAGCTTTTTGGTAAAGCTAACTTATAAGCAACAATACCTACTTTTTTAAGTATTGTAAATGGACCACAATACCTTGGAGATAGCTTCGGGCTTCTCCCCGTTTTCAAAGATTCAGAATGTGTGGGAACCTTTAAAAACACTTTATCACCCTCCTCAAAGATGATTTGCCTACGATCTTTGTCGGCATAATGTTTAGTGCTCTCTTAACATTATCTTTTTTGCGATTTTAGGCATCTCCCGAAGATCTTGAAGAAAATCTTTAACCTTTTGTATCTTTTCTTTCTCGAGTCCAACAGCCACTGGAGCTCGTGGTTGAAAACCATACATCAACATAAATGGACTAAATCCCGTGGTTGAATGTTTGGTACTATTATAAGCAAATTTTAATATAGGTAAATATTCTTCTCGATTGGTTTGCTTTTTACTTACATATGCTCGTAGCATGTCTTCCAAGACTTGGTAGACTCTCTCAGTTTGACCATCACTTTGAGGATGATCAGCCGTACACATACTTAGCATGGTGTCCAATCTCTTGAACACAACACGCCAAAAGTGACTGTTAAACTTTATATCTCTATCACTAACTATATCATTTGGTAAGCCATATAGTCGATAGATATTTTCAATGAATAGCCTTACTAACTCAGGCATAGTCACTATCGTTTTTGTTGGAATAAATTGACACATTTTAGTCAATCTATCTAACGACCACCTAAACCGAATCATGGCCTCTGTTCATTTTATGTAATCCAACTATAAAGTCCATTGAGATACTCTCCCACTTGCTATTTGGGATCTCTAGTGGACTTTGTAAAAACCACCTACCTTTAGGCATTCTGCTTTATTGACCTGACACTTTTGGTAATTTAAGACATAGTCTTGGACGTCCTTACTTAAGCCAGACCAATAAAATTATCTCTTAACTAGTGCATATGTCTTCCGTATTCCAGGATGATCGACACGTGGACTATCATGACATTCATATAAAATTCGGTGCCTAATGTCTGATTCCGAAGGTATACATACTCTACCTTGGTAAAGTAGGTAACCATTATCGATGGAAAAATTCTTTCAACAATTTCTTTCATCACTCGTAAGTGACATGTCTCCTTGAGACATCTCTCGAGACTTACCGCTGGTGGAAGTATCTATCTTGTGAACAAGGCTATCTTTATTTGTAGTCAAGGGATCCCTCTTCTCTACGACACTCCACACGTGGGCATAATGCGGATCATCAACGCACTTTCCCTTAAGTGATTCCAAAAAACCACTCTTAATTTGAGTAAAATTCAACTCGTTAATCATGGGCATGCCACTCAATGAATTGGCTACCACATTGTAACGTCCTTTTCTATATCTTAGTTGATCTCAAATTTAGTACCATATAAATAATGCCTCCACTTCTTTAAGGCATGAATAATAGCATATAACTCCCTTTCATAAGCGGAATAATTTTGTTGAGCTCTGCCCAACTTTTTAATTTCGAATGCAATAGGTTTCTCCCCTTGTAAGAGGACTACTCCTACTGCATCGTTACTCGCATCCGTCTCTACCACAAAGGGTTGATTCGGATTGACAACTTGGAGAATGGGAGTTGTAGCTATAGATACCTTAAGTTTTTCAAAAGTTTTTTGCCGGGAATCCCCCCAAATGAAGGTCTTTCCCTTTCGTTTAGCTGATCCGTCACTCATGGGAACATCTATCTTAGCATAATCTCGAACATACTTTCTATAAAATCCTAATAAACCAAGAAAAAATTATAATTCTTCTAGGTTTGTGGGATGTGGTAATTTCAATATGGCTTCCACTTTCGTTAGATCCATACGAATACCATCTTATGAGATTATGTGGCCTAAGTATTGAATTTCTTTTACAAAGAATTCACATTTACTTTCTTCGGCATAAAGTGAATGCTTCCTAAGTAACTCAAATACTTGCCAGTGTTCGAGATGCTCTTTCTTGGTATGACTGTAGATCAATATATCGTCTAGGAAAACCACGATAAATTTTCCTAAATAGGATTTCAAGACACTATCCCCATGAGTGTCATGAATGTGGCCGGAGCATTAGTCAAACCAAAGGGCATGACTAGAAACTTATAATGACTAAACTTAGTTCGAAAAGCTGTCTTTTGGACATCCGCTTCCCGAATTCTCACTTGATGATATCTGGATCGTAAATTGATTTTCGTAAAGTACTTTGCCCCTTGGAGTTGATCAAACAACTCATCTATTCGTGGAAAGGGTACTTATTCTTAATCGTGATTTGATTCAAACCACAGTAGTCTACACATAACCGCATAGACCCATTCATCAATATAATTGGTGAAACCCAAGGCGAAGCACTTGGTCTAATGAATCCACTTTTAAGATAGTCCTTTAACTGTCGTTTGACTTCTTGTGCTTCCTTAAAACTAAGCCGATAAGGAGGCTTACTTATTGGCTTTGAGCTAGGTATCACTTCCATTGGATACTCAACATCGCAGACAGGAGATAATTCTTTCAGTAATTTATTTGGAAACACATCTGACCACTTTTCGTTCATCAACAGTGTAGACTTTGAAGTGGTTTGGTACTGAGAGCAAGCTTGGTTTATCCTCATTCTCACTTTTTGTTTTAGCCATGAATTTCCTGCTTGGCTTCTGCCAAAGCTTTGTTCCATTTTCGATGCCCAGCTTTTGTAAGCTTAGGTGTTTCTGGCTCTTGAAGGATGACTCTCTCCTTATGTTTCCCTTCAAGTGATATCTTACTCAATTCCTTACCCCAATCCTTAGAAAACTCATTGTGTACCTTAGTGGCTTCGAGATATCTCAACCACTAGGCATCTGTGGGTTTTCTTTGTAATAGGGCATTTTGACGCGAGCAATATATCGTTTCTTCTTTTGCCATCTTCTAAGGCGTTGAGCGCTAGTACAGCCTTGTGATCCAGTCCCTTCTATGCTAGAGGCCTCCTCTTCTGATTTTTCATCAATGGTTTGCCAATTGACCATACAGACAAAGGTAGTGGGAACAGTTCTAGATTCCACATATTGGGTCCCTCTGGGTTGCATCACATCTATGGTAGCTAGCACATGCATCCAGTTTTCACTGAAATTCGGAGAAGGAAGTGATGCAAATATTTCTATTTCCTCTTCCTCTTTGGAATTTTCTACCGTGGGCTGGCATATTTATACGAATGTGGTCCGCTCAGTTTGTGACCGAATCATTACCAAACAGTTTTCCTTCCATGGGGTGTGCTCTCCACATTCTCAGATCTATCTTTAAAATTTGTGAATCCCTACGCACATACACGATCTAATGCCCAATCGTGCACTAATTTGGATTCCCTCATGAAGGGTCTCCCCAATATTATGTCATATGAGTCTGGTTGGCCCAAGAAGTCCATTACCACAAATGTATGATGGTAGTGAAACGTAAAGAGTTTGAATTTAACATTCTCCAAAAGCCCACTGGGTCTTGAAGACGTTTCGTCTACCATTTTAACGATTAGATCTGCTGTTTTTAGATCAGGTTTTTCCCAGTTTTTCTAACACCGTTTTGTGATGATGCTAACCCCCACCCCACTATCCAGGATAGCCAGTGGTACCCATTATGATGAATCGAGATTGTAGCATTTGTGTCGTCACTTTCGTAATAACGTCCCAATTGATTAACTGGTATCTTGACAACTCTGGTTTCCCTTGTGTGTTTTAGGGTTCTTTCTGCCAAAGGTGACAGAACATCCTCTGTAGTGTCGCTTGGCCTTAGTTTGCCTTCTACCCATTCCTTTATGTCTACCCATAGTGTTGGTGAACTACATATCAGGTGTCCCAATGGCATTTGCACAGACATGGATAGTACAGCCGCGAGACTTCCTATGTCTCTGGGTTCCCTGGAAATTGAGGGTTCCTTCCATGGGTGTGACTCGTATCCATCCCCAGGGAACGAATGGATGGACTCATCCTGCGCATATTCCTCAAACATTCTTGACATTGTATTCCCTTGAGATCATTCTTCCGTCTCTTCTGGAATTGGAGTAGGTATGCCCAATTCTCTTTCCCTTGTTGGCTCGTTTCTTGAATACATTGTGTCCCTGACCTGATTAATTGGCTTCATGAAGTCGTTGACATTCTTCCACTAAGGCCCTGGTGTCTTCAAGCTTCCTTATCTCCTCTTCGGCATTTGGGTACTCCCCGACTCCCTTATAGGGATTGATGGTCTTTCCCCTTACACCTCTCGGTCAGCAGGCTCTTTTTGATTGACCGCTTGATTCCCTTCTTCTCTCGATTGGGTGGATCTGATGTGTCAATTGTATCTTCTTTGGATCGATCTTGGATTGTGATCCTGGTGTCATCCTTACCCAATTTTTTCACTCTTCTTCTCCGGCCAGTTCTGGAAGTGGTCGCATCTGCTTGGTTCTTCCCCTTGTCCCCCAATTCGGTCTAGGCTCGTGTCAGGACATTGAGTGGCGTGATATTTCCAGGCTGCACACTAATGGTCCGTATGGTGACCTGGTTAGAAGCGAAAGTCGAACCATGTTATATGCACATTATGTGTGCATATACTAGGAGGCTAACCCACATTAGGCTTGTGAGCATGGGAGCATGGGAACAAGCTCTAGTGGAGCATGGGTTAGGACTAACCTTAATGGTTAAGGTTAGGGTCAGGCATCCAAGGGTCACACATGGGAAATGGAGAGTCAAGAGTCACTTGAGGGCCCTCCTATATAATAGGGGCATGGGGCACACTCAAGGGAGGCTTGAAGGCTATGTTATCTTGAGGCTTAGGTTATGGTCTCTTGATGTTAGATTGAGGCTAGGTTATGTTATGCTCTCTTGTGTAGAGGATCATATCTACTCACCTACCATTTTACACTATAGTTACATGCTATTGGATTGGAGTTATACCTCTTGATGGTATGGGACATCAAGGTAAAGGTATGATGTACATCATTATAATTCATGTGTGCATCCCTTGGCTCGGGGGTGATCGGGTGGATGAGTTTATGCCTAATTTATGCATGCTTATGCATAATAATTATCTAGAAAGATCTTAGGATTTTAACAGTGGTATCAGAGCAATCTCTAGTTAATTGTTGTTGATTTTTCTTTCTTATTGTAATTTTTGGTATTTTTTTGAAGTAAATTTTAATATTTACTAATAAAAATATTATTTTGTTGATTTGTGTTGATAATTTGCACACTTGGATCATTGATATGGCGATTGGAACACGTGTTACTACTTTAATGGACGAATCGACATTGTGGGAGAATTTCGTGAATTTAATGCTATTTTTTTCTATTTTTTATGGTTTAAAATAAGCATTAATGGAATTTTTTTACAAAAATACCACATATGTTATTGTGGATATTTTTGGTAGAATGGATTCCCTAAATTTCTAGAATTTTTAGAATTATTTTTCTAATTTTTTAGAAAACTTTTTGAGCATTTTTATGGTTAAAAATATATATTTTTATACATTTTTGCAGGGTTTTCCGCAGGTATGCGATCAAATTTCTACCGATTTTCTGCTGAAATGCAGTAGGGGGCAGCATGTTGATACATGAAATGCTCTCCCATGTGCGTGGGACCCTCTTCGCCTCTCAAATCTGATTTTTCTCGTCTATTTTCCTCCCGTCCATGTGAACGTCTCTTAATAGGCAAAAATTGATTAAGCTTTCATCATAATTAATTGATAATTATGATTAAGAGTGGTTTAATTAAATCAAAATATCAATCAAGTTTTAATCCTCCTCTCTCTGATTACAGAGAAGGAGGGGGAGGAGAGAGAATGGAATGGAGAAGAAGGAGAGGAGAGAGGGGAGAAGAGAGAGAACTCCATCTCTCTCTCTCTCTCTCTCTCTCTCTCTCTCTCTCTCTCTCAGTTTTGGCCCACTGGGGAGGGGGATGCTATCGCTGCAGCAGCAGGCGATCGACGAAAAAATGCCATCCCCCCAAAATTTATTTTTTAAAGGTTTTTAAAACAGCAAGCTTTTAAATATATTTATTGTAGCTTTTAAATATATTTAAAAAATAGTTTTAAAAAAATTCCTAAAAAAAGCTTTTCAAGGCTTGAAAAAAAAAGCTTAAAAAAAGAGGGAGAAAATATGAAATTCGAGATAAAAATTCTTTGAAAATTTTTGAATTTATTTTCTTGGAATCTCTTGGCTTTCCGCATTCCTGGGAAACTTTTTGGCTTTCCGAATTCCGGAAAATCTTTTGACCTTTCGGATTTCGGAAACTTTTGACCTTTCACATTCCGATTTATTTTTTTTGTCTTTTCATTTTCTCGAAACTGTTGGCTTTCTGTATTTCGGAAAAACCATTGGGATTCTGAAATTTTTTAACCATTCGTGTTCTAAATGCGTTCGGGGTTAATTAAAAATTTTAAAAAATTCTCGAAAATTAGTGAAAAAATAGGCAAAGGTTATTTTAAATTTTGAAAAAATGTGGGATTGGTGTTTGACGTGTGGTGTGTCCATTCGGGCACCCATGACCATTCAAATTCATTTTAAAATATATTTTTTGATCCAAAAAATTAAAAAATTCATTAAAATTATAAATTTTCATTGGATTTGAGAAATATCGGGTAGAATTGAAAATTTCATAAACGATGGGATTCTCAGAAAAAATTAGGAATATTCTAGAAATTATTTTTAAAAATCTTAAAAATTGGTATTTTTAAAATATTAATGGTATTATGACAAATCTAATTGCTAATTTTTTTAAAGAAAAATGTAGGTTTGAAATACCATAAGATAAGTTTGGTGGAATTTAAAATTATCATATTTTGAGGCCCTATAAAATTAGGAAAATTTTGAAAAAAATCATGATAATTCTTTTTCTTGAGAATTTAATATTTTCGAGAGTTATTTAATGTTGAAGTATGTTTTCTCGTGTTGCTGACATTAGATAGATGTGGGTTATTCACATATTATTAATACGATTATATCTCCTATTAGTAGATATTTCTGATTTCATGATTTTTTACCATTGTTTAGCCATTCTTTTTGGACATGTTCCTTAATTTCTTTTGATGGCTATAATCTGCGTTCAAAGTGTGTTTCACCTTTGACACTTTTCCATGATAATTTATTTTGCACTTATTTAAGTGTGGTCTATGCTTAATTTCTTAAGCCTAAGATAAATTCTATCATGGGTCAGATGATCGGTTTGTTTTGGTGGATTTTATTGCATGTTTTCCAAGTTTTATTTGGACTCATCAGGTTCTGCCTAGATCACTTGTGTCTAGGGGTTTTTTAATGAGTGCTACACACGTGTGTTTTCACTTGCTTACTTTGGAGTTTTGCTTGAACGACACCACGTTCATATACTCTGGATTGATGAGTTGGCCACCAATTTTAATGCTTCTTTTGGCATGATTAATGACCATTAGATGGCATGCATTGATTGTTATGATCAACTATGGTTTTCATGGATTTGAGGAGCTTCTATGCTTTTATCCATGGTTTTATAAGGATCTTTTGATCTTTTAGATAATTTCACGTGCTTTGAAGGTAGCATTTACCTTTGTTTTTTGCACATAATTTTGGAGTATATTGCTTGTACTCTTGTACATATTCCAACTCGGATACCTAGTTGCTTATATATCTAGGTGAGTTACTTTTCTACGCTAACTTTATTGTGTTTTGGGTAGTTATCATTAGAAAGGCGCTAATAATTGAATTTCTTTTCTAATGATGTACTAGGAAAGAGTTATTCCTTGATGTAGTCTCAGGTATATAGAGACAGGTTTTAGTATGTGAAAGTCTGGGATAAGGCCATCTTATTTCTTTTATACAGGATTTTATTCATATTTCCTAGATGGCATACTAGGGAGTTTCAAATTGTTAAGGTATGTATGGGTGGTATCATGGTGGTATGGGACGCTAGTGATCCCTCACATATATTATCTTATGGGATAATTTGGGCCCAAGATTATTGCTTTGCTTACATCACTTAGCATGTTGACCTCAACATTCAAAGACAATCTCATTTTCTAAATTCACTAGAAGTTATAGTGTGGGCATTCTCTAGATAAACTTCTTTTATCTATAGCCTATATGTTTTGATGAGTGTAATCTTGTTGGCATTTTCACTTGTTGAAATCTCTTTCTTTAGAGTTCGAGTTTATCTTGTTGTGTTCGGATTAAGGAAATTTGGACTTTTCCTTTGTATGCATTTCTTTCTCTAGTTCCGTACTTTAGGTGATTTATATATACAGTCAACCTGATAGGTTTACGGATGAACATATGTAACTCATCGAGACGTTGATGACTCTCTATGTTGATATGGATAACTTGGGACGTCGATAATTCCATGTGCAGATGTGGGTACGTCGGGGCGCCGATGAATCCCTGGTTCCTGCTATTATAATGCCATGTTTTCCTACTTTATTCCGAATGGTTTACAACGAGAAAAATACTTTGAGTATGAATTCCTTTGATCATCCGTCGGCCACAGTCTGATGGTGGGCAAACAGAGCGTATGAATCAGATGGTAGAGGATATGCTTCGTGCATCTGGAAAAGCATCAAATTGGAAAAAATATATTCCAATCATGGAATTTGCCTATAACAGTTTTAAATATACGGCTATTGGTTTTAGTCCGTTCATGCTTATGTATGGGTATCAACCCAAGGCACCTATTGATGTCGGTCTTAAGGACATCGAATTTGATGCATCGAGAGATTTCTTGCGTGATATGCAAGAAATGCTGACCGAAGCTCGGGATTCTATCAGGCAGGATAGGGCACGGTTCTATGCTGATAGAGGACGTTCAATTTGGTCTTTTGAACCAGGAGCGTTGGTTTATTCAAAAGTTCCTAAAGATTTTAAGACTGTCAAAAGAAAAATGCTTGAATTTATCTCCTAGATATTGTGGTCTATTTCGATTTATACATCGAATTGGCATGGTTGCGTATGAATTTAAACTGTCTCCACATGTTAGAGTTCATCCAGTCTTTTATATCAATAGATTGAAAGGGAAATTGGGAGGTGAGGATAACATAGTTACTCCTCAAGAACTCGTTGAAGTCGAAGAATTATCCTATGTTCCACATGAACCTGATAAGGTACTTGAATTCAGGGAAAGAAAACTTTGTAGTTGACTAATCCCTGAGGTTAAAATTAGGTGGAAAGATAGGGAAATAGAGGATTCAACTTGGGAGTCGGTTGAGATTGTTCAGCGCAGTTCTCCTTCTTTTCATTGCAAGAGTGCAATGTTTTGAGAGAGGGGAAGTATGTTATATGCACATTATGTGTGCATATACTAGGAGGCTAACCCACATTAGTCTTGTGAGCATGGGAGCATGGGAAACAAGCTCTAGTGGAGCATGGGTTAGGACTAACCTTAAGGGTTAAGGTTAGGGTCAGGCATCCAAGGGTCACACATGGGAAATGGAGAGTCAAGAGTCACTTGAGGGCCCTCCTATATAATAGGGGCATGGGGCACACTCAAGGGAGGCTTGAAGGCTATGTTATCTTGAGGCTTAGGTTATGGTCTCTTGATGTTAGCTTGAGGCTAGGTTATGTTATGCTCTCTTGTGTAGAGGATCATATCTACTCACCTACCATTTCACACTATAGCTACATGATATTGGATTGGAGTTATACCTCTTGATGGTATGGGACATCAAGGTAAAGGTATGATGTACTTCATTATAATTCATGTGTGCATCCCTTAGGCTCGGGGGTGGTCGGGTGGATGAGTTTATGCCTGATTTATGCATGTTTATGCATAACAATTATCTAGAGAGATCTTAGGATTTTAACAAACCACTTGCATGGTATGGATAATCCTTGATTAAATGATCAATGTTTGAAACATAGGTACTGGCGTGTTATTATGTAGGACATAGAATTTAGGTGCAATCTTCGTAGCTTCCTCATAGTACTCTCCATTAAGTTCTACTTTACACACCATATCAATACCCTTTGATGGCTCTTCAATCAATACTTGGTTGATTTTAGCCTGTGTGGTGGTTGTGGTGGTAGAACAGGTGGTGGTAGAGGTGAAGTGTCCTATACCCGAAAACATCCCCCTAGGTAAATAGGAAGAGTTGGGCTGCCCTGCAGCGATCTGCACAGGTGGTGCTTGTAAGGCCAATGTATCTCTAGGTGCTAGCAGTTGTACAAGTGTTTGGAACCTTAGATATCTGCACATGGAAGTGTCATGATTCCCTAATTTTACACAGTGTGCACAATAGAGTAGTGGCCTTGCTCTTAACTATGGGCATTTGGTGGTAGTGTGATTCAATCTACACAACACCAATTCCCTACGGGGGTAAAGATGGTTATGCCCATGCCCAGATGTTTCTCTTCCCTCCTTTACCTTCAATTTCTCTAGTATTGCATTACTGAGCTCATCCACAGTCATGTTTTTGTTTGCACATGGAGCACCACACCAATTCCCTACGGGGGTAAAGATGGTTATGCCCATGCCCAGATGTTTCTCTTCCCTCCTTTACCTTCAATTTCTCTAGTATTGCGTTACTGAGCTCATCCACAGTCATGTTTCCGATTTGCTTGCTCCGAGTTCCAGTCTCTTGGTGACTCAAAACATGCGAAGTCGTTGTCGAAGATATTCTGACGCCGGTCGGGCTAATACCAAATAATCATGCAGCTTGTGGTCTCTAACTCCTCTCCAGAAGCAAGGCAATAATTGATCGTCAGTTAGCCTCTCCCGTAGTTTCACCTTGAATTTAAGTACTTTAGTTGAGACACATAGTCTCTCATCGACTCCATTTCTTGTTTGATATTGTGCAGCTGTGCCACAAGACTCCATCTGTCACCACTTCCTTGGCAAAGCTGGGTACAAACACAGTCTTGAGTCATGTGAAGTTAACCTTATCCTTGGGGTTTGGAACCACTGATGCGCCTTCCCTTCTAGGGTCAGTGAGAAAGCATGAATCATTGTTACATCATTGGCTGGCTCACAGGTTTCATATGTGGATTCAAAAATCTCTACATGTTGAATAGGATCCCCATCCCCAGAGAATTTTTGAACAAGCTTAGAAATGATGTGTCGCTTCATTTGGGAGGGTCGGGATTCCAGAGCAGTGCCTAGTTCCCTGACCATTCCTCAGCCCATTTCTGTGGCCATATTCAATAGATCCGTCCTTGTGGCTACATTAAGATCGATGGTGGGATCCACCCTTGGTCTTTAAGGAATTGCTCCCCCCCTACCTAGACCTCGTCCACTTCCTATGTTGGCTCTTCTAAGCATCTCCGGTATATGGGATCGTCCTGCCACTTCACTTTGGAATGGCTCATCATTAGCTGCCTCTGTACGACTTTGCAAAATTAAGAGTTCCATGTCCTGTAGGAACGTAGGATGATTGATCATCTGTTCGATGTCCTTTTTGGTGTACAAGCAGTCTTCCACTTCGCCCGCTGCTCTTGCTAGGTTATCCTCTTCTTCTAAGTTTACAACCCCTTCCTCTGCTCTGGGATCTTCATTTATGGGTTCTTAGTTTGGAATTTCTCCCTAACTTCTTCCCATGACTATTTTCGGCTCTTTAGCTCGTGATTTTCCCATCTCCTTTTGTTCAGATGCCGCCCTTCGAGTATCGAGCTCTTGTTTCCTAAAGCTCAACTCTCGTAGCTACAGTTCCACCTCGATCCTTTCCAGATCCAACTCTACTTCCTCTGAGGTCGGGAAGAATACTTGACCCGTCTTGGTCGCGCTTTCCATGTCTCTTCTCATTCAGGGGGTGCCAGTGTTCGACAGCCTAGAATTTGAAGTTTGGATGGGCTCTCCTTGCCTTGGACCAAGTCCAGCGCTGGTTGACGGACCCATGCTTGCAGATTACGCTTCTTTATCATTGCTAGTTTGGAGACTAAAAATCCCCGGGCGATATCAATGATACCGCTAGATTTGGTTGGAGAGGGTGGTTTCTCCTCTTCCTCAAACCCAAAGTATCGCAGCCCTTCTTCCATGGATTCTTCACTACTAGTTTCAACTGTGGGTCAAATTCCTTAAGACACTCAATTGAGTGCTTACTGAGCGGCCTAAACTGGCACTTTTTTGACAGGAAGATCGTGGGTGATTTGATGCACTATCATCAGGAGTAAGGTTATCTCCGATGAGCTTTCCAGATCTCAAGTGCATGTATGTATGATTTGATAAGCTATTTTGCTGTCCCAAGTAAATTTTGGTCAGATTTTGTTGACTTGTTCTGAGGCCTATTGAGATTGCAGAGAACAGTTCACGACGTGAAGTGTCAGAAAATAGTTCACGTCATGAACGATTTTTTGCACTTTCACGTGTTTTAAATTTTTGTTTTTGGAATCAAAATTCCATGTCACCTTGTTATGGGTTTCAATTTTTTTAAGACTTCCTTAGCCTTAATCTGACTATACCAAGTTCATGAGTTTGATTTGATTAAGGCGTGAAATTGCAAAAAAAGTTCACACCGTGAAGAGATAAGGTTTCACGTCGTGAAAAGTAATTGGTTCACGTCGTGAACTAAAAAATAGTTCACGCTGTGAAGGGTTCTAAAATGGTTCATGTCATAAACTAAAAATGGTTCATGCCATGAAGTGTTCTGAAATAGTTCACGTCGTGAAAGATTTTCTACACGTTCACGATTCTTAATTTTGTCAGACCTCATGGTGTTAGAGGTGTTAGAATAAGGCTACCTATTTTTGGCAAGGTAATCCCGTGAATTGCGGCGTTGATGCTGAGAGTGGTTCACGGCGTGAAGTTACAAAAAATGATTCACGTCATGAACGATTTTCTTGCAATTTCACGTGGGAACTTCCCACATCGACTAATGTGATTGTGGGTGTAGAATACTTATCCAACTATTTCCAAAATGATTGTGCCACGCTAGTTCAAGGCACAATCAATGGCTCCTTATTTTTTCAAATTTTGTGAATTTTTGAAAAGAAAAAAAAACAGAACACCAACCTGCTTGTTCACGATGATTCCAGTGATGCAATCATCAAAATTAACTAGAAAAAAAACAGTGAAGCTCTCTTCCAAGACCACTCCACCACACAAATACACGACAAACACAATCAATTTCTCACGATGTTTTCCCTTCCACACAAATCGTATCCATTCATTTTCTACACAATGCACTACGAGAATGCAAAGGCAATCATGAATCTTATGCAATGGGAGCTGAAACTCCAAGAGGAAGGAAGAAACAAAGGTGTGTCGCCCAGTAGCGGCGCCAAAAATGTTATGGGCTACCACACCTCCTCCAAGAGGGAACTCAATGCATTCACCTAAAGGAAGAACAATAGAACATAACTATCGTAGGGCACTTACCAATGCTTTGAACTTGAGTCCCTTCCAAGCTCCACCTCCACGCTGTCACCGTAGAGTCGCTCGCACCTCCCGCATAAGGCAATCACTCTCTCTCTCACTCTCACACACACAAGCATAAAACATACAAGCATAGAAGAGGCAAAAATGCTAGAATGATCTCTCTCAATCTCTCTCAAGACACAAAGAAGAGCTCTCAATAGCATAAAGGGGGATTGTGTCTTTTCATTATGAGAAAATGCCTTATATACATTTGGTCCTTATTCACACTTGGGCACCCAAAACTTAACTAAGGCTTGGGTGACCAATATCTCATAATGTACAACTTTTATAGTGCCTTTACATGACACTTATTAATGTCCTCAATTGGAGGAGCATACTTGTCAATCCAAAATGGGATTAACATTCCTTGAGCGCATGCAATACAAGCAAGCGAACTTTGCATTTGCAGCATTTGAGATACCAAACATGCATTTTAGTGTCTTTAGATCACCTGCAAGATGCCACTCCACTGAGTAGTCTCTCCGAAACCATCCACATGTAGAATTTCACCTGCTTCTTGATGTTGAACCACAATAGGAATCTCTGTTAGATTGAAAAACATCTTTAGGATCTCATGGTCCTCTTTTGGAACCTCAAATGCTGTGAGCCACCAAATTTCGTTTTCAGATTGAACACTAAAGTACTAAGGATCACCTGGCTTTATGGAAGGATCCAATGCCCTATTCATCAATGTCAAACTTACTCTTTCTATCTTTTGATTCTTTACAATTTCACTCTTATCAAGTTTTAGTATACAAATTTCAATGTGCCACCACATTCTTAAACAAACATATCATAGAACTTCACCATTGCAGCTTGCAATTTGCACACATCCAAGACAAAATTGTTGTTTGGATTCAGATTGAAGGTCACTTCTTTAGCACAGTTTAGGCTCACCAATGAGTTCAAGGACATTGTTATTCAATTGCTACCTTGCTTTTCTGACACTATAAGGGCACGATAGTGGAGTTACCCTTTTGTTTTGCAACACGAAATTAAAACCTACATCTATTTGTCTCTGTAGATCATTACATAGGATTCTTGACTTAAACCAAATTTGTCACAAATACCTTGAGTTCTAGTTGCAGTGAATGCATTCTTCACATCTTGTAATCGTGCATGCACGAGATCATCACTAATTGTTTTGAACTTTGAATGAGAAAGTGTAGACTTCACCATCTGTCTTAAGAAGACTTTTGAGAGTGCTCCACTATCTTGTTTAAGGTTCTTCAGCTTATCAGTCTCGGCATGTATACAATGTTTGTAGTTTCCACTATTTTTTGCCAATGCAATAAGTGGTCTCTGTTCTCTTACTCGTTCACATGCATCCAAATTAGAGGTGGGCCCATGTTTGACTGTCTTCTCTAATACCTCTTCTAATTTGTTATTCTTGGCCTCTAGATCCTTTGTTTTTTGATCCAATTCATGGTTCTGTAAATGCTGAGCATGAACAACTTCTACCAAATTGATTGTATTCATTCTCCTTGTTAGATAGTCGAGCATTTAACTGCTTGATTTGAGCTTCCTTCATCATTAGCATCCTTTGTGACGATATCCAAACGCTTTGCACTTGACTAGCAAGCCTTGTTGTGTAACCAAGCAAGCTAGCATTGCCCTCACAAACATATTTGATCAAAGAAGTTAGGCCTGAAAATTTAGGTGGTTGTTGGGTCAAGGGATCAAGTGGGTAAACTGATCCTTCCACCCATATATCAACATGATTTCTCCCTAATTCCCTAGCTTGTTACATTACATAAGGGTTGACCTTAGAAGCGTCTGTTCTCTTATAGAGAGAAGCATACTCATCATCCAAGTCCACATGTATACATCGCTTCTTATAATTATCTTTGATGTTCTACAGACCACAAAACAATATTAAAATTGCAACTAACTCCTTTCTTTGCAAAAATATACGGTGCAGTAAAACATAATCATTAATTTTAGACACTTGCATTTCAAATAGCATAAAAATTAATGCCATACCTCCATTGAGCAATGTAGCAACACTTCTTGATGCCCTTCTTGATGCAATAACAATTCTTGTAGCAAAATAATCGAGTATAGAAAATCAATGAAGGCAAATATGACTTTTTGGTTCCACTTGAAGGTACTAGAAAGCTAAATCTCTCTTCATTGTTATCCATGCATAAATAGTATGTGAAGAAAGAGGAGATTCAAGTGAAAGCTTAGAGGCTTTCTTGAGAGATTGAAGATTTGAATGGAAGAAAATTCAAATGGATAAGAGTGGCTATTGAATTAGGAAAACTCGCCCAATGACAACCACTATAACTTCATGAAAATGCAGTAGAATAGAACTTAAGCGTGTTTAATTGCACTGAAAAAAAAGAACTTTTCATAATCCTAAGTTCGCTTCCAAAGATATATTTGAGTTCTTTTAAAAAATACCACTATTTTCAATTAACATCTTCTAATTCCATGTTGTACTTATGTCAAAAATATAGTTGCATAGTTACTACATATGTTAGAAATATAGTTGCATAGTTACTACATATGTCAGAAATATCCTCGTACTTGTTTTCTTACTTTATAGAGTACTAGCTTTTCACATTTATAAATTTTCACTCGCAGAGTGGTTGAAGTTACGTAGAATTTAAGAACATTAGAATAAAATAAGCATTGAATCTTTTTAGAAAATATGAAAAAAGGTAAATTTAGATTCTAAAAGAGGAGAGAAAAACCCAAAATAATATTATTATTTTTATGCTTTTCCGGGATTCCGGGAGGAGAGAGAAAACCCTTATAGGGCCCATTTGGAGCCCGAATTTCCCCTAATGCTACAGCTGGACTACACTGACTATTCCACACCTACCCACTCCACTTTAGTGTGTTCACATTATGGACCGCTTGTATATACTCTAGTATGTGTGTTAGTCACTTTATCTCTTTTGTAGACTTCTTTTATTGAAGAAGAAGAAGAATAGGTTTTCAGCCTCTCACCTTGTGTGTGTTCTCTTCTAGGGTTTGTGTGTGTGCTTGCAAGAGCTCAAGTTCCCTTCTCCCCTGAATCTTCTCAGCTACCCCTGAGCTTCTCTTAAAGGCTCCATCAAAAAACAGAGTAAAGGCATTGGACAGATCTACTTCAGGGTCTTTCCACCTAGGTACCTTCTTCTTCATCAATGTCTCCTCCCTCAATACCAAAGGATTCTATTTGTATGTCAAAATATCTGCCAATGTAGCCCTTATACTATCCTCCACTATGCAAGTGAATTGGAACTCTTGCAACTCAACCAGCCATTTAGACAACCTCTTTGATGGAAGGTTAGATTGAATCAAATGGGGAAGTAAAGAGTAATGTGTCACTATAATGAAAGGCTTAGGAAGTAAGTATGACTTGAATTTTCTTAAGGCAAACACTACAGCTACCATTACAAGCTCTGCCAAAATGTCCAGGTCTCATATAGGCATGCTCCCTTCCTCACTGTACTGCACCTATGGCATCTTCTCCCACACTAGGATTTACAAAGAATTCCTTACTCCAGTCTGGGGGCATAACAACTAGCAGAGTACTCAGAATTTCCTTAACTTGCAGCCAGCAGAAAGGCTTCCTCTTCCTTGGCTTGCCACACAAAGGAATCCCTTTGGGATGCTTGTTGCAATGGGTATAAAGCTTGAGACATAAGATAAATGAATCTAGCCAGGTATCTTACCTTATGTGTAAATGTCATTAGCTGGCTTTACATTCTGAGGTGCCTCTAATAGTAGCAAAGCTTCCACTTTTTAAGGAGAATTTAATGCATTTCTGGCTGAGCGTGGGATAAAACACCAATGTACAGTGCCGTATACACCACAGCAAAATGGTGTGGCTGAGAGAAAAAACAGGTCTCTCATGGAAATGGCAAGATGTATGGTTAAGAGTCAAAGTCTACCACATGGTTTTTGGCTTGAGGCTGTCATGTGTGCCACTTATGTACTAAACAGGTGTCCCACCAAAGCATTACAGGTTGTCACTCCATATGAGGCTTGGCATGGCCGCAAGCCATCTGTTGGCCATTTACGTGTTTTTGGTTGCCTGGCATATGCATTAGTGCCTGTGCAACATCGCAGAAAATTGGATGACAAAGCTGTCAAATGTATTTTTGTTGGATATAGTGCTGAGAGCAAAGGCTATCGTTTGTATCATCCACAGACAAAGCGCATTTTGGTTAGCCGTGATGTTGTATTTGTGGAAGATGCAGTTCAGCCCTTGGTTTCATGTACTAAGGAGACAGATATCAGCTCACGTGATGTCTATGATACATTGTTGCCTCTTTTCAGTGGTGCACAGTCAAGTGCAATACCTCATGAGGCAGTTTTTCAGCCTATGCAGGTTTTAAATGATGGCACAGATCAGCCTATATCTGATGCAGATGTGCATGATGCACTTGAGGATGAGAGACAAGAGATTGAGGGCTCTAGGAATATGCCTAGATGGCTGGTGCAGACTTTGCGTGACAGCAAGTTGGATGCCCCTTTGTCTAGTCGCACTCGTTCTGGCTCTCATGGTGCCTCTTATGCGTCAGATTGTTATGCATTGGCTGTTTCTAGTATGTGCGATGAAAGTGAGCCTGTTTCATTTGATGAGGCACAAAGTTCAGAAAATTGGATGGCTGCTATGCAAGCAGAATACGATGCTATTATGAAGAATGGTACATGGTCTTTATGTGACTTGCCCCCTGGCAAGAAGGCCATTGGCACTAAGTGGGTATACAAATTGAAGCGTAAGCCTAATGGCACAGTGGATCGCCATAAGGCTAGGCTTGTTGCAAAAGGTTATGCTCAAGAGAAGGGCATTGATTTTGATGAGACTTTTGCTCCCACATGTCGTATGACCACTGTTCGTAGCATCTGTGCATTAGCAGCTCATAATGGTTGGAATGTACATCAGCTGGACATAAAGACTGCGTTCTTAAATGGAGATTTGCATGAGGAGGTGTATGTATCGCAGCCTCGTGGTTTTGTTCAAAGAGGGCAGGAAAACAAAGTGTGCAGGTTAAAAAAGGCTTTATATGGTTTAAAGCAAGCTCCACGAGCTTGGTATGAAAAAATACATGCATATTTGACTGCACATGGGTTTCAGAATAGTCCAACAGAAAGCACTTTGTATGTTAAACGTGTGGATGGTGTACATCTAATCATTGCTCTCTATGTCGATGACATGCTGCTCACAGGACCAAATGAGAGTCATATTGCTGATTTTAAGGCTGATTTGAATGCCTCTTTTGAGATGTCAGATTTGGGGCATTTGCATCATTATTTGGGGATACAATTTAAGCAGTGTGATGGAGGTATTGCTTTGTGTCAGACAAAGTATATTGAAACATTGTTGCGGAGATTTGGCCTTGAAGACTGCAAGCCTATTGCTACTCCAATGGAGACAGGTTTGAAGTTGAGTCTTCATGATGCTGGAGATCACTTTGATGTCACACTCTATCAGACAGCTGTTGGTTGCCTCATTTATGTATGCATTACGAGGCCAGACATTCAGTTTGCAGTCTCACAGGTGAGCAGATTTATGCATAGCCCAGGCATTAAGCATTGGCAGGCAGTGAAGCGTATCTTTCGCTATTTGAGTGGTACTCGGCATCTTGGGTTGTTTTATCCCAAGGGGGGATCATTGCCGCCAGATTTACATGCTTTTTCAGATTCTGACTGGGCTGGTTGTTATGACACACGCGTGTCCACGAGTGGTTTTTGCTTCATGCTTGGAAGCTCATGCATATCATGGTTGAGCAAGAAGCAGCCTACTGTGGCCACTTCTAGTTGTGAAGCTGAGTACAGGGCAGCTTTCACAGCTACGGTTGAGTGTGTGTGGCTCAGACGCCTTATGGCTGATTTGGGTGTTGGGCAGCCATCTGCCACCACCATCTTCACTGACAGTCAGAGCGCATTGGCAGTTGCGCGGAACCCAGTGTTCCATGCTCGTACGAAGCACATTGAGGTGCACTACCATTATGTCAGGGAGAGACTCTCTGCAGGAGAGATCAGTTTGGCTTATGTGCCAACACAGGATAACCTTGCAGACCTTTTCACAAAGGCTCTGCCTCGTGAGAAGTTCGAAGCTTTTCGCAAAGCTTTGGGCTTACTCCCTTTTGTGGATTCGTCCACATAGCTAGACACTTCCCTATACATGAGTGCTAGCTCTTGTTCACCGCATCACTCCAGGGGGGATTTGTTACCATATTATAGTAGTGATGTGTGTGAACACACTTAGGACCGCCGGGGCACTTTTTCCCTCACTAGGAGGTTTTTTCCCCCGTGCATTGTATATACGCCCATCATCTTCTAGGGCTTGTTATCTTTCATTTTTGGCACTCATAATACACTACTGTGTTGTGCTCAAGCTTCCTCATCTTCTTGAAGTTGTGTGTGCATTCCTGCAACCCTACACTTTTTCCCTCACTAGGAGGTTTTTTCCCCCGTGCATTGTATATACGCCCATCATCTTCTAGGGCTTGTTATCTTTCATTTTTGGCACTCATAATACACTACTGTGTTGTGCTCAAGCTTCCTCATCTTCTTGAAGTTGTGTGTGCATTCCTGCAACCCTAATTCCAACAGCAAGTATGGCAATATCTGATCGTTACTATTAAGATTTTCTCAAATACAAGTTGATAATTTATCATTTCAACAGTAGGTGTAATCTCCAAAAAAAGACCTTACTTGAATAGTTCAGTGACACTTGTATTAGACCATCCAAAAATTGACTGCAAATTTAGCATCGTAAGAGATGCACGCAATACAGATATGTTGGCACCATTGTATAATGAAAGGCGTGCAAGTTTACGCATGGCCTCTTCCTCTGGTTCATAATTTGACCGTTGAGAATGTCGTGGTTGATGATCTTCATGTTCATGCTCCTCGAAGAGAGCTTCTTGTTGCTCGATGAAGGCATCCAACATTTCTTCCATTGGACCTTCTTCCATTTCCTGACCTTCTTCCATTCCCTCGGGTGCTGTTAATTGAGCTCCATCTGTCACTCCCTCCTGCGATATCCTCATCTTTTGTTGGGGACGAGAATTCACAGGTGCAATGTTATCAAGATGCGGCTGCACACTTGCTTGGTTGTACGATTGAAACCGTAAATTTTGCAAGCGCTCCATTGGAAATATGCCAGCGTCATGAACATGCTCGTTGCAAATCCTTCGTTTTCGAAAGATTTGGTACTTACATCGCATGCATGGACACGCTATTCTCTCTTCAAGATTGAGAGGCTCCATCTAGCAGGATAACATGTATATGCAGCTCATTAAACACAAATCATCTTATCTCCTCTCCATACAAAATTAAATAGAATTTGAACAAGGATGGAGAGAGAAGCTATCTCTATTCATAAATAGCTGTTTATAAAGGCCTTATGCAATAATCTAAATGCATAGTATAAGTATAAGCTTGCATAATAAGGTTGCAAGACTTATGCATAAGCTCTATGCATAAGCCTTATGCATAAGCCATATGCATAAGCTCTATGCATAAGCCATATGCATAAGTCTTATGCACACGCTCTATGCATAAGTCTTATGCATAAGCCATATGCACACGCTCTATGCACAAGTCTTATGCATAAGCCATAAGCTCTATGCATAAACCCTAAACCCTCATTCAAGATCCCCACCCTTGCTGCGTGGTCTTCCCTTCGGCATAGTGAAAAATTCCGCCAGAGTCTCCTTTGCAATTGGAACCAAATCTCAAATGAAAATGCAACTTCTCAAATCACAATGCAATACTCTTTGTATCCCACAATGTCATGAAAGATTATATGCACTCTTTGTCCATCAAAGCATTTGCAATATCCACACAATATGACGGAAAAGGGGCCCCATTGCCCAAATGCATCCACAAAGTCGATGGTGAGGACTGTTGAGGACGCGCGTTGAAGCTTGCCGATCTCCCGGCCAAGCTCTTCTCACCCCTTCACCGAGTTTTCCTCCAAGGTGAAGGTTGAGGCCATTTCTTCACACCGGTGTACCTAATCCCTCTTTGTACCGCTTTACCAAGCAATCACGGCACAAAGAGTTCAAGCCATTCTCCCCTTGGCCTCTCCAACCAATGCCAAGGTACCCTCACACATTGCTAGATTCTATAGAAACTTGAAGTGGTAGCAATGGTGAGTGTAGGTACAAAATGACGTGGATAATATCAAATGATAGAACAAGTTTGTTGGCTTACAAGTATTGAGCATGACTCATGCCCTTTTACAATTTAGAACTCATCAATAAAGCATGGACTCATGCCTCAATCCATCATCCAAAAGCTCCAACACAAACCAACAATTCACAATGCCCTCACCATGGCATTTGCATAAGCATTTGTTAACCACAATCAAGGCATTTGCAATTGCATTCCAACAATCCCTTTCACATAAGCCTTATGCACACGCTCTATGCAATTACGCTCTATGCATAAGCCTTATGCACACGCTCTATGCATAAGCCATATGCACACGCTCTATGCATAAGCCATATGCATAAGTCTTATGCATAAGCCATATGCATAAGTCTTATGCGTACGCTCTATGCATAAGCCTTATGCATAAGCCATAAGCATAAGTCTTATGCATAAGCCATATGCATAAGTCTTATGCATACGCTCTATGCATAAGCCATATGCATGTCTTATGCATACGCTCTATGCATAAGTCTTATGCATAGAGCGTATGCAAGACTTATGCATAAGCTCTATGCATAAGCTCTATGCTATATGCCTTATGCACTATGCTAACCCTTAATCCCATCACCCAATGGTGTAATAAACATGATCTTGTTTTACATGGATAACAGATCTTACCTTGATAACATATATAAACTCTATGAATAAAGAGAATACCTTATGTATAGAAAAACAGAGCATAAGACTTATATGTTATATGTATAAGAGAGTAAAAACATTCAAAAAGCTTTCAACAAGAAGGCTACGCAAGCTCTATGTACAATGTCCATGCAAGCTTTCAAGAAACCTATGCATAGAGATTTTATAAGCTTGTAAGAAACCTATGCATAGAGATTTTATAAGCTTGCAAACTCTATGCATAAAGCCTATGCATAGAGCTTATGCATAGAGATTTCACAAGCTCACAAGCTCTATGAATAGAGCTTATGCATAACGCTTGCAAGAAGGCTATGCATAGAGATTGCAAGCTTATTATAGGTTTTATGCATATATATTAAATTAATCCTATGTGTAAGCTTACAAGAACCCAAAACTAACCCTAAACCATAAAACAGGGATGCAATAATTCATAGAAAATAGCATAAACAAGAAAAATCGAAAGAGGATCTACCTCTTTTTTGCAAAGCTGAAGGAGAGGATTGGTGAAAGATTGGTGAGGTGATAGAGCTGCAAAACAAAATATTAAACAAACTAATTAGTAAATTAAACACAAGAAAAAGAACTAATACAAAACCCTAAAATCTCTATGCATGCATTAGGAGATCTATGCATACATAGAGAGCTCCAACATGCTTAGAGAGCCAAAAAAACACAAAACCCTAAACGTCCTAATTCTTAAATTAAAAAGTAAAAGCAATTGCAAGAACATATTAGGAGAAGGAGAAGAGGAGAAAAGAAGAAAGAAGGAGAAAAGAGGAGAGAGGAAAAAAGAGGAGAGAGAGAGAAAGAGAAGAGGGAGAGAGAGACCTTCTTGGCTTCTTCTTGCGCCTCCTCTGCGAAAAAACCAGAAAATAGGCTCTCGGCTGTGAAAAACTTACGAGCGCCGGTATATGCTACGGAATATGCGTCGGAAGATACGTCGGAATATGAGTCGGAATATAAGTCGGTATATGCGTCGGTATATGCGTCGGAATGTGCGTCGGAATGTGCGTCGGTATAGGCGTCGGTATATGCGTCGGAATATGAAAATTAAAAAAAACCCCGCCATGCTTGTCTCCTCCAACATTGCGACAGACATACCGACGTTCGACATTTGCGTCGGTATTTTAGCGTCGGTATGCCCTCAAGCTCTTGTAGTGAGGATTACCTTGCCAAAAATAGGTAGCCTTATCCTGACACCACAGGTCTAACAAAATTAAGAATCGTGAATTAGCAAAGAACGTTCACAACATAAACTATTTCATAGCATTTCATGACGTGAACCAACCATTTTCATTTCACGACGTGAACCATTTGCATTTCACAATGTGAAACCTTTTCCCTTCTGCAATTTCATGCCTTAATCAAATCTAACTCATGAACCTGGTATTGTCAGATTAAGGTTAAGGAAGCTCTTGAGACCAGTAAAAATCATAACAAGGTAACGTGGATTTCTAGGTCCTAAGCAAAAATTTTAAACACGTGAAAGTGCAGAAAATCATTCGTGACATGAACAGTTTTCTGACATTTCACATCATGAATTGTTCTTTGTAATCTCACGACCCCTCAGAAAACAAGCCGACAGTATCTGACCAGAATTTAATTGGGACAGCAAAACAGCTTATCAAATCATATTCACATTTACTTGAGGTTTGGAAAGCTCATCAGAGACAACCTCACTCTTGATGATAGTGCATCAAATCACCCAAGATCTTCCTATCAAAAGAGTATGTGCTCAGGCCACTAAGTAAGCACTCAATTGAGTGTCTTAAAAGGAATCTGACCACCGTCAAAACTAGTACTGAGGAATCCATGGAAGAAGGGTTGCGATACTCTAGGTTTGGGGAAGAGGAGAAATCACCCTCTGCTACCAGATGATCCAGTGGTATCATTGATATAGCTTGAGGATTTTTTGGTCTCCAAACCAACAATGATGAAGAGGCGCAATCTGTAGAATGGATCCGTCAACCAGTGCTGGACTTGGTCCAAGGCAAGAAGTACTTATCCAACCTTCAAATTCGAGGCTATCAAACACTGGCACTCCCCGAATGAGAAGAGACATGGAAAGCGCAGCTAGGACTGGTCAAGTATTCTTCCCAACCTCAGAGGAAGTAGAATTAGATCTGAAAAGGATTGAGGTAGAATGGCAGCTACTACGAGAATTGAGCTTAAGGAAACAAGAGCTCGATACTCGAAGGGCTAGTGCCGAACAAAAGGAGATGGGAAGTGTGAACTTACTTCAATCACATGGTAAAGAGCAAGAAATAGTCATGGATAGGAGTGAGGGAGAAATTCCAAACTTAGAACCCATTAATGAAGAGCCAAAAGCAGAGGAAGGATTTGTAGCCTAATCATGGTTGAGCATATGTTTTTTTGACTCACCCATGCTCACATCCTTGATTAGAACTCTTTTTGGTGTGGTTGGGCTCCCTTAGCTGTAGAGATGAATTCCCCTATCTCTTGGTTCAAGTGGATGACTTCTAGATCCCTATCTCTTGGTTCACATGGATGACTTCTAGATCCCTATCTTGTAGATTATCTAGTATAGTAGTATTGCATCACAGGGTGCTTCACTAGGTAACACTCATTAAGATGTAGTGTATAAGCCTATAGAGATGGTCATGAAGCATCTTGCTCTTGAGACCGATTATAATCCAATCAATAAGTGTTAAATAAATCACCTAGTGTTTCTATCTAGGACTACACCTTATATGGAGATTTTTGGTTTTGGAAATCTAGTTTTGCATGGTCTCACCTTCCTCTTACTTGAGCTTGTAGATTTGTGTAATGGGAATCCATCTAGCTCAACTAGGTGAGAATCCGATAATGAAAGTGTATCTCAAGACCTCATAGTTGGCCTCCTTTTCAAGTTGTTTTAGTACCCTAAACCACTAACCTTATACGCCTTCAAGGCAAAGTCAAAAAATGAGTATATCTTAGTGGGATCATCAGTCCTTCCCATGGAAAACTTGATCAAACTTCTATAGAGGTACTCAATGTGATCTTCAATTCCATAAAATTAGGTCATCATCCTTGAGATATGGATTGCCCAAATCTGGGCTTCTGGCTGCTATATTCATGGCAACCCCCTTCTTATTTAAAACATTATCCTTAGTATGTTTTCAACATATTCATGTGATGGTAGAGTAACGTAAGAAACCATTCATAGCAACCCCCTTCCCATTTAAACATTATCCTTAGTATGTTTTTTTGCATAATCACATGCTAATGGAGAAACTTGTCTGAATGGACAAAAAACTAAAACTTAGCTTCATGATGAAGAAGCTTCCATGAGAAGTTGGGATTTCTTGCTTGCACTTTGTGTGCTTGTTGTGACTAGTTTGTGGATTTCCCACCCCCTGATATCTATTGTTGTAAAAGAGACATATCCCTGATTTGTGGATTTCTTGCCCTTGGTGGTACTACTATAAAAGAGACATGTCCTAATTTCCATTAGTATGGTTGTTTTGTTTGCTTGGCCATTGTTAGCTTGGGGCAACCAAACTCAGGGTTGAAACCATCAATTTCAACAATTGTGATGTTTTGACATGGTTTGAGCACTTTCAATGGGAGTGAATCTTGAGGCTTCTAGTCATCCTTCTCGTGCTCCCTCCTCTAACTTCATCCAAAGTTAGTGTGGTTTTCTAGTGCTATTCATTGATCTTGTTACACAAAATATTGGGCTTGGAGGTCTAGTGTGGCTCTTATTTTCATGGGTTCCATGTCCACATGTATTTTTTCCCAAACCCCCTCACTTGAGGTAGATCTGAGAAGGAGTCTTACCTTCTTAACCAAGAGCACTGTGTTGAGTATTGGTTGTTTGATATGGGACCAAAGGTTTTGTGGGTTTGAGGAGGTATGGTTTAATGACTATAGTCAACTAGATTAGTGTTTTCAATGGATTGACTTCACATTAAAGGATTTCTCTCTAGTGAATCAGTCTCTAGTATATAGATCTGAATGGATTCAGACACATTAAAGGATTTCTCTCTAGTGAATCAGTCTCTAGTATATAGATCTAAATGGATTCAGACACATGTGTTCTTCCCAAAGTTGAAAAAAATAAATGTTTTTTTTGTTTTTTTTAGTTTGATTTTTTTTTCCAATAGGCTCACATTAAATTTGTGGGCTCACATCTATTGGCTCATAGCTCACACTTTGTGGGTTTACACCTATGGGCTCATGTCCAGTGGGGCTCACATCTCACGCTTGGTGGGCTCATGCCTGGTGGTCATTCCTTTTTTGTATGGAAGAGGCTCACATGGGTCTCTGCTAACTCAGGTTCTGCATCCTGGTAGACTCACATCGTGTGGACACATGTCTATGGCCTGAGGGCTTGTAGGCTCATGTCTTTGTTGGCTCTCATGACTCATACCTAGCTAGGCTCATGGATGTTTTTATTTAGTAATCTTATGGAATTTGATTTTTATGAAATAAACCTACCTGGGAATGGATTCTTAGTGATGCATAGAGGTTAGGGCCCATGAAAGGGTTGGTATTATTGGATAGTAATTATACTTAATGTTATAATGATTACAAAGGATAAGAATTTTCCTTGGAATTTGTTGCTAGTACATATTGTATGATAAGAAAATGTTTATAGGACATGAGTGGTTAGTCTTCAAGGATAATTTAATTGGCTACTACCACCCTTGGAACATGAGTGTCAATCAATCCCAATGTTGTCGTGGAGGGAGAAATAGGAAACCATATTATTAAATCATGCATACCCAACTGGCACAGCAAATATGGGCATCCCTGATATAAAATAAAAAAGTATAAATCCCAATAACTCAAGAGTGATTTTCATAACAATAGGTAACTAGGGTAGAATAGTGCAAGGTTAGCACTGACTAAGGTGTTGCTCTGTTGAGGATGAGGGTTAGTGAATATTGTGTAAAGACTCATTGAAATGTTTTGTGGAGTATTTTGATCTATAATGGTTTTGATTTACACCCCATTTTGGCTTGTGCATATTAGCTAAGTGTCATTCCATAGTTCACATGTGTATGGATACTTGCATTTTTGCAGTGGTGGGCAATGTGATATTGTTAAGACTTTGGTTATTAATATTGTATTAAAGGCCTAATTTTGGAGGATGAAGCTATTATTTGCTCAAAGGGTCTATTTTTTCTTTAATCAATTTAAATATCGCATGAGGGAGATAGAGCCACTTTACAATGCATCCATATAGAGCAACCAAGACTAGTCTACACTTCATTGGCCTCTTGTGCCTTATTCTTAAGATAATATATAGAGGAGACTACTCAAAGTGCCATGCTTATAATTTTGGAAACCATGCAAAAAAAAAAGAGCACATGTTTAACAAATAATTTTTAAGGTAATTCCCTCTTTATATTTAGAGTTTGCCTTGCTTACACCTTCAGATTGAAATTTTATGTTGAGATCTAATGAGAGTACAATTGTAAGGATGATCAATTTTTGGAGTTATCCTTACTAGTTGTTTGTATGCTAATACCATTCAATCTCTCTCACCATAATATTTCAAGAAGTGTGAGGGGGAAAGAGAATGTGTTTGCATGATTGTGTGTGTAAATGTTTATTTATGCATGTTTGTGAAGTGCATCATTTAACACATCCATGTGCATCACTCACACTACAAGTGTGAGGGGGGGAGAGAATGTGTTCGCATGACTTGTGGAAGTGCTTATTTATACATGTTTGTGCAGTGCGCATCATCTAACATATCCATGTGCATAGACTTTGATCAGATATTGCTATGCAATGCCACTTGGATCATGTTTTGACAATAATAGATCTACAAAATAGGACACTAGGAACACACTCCAAGGAAATAGCTGCTAAAGTAAAGATACCCACCTTTAGACTAAAATTTAAAAGCACTTTCAAAGATCCCAAAGAGATCCCAAAGCTATCTTTTCTTATATGATGAGGAGTGGGGAGGAGGCAAAAGAATTATATAAACGTGAAGAGCTGCCTTGGTGCTCGTATCTGAGCAATATAGTGTGTGTGTGTCTGTGTGTGTGTGTGTGTTTTTCTGCACGCTTGGCAGACGAGATTAGAAGAAGAAGTGTTGATGCTGTGATTGTCTACGTTAGCTATGGATACCGAGAGGACAATGGAGGCTCTCCCGCCTGGCTTTCGATTCCACCCCACAGACGAAGAGCTGGTTGCGTTCTACTTGCGTAGAAAAGCTTCGGGACTCCACCTCCCTTCCAACATCATTGCAGAAATCGATCTCTACAAGCACGACCCCTGGGAGCTCCCCAGCCTCTCATGCATTCCGAGCACAGACTCCCAATGGTTCTTCTTCAACCTCTCTGGTAAGAAGTACCCCAAGGGCTCCCGCACAAACAGAGCCTCCACATCTGGCTATTGGAAGGTCACCGGCAGAGACAGGAAAGTCGTGGCCAAAGCAGACATGGTGGGCATGAAGAAAACCTTGGTTTTTTACAAAGGCCGAGCTCCCAGTGGAGAAAGGACTGATTGGGTCATGCATGAGTATCACTTGGTTAAAGAGCCCGAATCAATGGGAGATGCAAAGAGTGAGCTTTCGAAGCAGCCCATGGTGGTGGTTTGTAGAGTCACGAAGAAGAAAAGCTGTCCAAAAGCGTCACCTCCTATATCGCACGACGATAGCAGGTTGAGCAGTTCCTAAACAGTAAGGGAACATTTTCCACCGCTCGATGCGACATCAATGCATCCCCTAATCGTGCCCAACCACATATCATTTTTTTGGGGGGGGCGGGGAACCTTAGCAAGGTTTGAACCCCTCCCCTCGAGGCACTTACATAAGCCTTTGGGCCCTTGCTTCCTGTCCTTAATTATAATTGCAAGTTATATTCCTCACCTCCCATGCCCATCCCTGATTTTAGTAAAAGCATGTACCTCCCCTTAGAGAAAGTAAGTGGTCAGTGCTAAACTAGCCCCCATACATCTCTCGCATGTGCGCATGCATACTCACTTTGGTTTATGTGTACAAGTGTGATTCATTTCACCCGTTTGTTTTGTTGTACATAAGTCCTCCTTTTTTTAATCTTATTACTTATCAAACACATTAATATCTTGTACCTTGCCCTCGATATATCCGCAATGTTGGTGGCTTACGGAAGCTCAATAGGTTTTTAACAGATTAATATATATCGATATGTGTATTTGTGTAGATCTCTCATAAAGGGTTATATCAATTGTAGAAAGCCACATCCTATGCCAATTGATCATTATTTGTACATCCTAATGGGTAGAACTAAATGGCATCACTAAAGGCGTGTGCAAAGCTGAAAGATATGGACTGTAGCTTCGAACTATGTGCTCGGGTTGCCACTTTTGTGTTTGTAGTTTGAAATCCTATGGTAGCTTAGAAACATGTGCTAAGTTGTCAAATATGGAATGCATGTTAATCTTGCCAAACTCAAACCTTGGGTAGGGTCTACCAAAAAGAGGTGTGGTGAGAATGCATGGTGCAAATTTAAACCACTCAACTAATTAAAGCATATGCTATGGTAGGTATATCACCGTTCTTCATAGCTTGAAAGCTTGTGGCAAGCTAAGAGCCATACACAAGGTCTTAGAATTATAAGCTAAGGTTAGCAAAAGAGAATTGTTAGAAACGTAAGGTCTTACAAATACAAGCTAAGGTTGTCGAAAGAGAATTGTTGGTGGAAAGATAAGGTCTTAGAAATACAAGCTAAGGTTACCGAAAGAGAATTGTTGGAAAGATACGGTCTTAAAAATACAAGCTAAGTTTACTGATAGAGAATTGTTGAAATAAACATCAATTAATATGTAAACTAAATGTGGTTCACTTGCAAAAGTAATATTTAACAAGCTTCAAGTTTGAGATATTCTATTATGGAATGCACTTATGCCAAACACAAGTGTATGACTAATCAAGAAGATGAAGTGCAAACCCAATAATCTTATGATGCAAATCCTTTTGTTGAGAGCTTGATAAAATTAGAAAAGTGTGAAGCTTTATGAAGACATAGACAATAAAGTGTGAAGATTTGTGAAGACATCCAATTGCACAATAAAGTGCAATTGGATGAAGTATGTTGAATGCAATGGGAGTGGGCTAAAAGAACAGAGTTTACGCTTGCATATTGGAAATTATGCCTTCTTTATGTATTGTGAATATTTTTAGACTAACATTTATGTAGGTCCTAGCATGCAATAGGAAGGTTCAAGTAGTGAGAATGAAAAAACATGCATATGTGTAGGTGCTAGAATGCAATAGGAAGATTGAGGTAGCAAGAGTGAAAAAACATACATTTGAGAAGACAAGGTTTAGAAGCTAGACTACAAGTGTAAAACCACTAAATCACACATGTAAATTTTAAGGAAGGGCTATTAGAAATTGACGTGTGTATGTGTCTGTATGCATGCATCTAGCATGTGTGTGTGTATCTCTCTCTCTCTCTCTCTCTCTCTCTCTCTCTCTCTCTCTCTCTCTCTCTCTCTCTCTGGGTGTATATATATACATATATATATGTATATGTATATATATGTATATGTATATATATGTATATGTATATGTGTGTGTATATATATGTGTGTGTGTGTGTGTGTGTGTGTGTGTGTGTGTGTGTGTGTGTGTGTGTGTGTGTGTGTGTGTGTATATATCTTGTATGGTTGGTTGGCTTACATGAAGGATGGTATAAAGAGAGGATAGATGACCAATCAATTGGATCCATGCCAATGATCTTGAAAGTGGTGGTTAGTATTTGCCAATGTTTCATGGTAACGAAATCATGCAAAAGTAAATTGCTTATTGTATTGGATCTATTAAGATCAAGTTCTTAAACTTCTCAAAAAGTATATGGATTATTGTATAATAGATCTAATTTAGGTTAATGTAATTAGCATTGCAGCTCAACCATACAAGATTAGCTTTTGTTTGAATGTTTTCTTTTCTTAGATAAGAGATTCGACTCAATGCCTTCATGGTTTTCATACTCTTTGTGGTCTCATAGATCATTTGGCCTTTCTCTAAAGTATAAGAATATGGCACAGCGGAAAGAGATAGCAAGACAAAGCACAATAAACAATGCAATAGATGCACAATGGAGAGAATTTAAAATTCTGATTATACCAAAGAGATACAAGTGATGGTGTTGTCTACCCATGCGCTCTCAAGTAGCGCATGGGTGGAATCTACTCTTCGAGATCTTTCCAATGATATATAGCATGATGGGTAATTTTTCATATTTAAGAAGTTCCCAAATTGGTGATGATGTTGCTCGTCTAGAGAGTCATTAACGAGCTGCACTAAATCATCATGGGGAGAAAGTTGATGACGATGATGTCTCTGTTGGAAGAAGAAGATGATGGCACTAGTGTCAAGCTTGGTAGGGAAGATAGTATGTGTCATTAGGGAGAATCGAAGCTCATTTTGGGACCCTCTAAGAAATTTTTCATTTTCCTATTTATTTGATCTAAAAAATATATAAAAGTGAAAAACAAAATCTAAAAGAAACATTATAATATCCCCACGTACTGAAAAGGTAAAGGGTTGTTGCAAGATCAGGGTGTCCAGTTTTATCCAGTTTCTGCTGGACTGGGACAATGCTTGGAGAGCAAATTTTGGGGAGCAAGGTACTTAAAATGAAATCAAGCAAATAATAGAAAATATGCTTGCCCTTAAATTAACCCAATATAACTTAAATTAATATAAATTAGTCTAATTAATCAAAATTAATCAAAAATATGATGAAATGATAAACAAATGATCTTTCCATACCTATTGTCATCCAATTTATTTTTTCATAGATGCACCATTACAAGTACACTAGTCCGTATAGGTTTTAGATGATTCACATCAAAAATGTAATTTTACTAATTAGATTATTAATATTTGCAGGCCTTCTGATAGTCTGGAAGAATTTTAAAAAAGAGATCATTAAAAATCCAACCATTGGATTTGTAATTTTTACTAACCACCACATTCTACTAATGTCTCAGTATCTACCCACTCCTTTGATCTACAAGATTGAGGATTTTAAGTGGTAGCTATTGTGGGTACAAAAAGTGGCATATATTATAACACTTTAAAGACCTTGAAATATTTAAAGAAAATAGACAAATATCTTAAAAATTTCTCGAAAAATCAAGTTAAGCTCCATATTATGTGAAGATCTAAAGTACAAAGTGGGAATCTCATATGAGTTTATATGTAAAAGATATTAGCATTTTATGGAATCAGTTCAAATTTGGGACAGGGTGTATACATTGACTTTGTACCTAAGAAAATGAGGACTTTTGACTATCTAATGTTTAATCAAATTATGCAACTATATTTCCAAATTTGAATATGATGTTCCAACAAAAGAACTTGAAACGAAATTCCTTCATTTACTAGGAGAGATTAGCCACTAAAGGTAAACAAATGCCTATTTTTTTATTGTTTACAGGGTGCCTGAGTGGACAAAACTGGGCACCCTGATCTTGCAACCACCCTAAATTAGATTCTCATGTATTTAAGAAAATATATGACACTAACTACTTTACACATCATATAAAGGAACACTAATTATACTGTACACACCATACTAACTACTTTACACATCATATAAAGGAACACTAATTATACTGTACACACCATACTACTGAAGGTGTTTTCTATTTAATATCAAACATTAAATTCACCAAATTTTTAAATTTTGAAGGGTCACAAACAAGTTTTGTGACATTATTCCTAATTTGGTATGGTAAAAGGTCTCGTTTGTATCAATAGCTAACCAAAAAAATAAAAGGAGGTGAACATTCAAACTGGAAGAGGCTTTATATCATCTTCATATACATCTTGAAGATGATTATGCTCCAGTTCAGAAAAGGAGAAAAGGTTCACGCATTGGTGCTATGGAGAGTGAGAACATGAGGACATCAGGATTGCACCATATTGATCTATGGTGATGGCTCAATTTATCCCAAATACTCAATCACAAACTCCAATCCCTCTTTTTTCAATCGAACATCACTCTTAAGATTTGTAGGAGATGGTTACAAAGGTCTTCTCAGATACATATTTGGTCACTCGACAGTTGCAGATGTGTACAAACACTTATATCAACAAGAAGCAACAGACATATCAAAAAAGATTGCTGAGTGTTCAAAGTTGAAGGAACTACTTTTGCAAGTGAGACTGAAGAATTGCCAAAAACAAAACTTGAGAAACTTAAAAAATTAAGAAGAAAAGAAACTCTATTAGATGAAAGACAAAGAAAGAAGAAAGTTTGCAATCTTGTAGAATTAAAAGCAAACATTGGAGGATGTAAGCGTAGAGTGCGATAGGCAAGGTAAGAATTATTCTTAAAAAATAAGAATTTTGAATGAGTAATAGATTAGTAAGCTACTGTTTTGTTACATATTGAGAACACAATTGATTCTTCAAGAACATATTGGAACCAAACAAAGAAAATGTGAATCCCTACAACCTTCCAATCAAAAGATAAAAGGATTAGTACCTTCTAATAATGCAAAGGACATGATTTAAGAGAAAAAGTATAAAAAGTTAAAAAGGAATGTTGTGCAACAATTTTTTGGTACCAATAAAGTTGATGTTTATGCAATTCAAGAAGATTTAGATGAGAGCGGTGTTAGCAAAAATGGTATACTTCTCTTTTTCAAAACTGTATCCAAACAATTGCAAGACTAAAGAATCAAACACATGCTTCTGCCAACACCTACAGAAGTATGGAGAATAAGAAGCCTCTTAAATCAGCAGGTGGATGAGTATATTGGATAATTTTTCCATATCGAAAAAGAATGGTAGAATTTTGTGGTATCATTGTTTGAATAATGTAAAGTTCTTCTTAAGTTTATGATCGAATTCGATAATGTGAGATAGTAAAGGAAAAGAGGATGGAATGTGTGACAGTCACATCAATCAGTTTGTCTTTCTTTCTCTAGTGGTTCAAGAATGAACAGCCGGTCAACCAACATGTTACCTTCAAGTCTCTCAGTTGCCACCCTTAAGCTGGGTATCATGAATTCCCATGGCATTACCACCTCAACCCCAACCAATCGCAACTTTGTAAGAGGTTCGGTAAGCCCATAGAGCAATTTCTTTTTCTTCTTCTTTTTGCCATAGACTAACCTTTTCCCTTTTCCTTTTCCTTTTCCTTTTATCCTTTTTTCTCTTTTTTTATTTTTACATTTTATTTTTTACCCTTTTTTACTTTTCACCACACAAATGCACAATCGAGTTGCGTCACTCACCTCATGAAAGCTTGTTGCTTGGGATTCTCGTGTAGGAGACGATGTTGCCACGCAACTGCACACTTGAAAGCTCCACTCCACTACCACCCCTGCGCTGCACTGCAAAGGAAGCTCGACCCTCCTCACAGCTTAATCTCTCACACTCACTCTCTCACATGCAAGCAAGGAATCGCACATAAGAGCTCAAACAAGCAAGAAAGCAATAGCATTAGATAGTAGATAGAGAAGAAGAGACTACGTGGCTCGACATTCAGATGCATTTGCAACACATCCTAGTCTTGGCCTACATGATGGTTCTTTTGTGACAAGACAAGTCAACATTCCGGCCACGATTTTTGAGCCCATTTTGTGGATATCTTCACCTGCCAGATTTGCATTACAACCGTGAGGATGGGTTAGTCATTAGTCTTCCCTTCAACCCAGGAGGATTTATGGCTAGCCTCACCATCGACATTGGTCTCCCATATTTACCATTCGAAGAAGGTGGCTAGAGGGCCATTCTTATATGGAGTTTACATGGCTCAGATTCCCATTTGATCCAGGTGTTTACATGGTTAGCCTCATCTTTGACAACATACCACCTTCCTTTCCATTCGACCCAGGGGGGACCATGCAACTTTTGTGTAACATCACGTGACTCATGTTTTGACATCTATTTGCTATGACATTCACACTTAATCATGATTTTATATTTTGTATATAGCCTTTTATATGTGCCTTTTGTGCATGACCACCCTTTGATTTTGAGGATGAAATCATTATGAGGGGATGGTAATAAAGAGGGATTTTAGGATGCACTTGCAAATGGGGGATGAACCTAGGCACATGAAGCTTAGGGGCATTTACACATGTGGTGTTAGGGCATGTAGGCCTTGGTTCTATAAAAGGCACTAGCCCTAGAACTATTGTATCTTTTGATGCCTTTTGACCATTTTATGACTATTATATCTTTTATTGCAGCTCATGCTTCTGTGGCTAATTCATGGCAATCTTTCTATGTTTAGGTGGCTATTCTCTATGATGAATGTACTCCATTCTAACCCTAGATTCCCTTCATTACATGTTCTCAAATTGGTGAACACCTTTGGCACTGTTGTCGAGGATGTGCCCTAGTTTAGGACTCCCTTGCTAAACTTCACATTTGAAGTATCATCATAGCCCAGTTGGAATATAAATCTATCGGTTAGTATTATTTAACTCATGTTTTGCTGTCTAATTGATTACCTTCGTGCAATGGAGCATGGAGCAACCCTTCAAGCTCAAGTTGCATGTTTATAAAAAGTAAGTGTTCTTTTCCATTTCATTTTATTTAAGCTCTTTTTTCTTGTATTTGCTAAATTTTTGAGTTTTTGTTCATTTTAGGTATTAATCTCACCATTAATCCTTGTAGAAACACCATTAGGTTGCATTAAGCATATATCATTAGATAGATTAGAAAAGCTAAAGCATTTTATCAAATCAAAAACCCCCAAAAATGCACCATTAAGCAAGACTTAGAGGGGAAAAACTTGGATTTTTTGGGTAAAACTGTAAAAATTGCTCTGGTTTTCTTGCGTACATGCTCGATAATGTCTACGAACACACGTTCACAAGTAGGAACGTAAGTTCCTACATATGACAAGGAAAACCTAACGAGATATTCTCATTAAGGAAAGGTCAAAAATAATTTTCTCCATAAATGACCATAATGATAAAAACAACTAAAAGTTAAACCACCACGTGGCCCAAACTTCCAACATTGAAGTTACAAACATGTCAGACTCTAGCGTACACACATATCCAAGTGGGAACACATGTTCTAATCTATGAAGCATGTTTATAAGAGTCAAACAAGGATTTGGCCATGCACGTTCTTATCTTCTATGGCCACACACGTTCACACATTCCCATGCACATTCCCAGACTCATGACCGCATGTTGGCAAGTCCAACAAGGACCTCGACACACACGTTCCCATCTCACCTGGCCAGGCACATACCAAAGTGGGAACACATGTTCACAAGTCAAATAGAGGCTAGAAACTTAAAAAATCTAGGTGAATCTAGAATTTCCAGGGCCACCTCACAAGTTGTGAGATGAGCATGGTGTGCTTTAAGACTGATCACCCTTTCATGTACACAAGATCAGGAATGATTTTTGGACTCAATGCCCCTCTAGAAGTGAGTGCCCTCAAATGATGTAAAATATAGAGCACCATCTTAAGAGGAGTTACTATATGCTTCACAGTCCCTACTAGACCTCACAGGAGCCAAGCAACCCTACTTGAGCGATAGCAAAGACACTAGCTTGAGTGAAGCCTATTATTGGGAGCCTATCTGCAAAGCCTCGTATGGACCAAGAAGTCAAAGTTTCGAACTCCTCTCTACAACCACTCAGAGGAGTTCTATGGACATGATTAGAGACATTATCATGAGAGATCCGACTGATGGTGAGTGGGAGTAAGAGAATCGTGAAAACGCCCATAACAAGTAAGAGACCCCAGCCAGAAAGACCAACCATGGAGCCATCCATTCTCGATATGGACCCTGCTAGTCTAGTCAGAAGTTGGAAGCGCAACCCTGTAGAGAAGGGAGTAATCATTCCTAGAACAAAAACTAGCGTGGATGGGGTGATAGTGATTACATCTACTGCTTTTGGCTCATCTTGCTCTCAAAACATGAACCCTGGATCGTTCGAAACCGCCTAGAAGTCCTACATTGCAACTTTAAGCTTTGTAGCATTAGACCCTGATATAAGCAGTGCACTAGGGTTGCAAGTTCAATTTTGCCACCGGTGTTACAACAACAACCCAGGCTACTAGGGCTGAAGAAACAATCCAACCTACTAGTTACACTATAATAGGAACCTTACAACAAGGAGTACGAAGCCCTAGAATAGATCTAGGACTGGAAGGATCAGCCCACATCCCATAGTATGACCCAGCCTTACATGGCTATCCTCCACAAGGGCACATACAATATCTAGCATTCATATTCCATGATGCCACCAACCTACAAGTATCCCTTGCACCCATTACCTTATCCTCCACCTACAAGGTTTTATGAAGATCTTCTCTTCTTGGAAACATTTCCAAGTCTCGAATCCATAAGCTAATCTAATCAACTTTGCTTAGGATCCTTTACATACAAGATAGTTATTCTAATGTCATCAGTCTAGTTATCATATTTGGGCCTTATTCTAGTTATCATATTCTAATAGTCATCAGTCTAGTTATTCTAATAGTCATCAGTCTAGTTATCATATTTGGGCCTTATTCTATATTAGGAATCTCTAAGGGATTTTGGTTATTCCTAAGGATCTTAAGGAGTTCTCTCTTTTTGAAGCTTTCTTAAACTTATTCCAATCTTGATTTCTTTATTTCAATCAACTACATATTTCTTAAGGATCAAGCCTCTTTGAATTAAGCACATCAATCCCTACTTTTCTTGTTCTTGATTTTAGCCATGGTTCTTATCCTCTCAAAAGTCATTTATTTTGGTGTCTTCAAGGCTCTCTAAGTTTTTATTTTGAGGTATAATCCTACACTTAAATGAGGTACTCTCAATCTTGATTTAAATGTTAATTGAGACTTTCTCTCTCAAAAAATATGTATTTCCTTAGGAAAGATTGATCTAATCTAACCATATTTTATTCAACTTGAATTTTCTAGAGTCAATTCTAGGGTTTCGACCTAATTTTGACCTTAATCCTTCTTTCTTAGAATGTCACTTCTTTTTCTCTCTCTTTATGACCTCTAAGCTTCACACCAGTGGTACCTAGCTCCAATCTTCCAAGCCTTTCTCTTGCTATCAACAAGAGACAACGAATTTTAGGTAGAATCATCGAATTACACGCGTGAATAATTAAATTACCCTATAGGATTCATGGATTTTATTCAAACTCCAATTTCAAATTAATGCAACCTAGTTTCAAGGTAACACAGTAGTGTCACATCATCAACATAAATCTCCTTACACCAGGACCGTGATCGTTAGACTAGGACGGCATACACCAATGAGTCTGAACATTCTTGGACCACAATGATGACTAAAGAAGCCCTAATGTCTCACATCCACCTCAACACAAGTGTAATAATCCTAGCAGACACTTTTAATAGCTATTTATTTAATAGTGATGTGTGGACATAAGCTAATAATGTGTCGAGGTACTTTATCCCTCTTTAGAAGGATTTTTTTCTCGAGTGTATGTACAGACTCTTACGAGTGTGATTAAGTGAGCTTTTCATGTTCCTTGACTTGTACTTCACTTATTCTCATCAATCTACTTTGAGTGTTGTGCTTCTATCCATCTCTCCTTGCTTGCAACATCTATGTGTGTGTTGCTAACTCCAACAATTAATATCAGGAGTAGGTTCTCTTATCCCTCATCCCCCTTATCATCTTCTCCTTGAGCTGCTCTTTTGATTATCTTAGATTGAGCTATCCTCATAGGTAGAGAAGGTAACAGCATTTTTTCATGCTTCAAAGCGTTTCGAGGTGTGAGGACCCCCTACCCCTTACAACTACTCAATTACCTACAGCAGAAGACTAATGTAAGGGTAGGGCAAACTCACCTGGGGTCTCGACACAACACTATCCCAATCTTTAACTACCCAACAACTTTCTCTTGTAATTGTCTAGCATATGCTTCGCATTGAGAAATGTGTGTGATTCCTCCATCCCTCCATAAGTCTCACAAATAGAAGGAACGTCGGTGGCTCAGGGAACCATCACCAACGTCCTATCCCTAGATTACGGAGCAGAAAATTCTACCTAGATAATGTTTGGTTCTAATAATTGATCATATTTTTGCAAGTTTACCTAAGTTTCCAAACTCGTTCGGTCTTGATTTTTTTTCTAGAAAGCACCCACAACTCGGGTCCACACTGCCTAATAGTTTAGTCCTTTCTCTACTAGACTAGTTCCAAGGGTACAGCCTAGCCCCGATCACACCATGGGTCTAGCCACTCAAGCCGATGATGACTGGACCTCTGGAGTCAGCGTGAACTCACACACCCATAATTGATATTCTTTTTCATTAGATACACATACGCTAATGACAATCATGAAACAGAGCTCACATACACACCTGTGGAGAAAAAAACTTTTTTCAAGCATGACATTAATTAGAAGTTCTGAAATGTAGCATAATATCAAAATAAGCATATGTCCATAAAATCTCCAAGCCCGTAATCGGTGATCCTCAGACTAGAAAGGTATGCATTGTTGAGCTTGAACACTTTGGGACCACTAAGCCTCCTGGTGGCGAGGAGCCCATATGTCTCACACCCAATGTCGAAGTCGTGAATTACCATATGGAGATGCTTCTAACAGCCACATCACTTTCGAGGTGTGAACACTCCGACCAGCCATTGCATAAGAACCCTTGTAGAGCAACCATCCCATGAAGATCAATTTTTATAGTTGTTTCATGCCCAGTACAAGTGGATCCACCTCTTGTCATCACACTAATCGGATCCAAAGCACACCCACGTTCATCGAGATGGGTCAAGGTCTCGACCAACTGTCATCACAATGTGATCCCCCACTCGTGCAAGATTTATCCGACACAACAATAATCTGTGAGGTATCTTCACAAACTTCATAAACAATAAAATCCAATGAATATAGTATTCAAACAAGAAAACATGGGGAAACAGCCATGTATTACACATGCAGTCCAACGTAGAGTAAACCATTGCAAGTCTGAAGAACAAGACCATCTCACTCCTCGAGTTGTAACTCCAAATGCAAATATCCCATTCCAAAATCTTCAATGTAGCTTGCACAATCTCTCAAATTCTTCAAGATTAAAGGTATTGAAGAATAGACTTTCTATTCACATAAGAATATCAGTCAAGGAATAATACCACCTTGATCCTTCATTTGATCTTTAGCCTTCTCAGCCTAAAGTTGTCTTAGATTCTCTGATCCTAGGTTATTTAGGGGTATTCCTAGGCATCTTAAGATTACCTTGATCCTTCATTTGATCTTTAGCCTTGTCAGCCTAAAGTTGTCTTAGATTCTATGAGCCTAGGTTATTTAGGGGTATTCCTAGGCATCTTAAGATTATTTGATGTAGTTATCTTTTGAATTCTTAGGCCTTGAACTTTAAGCTTAAGTAAGAGATTCACTACTTAATTCATATTCCTTAATTCAAGATCAAGGAGTATTTACTTTGCACACCGTCTTGTTACTTTTTATTACTATCTCTAAACCTTAATTGTTTGACTTACAAATTGAGATCATCTAAGTTTTCATTCTCTTTCTAGAACTAGACTACATCAGCTCTCTTTCTAGATTTGGGACACCTCTTTCTAAGATTCTAAATTTGAACCCTTATGCTTCTCTAAGCTTGGTCCCCTTCTTAGTTTCTTGACCTTACATTTACCTTCAAAAATCCAGTTTCTATGGAGATAGGTCCAATGTATAAGATCACTCTCTCTCTCTCTCTCTCTCTCTCTCTCTCTCTCTCTCTCTCTCTCTCTCTCTCTCTAGAAATGTCTAGGTCTCTAAGGTTCATGATTCCTTTTTCCCTAAATAGTTAAGGATCTTAATGTAAAACAATCTCATCCATTCCTTTTTCCCTAAATAGTTAAGGATCTTAATGTAAAACAATCTCATCCTTTTTTACTAATTCTCTTAAAGGCTTCTAAGGTCAACCCTTATGATAGACATTCACATGATAAGAGAATATATTGGCTAAAGTATTTTAGGCATAGCTAAACCTTCACACGGAGTCTCAAGGTCTACCCTTTCTATTAAAATCTTGGATTAATTTCTAAGGCTTAGATAAACCTATGAATTCACATCTTTAAAAAATAAGGGAAACAAGACCCATAAACACCAACAAAATCTACATTAATTTGCTAATGTGATGCACCTACATTTTTAAGCCACAATTAAATTTACCCTTTCCTATGGTTTCCATTTTTCCATCTTTAGCTAAGGTTAAAATGAGGTGTAATCATTTACTATAAAGCCCCTAAAGCTTTACTAGGAAAAAATGCAACATAGTTTAAGGTTTGTAACCTAAGAATTTTTTGTAAATAATCACAGAAAACCAAACGGATAAACAATAGCCTAGATAAAGGTTTAATCAAAGGTCTATGCTCTAGATAAAGGTTGCAGTAAAATAAATCATTCAGCTTAGCTTCAGTAAAAAGGGACCAAACTCATGCATGTAATTTAAATTATGGGCTAGAATAAGGTGAGCTCAACTATCACTTAGTAAACTAATAGCATGGGGAGCCTGACAACACCAAACCACTCCTTGGCGAAACAATCTACTCAAAACCACAAGCTGGAATACTGTACCATTTTTCATAAACTATTTTCCCAAATTCTACATGATATTATAATAAACCATGGTTTTCGCTCAACCTTTTAACCTTAGCTCACAACCCATTTATTTTTTTTTACTCTTCCCCTTTAGTAATACACAACCTAAGCTTAGCCTAGGTGCATTTAAATTTGTTTTTGTGATATGTTTCCCAACATCAAAGCTAATGTCAAGGTTCTAGGGTAAATCCTACCTTCCAGATTCAATGATAATGTTAGTTTCCATAATTTTTGTCGTTTACTAGGTGTTTCAATCCATGTACTAGTCTAACCATTTAGAAGTGCTAATTTTTACTCTCTTTCCAAGGGATCTTTCTGATTACAGTTTCTCATTATTTTGTGTGTTTTTTGCCAATTCAATTTATCCATACAATTCACTAATTATGGTGTTGTGTACACACATATACATGTGCACATGCGCACATGTATATACATGTACACACGTGCACATAGTGTAGTTTTACACGTGTACTCCTAGGGTCAACATTAAGGTCAAGGCTAAAACTTCTAATACTCTAAGAAAATATGCCCCAAAATTTTTACATGCCTTATAACTTTTAATTTGTGAGGCTTTTGTGCAAAAGAGAATGCTTTTATCACTTTCTCTCTCCTCACAATTTTAACTACCTTAGAATTTATTACACATAAATACTACAAGAGGGTGGAAGGGATCTTACATCCTCCCCCACTTAAGATTCGTAGCTTAGGAAAATCATTTTCTAGGTTCTCCTCCTTCCAAATTGAATCAAAAACTTCCATTTTACCAAATACTCCCTTAGAAAAAAAAATTTAGTGGATTTTTCCAAACGTCGAGAATTCCTTCAGGTTCTAATTCCATCTGACCCTAAGCTAGTTTGATGACTTAATCATCTTCTAGAATATGCTCAGGAGTAGAAACATACTTTTTTAACAAGCTAACATGGAAATCATTATGGAGTTGAAGATGTGGGGGATAAAAGAAGCTCATATGTCTGATCTCCAATCTTCTTGCATGATCGCATGAGTGATCACATAAGGCCCACAATATCTTGGTTAACAGCTTGGTATGCTTGCCTCCCATAATATCTTGGTGATAGCTTCTTATACTTGCCTAAAGACAATGAATTTCTCTTAGGCCACACTCACAAAAATCTCCTTCCTTAAATTCATGAGGGGGTCTTTTTCAATCCGCCCGCATATTGCTTCTACCTATCATGTGCAACTTTTATATCCTTTTGATGGATTGCATTTGGTCGTCCATCTCCTTAGGCATTTGTCTTGACACGCTCACCTTATCATTGGATCTAACCAATTCAAGGGCATGAGGCATTCTTGTCGAATAGTGCCTTGAAAGGACTCATACGAGTACTTTGGTGATGGGAAGCATTGTACGCAAATTCTACCAAGTGAAGATAATTCAACCACCTTCTTGGCTCTCTCACGACTACAAAATGCATGAAGGGTACCTTCCATAACTTGATTTACCCTCTCCGTTTGGCCATCAGCCCTCCGGGTGATAGGTGGTACTGAGGTCAAGAGATGTATCAACTGCTTTCAAAGAATCCCCTCCAGAATCAAGAAGTGAACTTGGTATCTTTGTCACTGATGATTCTGTAGGATGGCCATGTAGTCTGAAGATTTCACGCAGAAATACTCTAGCTACATCCCATGCAGTGAACATCTTCTTGATTGGAATCATATGCACTACCCTGGTTAGCTTGTCAATAACCAAAAAAAATGATTCATAGTGATGAAGTCCATATTTATGTATTCCCATTTCATTTGTGGATTGTCTAGGGGATGCAAAAAATTTCCATGTAACTTTACCCTCTCAGCTTTGAATTTCTGACAAATGAGACATTGGTGTACGTGCCTTACCACATCCCTCTTTAGTCTTGGCAAGACTAACTTCTTTTAACTACCATAAAAGTCTTCACATAGCTCGAGTGTCCTACTATGTGGTTGTCGTGCTTCTACCAAAATTCTTCTCTTGAAGTTGCCTTTATTGGGGACACATAACCGATTATTGAAATATAGTCCATCCTCAATTTTGTATCCTTGTACCTTTTCATGTGCTTCCACCAAAATTCTTCTCCTAAAGTCGCCTTTATTGGGGGGACACATACCCGATTATTAAAATATAGGCATCCACTCTTGTAATGTGTGCATCCATCTCCTTTGACGCATGTTAAGATCATTATGAGTGAAAATCCACTTTAAGCTTTTGTGTTCTGTTATCAGAATAAACCTCTACCCAAGGAGATAATGTCTCCACAACCTTAATGCATGAACATCTACTAATATTTCTAGGTCCTGGACTACATAATTTTTCTCATGAGGCTTGAGCTTTCGAGACTCATAGTATCAGAATAAACCTCTACCCAAGGAGATAATGTCTCCACAACTTTAATGCATGAACAACTACTAATAATTCTAGGTCATGGGCTACATCATTTTGCCCATGAGGCTTGAGCTTCCGAGATTCATAGTCTACTAGCTTTCCCTCTTGCATGAGGATTCCTCCTATTGTAAAGCTACTTGCATTAGTAAAATGACTTCAAATGGCTTGTCAAACTCTGACAGCTTCAATACTGGATTTGAAACTATAGCAACCTTTAGTTTATCGAAAGCGCTTTGGCACATTGCGGTCTAGTTGAAAGAAGCATCCTTCTTAAGAAGGGCTGTCAAGGGTGAGGTTATCTTAGCATATCTCTGAATGAATATCCAACACCAACCCGTGAGTCCAAGAAATCCTCTGATTTCCTTCACATTCTTAGGCTCCACCCAGTCAATGACAGCATAAACTCAAGTACTCAATGTGATCAATGAAAAATGTACACTTGCTTTTCTTTGCAAAGAGTTTGTGTTTCCTCACGATGTCCATGACTTTTCGAACATGTCTCATGATATGCAGTATTCTTAGAATAAACCAAGATGTCATCAAAGAATACCAGAATAAAATCATCCAAAATTTCTTGCATTAACTGTTTGAAGGTAGCAGGGGTATTTGTCAAACCAAAAGGCATCACAATAAACTCATAATAGTGCCCATATCTGGTATTGAATGCCATTTTTGGTCTATCGTGTTCCTTTATTCTGATTGTTCCTTGATTTTTGGTCTATCATGTTCCTTAATCTTGATTTGGTAATACCCAAATTTTAAATCAATTTTGGTAAACAATTGTGCTCCATGCAATCTATCCAAAAACTCATCTATTCTAGCTATTGGGTACTTATTCTTGACTGTGAGCTAATTTAATCCTCTATAACTATGCCAAAATTAAGTTCTTTGTAAATTTCAAAAGAATTTGCAACACATTATAGATGCTTGGAATTTGACATTCCATATTTACAATGATGGACACTAAAAACTATAACTACCCTATTTACATTGTCTATGTATTTCAATAAAGGCAATGGCTCTACATCTAGTGAGTGAACTACATCATCTCTAACTATAACTTGAGGGGCCACAAAGGAGAGCTAACAGTGGCACAAACATCTCAAGCACTAGTATTATGGGATGATGCACCATTGGAGACAGAGAGACAGAGGAGCTGCTCCAAACTCCGTCAAGAGGAATCTCATGTGACATTACTCATTAGTATCAACCTTGGAACAAAGCACTAGACCAGAGACATGGGCTTCACTGGTCCATTGATAGCTTCCATTGCATCGCAATCAATCATCAATCACACCATGCCACCGAAGAGGCTTTACTTCACATGAATTTTACATTTTGTTTAGCCATTTAACACTTTTTAAATGGGTAAACCCTCCAGACTTTTTTTCCAAGTGTAACAAACTCTTCTAGACTTTGTTAACCATTTAGATGAGATACATGTTATAATTAAAGTGCTAAGGCTGTCTTAAAAATGCATTGCCCGCAGGCCCACAAGAACAAAGCCTGGTGGTGGTGGTGTGAGGGCTCTCAAGGCAGGGAGCATAGTTCAAATCAATCCCCCCACCACCAAAACACACACACACACACACACACATTTATGTGCATACGTATGTATGTACAACCCCCTAATTCACACCACAAAAACACACATATGTAGGTATTCTGTGCATGCAGCAAATTGCTTGACTACAATATATTTGGGATGAATTTATTAATGCACGTTTCAAGATATCACTTTAGCTTGTGATGCACTCTATGAATATCACTCAATGATGAAGACATTTAGAACCCTAAATACTGACCAGAAATGAAACTTTTTAATTTGTTATTGAGCTATTAGTCCAAAAATATTCTTCAGATAACTTCATCCCAGAAAAAACACAAGTTCAAAAGACTCAACACAATCTTTCAGCAAGGCTGTCTGCAACCTAATGCATGAGCTTCGTTCAAGAAACAGGCTTGCAACTGTATCAGATCTCAAAAAAAAACCTCTGATGAGCACAGCCTCATCGACGAGATTTTTTCTTGGATTTATTTGAGTTGCCAGCAGAAGCCTTAGAGGATTCTGCATTCCCTCCCCCAGCCTTACTAGAACTTCCTACTGCAGACTTGGAGGCCCCTGATGCACTGGGGCCATTAGATGTAGTTGCTGCAGGTGCACCCCTTGCAACGGATCCCTGTGCCCCTCGTAGCTGTAATCCTCTTCTATCTTTTCTCTTCGGCCTGTATGTTGATCTCTCCCTCAATGGTAGCCATCTTTCAGGATCTGGCGGAGGTCCAGGGTTAGCCGGATCAAATCCCTTGGGGTATCGAGGGCGCCTCTTGCGTCTCCTTTTACGCCTGTTCTTGCCTTCTAGAGGTATATCCTCTGCCACCCATGGCCGTTTCCCACCTACTGTGGGAGCAACTGCACTTCCTATCTCCTCCAGAGAAGACACATCAATATCCGCCGCTCCTGGTAGAGGAGGCAATTGACGTTCATACTCCTCTGCTTTGAGTATATCTGCATTTGCTGTGCTACAAACAAGCCCAGTCAAAGCTTCCGCCCGAACTGATTCAGAGGAGCTTTTGGTTAACTTCTGAAATAGCACAGAGGCTGCCTCCAGATTCTTATGCCTCAGCTTGAAAGCAGCTGCTTCCTGAGCAATTAGCTCCAACGTGCTTGTATTTTCACCCATGTGATCTTCCCACCACTGCACAGCAGCATCAAGAGTGAGCTCTGCCCCATGTACATCCCCACCTTTCTCCTTTAAAGCTACCAATGTCGCCACCATACCAGGCTTATGCTGCAGTTCTGAGATTTGCTCCAACGACTGAGCAGCCACTACGTGATGTCCTGCCAGAGCAGCTATTTGGGCACGAGCAAGAAGCAACATTGTTGAGTCATTTGGATACTTTTCCAAATACTGCCCGAGCATTTCTTCTGCTCGAGTTAGCTTACCCTCTCGTACAAGCAAAGAGGCACTCAGAATAGGTGGTATAGCACTGTTTGGAAACTTGTCAAAAAGGCTCGGCAGGAGTTCTCTAACCTGCAAATGACACAAAATTTAGGACCAAGCCACTTCAGAAAGCTTGCACTAGAACTTATCACCGTGAAGAGAACATGGCATGCCAAACAACACCCAGAGATCCTAGTTGATTACTTACCTGGTCTAGCTTGTTTGCGAGAAGCAGCACTAAGAAGCGATTAAAAGCAATCGCTTCCTTTTGTCTTGCAGAAAGCTTATGCTCCAGACCCTCCACATAGAGCAGCCCCTGCTCGGGAGAGGTCTTCTTCTCAAACAAATTCTCAAGTTTTTTAATAGAATCAGACAGCTCCTTATTGCCCTTCAGCACAACAAGGTTGTTGCAAGCTACAGCCATAGAAGGAGCATCTGCCAACTTCTGCTTCAATTGCTGGTTGTAACCCTCCAAAGCCTCCATGGTACGATCTTGAGCCTGAACAAGCACAAAGCACAAGTTATGGAGTGTTTAAGATAGAAACATAAAGAAATACGTATGAGACGCCCAAAAACACATCCCGCATCTTCACCTGTTGAACATAGGCAAGCTGTACAGAGATTGGAGCCAGCTCATTCTCTATTTCTTCATTTGTGTACTCTTCTTCAATCAGCATCTCCTGGCCAATTCTGTGAAAAAACAAACAAAAAGTGTGTTAAAGAGTAAACAATGTCTCCTCCTCCCTCAGTGTAGCCTCCCTCCAAGAGCGGCCAGCCGGAGAAGGAGCTCCCCCCTCCTTGTATTCTTTGATTCTCAGACCTCACATGAGGGTCCATTGTACCTTGTTCCTCGGGTTGCAGTCTGCACTACGCAGACATTTTCTTTTGACTAATGGAGGATCTTTTCTTGTGGGAAAAAAAGCGTTAAGAGCGTGCAAAATCCTGAAGGGTAGTTGATTCAGTAATTGCAAAAATAGAGGGAAGTTTCAAATGTGACAAAAGTGAACGTATTTTTTATCCCCATCTCCATACCCCCATTACAAGGTGGCTTTAGCAAAGCTAGGATATACACATAATTAATGGCTGGATCGTTCCATTGTGATCATGAATTAAAGGCAAAGCTGCCCCATATTAAGTCAATGTGCAAGGTTTTTGAGTGCTGGATTTTTTTGAGTAACATGTATCCAAGATAACATGGCGAGTTTAGTGAAAATATATCTTTAGAAGGGCCATGAGCAAAAAGTACAATGGTGGCTCAAATGAGTGGGAAAATTCAAATTCCTGCAGGTGCTAAATGAGCAGCCAGCTCCCATATACACAGCTTCTCCGGATCTACATCAGAATTTTCTACCTCCAACCATAATACAAATTAAAGATGTACATATTGCACAAAGACAGACAGAAACTCGTATACCTTCGAGCGAGTAATAGTAGTTCCTCTGCCTTTGTATAGTTTCTCCCCTCAACCAATGCACATGCAGCATTGTATGCCAATTCAAAGCTGCTACGGGGAGTAACCTTCAAGCTTTCCATTAGCGCAGGCACCTCATTAGACCTTCCTCCAGATATGTAAGATGCAATTAGATTGGTTTTCAGCTCGCTTGAATCAATATTGAACTTTTGAGACAAGGTCTGGTAGCTGGCTATGCATGCATCAAAATCGCCTTGTCTGTATAAAATCTGCGCTTCAAGCTGAAGTACTTCGTCGCTCCTTTCTAATCCTTTTAGTGCCAATATAGCCTCTTGTAAGTGATTCTTTCTGTATAAGCAGTAAGCCTGCAAAAAAATCATCCATGATTCTCTCTCTCTCTCTCTCTCTCTCTCTCTCACACACACACACATTTGGGCCACTGGACTCTTATCTGATTGAATTTCTCCACAACAGAGATCAACTATGCAGAGAAGCAGAGAGGGAGACCCAAGATACCTCACAGCACACCATCACAAGTTTCTTTCATCTGACCCAGGAAGGAATCCCTCACTTACGACCACGAGATAGCCCTGACCCAGATCCCCCTACTCAGCAGACTAGGCAGTGCACACTGACAGCACATGTGCTACAATTGCCACCCCGCCTCCCGGGAGTCTCCCTAGACAGAGCAATCCAGGTGATGAAAGATGGATGGACATATTGTAATCTTTTGGTCATAGACCCTTTGATTGTAACATGCAACCAGTGTGATCGTGTAACACCCAGCAAGGCCTTCTTTATACCTTTATGTTAGTGAGCATGAAGCAATCCACTTTAATCTTTATTCACAAGAGATAGAGCTGAAGAGAGAGAATGTAGAGACAACGCCAGATTGGGTCCCAATCTACCAACTTGAGGGCCCCCTCCTATATGCAGGAGTATTTGCTTTCTTGCTTTGGAGAACTTCTTTACAATGCAGAGAAGATGGTTGACTAAGGATTGCCAAACGCAAGGACCCAAACCATCAAACGGATTGAAGACAACTCTAAAGCCACTTCGAAGAGGGGAGATGCAAAAATGAAGGCTGGATGATGAAGAGAACTTCGGACTGCCTCCGGATACTCTTGGAAGAATTCCTCGTCGAGCCAAACGGCTTTGTGAGTGCCTCGGTCTTTGAACTTGGTGTAGAACTACCAGAGTCATTGACCGGAACCATGCTTCCACTTGTAAAGGAGAATCTGCTTGGGCTTGATAACCTTTGCTTTGTCAACCACTTCAGGCTCCTGCTCATCCGGAACCTCTTGCAAGGATGGTCCAACATAAGGCTTTAACCATGAGATGTTGCATAGTCCAACTATCTAGTTAACTTCAACTTCATGGAGACATCACTAAGCTTCTTTACAATAGGAAATGGACCAAAGCTTCATAAAGAGAGCTTGGGACAACACTTGCCCACTGCTTTAACCATTGCTTCATGATTCGAAGAAAAACCCAATCTCCCTCCTTGTAGTTGACGTCTCGTCTAGAGTCGTCGGTTGCTTGGTGTATGCTTCATGTGTTTTGGCTAGGCACTCTAAGCTCTTTCACGAACTCAATAATCTCTGAAAATGTTTGTGGTCGTTGGCCTCCAATGATAACGACACCATCCTCGTAAAAGGAGACGAGAAACAACGACCAAAAGTTGCTTCATATGGAGTCCTACCAATATTGGATGAATGAGTGTCGTTGAGATAGCCTGCACCAAAGGAAGATATTGTTCCCATTTCGACTGCCTGTCATAGCAACCGATTATATATTTATGTCTGACAATCTGTTTGTGGATAAAATGCACTAGACAACTACAACTTAGTCCCAAAGTTATCAAATAATGCCCTCCAAAAATGTGAAGTAAACTTGAGATCTCTATCTAAAGTAATTGTCCATGGTAAACCACAAAGGGGGTACAAAAGTCAAATAAACAAGCTAGCAACAACTTCTGTTGTGGCCGTCTGCTTGCACAGAATTAGCATGCAAAGTTTATTGTACCGGTCAATGGTCAAACACTATATTCTTGGTTCCCATACCTACTGGAAGAGGGCCCACAAAGTCCATGTTGACATCATGAAATGGTCCCTCGGGAACAAGCAAAGGATGTAGAAAACCCGACATGCTTCGAGTGTGGAACCTTCACTTTTTGGAAAATTTGGCATGCCTAGACATATTGGTAGGCATGTCAAAAAAAATAGAGGTTTTAGTGCTGGTTGGATTAATGTGAGCTTAGAAAAAGAGATTAGAAGTTTGACCAATAGAACAACCGCTCCAACTTCTCCAAGGTATTGTTGATACCACGACGACCCCCAAACAAGAGAATCATGGGCACCATGAAGAAGTGCAAGTCTTTTCTCCCTTAGTACACATAGCTGATTTTTGTAAAACAACGAGCCAACTTGAACTGTATAGTGACTTATTTCTGTATTGAGGGCCAAATTGTATGGAATCTCGAATTAAATCTGGTCCCTACTTGTAGAGGAATGAATGAATAAGATGATGAGCCTTTATGCCTATTTATAGGCCTTCAACAGGACTTGGCAAACTAGCCGACCAATCAACAGTTCATTAAATACCCAAGGCACTGCCCGACTAGGCCTCTTCATGCGCCTGCAGCCGACAGTCTCCTGAAGTGCAGCTGCCGCCTCTTGATCAGGTACAGCCGACAATCACCTGCAGCTGACTGTCCTCTTTTGTATCCGACAGGACCTCCTTCCACCTATCTCCAAGTCCATACTGCCAAAAGTGCTCTGTGCTCCATCATCCTGGTTCTAATACTCTTTTTCTCGGCTGCCCCTTTTGGATTTAGCCCTGACAATGTCCATGGCATTTATCATACACATGACATCCCCCTCTGCTAAACTTGATGACGGGATTCCAACCTGCTCTTGGATGACTATCATCATCCCAAATCTTTTCCCGAAGTCCCTCTGTCATCCATCCATCCCTGGCAACCCTTTTCTCTAAAAGCCCGGCCCGATCTCCAAACCACTCTGTCACAGACTAAGATCTATGCATATGTTTCCCTCTAGTCCACAATCCATTCCTGCCTTGACTCTGAACACTGTCTTGGTCTTCATTCCTGAGAAATGAGTCTGGCACTCTCACATCACCCTTGGAGGATAAACCTCCCTTGGGACCATTGCCCGAGAACCTATCTGGTTTACAGGACTGCCATCCCCTCCGGCTTTGTGGAACACCACCAACAAACCTCCTGGCAGCTCTTCCCGATTCTGTGTTCCTTGCCTTGGGCTTCGTATCCGTGTACTTTCCTATACCTTGGACCTGTACACCATCATATGGGACTGATTCAATGTTTAGTTTTGCTGAGCCTGATGCTCTGATACCAATGTAACACGCGGAAGCTTTGGGGTTCTTCTTTCAGCCCTAAACACTCCTGGAAACATGCTGATGCAAAACACAAACATGAAGAGAGAGATATGCTAGAAATTCAGTATATATCATATAGTACAAAAAGGTACTCTTCTACAGCCCTAGGCTGTCTTCATAAAAAGGATGATAAACACCAAAATCTGGTCCGTACTTGGACCCTAAGGACCCATCCCCATAAAGGAATGAATGAATAAGATGATGAGCCTTTATGCCTATTTATAGGCCTTCAACAGGACTTGGCAAACTGGTCGACTCCTGGTCGGCCAGTCAACAGTTCATTAAATACCCAAGGTACTGCTCGACTGGGCCTCTTCATGCGCCTGCAGCCAACAGTCTCCTGAAGTGCAGCTGCCGCCTCCTAATCAGGTACAGCCGACTGTCCTCTTTTGTATCGACAAGACCTCCTTCCACCTATCTCCAAGTCCATACTGCCAAAAGTGCTCTGTGCTCCATCATCCTATACTCTTTTTCTCGGCTGCCCCTTCTGGATTTAGCCCTGACAATGTCCATGGCATTTATCATGCACATGGCATTAAGGGACTTGGACTGACTGACTGACTGACTGTCTGTGTAAGGCTAAGGAATGACCTATGTAACTCGTGCCTGACTTATCCTGGACTGAGGATTACAATGGGGTCACGGCGTACGACAAATATCATCATCCTAAAAGGGTACTAATAATGTACAATGTTGCACTAATGATGATGAGCCATCTTGTCACCATGCACTACAGTGCAGAGTGCATGTGACATTCCCTCCTGCTTAGCTTGGCGGCAGGTTCACGGCTTCCAAGTAGTCCGCCAATAACTGGGGGTACTCTTGAAAGAACTCGTCGTCTAGCCACACGGCTTCATGGGTGCCTCGATCTCGGAAGTTCGTATAAAACTGACGTATCCGTCGACCGGAACCATGCTTCCAACGATGAAGAAGGATCTGCTCAGGCTCGATGACTTCTGCTTCGTCTACCACATCTGGCTGCTATTCATCTGAAACATCAAACACTTTTGGTCCAACATATGGTTTTAGCCAAGAAACATGGAAAACATCATGCATCGTCCAACTATTAGGCAACTTCAATTTCATGGAGACATCACTTATCTTTTTAACTATTGGGAAAGGTCCAAAACTATGGAATGAAAGCTTGGGACAACATTTGCCCACTTGTTTCAATCTATGTTTCATGATGCGCAAATAGACCCAATCCCCTTCCTTGAAGTGGACATCTCGTCTATACTTATTTGCATGTCTGCTATAAGCTTCCTGTGCTTTGGTCAAGCGGTCTTTGACTGACTCAATGATTTCGGAAAATGCTTCCGTCATTTTATTAGCCTCTAGACATGGAGACACCAATGATCCAATCTCGTCAAAAGAGAAGAGAAACGGCGACCAAAGACTGCTTCACACAGAGTCCGTCCGACACAAGATGAATGAGTATCGTTCAAGATGGCTTGGACCAATGGAAGATAATGTTCCCATTTGGACTGTTGGTCATGACAATATAACTTGAGAACATCAAAGGCCAACTGGTTATAGAATTCTGTCTGGTCGTCTGTCTGGGGATGGAATGCACTAGACAACTATAACTTAGTTCCAAAGTTTTCGAATAATGCCCTCCAAAAATGGGGTACCAATGTTTGAGAAAAAGACGGGCTACGTCCTCAACTGTGGCCGTATGCTTGCATGGGATGAGCATGCAGAATTTACTGAAGCGATCCACAATGGTAAAACACTGAGTGTTAGGAGATCCAGTGGATGCTGGTAGAGGCCCTACAAAGTGTCAGAGTGCATGCGGAAGCGGTACGGATACAAGAAAATGAGAATGAGAGAAACACGATAGATATCTGAATATATGAAGCAAGTACAACAGTACTGCGTGGAGCAGTTTGTGACTTTGTGGGTAGGGCTTGTGCTGTGGATGGAGAAGAAAGTGATAGATAATGAGTGAGAGCATGGGGGTACTTATATACCCCCTCTAGGAGCTGGCCGACTAGTCCTTAAAAGAGGACAAAAGGAAATAATCTAGAAAGCCCATAAAGGTTCCTGATAAAGATCTGTGCATCTGTTCCACTTTGTCCGCTTGCCTTCTTGCCCTGTCCCTGAACACTTTCTTTGGTCTTCTTTTCCTGAGTATTGACTCTGGTACTCTCACTCCACCCCTTCGAGGATCATCCTCCCTTGGAACCGTTTTCTTGAAAGCCTGTCCTGGTATATCCCAAGGGCATCTATCACAAACGGGGGCGTGGTTATATAGAATTAAGTACTGAAATCACAAGATTTATCACCCTTTGTTCACTGCCATATCCCACATACATAGCCATAACAATTGATTATACAATGTGGAAGTACTGAAAAGAAATGATACTACACTAGTGACCAGAAGATGGGCTGGTCCCCCCCCCCCCTTGAAGGATATGTATTGAGTAAGAATTTTACAAGTACATAAAACGGGTGGATTGGCCCAACCATACACCACCGTTTCTTCCAAAATGTTTGAATATGAAAACAACTTACAAACACTATACTCGCCTACAAGTAGCCCAGCTACAAGTTAGCAATATGGTGACCAGCACCCTTCACCAAGATTGCCTAGCAATCCCGACACCAAGATTGCCTAGCAATCCCGATTTCTACAAATGTAGCTTAACTTCAATAAAATCAACCACCTAATGACTAAAAATCAGCCTTAGGAGAATGCCCAGCGCTTCGCAAGGGTTCTCCCGCATAGAACTTGTAGCAACCGGATCCAAGATGATTCTTCCATAGCTTCAATCTTGGGAATAGTCTTCTTCTTCTTCTTCTAGCTTGAATGGAGACTTTCGATTTTGAAAATTAGAATTCAACCAGCTTCTAAGTGATTTGGGAAAATAAAAACACTATGGTATGGCTGGAAAAAATACTCTAGAATACGTGCATTAGATAGAGTAATAAACAAAGGCCAAGAAGTACTCTTGAAAAAGGTTGGAAATCTGAATTTATAGAGTTCTATTCAGCCTAGAAGGGGCGCCTAGATGAAGAGAAGGAGTGGAGGATGACTATTTGCAAAGTAGCTACTCGTGTAGCTAAAAGAGGTGGAAAAGTTTACTTTTTATCTTTTTCTTTTGAGTTAACTAGCTTGCATGACTCTTTTTGGAGAAAAGTGAGCTTGCATGCTTTACTTTTTAAGAAAAGTAATCTTGCATGGCACACTTTTAGATGCATGAAAAGATAAAGCATTGCATGATGCATGCATGTAGCTGAAAAAGCTTGCATGTCGCATGCATGGTGGTTTCTAGCCATGCATGTCGCATGTATGGGAGTTTCTAACTATGCATGTCACATGCATGAGGGTTTCTGACCATGCATGTCGCATGCATGGAAGTTTCTCATCATGGAGAAGAAGTTTATCAGCCATACTTAGCTAGACTGTCATGCATGCATGATGCATGGAGATAGAAAGCCCGCATAAGAGTGGACTGCCTTCAAAATGCCAATTATTCCTATACAAATCTATCGATACAAGTTAATTGAAGACAGGTTATGCAAATACTAATCCATGGGTGCAACCCACGCGTCCCCAGATCCATGAGCTTCTCATGCAATAAAATACAAGCATTGTCCAAGCAAACAAAACAATACACGCAAATAAAAATAAGCCATGCACACAAATGTATGCATTTAAACACATATTTTGGAAAAAACCCCATCTATTCATATGCACTTGATATTTACAAGAGCTATGGTATTTGGCTCTCCAAGATCCATCAAATATCCATGGCATTATGTATTGCATTTGGTTCTCCAAGACCCATCAAATGCTTAATATGCTTCTATGCAGCCAGGATCTCATAGTTACAGCTAGCATACACATACATGGGAAGCTTAACCATAAACAGTCCATGACTACATGTAGTGTCCAACACCCATGTCCATGGATAATAGAGAATTTACAATATGAATCCCGAGAAATTAGGAAATAGTTACAACATCTGACTCACAGGACTGCCATTCTCCTGGGTCTTGTGGAACACCACCAACCGGAAACTTCTTCCATGTCTTGTGTTACTCCTTGGACTATGCACCTTCATCTAGGACACCATCAATGTTTAGCCTTGTTGAGCCTAATGCTTTAATACCAATGTCACATGCAGAAACTCTCAGAATCTTCTTTCAACCCTAAACGCCTTATCAGGAACATGTAGATGCAAAATGCAAACTGAAGATGGAGAGAAGAGAGAGAGAGAGAGAGAGAGAGAGAGATTTTATTAACGTCTTCTTAAGGCCAAAAAACGGCCTATGAGACAAAACCTGTGTACACCATCATCATGTCTCAATGAACATCAAATGGATACAAAAGAAAAAAAGTACAAAGCACTCTATAATGTGGAGATAAATCACATACAAGGCTCTGGTTAACTACTGTGGGGTTGGTGGGTAGGAGGGAGGGAGGGAGGGAGGGTAAATAGATCCAATAAAGCAACTAGCTCCAACCAGTGCCAATGCTTCCAATCTGTGCTAGATCAATCTAGGTCTGTCCTCTCTGCTATGTCTCCTCAAGATCTCATCTCAGGTGGAGACCTAGGGGGCGAGGGCTAGGTGGACAAGGCGTCTCCTGGATCGTAGCTCTCTCGCTCGGACTGATGTCACTCCTCTACTAGTAGATGTAGAGATAGTGCATCTCCGAGTGACCCGGGTTTGGACCGAAGGAGCTGTGGAGAATGTCCCACCACTGAGTGGCTGGAAGAAGGTAGTGATCCGTGTCTCAGATGTAGTATCCCTCTGCTGTGAGAGAGAGAGAGAGAGAGAGAGAGAGAGACTGAGACTGACAGAGAGCTGAGTTTTCAAAATGTACAAAAAGGGTACAATCTTGGCAAGCCCTAGGCTGCCCCATAAAAAGGTTATTGACTCCATGAAGTTGATTGACCATAGCCACCAGCCTGAAGTTCATCCTACACTGACCCAAAGCTAAAACTACCTATGAAATATGCTCATTCTTCATTAAACATAGTGCAAGGCTTATCCTTAATAACAACTTAGCTTACACTACTGTAAACCTAAGGATAACTGAACTGGAACGACTTGATCTAAACCTTGTGGCCTCCAAAAGCTACTCGGACAGAGAGCAAAACTAGAGGCATTATCAGAAAAACAAACGTGATTACCTTGTGAAAATTCAAGGAAGAACTTGGATTCTGGCTAGAATTAATGGTTGAAATCGCATCATCAATCTTCTCGTCTTGTATCAGAGCCACCACTTTGCAAAGTAGGGCATCAGCATCACCAGGCACATCCGCAAGAACTTCACGAACATCAAGAGAATGCAATTACTACGATTGAAAGAAAGGCAGGAAACGCAAAATGCAAAAAGCAAAAGGAAACGAGGCTAGAATCATACTCTGGTCAGCAACCTTGACGATCTGCTTGTAGTTGTTGGCTTGGACGTGCCGATCTAAAGACAAGAAAAGGTCTTCCACAGAGGGTTTTGCTGGTGCCCCTGCAGAAGAAGGTGTCTGAGATTTGGGCTTCTGTTTAGCAGAAGCTGCCTTGGGCGCCATGGCTTCTCTGCAACAACATTATGTAGGTCTATTTTATCATTCTATCCTTATTAATTCAAAGAAGAAAAAATATCAAACCCCACATAAATTTTCAGTAAACGCAACGAGGCTTACCCTCAAGTTTTCTACAATCGTAACTCCACAAGGCATGCGCAGGCAGAAGGAGTTCAGAACGAAAAAACCAAGCAGGTGGCTATGGGAGTAGGATCTTGAAATAAACTAAGGCGTCCATGTTAAATAAACAACAACAACAACAACAACAAATTAAAAAAACAAAAAAACAAAAAAAAGCAACTTTTTAAATTAAAAAAGCACCTTTTTTCCGAGTGTTCTCTCTCTCTCTCTTTCAAAATTCTCATTTTGACCCTCCCAAATTATCAAATTGACCAAAATTCTCGTATTGACCCTCGTATTTCTACCATTCTAATTTAGTCGTATTGCTCATCAAAATTACCATTTTGACCCTAAAATTTGCTATAAAATTCCCACATTGGCCCTCAAAACTATTAGCTCTCTAAATTGTAGTAGAAGCTTGCAAGAAAGCATAAGAAATGAACAATAAAAGAAATATCTGCAACAACAATCATGTCTTAGGAGATCTCTCCTTCCTCTATGCCGGTGTGTGTCTTTGAGAACATCTAGTTCAGCTCTATGCTGGCCGTGTGTGTTTCTTTGAGAGCATCTAGTTCAATGCTTTGCTTGGTCACTAAGGCTTCTAAAGCCACAATCTTCTTCTCTTATATGTTGTAATCTGCTATTATGTTGTTCTTGTGGTCTACTGAGAAAAAATGGGTCCAAGGGTGGTGGCTGCTCTGCAAAGCACTACATACTAGGTGTAGCAATGGGTAGTAGAGAGAGGGGACTACAAATGAACTTCAGTGAATCACTAGCATAATTTGTTAGTAAGATGAAAAGCATAATGACACAACTAGATGGCATAAATGCCAAGATAGAAGATAAAGGAACATTAGCCATTCTCCTAAAAGCATGCCAAAAGAATACAATGCATTGGTGACTTCTCTAAAGAATTTGTTAGATTCATAATTTGAAGGATATGTCTTCTCTCTTCTCAAAGAAGAAAAGGAGCTAAATCAAGGAAGCACAACTATGGAACAAGCACTCATCAACAAAACCACCAAGAAATGCTTCCATTGTGGACTGATGGGACACTACTAAAGCGAATTTAGACTCAAGTATAAGCCAGCGTGCAACCATTGCAAGAAACTGAGACACAAAGAAAAGAAGTGCAGATTCAAGAACCAAGAAGTTAACTACATGGAGTCTTCATCGAGCAAAGAGGAGATCCCCAAAACAACAAACTCTTCTAAGAGCTACATCAATAATAACTCACTACCCAAGCCTTTTTTTTAATCTCAAATGTTGTAAAGGTCACCAAATAAGTAGACCTAAATTCTATTGTTTACACCATACCTCACCACCTTAAGTAGCCATGTTGGCAATAAGGAGGGGTATAGGCAATCACACCTTACCACCTTAAGTAACTATGTTGGCACTAAGGGAGGGAGTGATGACATGTTGTAACACCTCACATCCAACCACCTTATAGTAGCCTAAGAATATGGCACCAAGGGGGGTGGTTGAGAAATATGGTGCCATAGAGCACAAGTCTTGGTAGGGAGTAAGAGTCAAGCACCTAGAATAATCCCACATGAGCAAGCAAAGCCAATTTATACCCACCTTATATAAAAGGGGTCATTTTCAAGCAATCAAGCAAGCAAGCTATCTCAAGCCTTTCTATGAGTACAAGTCTCAATCTTGTAACCTAATTGAACTTGAGTCTAAAGCTTCATTAGCTCATCATCACAAGTAATCTTAAGCTTCATCTACCTTAGCATTCTCTGAATCACCATAGCCATCTTGCTTGAGGTACTCATGTTTTTTTAACAATTGCATACCCAAATAGTAGTGCAAAAGACCATGGTATGATATCTCAAAATTTGAGGCAAGATTAACCTCCTTGAAGACTGTAAAATCCTCATTAGTGCGTATCACTAACATGTCATCTATATAGAGAATGACAATAAGCAAATCTTGCTTGTCCGTTTCCACATATAAAGTACTTTTTGTAGGACTATTTTGAAATCCCTATCTAGTCAAATAGGCATGAACCTTCTAGTATCAAGCTTTGGGAGCTTGTTTCAAACCATCTAAAGCTTTATTAAGCTTACATCCTTCTGTTGACTAGGTTGGGTAAATCTAGCTGGTTGACTTACATAAATTTCTTCCTGCAAGTCACCATTCAAGAACGATGTTTGGATGTCCAATTGGTGCACTTTTCATCCATGATGGGCTACCAAAGTAATAACAAATCACATAGTGGTAGTACGGAAAGTGGGAGAAAAAGTTTCATCATAATCAATCCCTTTCTACTAGGCATAACCTTTTACAACAAGTTTGGCCTCGACTACCTTTCTCTTGGCTTTGAAAACCTACTTTGTACCAATAGCTTTCTTGCCAAGTGGTAGATCTACTAAATCCCAAGTAGCATTTTTCTAAGCGGAATGAATCTTATCTTGCATAGCTTTCACCTAATTTGGATCTTCTTGAGCGTTTTTATTAGACTGCTGCCAAAGACATCCACAATGTAGATGCTGGCCACCTTACCATTTTCAATAATTTTGACCAAAGTCACTGGAAATGTAGGATTTCATTAAAATGTGCTTATATTGTATTATTTTATGTGTGTGATCGCTTGTCTATTAAAGGCACACCATTGGATCTTAGGTGGAGAGTACTGATTGTGGATTATGTGTTTACATAAGCTAGAGTGGGCGAATGAGCCCTAGGACCTAATTTTTAAGTGTATACCCTAGAAGCCACACATAAAAGGCAAAATATAACTCTCACTACTCGTTCTCTTATGCATAATCTAAGTAAGTGCTCTTTTCCTCTCCTTCCAAAGAGAGTGAGAGTCGAGCTTTTATTGGAGTGCGGTGGCGATGGAGTGGAGCCTTCATTTGTGTATTAGGCCAAAACTCGTTGGTTTCTCAGCTGAGCTATTGTGCTCCCGAGTGCAAAAGGGCAAAGCCCCACGACATGTGGTTGCACCTTGCACCTAGCCCCACCGCATAGCCACAGTGCATTTTGAATGCTTGTGAATGGTTTAATTTCATGAGATTTCAATTTTCAATTCAAGAATGAAGTAGGAAGGAAACCCCTAACAAATGGTATATTTTGTTGCATTGTGATTACTTTCTGTTACAATTTCTGGTTAATTTTTGTTGTAATTTCTTATTAACTTAGGGAATTAATTTTTAGCTTTTGCTTCTTCTAAATTGGGACATATTTTAATTTTTGTATTTTTAGCTAAGGGAAGAAATGTTTTGTTTAGGAAATGAATTTTTTTAAAAAATTTGGGAATGAACCCAAAAATTGTAAATCGCAAGCGTGAAAAGAAAAGTAAGAAGTAAAAAAGGTTTTAAAAAAGAGAGAGTGAAAGGAAATAGGTAGGAAAAAATAATATGATAATTTTTAAAAAAGTGCATGCATAAACTTACCTAATGGGTTTTAGGCCGTTGTGATTATTTTGGCGCAACCTATATAAGACCCAAAAAAATACAATTTCCCATAGTTAAGGGATCCACAACTATAGGAAACCATCTCTAGGCCGCCCAAAAAAGGTGCATGCACAACCCTTCCCAAAGTGTTCCAAAACTATCTAAAACCCACTTTGGACAAGTTTCTCTAACACCACAAAAATTACAAAACTACAAAATTTTTAAATTTTTAAAAATTGGCCATTCAATTTCTTTGCCCTTGACGAGCCTTAAGTCACATGCACTTATGGTCTAGACATGTATTATAGGTCTATTTAGACGATAGTGCGTGTGTTGAGCTAGGTGTGCACCAGCCTACATTAGGCTTTGGACCTTCGGTCAGAACCGAGTTTAATATTGTATAAGGACCTGCAACAATAGGGACTAGTGATACTTCGTCTAGCTTCGAGTAATGGAAAGATCCCTAGTCCCATGAAGTGAGAACCCTAACTAGGCCTCACCAGCCCACCGGCGGCGGCCAGCTCTACCAGTCTTTTTGACCATGTAGCTAGCTAACTCAGAGGTTCGGCCTTAGCTGCTATCTCTAAACCAAACCTTAGTACATATTGACCACATGATGGAGGAGTTGATGTAAACTTTATAGACACACATAGTATAGTCTCGTCATGTTGATATCTCATCATGTTCACGTTGATATCCCTAGTCAAGCAACTCTTACTGCACCTGCTGTTACTCTGCCCATTGAGCCATCCTAGTATAGTCTCGTCATGTTTAGTCAAGTAACTCGTACTGCACCTGCTGTTACTCTACCCATTGAGCCATCCCTTGGATAAGTGCTTATGCATGATGACAGAACTTTTGAAGAAGTGTAGGAAATAGAGGCACTAATCAAGGCTACTAGAACCAAAGAAGAAAGAGACTTTGTAATTGGAACAACAACGATTAGCAGCCCAAATAGCTCAGTATACCCAACGCCAAGACCACACAAGTAGTGCCTGACAATCTAGACACATGCAATAACATTGCATCCACCTTGAGGAAAGAACTAGGAATGCAAGTTTTGGACCAACGTCTTCTTACAGAAGACTAGGAGTATGACGTGCGATGACAGAAACCCTTGTGGATTTAGGCACAGCTTAAATCTACAGTGTTAGTTTGGAAGAGATTGTTTAATTAGTCTTTAGGGACACAACGAAGAAGGAATGCTTACATGGCATCTGTGATTGCATACATAGGATCATCAAACATGAAATGATCCAAAGACCTGTGATGTAAGTCAGGACATCCAAAGCAAGAGCACCCACAATGAGCGAGATGGTAACATCCCTTGTAGCCCGACAGATCCTACTTTTGTAGTCTCACCCGCTATACCATGGACCCACCCATATCTTTTGTGTCCCACAAGGCCATGTAGGAACTCAAGAGCACACTAGCACGAGCTTCACATTCTTAGATCTTAGAGCTGTCCCTACTCCTATTGTGAGATTGACTGCACTTAATGCCCACATGTCTACAGCAGCAGCAGCACTTATTAGGGCACCAGTAGGACACACCTTATGTTGCACATCTAGCTCCACCTGGATTTAGACCAATGTATCCTCATGCAGTGCTGCATGTTGCACCTATCGTGCCAACACGCTCTGCCTGTAGACCTAGTTGTTTTTGCATAAGCCTTGGGAAGAGCGGTAGTTGAGAGCATAGCACTTGTTATGAGAGATGGGGGTCGACATAGCTATGCAAAGGCTACCCAAATAGCCAAGCTAACTCAAAGATTCACTAGATATGGTGATCCTAAGAGACATCTAGAGGTATTTGATCAAGTGTGTAAGGCCCTAGGAGAACAAAATGAGGTTGCTAAGACCAATGCCTTTAGTCTAGCATTAGATTGTAAGGTTGGGGATTGGTACATAACTCTCAAGGTCGAGGAACGCTTTAACTTCATCGCTCTTAGGAAATTTTTCTTGAAGCAATTTGTGTGTGAAGGAGTCTTATGGGGTGTAGCTTCATAGCTACACAAAGCAGAAAGAAAAGAAGAGGAGTCAGTACAAGATTTCATTAGTCGGCTCAAGCATTTGAACTCTTGTTGCCTTCCTCAAGCATTTGAACTCTTGTTGCCTTCCTCGAGCATTTGAACGGTATTTGAATAATCAACTATTTGATAGATTCATCTATGAGCTTAAACATGAAGTGATCTATAATGGCTTAGTCATTAGCCAGCTCAAGCATTTGAACTCTTGTTGCCTTCCTCAAGCATTTGAACGCTATTCGAATAATGAATTGTTTGATAGATTCATCCATGGGCTTAAAACATGAAGTTATCTATAACAGCTTAGTCATTAGAGGGATCCCTACATGGGATGAAGTCACAACAAATGCCATCCAATTAGAAGATAATCTGATGGTCAAGGGAGCCAAAGCATCGGATTCTAAATCTCTTACTTCCAGAGTCACTAGACATAGCACCTATTGTCAAACCTATTGCTAATGTCACAGAGTTCATAAAAGCACTCCATGAGGGAATGAAGGAAAATAAAGCTCTTGACAATGTACATGTATACCCAAGGAGAGAGATTCAATGGTGCTCAATTTGTCAACAAGGGCATTCTATTAGTGAGTGTCTAGTCCTAAGGGCACGCGATAATGAAAATTGTTCTTTTTGTGGATGGTATGGTCATGAGGCTTCACAGTGCCGCACGCATTTACAAACCCTTGCTAATGCTTCCAGACCTCAACAGTCTGCTTTACCAGCTCCATCATAGCAAGCCACAAGCCATAATGCCTATTGCAACACCTCAACCCAATGCTGAGCAAATGACACAACAACCTATTGTAAAGGGGATTTACAAGGTGTAAAATGTGTCATTACCTCCACTAGGTTTGGGACCTCAGCCTTCACCTCTGAGGAATACACCATTGAACCAAATAGTTTTGAGGAGTGTCCAGAATACAAGGTGGACTTTGACAGTGCATCACATGTCATTGAGGACTCCACATAGAGCTTTATCCGGACTACTATGTAGTCAATGCAAGAGGCAGAGTCAAACCAGTATATCAGCTAGTTGCAATAGGAAGAGGTTAAGATATCAACAACTCTACTGTCAAGAGAATGCCTCTTTAATGTTATCATTGTTAAGGACCACACCGAGTCTCTGAGTGTCCCATCAAAAACCAACCAATCACCCAAGCTACGTAAAGAAATCCCTAAACTCCTTGAGGAGAGCAACCTCCTCTTCCTTAGTGAGGTCTTTAGCAATGTAGACTGGCTTAGAATCTTCACTAGATTCTGCTAAGTCTACCTCCTTCACTTGAATAGGTTCGCTCTCTTCACTCGTAGGTCCTTGTTTCGTATTTTCAAACACTAACTTATAGTCCCCTACTATGGTGTATAATTTGTAATGCTCTAGTACCGGGCATAAGTCATGTTATTGTTCTTTCTCTTCCTCAGCTACTTTGACAACCTTAGCCTCAGTCTCTCATTCCTTTTGGGCTAATGCACAGTTTTTGGTTCCCTTGGGCCGAACACCTAAGTTTGGGTTGGCTAGAGACTTCCACCTGGGCTATATAAACTATTGCACCAATGTACTCCATTGGTTTGGGTCATGGTTCTTTCTTACAATCTCGTGTGAGTGTTTATCTTATAACGCTTTCATTTGTTTTGTTTCTTGAGTGTTGTTTTGATTTGGTGAGAAGCTCCTTCATCCAATTCTATTTCTGTTTCACTTGTCTCAATTTTTCTTGGTTTAGTTCCACTCACCCATGTTTGTTTTGGTTCTGTTTCCATCTTATTTCTAGGCTCCTCTCACCAGAGGTGTAAGAGTTAGAAGTGTATGAATTAGAGTCTTCTTCCCATGAGAATTCAAGCTCACTACTCCTTTATTCCTTGGTTGTCTGTACATGGCACTCATAAATGGAAATGGTACAACTTTGGAAAGTTCCTCACCATCCAATGTTACCCATGTTGATCCTCACCTTCCCCAAGTGTCTATGGTTACCATTATTTGAATCCAATTTAAATCATCAGCTTCATCTATGACCTTTGATTGGGTTGGTGGTCCTTAGCTCATACTAGTGCCCTTCTTGCATGTGAAGATGGAACGGAATTGATGGTGGTATATGATTGTCCACCACTACCCATAGGATGTATATGACCAGTCACAAGATCTAATCCAAGGATTGAATCATCAAACTACTCCAAGATCTACTCCAAGGATTGAATCATCAAACTACAACAAGTAGACATGGTTCCTAGCCCAATAATGGACCATTTTAGATTCATGCATAAACGGTCTTCCTAGGATCACCTCGTAAGAGTCGGGTTGTTTAGAGAAATCCATCACGATGAAGGTATGCTTCACCCAATGTTTCAACAGTTTGATCTTAAGATCTCATAATATCCCAATGGGTTTGGCAATTGTTCCATCTGCCATCTTGACAACAATGTTAGACACTTCAAGATAAGGTTTACTCATCTTTTCCCAACACTTCTTAGTGATTAAACTCACTCCCATACCACCATCTAGGACTCTCATTTTTGTGATTCTCGTGGCAACGAGATGGAGAGGGTTGCATTAATCTCATCACTCTCAAAGTAGTGTCTAAGTTTATTCAATGGTATTTTGACCACAGGCTTGGTGTTGTTCTCATCCATTGGAGGTCTTGGTGTTGTTCTCATCCATTTGAGGTCTTGGTGTTGCCTCGTAGGAAGGATATAGTTTATGCATGTCTTCAAAGGGCAATAGCCCAACATTAAGTTCCCCATTAAGAAGAGCTTTCAATGCAGCAAAGAGTTCAAGGTCTCCACGTGGGTCTCCACATAGACGTGCAATGATTGTGGCCTCAAATTTTGAAGCCATGAAATCCATCAGCTCAGGGATGTTCAATGGAGTACCCGTCACCTCTCTACCATATGAGAGTACTCGTGAGATTGGAATCTCCACCTCTTGAATGGGTTCAGGGTTCTCATACTCAAACATTATCCTACAGAGTTCAGAATCCATGCTTGGAAACACGCTGACCTCAAGGATGACACTAGGTATATCCAATGGTTTGTGGGTTGCAAACAACATGCTTTAGGTTGTTTGGATGAATAGTGTTAGAGATGTTTACTTGTTTTGGTCTTGGTTCTAACTCCTCATGAGTATGTGTGACCATATCCATGAGCTCATGAATTTGTTCCAATTCTCTTACAGGGTCAGGGTGCAGGTATGAACCAAGTTTGTCTTTGATTGGTTTCTTGATGGCTTACATGCTTTCCTTTTTGGTCTCCTTGGTTTTTGTTTGAGTGTCTTTGGTTTGCTGAGAACTAACTTGTGCGTCCATTGAATTGAAATTCTCATCATTATCATTCATGTAGACTAGTTCATCAAGTGTTCCCAAGTTCACCCATTTTGTTTTCTCAGCTTTGCCCCCTTTTATAAAGTTCTTTCTTCTATAGCCCCTCTTCTTTTTGGATCCTGCTAGTGTGGTTTTCTATTTTCTTTTCTACAACAAGTGTGCTTTGAGCCATGAGTCTTGTTATTGCATTCATAGGTGGGCAATCATAGAATTTGTCACACTGACAGAAAACCAATACAGTAACACCTTTCTAGCTCTTTCATGCCATGCTTTATATGCTTGCACTTTAAGGGGTGGGATTCTTTTTACTAATCTATGACTCCCTTTTCTCACCTATGATGAACTCCCAATATTCTTTTCTTAAAAGGAAATTGGTCATCCTAACTTCCACACTTGGAAGTTATTCTTATCTAGCTTCTCGCTCACAATATAGGATAGACTATTTGACATGATTACCTATGGGGTAACTTACCAAATGGTACTTTCAAAGAACTTATACACTTGAAGCAAACCTATAATCTCCAACATAGTGATATCGTGAGACTGATATATTGCAACCATATGTGAAATAGTGAGACTGATATATTGCAACCATATGTGAAATGAGTCACATAAACATACATCCGCCAACTAGACTGATATATTACAACTATATGTGAAATGAGTCCCATAAACATACATCCACCAACATTTGTAACACTTAGATTCTCATGCATCTGCATCGATTGTCTTGCAACCAAATTTCTACGTCGTAACTTTACACCTAACCAAAAATTGGGCATACACAGTCAAAATGAGAACTTTCACAGAGTGCCTGCAGAAAACTTGCAACACTAAAACGAGACTCGAAACATGCTCGAAATGCGTCAAAACACATAAAATCATACTTAATTGCACATCACTAGGTCTTCTTTATTCACCCAAGAGGATGCCTCAATACGAAATAGTGACCTCCCTATTTGCTTATAGCTCTCACAACTACTAAAGGTGTTGCTCCAAAATCAAAGAGGAAAGAGATGAAAATACCCTTACCTGTGTACCGCTTCCTTGCTTGCCTCGTTAGCACTCACATAAACCAAAGCTTTGATATCATAAAGAAAATGCGGGGTAGAGGGAGAGCTTAAGTTCCTTGTAAGCAAACACACACACACACACAAAAAAGAGAGCAAGCTGCAAGAGAGAGATGGATGGTTGAATTTTCTTCTATCTTCTTTATAACCATTAACATAAAGAGATAAAAGTACATACTATAAGGGAAAGTACTCTCCTATTATAACATATATGGTCAGTCCATAATGTAAGCCTGACCATATGAGCTGGCACTATAGTTATGCTATACTCTAATAATCCAAGTGTGGCTGTCACATAGTCCATTAGTGGCATATCATAACCATAATCTCACCAACTGTGCCAGTGGCATAAGTGTGAAAGCTATCACCTTGGCAGGTCATCAATGTTTGCAAACACTAATTGAGCTCGATATCTTAACACTATTACTATGCAAAACATGGCATATAACAAAGGATTTCTAAAAAGTACAATGATATAAAAAGTGGGAACTTGCTACAAGGAAACTATGTAATGCCAAGTAAGCAACTATAGAAGTGAGGAGCTTTTTGTGATACATCATATACTTAGTTTCACAATTGTAGATGCTACACTAAATTTAGGAGATGTACAGTATGTTGATTTGGGTGCCTCTAACCACATGTCCAACCATGGTGAGTGGTTTAGAGAATTAAGGGATTGGCAAAAACTAGGCTGTATAGAAACATGTGATGATACAATGCACCCTAGTGTACATGGTGGTGGTAAATTTCCTTTGTCCATACAAGGGACTCAAAATTGAAATACCTTTACTAATGTGCTTTATGTGCCCTAGTTTTTTTTTGGTTAGATGATTGAGCAGACTCTACTAGTGAGGTTTAATCCTCATGGATGTTTATGTGGAAGGTTTCAATAACTAGTACTACTTCATTAAAAGTTGCCCATGCAGCATTGATAAATGAAAAAGAGATTCCTTATTACTTTTAGGCTAAAGAAGTAAAGCAATTATAGTTTATATTATGAATCGGATGCCCAATACAACAATTCATTGCATGATTCCTGAATAAAAGTTGATAGGCAAAAAAAACCAAATGCAACACATTTGGTTTTTTTACAAGCAAAAAAAACAAATCATAGCACACTTCAGAATGTAGCACATTTGGGCTTTTTATAGGAAAAAAACCAAGTGTAGCATACTTCTACATGTAGCACATTTGATAGTGTTTGGGGGTATTCAATATATACATATACAAGATGAGGTGAGAAGTGGATCCCAAGGCATAAAAATGTATATTCATTGGTTATTTCTTTAAGGAGAAAGGTTATAAATGATGTTATATTGCCACTATATGTGAGATGATACAAGTGAGCAAGGCTATTGTGTCTGATGAGATGAGTAACTAGTACAGCTAGTGAAGTATTCTATAAGGGCTAAAGCAAAGAATCAGGTGGGTGCCTCAAATGCAGAGAATCATACACACTTTGTGGACTAGGAGCGTCCTCTAGCAGATCTACTGTGAAACCTTGGTTAGGCACATTGAAAGGCAAAAGAAAAGGCAAATCAACCTTTTTTTATAATGTCTAATGTTTCACTAGGTTTACTCCTTTGTTGATGGAGATAAGCACTTAGAATAGAGCCTTGCTGAGTACATGTTGAGATATGATGGGTATACACAGCCCATCATTATGCATACATGGGTTATGCTAGTGGTCATCTTTGTTGATGACTTGATTATCATAGATGACATTAATAAGGTGAAGATTCTTCTTCTTTTTAGAGGCAATATGCTTTAGATATAATGTCCATAATAGTGTGTAAACCAATCTCAATGCCATTAGAACAGAACATGAGGTTATTTGTACACATAAGTGATCTCTTAGAGAAACCTACTATGTACATGTGCATAGTAGTTAGTTTCATTTATACTATGTACATGTGTATAGTAGTTAGTTTCATTTATATGACTATCACTAGACCAAATTTAAGCTATTCGGTTAGATTGGTGAGTCAATTTATGCAAGTCCCAAGGAAGCCACATTTAGATGTAGCTAGGAGGATACTTAGGTATATAAAGTCCATTATACATTATGTAATTTTCCCATGAGATTGGAGTACATGTGTATATGAATATGGGTACGGAGATGTAGATTGAGTTGGTAGTGTCTCCAAAAGGTGATCTATTATTAGTGGCTCCAACATGAGATATAGATTGGGTTGGATGAATGTTGTTGTTAGCTAGAGTAGCAAGAAGCAGTCGCGTGGTTGATTTGTTCAGTACAAAGGCTAAGTATAGGGGTGCTGTTGTGCTTTAGCAATGTTGTTAGGAGAAAATGGCAAACCCCAAAACCTTGTACAAAAGTAACCAAGGTAGTGTGTGTTGAGCTTTGGTATACTCAAATGAATGTACTTTGTGTTTGTGATTGGAGTAGTAGTTGGATCCTCTGACGGGGATGTACTTATGATCAACTAGTATGCTTGCATTATGGTTTGAGTGATGCATCAATACATCTTTGTATATATAGCATGTTGCTTGTTGCACAATGTGTGTATGTTTGTAACAAGGCTCAAGGGATGATGACAACTCTTTTAAAGAAGCTCTTGTGACATTGCACTCTTGATCTTAGAGACTTTGATGGTATACGATGCCATTGACTCACTTGGGAATTGGATTGATGATGAAGTTGTAGCTATCACATCTTGAGAAACTTGCTTTCGGGCGATTCAAAAAATAAACTAAGATTTTAAAAACTTTAAAAAATGGAGACTATGGGAAGTCATCTGGCCGACGACCATGCATTAGTGGTGTGTATGCAGCATGGTAGCTAGTTGGCGTATGTGTGATGCTAGCATCAAGAGCTCGTGGAGAGAGAGGAGGATAATAGCTAGAGTACAAAGCAGGATCCCACATGGGCATGGCATGGCAATGAGCCAACTGATCATGGGGGTGTGGAGATTGATTGAGATGGGCATGGGGGGTCCTCTCTTGGCGCATGAATGA